>NC_142152.1:6350000-6975000 GCF_024610735.1 Ursus americanus | reverse complement strand
GCACCCCTGGAGGGGAGACACAAGAGGGCATTATGTAGCCAGGCTGATGCGAACTTGCCTCAGTGAGGCCATCTGAGGTGACAGCCCGTGGCAGGACATGAGCCAGCGTCAGCCGCATCCTCCCGGGGGATCGAAAGACAGAGGTCACTCCATCCCGGCTCCCAGGGAGCAGTGTGACCTCCCCACCCACTGTGTGAGCCAACTGGGGCTCTCAGCTGCCTATCCACGTGGATGCAAACAGCTCTCCAGAGGAACACAAGCTGGCCGCAGTGGAACATTTTTCTCCCGTATTATCATCCATCTCAACTCTTGTGCTGGGAAATCTGTGAAAAGTCAAGGATAGGTCTGGTGAAAAGAAAATCAAAACAAAACAGATTCATGTGTCTTCATTTTGCCCATGTACCTCCCCAGATATTGTGATCCCCACGGCTATATTTGACGGCTTCAAACATGGTGGTCAGAAGGCTCTCTGGAGAAGTTCCATGTTATTGGCTTGTGTGTGGTTTTCTTTCTCCGTGTGTGGTAGAAGGAATTAGTTGGGGGGTGAGCTCTTTTGGAATAATATATTTTATGTTCCCATTGGACCGTGGGTTTGAAAACACAAGTAAATGTTTAGGAGGAGTGTTCGCAGCAAGGTAGCACAGGGGCCTGCTGGCTGACTGGACCCCGGGGAAGAGCTTGTACTGCCTTCACTCATGCCTCGTCGGATTCCCCTCCCCAGGCCCGGTCGGTACCCCAGCAAAGCTGGAAGGCAGAAACAGGGTGCCGGCCAATTCCACCGTTCCCATGAAGAAGTTAATGTCATTCCCACCAAACTCACTTTAACACCAGCCAGAGGGTCCAGGGCTGGCAAAGCACTCCCTCTTTTTCCTAGAGGAAGCAGAAGGCCCTAGTGCCTTAGAAAATGTGAGACTTGAGCCCATCCCCAAATAGTTATGGAATCAAAAGCAATTATAGTATCCATCTGGTCCTGGCTGTTCCAAAATAAATGTGGCTATGAGTTTTAGCGGAAGAGCAGCGTTGTTCTAAAGCAGCGTACTCTCGATCTGTGTCCTGGTTTCAAAATAATCTACATGTACCAACAGCCAGAGGAGTGAGAGAGACACCTTGAGAAGACTGATTTAAAACTTGGATGGGGCATTGACAAATATTATCCCAATTAGTCTGCAGACCCACCTATCAGGAGGGTACTATTAGGAGCCCCAGGTTACCTACTCGGGAGCTGAGGGGTGATAAGGTTAAACAACGTTCCCAAAGTCACATAGACAGCCAGCTGAAGTGCTGGGAATTGAACCTAGGGTTTGGCTCCAGAGCTTTCATGCTAAACCACTCAGTAATACTGCCAAGAAGAACCCCAAAAAGGGCTATGGGGGCCCATGGGAGCGACCCTAACAGATGGGCTAGGTGTGGGGGCTGAGATGGAGAGAATTCTCCTAGGAGTCAAAGCTTGTGCTCAGTCCTGGAGGACAGGAAGGAGTTGGAAAGGGGAAGAAGAGACAGAGGTGGGAAATGGAAAGATTAACCCAGAATGGGAAATGGGATGTGCGAATATGCAGAGGCAAGGGAGAATATCTCAAGGTCGATGAAAACTAAGTGAGGCGGGGTGCTCAGGTCATTGAATTTTGGTTGAACTGAGCAAGGGAGTGGGGGGTTGAAGCAGAAATAGGAATTAAGACTGGAGAGCTTTCTAAGTCAGTCAAAAAGAATTTAATTTTGATTGCGAGACTAGTTAAAAGACAATGCCTTAACCTGGTAAGAAATGATGAAGGTATAGACTAAGAGAGGGGCAATGGGGAGGAAGGAACAGCCCTGAGAAGTGTTAAGGAAAGTGGGAGGGCTCTGATGAGTGATTCAGTGTGGAAGGTGAAGGACCGGGGCATCAACGGTAAAGTAACATTTATATATTCCACATATATGGCGGTATTTTTTCAGTTGGAGAAGGCAGGGTAGAAGAAGGGGCCAGGCCTGGGAAGGAGAAGGAGAAAGACAGCAATTAGAGTATGGTGAGTTTGAAGTAATTATGGGGCATTCAAGTAAATACTCCAACAGGGTGTTGGTTGAATGAGTCTGAGGCAAAAGGGCGAGGCTTGGGAAAGGGAAATAGCTTTTTGAATCCTCCTGTAGTTTTTGAGGCTATGGGGTTGTGCCAATTTCTGTCTCTCCATCCAAATTCACTCTCTGTGATCCTGTTCAGATGCTGGAGTTGGGACCGGGAAAATCACGCTTCTGTTTTGCCCGTTGCCTCCTCCTTAATATCTGCCAATAGAGGGAGGCTCCGAACTGGAGGAGGGAGAATACGAGTGCCCTTGACCTTACTTCCTCACTCCAGCAACTGTTCATTTCAGGATCCAGTGTGCGGCTTGTCTAACACCTGCAGAGCCATCTTCTTCTTACCCCCACTTAGAAACTCCAAAGCCCAGCTACACCCTCTAGCCCAGCACCTACTCCCTGCCCCCCACCCTACTGCCCCTCCGCCCCAGGTGTGTGTCCCACCCCACAGGAACTTTCTCTTAGTTTTAATAAAGCCAGCCTCTTCCTTTGTTCCTTCCGCCCTAGGGGTGGAGCTGCTCCCTGTGGGTGCCATATCGCTGCCGTATCAAGAGTCTCTTTTCACCCTTTCCGTTGCCTAGTTAACAACTTTATGCCTAGTTAATAATTCTTTATATTAATTTCTCATGGTTAAAATAAGTGGCATGCTTCCGTCTCCTGACTGGACCCTGACTGTTGTAGGGTGAATATGGATAGCCGAGGAAAGTCTGAAGACTCATGAAGAAGACAGCTTTGGAAAGAACCTGAAACCACCTACATTTAAAGGGCTTTCAGCCCAAAGAGTGGACCAGGGAGGTGCTGGAGAATCCAGAAGAGTCTGTGTCTGCTAAGGAAAAGACTCAACCAAGAAAGAGGGAGAGAACTTCAGACCACAGAGATAGTCACGGAGCAAGTTTCCTGAGAAAGGAATTGTTCCTTGAAACAAAAGGAAAGGAATGGAGGTGGGTGAGGAGTGGATAAGCTTTTGAGTCAAGATGTGGTGAGAGTCCAGGATGTGGGGAATTGATGGGGTCTGAGGGAGGAGGAGAAGGAGGTTTGCAACAGCCTCTGAAGAGGATGGAAGAGAAGGCTGTCCAAGGGCGTCCTGTGGGACAGAGCTGAGGGAGCGGGAGGGGGGCACTCAGGGAACTGGAGGTTGAGGTGACTCCAATCCACTCGACTGGGTGTGTTCTTTGTTTTATACTAACAGGCCATAGCAGCGCTTTGTAAGGCATCGAAAAATCAGACGATGGGATCAATCTAAGGAAGAAGTTTGCCTGGAGCTCAAGGGAGAGGTGGGTATTAGCAAGAGAGGATGACCTTGGGTCTAGGTAGATAAGAAAATGAAGTGAAGCTCATGTGGGGGTGACGTACAGAAACACCCAACTCTGTGTGAGCTCATGGGGGTGGGGTGCTCTGTGTTTAGCTCTCTGTAACCAAAGCCTCAACAGGAAACATTTTCAAATGTGCTCTTGGCCAGAGAGAAGAAAACCCCCCACAGGGACCGGACACTAGTTTTTATTTTTATTTTTTATTTATTTTTTTAAAGATTTTATTTATTTATTTGACAGAGATAGAGATAGCCAGTGAGAGAGGGAACACAAGCAGGGGGAGTGGGAGAGGAAAAGCAGACTCCCAGCAGAGGAGCCTGATGTGGGGCTCGATCCCATAACGCCGGGATCACGCCCTGAGCCGAAGGCAGGCGCTTAACCGCTGTGCCACCCAGGCGCCCCTGGACACTAGTTTTTAATCTTAATAAAACACGGTAGTTCATCGTTAGGCCCAACCTAACTTTCAAATAACCCTTGTCAAATGGCTTATAAATCTGTACGGTTTAATTTTTTATTTCAGGCAAGGAACTGTTTTTTGAGAAGTGTGATACAGAGCTTAGAAAACTTGAGAACACCTCAAATATGAAGATCAGGAATATTGTTTTAATGAGGTAGGTCTCCTTTGAACGCCTTTTTTTTTTTTTTTTACTACTTTACATTTTCTTAGGGTGGAGATCAAGTCTGATAAGCACTTTAACTTAGGCAAGTAATGATGGTAATAAAATATTATGCCACTGCAAAATATACTAAGTGCCCAGGCTTCCGAACCTTTCCAATTTTTTTCCTTGTAAATGCATTTGTATGGGGGTTGTTTTCCCCTAGGACAGACCATAATTTTAAAAACTTGTATTTACTGTAGCCCTATAAATTACTGTTTCCTCTTAATGTTGGCAAGTAGTGATTTATTTTAGTAAAATTGCAGACCTCACTAAGCATGCTTTACTGTGTATGTACCTCCCTCGGGCAAGTGAGACTTTTTTAGCATATTGTTTGGGGGAAGCATGAAAGGTATTAAATTCCTAATTTAATTTACACATGAATTCTTAGTTTGCTCTGATCTGTCCTATATTTTGTACAAAATGGTTCTTATATCCATAAGAAACTAAAATATACAACTATTAGTAATTCTCCCATGTTAGGATAGAGCTTTACTGTGGCTAAATATTCTCCAATTTATCTTTTTCATTTCTGCAATCCTGATTATCAAAGGCATTTGTATAATAAGTTATATCTAAGACTCATTTTTCCATTGATGAGATTTATTTCAATCCTTTTCTCATCAGATTTATCTAAGAAAGGCATAGAAAATAAAATTAAACTGAAATAGGTATAGATTTAATTCAGTGATAGAGGCTTCTGAAAATCAAATGTATCCAGATAAACACATGGAGTGGTGAATGTAGCGTCAAATGGTAAAATGCTGAATGATTTCAGGGGGAAACAATTCAATATCTATGAATTGCAGCTACTCCATCACCTGAAGAATCTGAGTATTGCTGCTTCAGGGACCCTAATAAACACTGTAGGAATCTTTAACGCGTCGGGACAGAAGTTATTTAGTAGGAAAAACACCTGTGCGAGACAAACAGAAGTTCAATCTCCAGCTTGGCCCCTTACTAGATGTTGATCTTGGTCCACTTTAACTTTAGTAGTCACAGTTTCCTTGTCTGAAAATTAGAGATAGGGTAATTACCTCTCAAGGTCCTTGGGAGAAACCATTGTGATTACAGGTGTTGAGTGCTTGACCTCCTGTCATTATGGTCCCTGACTTCCTCCAGCCTCAGGGTCTGACCTCCCAAATGAACATCTGGGGAGACATCAAGTAAGATTTCACTACAACCTAGAGGCGGATGCCACCAATAAGCCATCATCCTTTGACTGATTACAAACTTTAAAATGTGGAACTGTTTATACTTCCAAGACCTGATGCAAAATGCGTGATGGAAAAAAACGAGTTTATTCTGGAAGCTGTCTGCAACAAAGAAAGGGACAGTGGACGGAACCACTGAATCCTATACCAATGCCTTGTCATAAAAGCCACCAGGCATCATGACTTCATTTGGACACGTGGCTAAAAGAGCAGACTCAAGAAGCAGTTAGAATGATCAACGCAGTTATTTGAAGCATACAGGAGGAATTATTTCATTAAAAAAAAAAAAAGCTTGGTGTAAGGAATCCTTTGCTATCACATCTGATCCAAGGACTAGCAGTGTGATTATTACATTTGACTGTTTATCAGAGCTATCCAAAAAAAAAAAAATCACAGTTGTGCCATTGGTTCAGGAAAGGACTCCCGTGACCTTCTCCACAGCAGCTGTTCATTCTTCTGCTTCTCATCAGTTTGAGTCTTTGCAGTACTTGACAGCTCGTGAAGGATTTTCCTGTTGGTAACCTCTCCAGGCGCGCAGGACTGGCTTCATCCGTCTGTCCTCAGCTCTGCTTTCTCTCCTACTCTACGGCAATCTTGACCGTCCTGTGAAGATCTGTGTCACCAACACCCTCACTTCCAGCAATCATCCTTGGCAGGTAGCCTCAGGAGCTCCAGCTTGGACTTCTCTTCCATGCCCCATTCCCGTTGAACTTGTCTGCTAGACACTTTCGCACTAGTGTCTCAAAGGCACCTTGAACTCCTCAGAGCTTTCCTCTGCATGCATTCTTCCTGGTTAATGGCATTACTATTGACTCAGGGACACAGGCTCAAAAATACTGTCCTCTCTTTTGCATCCAAAATGTAAGCATTTTGTATATTCTATACAGTCAGCCTTATAAAGCCTTTCTAATTAACTCATTTAAATTTCTATACCTCCTGCCTCATCTCAGGTCCTCATTACCTTTCCCTCGGACTACGGCCGGCAACAGCGATCTAAAGAGTAGCCCAATTTTATCCCATTCTATATGTTCCTGCCCAAGCCCAGGTCCAATGATGGTGCTTCTCTACTCCAAAATCTTTGCAATTTCTTTTTACTTTAAGGATTTAAGTTCCAAGTCCTCATTCCACATCAAAGCTTACTGCGTTATGGATCCAACCTACTTTCTGCTCCTTTGTTACCTACCTATCTTCCAACCAAAGCACTTGAAACCAACATTTTATTGAATGCTTCTGTTTTAGACACTGTGATGAACATTTAAAGTATATTATGTTATTTAATCTTTAAAATGTATAATGGTAGGGATGCCTGGGTGTGTCAGTCGGTTAAGCGTCTGACCCTTGATCTCAGCTCAGGTCTTGATCTCAGGTTTGTTGAGTTCAAGCTCCACTCTGGGCATGGAGCTTACTTAAAAAAAAAATAGTGACACCTGGGGGGGTTCAGCCAGTTAAGCGTCCGACACTTGATTTTGGTTCAGATCATGATCTCGGGGTTGTGAGATCGAGCCCCACATCAGGCTCCGTGCTCAGTGGAGAGTCTGTTTGAGATTCTTTCTCTCTCCCTCTCCCTCTGCCCCTTCCCCCACTCTCTCTCTCTAAAATAAATAAATCTATCTATCTATATATATATGGTGTAAGGAATCCTTTGCTATCACATCTGATCCAAGGACTAGCAGTGTGATTATTACATTTGACTGTTTATCAGAGCTATCCAAAAAAAACATACATACATATATATCTATATATATGTGTGTGTGTATATATATATAGATATATAGATATAGATATAGATATAGATATAGATATAGATATAGATATAGATATATGGCGGTATTCTTTTGCCCATTTTGAAGAAACCAAGTCTTGGGAAATTCAGGTAAATTGTCCAAAGCATTATGGTTAGTAGGGAACAGTGAGAAAATTTAAATCTGAACTCTCCAACTACGCCTTATATTTTTTTGCATATCTTCCTCTATTTTGCATTTTCCTTCATGTGAATTTCTGTAGTGTCTTCTACATGTAACACTTGTGTATCAAAAACTTATTCATCCTCTAAGACAGATGTCAAATGCCACCTCTTCCCTGAGGTCTGTCCTGATGTCCCTACTGGTGGTACTTTGTCCTACACCTGCATAGTCACGCAGTGATACAGACCTGGCATCAGTGATTGGCGAGCTCATCTCTGGTGCTGTGGGCTTTGTGAGGACAGTGGCCACGTCTTAGTCATAGTTTTATTCCCCCCCCGCCCCGCACTGAACGCAAATCCTGGCACATTCTAGGTATTCAGTGTTGGAATGAATTGTCCCACAGATAAACAGAAAAGATGCAACACTAGTGTTGGGAAAATAATGGCAAAATGTCCCTACGTTATAGTCCCTGTGTCTTCTCTGGAAATCATCATGTGCTACCTAGCAATTGAGCAATTAAGGATGACACAAAGGAGGAGAAGGTGTCTTACTGAAAGCTTGACTTTTGACATTAAACATCTGGTTTGTGTGGTTTGTATGTCTGAATAACATAGACGTTTTCTTAATCAGTAGACATGGTTACCGACCAGCTGATTTGTCTTCTTTAAGTCAGAGCTGAATTATTACCCGGTTCTTGTTTCGGCCAGAGAATTATGTAGCGATGTTGGCAACAAAATGGACTCTTTTCTATATCCGTGAGAGCAACATTAACCAATACCTTCCCCTGTGTTCATCAGTTATGAAATCTGGAGTTGTCCTCGTTTAACATCGGGAAGCAGTCAAATTGATAGGGCCCCACAATTCCACTTCACATGAAATGTATAAAAACACACGTCCACACAAAAACTTGTGCATTACTCATAGCAGCCACAAAGTGGAAACACCCCAACGTCCATCAACTTCTGAGTGGGTAAACAAAAGTGGCACGTCCATATAATTGAGTATTCAGCAATAAATTTGGCAATCAAAAGGAATGAAATACTGACACAGTCTCCAACACGGATGAACCACAGAACATGCTAAGTAAAGAAGCCAGACGCAAAAGACCCTGTATTATGTAATTGCGTTTACATGAAACGTCCAGCATAAGCAAATCTATAGACACAGAAGGTAGGGGTTGTCCAGGGCTGGAGGGGAAGGAAGTGGGGAGAAATGAGGAGTGATTGCCAATGGGCTTAGGGTTTCTTTGTGGAGTGATGAAAATGTTTTCAAGGTGATTGTGGCGATCATTGCACAATTTGGTGAGTATACTGAAAGCCATTGAAGGTACACTTCAAGCAAGTGAACTGTATGGTATGTGAATGATGTCTCAATAAAGCTGTTATTTAGAAATAGTCAAAATGATATAAAGGATTAGAATGGGGTGAGGAGATATGTTAGTCAATGGCTACATAAGCTGCTAAAAATTCTGTTTGAAAGGGGAAATCCAACATTTGAAGAGACGCCTACCAAACTTTCTCTTTCTCAAAACAGATAACAAGGAAAAGAAGAGATAAAAAAGAAAAAGTCATTGGTTACTGGCTCAGTCCCCTGGTACATTTTACTTTAATCCAAGGTTATGCTTTGGCATAGTTGGGTCACGAGATACTTTTTCAAAAAATTATTTTTTTACTCTTCTGTATCTTGAAAAGGTAAAAATGAATAGTTTATCACTCGGACAATGGGGGACTTTTATTTTTGGCTTCAATATTAATTTTGAAAGGCACTTAACACAAATGAGCATTTTGACCCAGCTGGACATATGTGTTTTCACACAAGCGGTTTTAAACGTATCTAGGCGCATTTAACAACAGGCTGTCCACTGAGACCATAAACTGAGCAGCTGTGGTGTTAATGACTGGTACGCACTCCCAGCCAGCTGGGACTTGACAGAACGCTGGACCACAGAAACCCCATAAGTGAATAACATGGGAAACAGTCTATAAATAGGAAGAATATCAGTTATTTGCCAAAACACACAGATTCTGGTGTGACCACACAGAAAGGAGAAGGAACGCCATCAGGATCTCTGACAAGTTGAATGATCCTTGAACACAAGGACAGCAATAAAGACATTATGTTCTCCTGAGCAGATGTTAGGGGCTAGCTTAAAGGTTCTCTCTGATTTCAGTGACTTTCCAGCTCTCCCGAAGGGGAAAGTGGGGCCTGGGAACCCTGCTTGCTTGAGAGAGACAGGACTTTGCCTTTTTGCTGGTCTCCCCGTGTGCTTAAAAGCTAATGCACAGGAGTGGGGTTGGCTGGTTCTGACCGTCCACTTGCTCTGGAGGTGCTGAAAGAGTCTGAGGAGATTGGAGAACACTCCTGATCAGCGTGTGCTAAGCAGAGTGGTTTTGTCCTGCTCCACTGTCCTGAGGATGGTGCATGTGGCCACAAGCCTTTCTCCTAAGAACTCTACCCTTGAGCCCCACTGAAGTTCTCACCATTTCCAAACATATTTCGTGTGGTACTATTGTGTTTGGCGCCTCTTATCCCTTTTAGTCAGAATCTCCCTTTCGTCTGGAAACCTTTTACTCATCCTTTCGATTTTACCTTTTCTGTGAAGCCCCCCAGCTGCCCCAGGCAGAATTGGTCATTTCCGTCTCTATCCTCCTAAAGCCATCTCCATCACAGCCCGGAAACCATGCATGGCTCTCCCTCTCCAGACAGTATCTCAGATATAAGGGTTACGTCTTCTCTTTCTAAATCACTATCACTTAGCATTTCTGGCATGTGTAAGTACTTAATCAATGTCTGTTGAATTCCACTAGATTGAGATCCTGATATGTTGCCTGAGAATATAGAGATGAGGAAGCCAGCTGCCTGGTCCAGAAGAAGCAAGAAGGGTGTGTGTGTGTGTGTGTGTGTGTGTGTGTGTGTGTGTGTGTGAGAGAGAGAGAGAGAGAGAGAGAGAGAGAGAGAGGGATTCATATTAAGAAACTATTAAACTGACCACTGAAAGCCAAAGGACCAACCAGCTCTAATGGAAGTATTCCAGGCTTGACCAAGGGGAGAAAAATTTGTTGAAACCATACTCTAGTGGGTGTATTAGTTGGCTCTGCTGCCCTAACAAAGTACTTACTGAGTGGCTTCGACAGCATTTTCTCATGATTCTGGAGGCTAGAAGTCTGCAATCCAGGTGTCAGCAGGGTTGTTTCTTCCGAGGCTTCTCCTCTCATCTCCTTGCAGATGGCCATCATATCTGTCCATCTCCACATGGTCTTTCCCACGCACATCTGTGTCCTAATCTCTTCCTAGAGGGACACCAATCATGTTGGATTAGGACCCACCCTAGTGACCTCATTTAACCTTAATTAAGCATCTCCAAATACAGTCACTTTCTGAGGTACCAGGGTCTTCAACGAATTTTGAGGAGATGCAATTCAGCCCATAACAGTGGATAGCTATCTACTTTGCCTGAGGTTAAGTTTTGTTTTTTACATCAGTTCTGCAAGTTTTTGAACCCTTTTTGAACTGATCTTCACATCTAAGCAATGCTGACAGAGCCCCTTCAAGCACACATCGAGATGGAAATTGAAAGTGGCGCGTGTGGAGCCTGGATACTAATGCAGATTCTCTTCTCCCTCTTCCCAGCAGGGCCCGGGCTGCAGACACCGAGCCTGGGGCCCCTTTCATTGGATGTCAAGAGGTCCATGGTCCCTGACTCTACACACCGCAGCTTACGCTCGCAGAATACTTTGTACCACAAACGAATGTGCCATTGGAAGTCTCTGCCCACATCTGCTGTAGTTGCTGTATGCTTTGCGCCAACCTAACTCCAAACAGGGTTAGGGCTCGTGCGTGAGGCTCAAGAGGAAAAGAAGACCAGCTCAGGCTTGCACACGACGAGAACTGTGTCCGGCTGAAGAAACGCGGCCCCAGTGCTGGACTGAAAGCCAGGCTTGTTGCAAGGTGCATCACTCAAGAGGTCCTACCTTCGAGCGCAGGCGTCCAGTTCAAAATAGTACAAAAGAATCAATATGACATTGGGAGACTGTTCAGAGCAGATTCCTCTTGGAAAGAGCAGTATTGGAGTAATTTCCTGAGATAAAATAAGTCTGGGTTAACAGGGCTGTCACTCCAGAGATGTTCTCCTCCTTCAGTTTAATATTTCTTCAAGTGAGGTCCCTGGCCACCTATGTTGGACTCACATGGTTTTTTTCTTTTTTTAAAGATTTTTTTTATTTGAGAGAGAGAGAGGACAAGCCAGGAGGAGGGGCAGAGGGAGAGGTAGAAGCAGGCTCCCTGCTGAGTGGGGAGCCCAGGGGCTCGATCCCAGGACCCTGAGATCATGACCTGGGCCAAGGCAGACACTTAACCAACTGAGCCACCCAGGTGCCCTCACACAGGGTTCTTAATAAAAATGTCAGTTCCTCTGTGCTACCTCATGCTGAGTCAGGCTCTCTGGGTGGACCTAGGAATCTGAGTTTTAATCTTGCCTTGTGTAATTTTTATCCAGATTGACATGAACACACCGCTGTTTAGTAACGCTGCCTGGAAATGTAGGAGAGGCACTGCCAGGTGTGTGGTTCTGCCTGGACTGTGGCCTCATGATCCGAGAGGCCTTCCCGTGGGTGTGGTTCGCTGAGACGCAGACGGACGGACAGTCACCAAGTCCAGGTACCACGCAACCAGCTCCTGAGTCACCCTTTCCAGGGCTCTTCCCACAACTCTGATTTCTCTCTCCTCCCTGTCCCTTTGTTCTTTGAAGTCCCAGCTTGGATCACCCTAACTTAAAAAAAAAGAGGTTTTCTAATCCTGATATTACTCAATGTTGATGACGGTGTGGTAAGTAGCAGAGAACATTCACACCCAGATGCTGGTAGTGCAAACCGGTACAGTCCGTTTCAGAGGGCATTCTGGCAATCTGCAGTGAGAAACTATGAATTCTATTTCCAGAAACGAACCCCAAGGGATAATGAGAGATTCTGGCAAAGGCTTATACTGAAGAATATTCATCAGAGCCTTGTTTATAATACTGATAAATATTTAACAGATAGGGAACTTGTCAGATTCATAAAATTAAAATGTTAGGTAGTCATTAAAAATTCTGCTGTCACACAATACCTACCAGGTTAAAAAGTACTTTAATCTATTTTTTTAAAAGATGAAAATCTCTCTATAGAATAATTCTAATTTTCTCCCCACAAATTTCTCAATTTCAATCTGCAGAGAAATAGATCTAGTACTTAAAAATAATTATCTTTCGGTCAGGAGCTTCCACAGGCAGAGAAAAGAGCAGGACCCCTGAGGATGACGTAACCTAAATCCTCGGCAAACTCAAATTTACTGCCTCCATCTTCACTCCAGCTGAGATCAGCCAGCTTGAGTGGATAGAAATTTGGCTTTGTGGTCAGGTGGAAATCGGAAATTAGAAACCGAAACATGTATGGCAGTGGCTTTCAAACCTCAGCATGTAAAAGGATCATCCAGGGAGCTGGCTAAAATGCAGATTCCTTGGCCCCACTTCTAGAAATTTCTATGTGAGAGATGGGGCTTAATAACTCCATTTTAATAATTGTAGTTTTGTTGCAGGGGACCAGAGGGTAGTACCACCTGGGGGAGGGGGTGGTTAGTACAAGCTGGAGAACCCCAGGGGAGACCTAGGGAAACAAAGGGCACTGGGAAACTAGGGGAGAGCAAAGAAGGAGGTGTCAAACTTTAACATTGTTCCTGTATTTTCCATATAAACTAGGACTATTTACTATAATACCAGGACTACTGAATAGTCTGAAAGCCCTCTGTAGGCTAAACTTGAGAACATGGCTATCATTTTAAATATGATTTCCAGTGGAAAATATGTTTCAAGTTATAAACAACTAATTCCCATTAGAACTTTTAGGATTCAATTTGTTCCTATACAGGCAACTATCTCTTATAATTTCCATCCACACCACAAGGTTCCCGACTGGAGTTTGGAAAACCACCCCAACCCTGATGTAACAATTTAGAGGTCCTTCAATTTTTCACATTGACTCTAGCTCATTTATCAAAATAGAAAGAAAAAAGATAAACCTAATTTTGAGGGAAAAGGACAGATACCCGCTATTAAACAGAAGATTACATCTAATCTCAAGTGAAAAAAACTACAAATCAGAGTTGAGCCTCTAGGTGCTTTACAAAGAGATTTGGATTCTCACCATTTCGGGGGAGCGGTAGTATGAGGAATAGGAGTACAGCTTAAACATTCTGTTCAGCTTCCTTAGATTTCGGTTTGGATTCGGAACAGTCCCTTAAAATCCTACCCATTTCAAACGCAACAGCTCTGAAGAAGCGACTGGACAAGCCTCCTGCGGCAAGCGCGGAGCAGGAAGCGGCGAGCCGCGCCCACGCCGAGCGCGTCCGCCAACGCGCAGCCGCACAACCTGAGGCGGCTGATCTGTGGTTTAAAAGGAGCTTCAGATGTGAGTTTGAGCCAAGCTGAAAAAGGTGACGACAGGAGGTGAGTGGGATGGCGGCTATTTCCACATCTGCCTCGGTTAGGGGCACACAGCGGTGAGATTAAAGAGGCTCCAAATGAACAAATAAATCCACGGCCTCCTACAGGGCCACCCTTTCCTCAGCCCCAAGAGCTGAGCCAGACCGCCGGTTTGAGCTACCGAGGACTGAGGGCGTTCGGACTAGATTTGTGATGATTCCGATTTGAATAATAAAACTATTGGTGCCAACAGAGTCCTTTGCTGAAGCAGTGGAAGCCTGCTGCCTTGCTTGCCTCGCCCCTCGGTCCCCTGACCATGGGTTAGACACATCCGTCAGGATTCTGCAATCCCAAGCAACAGAATCAGACTTGGGCCAGTTTTCCGATTGCTGGGAAAGCTCATGAACTAAGCTTCAGAAAAGCCTGGAACCAGGGAAGCTCGGGAGTTGTGGGTAGCCAGAATGAAAGGGCGGGCTCTTCAGGGACTGTCACCGGAACCAGACGTGGCTCCCATGTCCATCCCTTGATCTAGAGGGGTGGGGACATCTTGAGGTGGGAGAGGATGACTAGCAGAAGGGGGGAGTTGGTCCCAGGAAACTAAAACATCTGTCCAGTACAGTCCTCTGAGGTCCCCTCCCGCCCCAGAACCCAGGATTCTCGGACGACTGTTATTATTACTCTTCCCACTTGCTCGCAGCGCAAGTAAAAATTTCTGTAACCAGGCTTGTGGTGGTTGTTAACTAGACTTCCTGTGGTGGTCATTTTGCAGTACGTACAAACATTGGTTCATTATGTTGTACACATGCAACTTATATAATGCTGTATGTCAAATAGATCTCAATAAATAATGAAAAAAAGAAATATTTTTTAAAATTAAAAATCCGTACTAAGATACTGATTAAGATGGGAAAAGATTGGACCCATCTTCCCTCCGCCAAAAAAGAAAAAGAAAATTTCCACTTGCAACAGCAAACCAAAACAAGCTGGTTGCAGGCTTGTTCGAATTTAAAATTTTAATCTCAGAAAATAGCAGCACCAACATAGAAGTGAAAACAAAATTGGGGGGAATAATAGCAATGTCTTTTGCAATTGCTTGTTTAATGAATACGTGTGAAGGGCTCAGATTTTTTGGTCAGATTATACTTGAATTTGTGTGACACTGGGTACATTTCTTAATCTCCCCAAGCCTCAGTTTCCTCATCTGTAAAATGGGAGTCACTGGGTTTTTATTGGGTTGTTTTATGGGAAATGCTTTTTACAGTGCCTCGCCTTCAGCAACAGTAGTTATTGTTAATTGTCTAAAAGATAACTTTATCTCAAATATTAATCATGAATATTTATAGTCACATTTTAATGAGTTCATTTTCATAAGCTCATTAAAGCTTGGAGACAGAATGAGCAGACGATATTCTTGGATTTTTAACCAAGCCCAGGGGACTGACAAAGTGAATGGTGGTAATTCACTGAAGCTGCAGATTTGTAAACTGTGACCACAAAGACATGTCCCAGGGATTGCGTCCGGGTGCATAGCTGGTATTTATATTTGCCAGCAAATGAGGCAACGCTGCAGAAAGAATATTACATGTGCTCACTCCAAAGATTTACCCCGACTTTTCCTGGAACAGTATCCTGCCCAGTGACTTCCTCATAATGGCGTGGAGTCCACATTTCAGTAGGACTGTGATGGAATCGAAATGGGTCCACCCTCCGCCCTTTGGCCAACTGAGCAGCTGCTAGGACTCTTGGTTTCATCATCGTGATGACTCAAGTACAGCTGAGCTTCAGGCCAACAGTGCGTACTGGGAATTATGAAACACAGGCTTCCGGAAGCAACTCACTACAGGATTTTAAAACAAAGAGGGACTGAAGTCTGGGGAGAGAATTCCACTCACTTAGTTCATCATAAGCACCTTATTAGGAATGGGAAATGGGGAAAGGAACTGCTTCTAATGCAGATTTGCAAATTATCCTGGTGTGACCAGAGTTATGGCTGAGAGGGAACGAGCCCTGCCCCTCCGCTGACAGAACATCCTTCCTTCCTCTGGAGTTTGGGAGCTACGGATGCCAGGGTTCAAAAACTCAATGCCAATTCTCCAGAACTCCCCCATCTTATTATTTCTGAAACCGATCAACCCAAAGCTTTTGTTTACCTTTTGATTCATCACCACACTGCTCACTGGCGCACTCAGAAGAAAGGCGTGATTCAGTACTTCTAGACTGTACCTGGGGAGACACGGAAACACACGAAATACTGAGACCAAGTAGAAAGCGGTGTGACGTGCACACTCATTTTTGTGTCTCCCAGGCCTGGTGGGGCTTGACAGCTCTGTGAACTCGGATGCACACTTGGCAAAACCCCTTGCTCGGCTGGAGGAGATTTCAATCAGCAAGCTTATCTCTGCTTAACGAAACAGCGTCCACATTTGTCACCAGGTCATGTTTGAAGGAACAGGCAACTTGTTGAAGTCATTTCGGATGCAGGAAATCCTGTGTTTACTACCTAGGAAATACTACATAAAGATTTGGATTTTTCCCCCCTTGTAATGCTCTTTCCAATTGAAATTCAGCAACAGAGCCACTGCTGATAAGAAGAACATTGGGCAGGAAATGACAATATGGTGATAGCCAACCGTACACAATAGGCCTTACTTCTTTGTTCCCCTCCCGGTTCTCAAAACTGCTTGATAGGATCACTTCCTTCGGGGAGTCCAGTCACTCACAGGTTCATGTCTCTTGAGTGCTGATGCCTTTAGAGAGCCATTGCAGTCTCCCTGTAAATGCCTGGAAGGATGGATGAGGGAATGTCTGGAAAATACTGGACTCATCTGTAAAGATGCTGGGGGATCATGTATAAGAGGGACAGGAAGATTCTCTAGGTCTCCGTTAACCTAACTAAATCAACTAAATGGGCATGAAGTAGGCCCCTTTCGAAGTCGTCAGCTTAAATAAGATCAGGGGGCCATAAACAAAATCTGATGGACATTACACGACATGATGGAAATAGGAAGTAATATATTTAAAGGAGAAAGACATCAATAGAAGATATTGACAGAGTGCTAGAAGAAGGGTGAACAGATGCAGAGCATCGTTAGAATGTACCCCGCACTATCCAGGAGTCGCCAGTCTTAGTATTATTGTCCTGTCGGCAAGGCTAAAACAGGCAAGGTTCCTCCTTCAATTTAACTTAGCTGTGAGATAGTCCTGTACTTATGTTTTCCTTTGTTCTATTTTGGTTGTTTTCTCATTTTTAAGTTAAACTTTTAGTTCGTTTTTAGTCATTTCTAAGAAATGAAGGCATCGACAAACATGCCTTTGCCTTTGAGTACAGTTTTTGCTATATTCCGTGTGTAGTGGCTATATTTTTGTAATGATGTCATATTCATAATTTTATAAATAAGACTTGACAGATTTAGCAAATAAAAATATAAGACCTCCAGTTAAATTTTAATTTTCAAACAATAAATTTTTAGTGTATGTCCTAAATACTGTACAGAACGTACTCATACTAAAAAAAATAGATTTATTATCTGAAATTACAAGTTAACTGGGTGTCCTGTATTTTATCTGGCAACCCTATTATAAATAGATCTTAGATGTAGTTTTGGTTCATTCTGACCCAATATTTTTTGGACGACGTTCCTCTCAAATGATGATGATGTTTTTTGCTTAAACCTTTATTGTTAAATTCTATTCTTTTTGTGTATGTGCGGTTCATTTTTGGGAATGTAACCATAGGTGAGTGGGTCCCAGTGAGGGTCAATTTTACTCCCCAGGGTCACCTCTGACAAGGTCTGGAGACATTTTTGGTTGTCATAACTCGGGGAGGTGTATTAATGGGTAGAGGGCAGGGCTGCTGCTTAATGCCCTATAATACCCACCACAGCCCTCACAATAAATACTGGGAATACTGGACTCATCTGTAAAGATGCTGGGGGACCACGTATAAGTATTTAGCATGAAATATAACAGCTACTGTTGAGAAACACTACCATAAACATTTAAAAAGGTTTATTATTTCAACTGTATCTCTGTTTAAAATATATCTATTGATCAATTTCATCAATTGCATTATTGACATCATCTGTTTGCATATTTGATTTACCAGAGGAAGAGAGTGACCATTTATTGAGATCCTCCAGTATGTTCGACCTTGTTCCTGGTGCTGCAAATCCTCAGCGAACACAACAAACTTCTCTGACTTTATGGAGCTTTTATTCTAATGGGTAGGGTAGGATTAGGTGACGTTAAAAAAGTGATACGCAAAATACATATAAGTCTTATGAAGAAAATAGAGCAGAGAGTAGAGATAGGTGCAGGGAAGGGTGTGGGTTGTAGTTGTAAAACAAGTGGCAAGGAAGTCATTACCGAGAAGGTTATGTTGGAAGAAAGATGGGGAGGAGGTGACAGAGAAAGTGATGTGACATCTAAGGGAAGAGTGGTTCAGGAAAAAGGAAACAGAAAAGCAAAGGCTCTGCTGTAGGTTGCTGCTTGGTGTGATCAAGGAGGAAGAGGAAGCCAGTGTGGCCGGAGCAAAGGGAGGAAGAGGGAAAGTAGTGAGGGTGAGGTCAGGGGGTAACGGTGCTGGCAAGTGTCCAGGCCATTTAGGGTGTAGGAGGCCATTGTGAGAACTGTCACGTTGACTTCTAAGCGAGATAGAAAGCCTCTGGAGAGTTTAAGTAGAGTGATAAGATTTTACATACATTTTGAAAGCATCACTTTGGCTGTTGTGTTTGAAAACAGTGGGGGGCGGGGCAGGGAGGGGGAGAATGCTGAAGCAAAGAGACCAGTTGGGAGACCACCGCCGTAACCCAGAAGGGAGAGGATGGTGCTGTGTCCGGGATGGTAACAGCAGAGATTGTGAGAACAGGTTGAATTCATCAGGCACACGTACACACTGCTGGTGGGAATACAAAACGGTGCCATCCCTACGAGGGGAATTAAGCAGTCTTGAACAAAATGACCTACGTGTCTATTCTTCGACCCAGCAATCCCACTTCTAGGAATTTAGACTAGAAACACACCTTCAACAATAACAAATGAAGATGCACAAGGTTATTCACTGCAACGCCATATGTAATTGGAAAATACTGTAGGTTGGTTGCATAAGCAGTGTTACCTGCACATGATGGAGTAAAAAAAAGAGTGAGGTTGAAGATCTGTATGAATTGACAGAGAGGGTGATTTCCAGCAGGTATTAAGTGTAAAAGACTCACTGTAAAAAAGCACATGTGCCGTGCTCTCTTTTGTGCAAAAAAAGGAAAAATAAGAAAACACACATGTATCTGTTTATCATTACAAAAGAAACAAAGGAAAGGTAAACCAGAAAACACTAAAGTGGGATACCTACAAGGAAGGGTGGGGATGGGGAATGGGGTAAAAAGATACAGGAGGGTGACACTTCTTTGAATATACCTTTTCATATAGTTTTGTCTTTGAAATTCTGTTAGTAGCCTACATGTTCAAAAATAAATAAAAATTAAATAATGAGACAAAACCCAAGTAACATGAAGAAAATGGACACAAATGAGTCAGAGTGTACTTCAAATGATTACTATAACCATACTGAAGGGAGAGAAAAAAGGATGAACCCACCCATGGAATTTATGAACACAGTTTTTGGTTATACATCCTCAGTCTGGAGCAGAGTAGGATGTGGGGAGGGGAAGCTCTCTAGTAGGTTAGTTTTTTGTCGTGTTATGTAAGAAGCACTTTTGAAACAAACACCGTGTGCCTCTGGATGGGATTCTCCGACAGCACTATGCTCAATTCCAGCAGACGACGGAACACCTCAACAAAACAGAAAGGAAACATCAGACACACATAATACAAAGAAAGTTATAGTTAAAAAAAGGTGGGGGGCTCCTATTCCTTGTCTTGTGGTGCCCTTCCGTCTTCAAAGCCAGCAATCACAGTGCTCCAACTTCCGCTTCTGTCCCCACATCTGTCTCTGAACCTCCCGCCTCCCTCCTTGAAGGATGCTTGTGATTACACTGGGCCTGCCTGGCTGATCCAGGATAATCTGTGTCAAAATTCTTACTTAAGCACACCTGCAATGTCTTCTTTGCCGTGTAAGGGAACTTGTTCGCCGGTTCTGGGGATTAGGACATAGGACATGCTGCCTCCAGAGGACTACTGTTCAAAAATGTCAGTATCCTAGCGCATGACGACCAGAGAGTGTAAGAGGCTGGAAGAGACGACAACTAGAGCACTATCTGATCTTGGACTAGATCCTTTTCTGGAGGGGGAGAAAGGCTCTAAGGGATATTCATTATTCCATCAACTGATAAAATTGGAACTTGGGTGGTTAGATGAAAGTATCAATATAAATTCATGAAGCTGGTAAGTGTCCCGAGGTTCTGTAAGAGCGCGTCCCTACTCTTCGGAAAGGCACGCTGGAATACTTGGGAATTTTAAGGGCCGCGATGTAAGCAATTTGCTCTCAAATGGTTCAGAAAAAAACATTATTTGTACACAAACACACAAAGGGAGAACAAGAGAAATGATGAAGCAAACGGGGCAAAATGTTAACAGTAAGTGAACCTGAGAAAAGGGCATAAGGTATTCCTTGCGCTATTTTAGTTTTTGCAATTTTTTCTAAGTTTGAAATTATTTCCAAGTAAAAAGCTTTAAGAGAAAAAAAATCATCTCTCCAACCTGTCACTTAGTCCCAAACTTCTGAGTTTACAGGTTTGAAGGTCTCTAAGAATGAGTGAACTCGGTGTCCCAGGAGGCGGCCTGTGCCATGGCTGCTCAGTTCAGGGAGTTGGAAAGTTCTCTACAAGATGAACTCTAGGGGCGCCTGGGTGGCTCAGTCAGTTGAGCGGCAGACCCTTGATCTCAGCTCAAGTCTTGATCTCAGGGTCGTGGGTTCAAGCCCACATTGGGCTCCATGTTGGGCGTGAAGCCTACTTAAAATTAAAAAAAAAAAGATGAACTCAATTCGTTGGTGACTTTCACCCGTTGGTTGTAGCCCTGCCGTCTGGTGTAGACAGAGTAAGTCTTCTCCCTCCTCTGATATGAGGCCAGCTGTCATATCTCCTTAGTAATGTGTTTTGCAGGCTTCAAGTTTCTTGTCAGTGGATGCTTCTTAGTCGGTTTTTAAACCTCCTCACTGGCATGCATTTTCTTTTGTCAGAGTTGCTCTTAAAATGCAGCGTCTGTGAGAACGCAGCACTCCAGCTGGGCCCATCCACTCAGCTTGATTTGTTCCTTCCTCCTCTTCCAACCACAGTCATCCTAGGTGACCACAGCCTCTACTGGGAAAAGCCACGTTAATGATATACATTGATTTTATGACTAAATCAATGCACGTAAGCGGTTTTGGCGCAGCCCCAGCGGGACACTGAGGATCAGTGTTACCACAGTTACCTGGTAAAACAAATGGAAATCCTCACGTGAGCTGCTTTGCTGCAGGCACGGAATCCTCCCTAAGCAATTGCCCTTCCCCCTTTCCCTTCCCACTCGGCCATGGCAGAGGCTGGGCTTCCGGGCTGCGGCTGGTAAACCGTGCCCCTGGGAGAGTGTGTTGAACTTTAGTGAGTGAGTTGGCTGCAGTGAAGCCCTAGCTCCCAGGGAGTTGGAGCCTCAGGGGCAGGACTACAACATCCTGCAGTGGAAGCTTTGGAACTTCCCAAAAAGGTGTTTGGGAGACTCACCCGGGGTTACAGCTCCCATCTGATGGCAACAGACAAACTCTGGAACTGAGTTCCTGGGTTCTGGTGTGGCTCAGGAAACAGTGCAAGAGAAGTTGGGAGTCGTCTTCTGCAGGGAAGCCTTTCATGACTATAGGTAGTTTCAGGATTGATCAGGCTCACCTTGGCCACATTCTTGTGGGGGAAAGCCCATGATGAAGGTCACTTTTGGCATGTTCTTTTGAAAGAAAGTCAATGCTAATTGCCCTCGAAGCATCATTTCCCCAGATCATGTAAGAGAATGTCGTTTCCTAAGTGCATTAATCCTTTAGTAGGGATCCCACTCCTAGCAGTGCCTCTAGCAGACGCTAGAAGTCCAAGCTTTCAGTGTGAACTCACCAGCCATAAAAATGTCAGGTCACTAAACAGCTGTTGCTTTTCAGGGTGAAATATCTCACATTCAAAGCAGTAGGAGAGCTGTTTTCTGCAAAAGGCATTTTAAGAGAATTCTTAATAATGAAGCCTTTATTATGATGGAGGTTTGAGGGAAGAAACACGGGGAGAGAAAAAGGACAGGCTCTTCTTATGAGCCTTCAGATGACAGTCAACTTGAAGCTATCTTAAACTGGAAATCCTAAAGGCTTATAATCTGAACTGCCTAAGCGTGATTAGCTTACTAGTGATTTTCTGACCCCCCCGCCTCCACTCCCCTGCTTCTAAAGAGTTAAAGAATGGACAGCAACATCCTTTGGGTGAAAGTGTTAGTCAAGAGGTTTTAGAGACAGGGCTGAAGTCTTTCAAAGGGAAGTGGTCTGAATGGAAGTCCAAGGAAATATGAGAAGCTACCTGTTGGGCTTTACACACAGGGTGATACACACGGATATGAATGAACTGGGGAAGTCAAAGGGCACAATAAGTCATCAAAGGGCGTCTAGCTAAGGGGAGTGTGTAAAAGGGAGTAGGGCCTCTTGACTTGATTTGGTAGGGAAGTGTCTTGGCCACCCACACATGGGCTTTTCTTTTTTTAAGCAGCTGGTAGAGACACTTCCTTCTCTCCCCAGTGCCTGTCTTCCTGAGTTGTCGCTCAGCATTACAATCACTTCCTTTCTGGGTACCCCTTCCCATCCCAGGAAAGTCAGGTGGTTCCTAAATCTGACTGGACTCAGGAAAGTTTCTCTACACTGGAGGTGGGGGTAGGAGAATGGGGTGGGGACACTAACAAGAGATATGCTCACCATCCCATGGGGGACTGCAGATTCCTTTGCCACAGCAATGTCCCCACACAACTGTTTCTTCCTCCTTCTGGTAAAAGAAACTGTAGGCATAGAAGCATAAAAAACAAATACTTTATGTAAATGACATGAGAAAATTATACTTGGGGACCTCTCTTTTTCCCATGGGGGAAGAAAAACATATCAAGTTTTGATAAAAATAAGGATCTCCTTTGTCAAAAACCCCTAGTGTTCAAGCCTATGTTCATGTTGTTGGTTTGACACCATGGAAACATAGTTGATTGCAGTAGACAAAAGCATGTCAGGGAAAAGATCAAAGGTTAGATTGAGGTTTTCCCCCCAAGACCAGTGAAAAATAATTCTGATTGGTCTTTGCGATGGAAAACATGAAAATCCTTATAAACAGGAAACTCCATCCTCCAGGGGTTCCAAACTTTCTCCAAGATAAAGAACTATAGATTTCAAGCCATCTCTTAATTGTAGACTGACCAGGTTTTCAGACTCTGGTAGAGTTCATATTGATAGGGGCGCAGGGATATAGAGACAAACCAACATATACACCACTTTGGGAAATGGGCACCAAGCCCAACATAGTGAATGTTCTATAAATGACTCAGAGGCAAAACACCCTAGAACCCTGATTTTAGATCTACACATAGTCCAATGGTTCTTGATGCTAGCTAGTGATTTGGAACTGAAGGGTATCAAGTAGTTGTTAAACCTTGGAAGTTCTTTTTTAGGTTTACTACTTGGTAGGAAACAGCTGATGTTATTAAAAAAAAAAACAACTCAGAAAACTTAGAACTTGATCTTTGAATAACTGTGTCTAAACTAGTTTATTTAATAAAGATTATCCTTTTGCTTCACATAAACCCATGTTAGGTTACAGAAAAGGGGCAAAGTCCTGGAGGGTTCAAATTGCTTCATCCCTTTAACAGAAGCACATTTTCTCCCAGCAATGATTTTTTTAGGAGAAACCGAAAACATAAAAGAAAATGCAATGATCTGAAAGTTTCATATTTTTCTCTACTTGTATCAACACCCCATGAGCAACTGAGGGTCTAGGTGGTTTTGTACACAGCTCCACACTCAAATGTATAAATTGGTAATTGTATGTTCAGTTTGTGGGATGGCAGTCGTCTACTATGCAGAAAGCTCTCTCCCATCTGAGTGCCCTGCGTCGGAGAAAAGTAGTTGTCTTTGGATAGCATGCAGTTACCCACGGACTAGATGACATACAAGATGACTGACAATTTTAAGAGCATCATGAGTCCATTCCAAAGATCAGAAGTGCTTAGGTCCTCTATCAACCACAGGACAGTTGGTTTTCAGCCTGACTTCAAATTGGGTTGAGGATGGCCAGGCAGCCGAAGCAATGTGGGGCCAAGAAAAAGCCCCAATTTTCGGAGGATATAAGACACATCCCTTGTTCTGTACAGGTGATACTTCTCCTATTGACCTATATCATAAATTAATTTTAAAAAAGGAAATGCTTCAAAATGAAAAAGATTTTGATTCTCGAGACCAGACATTCTTTTCTCTACCACCAGTTGAATAATTTCAGCAGTAGTCACACTGAGACACTATAACTTTATGGAGTCACACAAAGAGGTTACAGCAAAGAGACAGAAAGAGGTAGCATATCGTAGTCTGTGAACACACTGAATGCTACCAAAGCAAAAAACTGTACTATTCTGGGTCCAGTATGTACAAGCTCAAAAATATGTACGTGTTCTTGACTTAGTAAACAACTGGCAATATTTAGCAGTGCAAAGTACAGAGGCGTTTCATAACGCTGTTTTAATAACTCACAGAAAACATATACATACACCCAATGAATTCATCTCTTTATTGCATATTGCTTTTTTAAAAAAATGTACGATCTCAATAACACATACGACATTTTTTTTCTTGGTACTATAACAACAGTCTTGCACCTAAAGACTAAGAAGTTCCAACTACTAAGCTAGTAAGATACAAGACATATCATTAAGTTTACAAATTATAATGCTTTCTTTTTGGCATTAATTTAAAAAAACAAACAAAAACCTTTAAAATACACACCCAAGAGAGAAAAGTGGCTACTTACACCAGCACCAATCTAAAAAGTAGATTTTTTTTTTTTTTCAACAATGGCACATGGAATTACCTGCACAAAGCTTTTGGGGAAAGAAACCAAAAATGGAAATGGTAAAGGAGGCCTACCAGGATGGCCGTATCAAAATGAGGATGATTACAAAGGGCAAGAGGGACACGCTACACGGGCTTGCTCCTCTATGTGACACTCCATCCACTTGTCCATTCCTTAAACTGTAAAACAAAGCCATTTGCAAAATACAGTTCCAAAATTGAGCCAAACCAAATTTCTCTTGCTATAAATAGAAAAGAAGATAGAGGCACTTTTGTTAAGGAATAGACACATCCATCATCATCTCCCATTCCTCATCTCCAAGCCTTTTGGAGCAAAGTCTCTGTCTGCACCTTTAACCCGATGGATTCGCAGACCTTGGTTACTAGGGGCTGGGGAGCACAACCTCTGCTGTGAATTTATGACCGTCTTATCTGCTAGAGTCAGTTACTTCCATAAAATGGGTAGAAAGTCTCTAAGTTTGCAATGAGGGGGAAAAAAAGTAAAACCACTGCTCTTGACAACTCTTAGAGTATATTTCACAGCTTTCACATAGTGCAGAGACCTTGCCATCTGCACTAAGCATTATAGTTTATACACATCATTTTTAAATAGCATGATTCCTGTACAGCGCATATTGGTATTCTATTCGCCCCTTTATCCCCATTAGAACATAAGCTCCTTGGGGGCAGGGACTTTGTCTTGCTTATGATTGTAGCCCTACTAAGCCTGGCACATAGTAGGTGTTTAATAAATATTTGTTAATTGACTGAAAAACTCAATTTAGTGAGTAAATAATGTTCTAGTGCAACAGGACAAACTGCTCTCTCCACAGGAAACCCAACCGCAACAGGATGGTTAGAAAGAAAAGAGAGAATCTTAGCCCCCCTCCCCCACTACAAATAAATAAAGCAAAGCCAAAAAAAAAAAAAAAAAAAGTAACAGTCCTCTTTATATATAATTTAAGGATATTAAGAGTTGGTAGGTTAATGGTAAGCATCTATAGTTTATTTTCTAATGTTCATTGTTTTTATTCATTTCTCCCTGAGAGCTTTATCTTTTGGACTGAAATTTTACAGGTAGCTTTACTGACACACAATTTAAAATGACAACATATAAACAACAAACCACTTCAAACATACTTAGAGATAAATAGATCTTGGCATCTCTGTTGGTGGTGTTGATATTTTGTGCATTCACTAAGTGTCCTTTAGTCCAGACCCATATTGACAGAAGATGCAGCTTGTCCTACAAAATAGGAAAAAAAAAAAAAAAAAGAAAGAAAGAAAGAAAGAAAGAAAGAAAGAAAGAAAGAAAGAAAAGAAAAAAAAAGGCACCCCATAAAAAAAATTTAAATAATTTTTATCCCTTTAGAGAATTCTTCCTTTTAGGTCTTGGGTAGGAAATTTTATTTTTAAAGTTTATATATCTATATTGTTAGAACAACAAGCACATTCTGGCAATCTTGTTCTTTAACAAGAGCATGAATTGCATTTAGATAAATAGTGTTCTTTTCAAAAGCAATGTAAAGAAATCTTCAAGAGCGCTTGGCAGAGAACTCGATGAAATTAGGGGGAAAAAGTTGATGCCCAAGTTTTAAATATGTAAAAAAAAGTCTGACATTCTACATAATTCGGATTGTGTGCAAGATGTTGTCAATAAACATTTACAGACTGCACCCCCACACCAATGTCGGAAATTCTAAGCTGGTCCTAGCAATTACTGATGCAACACACCAGCATCACATTGTCAACTATCAAAAACCATTTTAAGTCGATATTTTTCCAACACCAGTTTCACCAATGAAAATAATTTCAAAGTATAACAAGCTTGGAAACCATAAAATATTTCTCAAGCCTTTTTTTTTTTTTTTTTTTGCTTTTGTTTTTCCTTTCAACGCTAGGGAATGTCTCTGTCATCTCTTTCAGGAGATAGTATTGTGCTTCTGAACAGCCGTGGTGTTCGGGGGGGAAAATGAGCCATACTCAGTACGAATGCATACACAAAGGGCTTCTGAGCAAATACGTTAACATAGATTTTTTTTTTTAACCATACGTATAGGTCTCCAGACAACACTCAGACTTCTATATACATTTTTTTAATATATATGTACATGTACATTTACATACACACACATTCACACACTCACTCACAGATGAAGGAAGAAATTGCCACTGTTTGGATTGCAAGGCAGTGTAATGAAAAGTTCTAGTCACTTCAAAGGGCCGCTAACGAGCTTTCTAAAAAAGTATCCAAGGAAAATTAGAAATTAAGTTTTGTGACTGGTCTCTCTCGGCTGCTGTCCGTCATCTGGTTGGTAATACGCTTGCGATTCCGTTTCAGTTTAGAAAGGTCTTTGTCAAAGACTTCTCCTGAGCGTAGAGCTGAAACCAGGTCATCGAACTCTCCACCCTCTTCACTATTCTCTTTTGCTTTCCTCATTTTACGTTCCCTTTCACGTTGTTCTTTGAGCTGCAAATAGAAAGCAACCTCTTACAGAAGTGTCACCGTGTTGTTTTGTTTTCAGTGGAGATGAAGTCCTTGAAAGACTACTCCAGTCACATCAACCCGTGCGCATCAAACAACTGCTCAGCCCCTCGGACCTCCCAACAGAGGGGGAACTGGGATGTGAGGTCTCATTGTAGAGCAATGAATAAGAAGAAAGACGACCGCTACTTTGTGATCAGACACTCACCATCTAGAATCCAGGTAAACCTCATGATATTCTACTTGAAACTAGAGCCATCAAGGCAATTCCTATGGCTATAACGGAACCAGGAAGTTATCACTGAACAGACCCCAAATACTGGTTTCTTTGATGGTATAGAGGGACTCAAGCAAATGCTCATTGGGCCCCTCTCCTCACATCGAAGGCTTAGCCTGTATCTCCTGTGGATGCCTGGAGCCTGCTACGCATGAGCTATTATTATTAAAAGCCAAATTATACATGTACATTATAGAAAATTTAGATAATTCATATAAACAAAAGCGGGAAAATCATCCTTAATCCTACTGTTAAGAGATAACCATGGTGAAACTGCTGGGGGTATACCTCACCACACAGAAATAATTTTGTAAGCTTTCTTTTATCATTAAACATTCTTTGAAAACATAACTTTTAAGGACTGCATAAAATTCCATTATGTAGCTATTATACCATTTAAGCTAATGCCTGGTTGGTAAACATTTAGGTTGTTTTCCATGTGAGGGCTAGTATAAAGCCTGTTGTTCTCTTTGGGCAGATTTATGATTATTTCTTTAGAATAATTTCTAAGAAATAAAACTCCAGATCAGAGGAGGTAGATGTATTTTTTCAGGCTTTGGATACACACTGCCCGATTGCCCAAGAGAAACTTGCGCTGATTTAAACTCCGAGCAGCCTTCCAGAGAGCGCTGCGATGCCCTCCTTCCTGCCGGCACAGCACCGCGCTGTCCTCACACCAAGGAGCTGAGCACTGGTAGACGGTACTTCCAGGAGGGGGAATCGGCTTATGTCCTCATTCTCCTACCTGCGCTTCCATGCGAGCACGGCGTTCCTCCTCCTCCTTCTTCCTTCTCATGTTTTCATTCTCTTGTTTGGCTTCTGACACAGCTTGAAGAAACTGATCAAAAATGCCGAAGAACTCATCCGGCTGGATTTTGCCAGCCTCTTCTCCAAAGTGTTTCACTGCTTTAGTAAACTGGAAAGAAGGGAGTTTTAAGAAGTTCAGGGTTCCAAGAGAATTCTGTGATCACATAGAAGTCTCTCTCGAAGTAGTGAGGCTCAAAGAGTTAGATATAACCTGCTGGATTTTAGTGAGCCTGTATTTATCTTTGGCTGCTCAACAGGGCCATCAATCATTGCTAAAGTAAAAAATTTAATACTCCTCGACTTTTGAAACCATTTATTCTTTTCCACTTCATTTCAGCTTAACACCAATGATTACCTACTCTGACTTTTTATTAACTAAACAGTAGTAAAAACAAGAAAGCAAAATATCATAGGGCAGAGCACTCAAGACATAAAACTAATAGCAAACTCAGCAGGGGTAGGGAAACTTGTACTTTTAACTTTTCTTTGAAGTAGTTGAATATCATTTATTGGTGCCATATGGTTAATATCAAAAGCAAATGGGATCCAGTGCTTCTTAGCTGCTTTTCCTAATCCTAAGTAATGCTAGTATTGTGATATTTCCTGGGCCTCAGTTAGAAAACAGTCATGGACTATGGAGTCATTAATGCAACCCCAATTTATGACCGAGAATACAATTTTATTCCAAAGCCTTTGTTAGACAGAACCCCTCCCACTGCAAATCCTCTCAAAACAGCTAAAAATGCAAAATATTAAGGGAGAATTAAAAAAAATTAATACAAATATATGTATATTGTAACAAAATAGTTATTTCCAGTCTCCTCAGCTTATTTTTCCTTTGGATTGGTGAATATGTCAGTTTATTTAATATTTTAATTCTTTAAACTGAAGTATAATTAACATACAGTGTTATGTTAGTTTCAGGTGTACCACATAACAATTCAACAATTCTAATACAGTACTCAGTGCTCACCAGGAAAAGTGTAGTCCCCATCTGTCACCAAATGTTATTACAATATTCTTGACTATATTCCCTACGCTGTATTCTTCTAGGTTTATTTCTCCTGGTAGTTATCTTCATAACTCAGGATCGCATGCTTTTAGGAGTCTTAGTGGTATCATAACTTTCCGAATAATGTTCAATGCCAGTCATAACGTTTGTTAGAATTTTTCTTCCCTCTGTAAGGATCTAATGCTGTTCATCTTAAGCTACTAAGGAAGGTGTTTCCAGCTTGAGTCAAATGAATTCTCATTCCCTATGCCTAATCAACTACATAACATTTTCCAGATCTTTAATTTTCTTCATTTAGACTATGAAGTGCTTGTGCAGTGCCCCCAGCCCAAGACTTTCTAATTGCTTTTTTCTTGCATTACTTGCCTTTATTATATTTTTTCTGATATGTCAGTAATACTATCTCCCTATAGGAAATGTTTTCAGTATTTATTCTATTTTCCCCCCCTAGTTTTACTGAAATATAATGGACATACAGCACTGTATAAAATTAAGGTGTACAGCATAATGTCTTGACTTCAGTATATTGTGAAATGATTACCACAAAAAGTTTAGTTAATATCCATCATCTCGTACAGATACACACAAAAGGTCTACTCTCCTAATAACTTTCAAACGTAGCACGTAGCAGTGTTAACTACGATCATCACGTTGTACATTACAACCCCTATACTTATCGATCTTATAAATAACTGGAAGTTTGTACCTTTTGACCACCTTCCTCCAATTCCCCCTCAATATTTATTCTGAGATAAAACAATCACAAAGTTATATGTGTGTGCGTATGACATCTTCTTGTTGTCGTGTCGTATCTTTAAATTTATAATAAAAATGTTCTTTTGCCATTTCTCTCTTCACTGAGGAGTTGTTCTCAACGTTTTACTATTTGGAAATATTCTAGAAATCAGAGCTCTTTAGGGAAAAATAAATTGTTCCCATGCCACACGCAAAGCTCTAGCTTGCCTTCATGACTTTATAAGCTAATTTCTAAAAGTTCTGCTATGAACAAAAGGGCATTAGATGGCCTACAACTGAGTCTCTAAAACATTCAAGTTCATGCACTCCAAGCCATCCTGAATGATCTTTTTATCTAGGAATTCTAGTGATGATGAAGTCATGTATATTTTAGTCTTAGAAATCTGAAGAAAACTAGTCCCAGACTAAAGTTCCCACACTAAAATAAAAAAAAAAAAATAGTAGGTTGTGCATAAGCGTGTGTTTTTACATCAAAAATTAACTGTAGGGTTGATTCTTATAAAAATGTTCGAGCCCTCAAGGAAGTAGATTCTATGCTGCCTGGTTTGGGTGGGGGTGGGGAGTCCCTTCCTTTACAGATCTGTATCATCCAAAGTGGTGAGGCATACATAAGACATGGGTTGGGGGTGGGGGCTATCGCAGAGGAGGTTGCTGACATCGATCATGGGACAGCAGAAGCTGCACTTTTAACAGCAGTCCTCTGACCATATATTATCTTTCCATTTATTTAATCATGTTGGAAGTGGGGTTTACGGTTGAGACTAGCTACTGTATCCTAATACAGACGTCTTCTGAACTATAAGAAGTTGTTCATGTACACTACACAGAAACAATCATCCATACCTATTACTAAACAGATGACTACCGGGAAATGATATCCATCACTCAGGTATCGAAGGAAAGTTAAAGCAAAAGACTATTGTGGCAACTGAGAGATGAGCAGTTGTGGAGGAGCCTGACAGGATGGGGGAGGGGCTTAAGATCACTTATTAACAGTGAGAGGGGGAGTGAGAGAATGTGTACACGCACATGTGTATGAATGTGTATGTATTTTGGAAGAGGAAATAGTGGGGAGGGGGAGAAGCTAAGGTCCGAGTTATTAGCCAATGAAAACTTTTCCTCTGGAGGAAAACAAAATTTTAAAATAGCAAAAAGCATATAAAGCACTGTATTATTAAAACACACCTCTTGTCATGAGGCTGTGAATTAAAGTGTATCTCCTTTAGTAAGTTCTGCTGGAGATTTTAAGAGGGAATTTCCTGCCCCAAGTCTCTATCTCAGGAGAGCATATAACTTACAGGTACTAGGACACGTGGCCTTGGTTACATCTGATCTCACATTTTATCCTGCCTCTGGTTTTCATAATCGACTCTTTTCTGGTTCCCAGAGATAAGTACTTTAATCCAATATCAACCATGAGAAAATTGCAAAATATTTACTGGTCTTACACCATCCAGATGCTCTGAGGTCTTGTTAACCTAAAGGCAACACAGACCAGTGAGACAAAAGGGTGTGTTTCAATGATCACAGTCCTAGATATGAATATGTTGAGTATCTGCCAGTCTCAGCCCTGTTCAACAACGCTCAGTCTCAAGGGGACACCTACCAGGTCTTTAGCTTCCGCGAGAAGGTCTTCCACATCAGAGAAGCTGAAGCTGGCGACTGTGATGAACTGGCTGACAACAGACACAAACTTGTCTCCGGGCTGTGGGGGCTGAGACTTCTGATATTCCAGCTCCTGAAACACAGGAAGTGGACGATGTCAAGGTAGCCTTCGAATGCGGACACACCTTGTCTAATTTTCCATATGCCTCAAATTTAGTAAGTCAGCGTAGCAAACACATCAACAGCTCCTCTGAAACACTTTGTGATACCCAAGCTCCCCTGGCCCTTCTGTCCACCACGCCAGACCCATGCCCATATGCACCAACATATTTGCAAACAGCAATTTAGCGGATCATCTGAGTACTTTAACCATATGATTTCTTACACTAGCTTTAGGACGTGAATAGATTAGCATTTAGATAAAATTAATAGAAGTTCGGTAAGGAGAGCAAATTGGATTCCAAAGGAGTGTGACTGAAAGCAAGGAAGTTGACTGTTGATATTCTGTACTCAGAATTCTGGTAATTCTGGTTCCTTGATTTTTCCTTCTTTCCCTCGGGCCAAGGCTACTGACTTTCTACCTGAGGATATCTGGGTCAGTGGAATTTCAACTGTAGGGTTTGGCACCGTAATTGTCTACCATTTTTCTTGTTGTCTGTACTATTTTGTTTTTGGGAACAGGCAGGTAGGAGTATTAGTGTCTTATTAATTACCCATATTCTCTATTACCAGGGTGACGAACACACAGATTTTTCAAATCTATTTTTAGTAATTAATTTCAACCATCACCAGATGCACTTTCTCAATCCCACCCTCTGTGAGTGAGGGATTATTTTCCTCATTGTACTGACACATAAATTGAGGTTTAGAGGGATTAAATTCTTAGCTCAAAGCCAAGCAGCTGATACGTGATAGAGCCAGAACTTGAACTCAGGTCTGTCTGACTCCACTGTCTCAGCAACAGCCACCCTGGGCACCAACTGACTTAACCGGCATCTATTTTCTTCCGTAACTGCCTTGGCAGGGGCACTAACAAACAGGAGAGAAGTCACAGGCCACGGGTTCTGATTCAGCATCCACCACTGATTCGGTTCTTATCCGTGACAAGGGGCCTGGGCCTCAGTTTCTTCACTTGTAAAAAGCAGGCAATATCCACATCACCATGAGAGTCAATGAAATGACAGAAGTGGAAAGTTATAAGTATGGAAGTTGCTGTGATTGGAATAAATTGCCACAATTCTAGTACTTTGGCCTTGAAAGTGAGCATCTATGTATGCGAGGTATAGAGATATAAAAGCGATTTCAAAGTATTTCATTAATGTATAATCTCATTTCATTCAAAGACTGAATTCGGCATTCCGTCTTTGATATCTTTGAATGATATAATCCATTTGTGTCAAGCACAATTAGGATTCATGAATATTTAGACAGGCCAAAGTCTCCCTCCCAGTATTTCCTCCCAGTGCTACATCTCGACATGTATGCTGCCCCTTTCCTATGAAAAGCGTGTTACAGTATACATGCCCCAGGTGCTGGGGAGATTTCAGCAAAACTACTTTTAATAGATCCCAAACCCAAAACTTCCTCCCCACTAGGACCCCTCCCCACACCTTGCTCTGAACTAGCTTAGATGCAAAGGTGAGAGCATCTCTTATCAGGCTTTAGGGCTGTCATAACTGCCACGCTAGTCTCGAGAAAGCCTTCCACTGGGAGGAAATGGGAACCCAGGGAAGGCTATAAAACCAGTCTCATACCAAGCTGCCCTTATCCAGCTGGGCCTCTGAAATCTGAGAAGGACCATCCTACTTGCTCACTCAGTGTCTTGGGCCACTGGGGTTGGCAGAAAAAGATTTCATTCAGCTCATCTCCTTTACTTTTGAAAGAGCATTCCCCATTCCCCCCTGCCCAAAAGCCTTACATGCTCCCTAGTTTATTAAAAACAAACAGAAAAAGATTAGACATTGTGACTTTAACTTTTATTGGAGTTATGTCTTTAATGAAGTCAACTGCTTTCTCTGGCATAGTTTTACTATTAAAAAAAGAAAAGAAGGAGGGTCCTCATGGCATTACTAATAAGTGATGTGAAAGATACTTAAGAGACAGTCACCCTTCCAAGCTGTCTATGGAGCAGTGTCCTTTGTCAAGTGCCAGGCCAGAGCCAGGACCACTCTCCTGAGCAGGTCTCTCGTCCTGACCCGCCTCCTGGCTTGAGGCAGCACTGGGCGGTACCCATGGTACCCACGCGGGGCTCGGCTGCCGCGGTCATGTGTAAGCCCACCAACTCCTCCGCCTCCAGCGGCCTGGCCAGCTATCCCTCCACAGCGGCCTGCCCCAGGGACAACCCCACTGCTATGCTCGCAAGTTCACCCCCACCCTCCTTCTAAGTCACAGCTCAAAGTTCACGTACTGCAAAAGAGAAGCTTCCTCTAATAAATGCCAGTCATTCCACAAGCTTTGGACGAAGCTGAATCCACCCACCTTCCTCAAGGCACCTTTGTAATCACTGTGCTTATCTGGACATGTTCTCAAGAGCAGACCCGACTGCTCCTGGCCATTGCAACACCTGGAGGGCAAGGACTCTGAATCATTGTCACCCCTGGCCTTGAGAATGGACCGTACACCCCAATGTCTATTCAGTAAATACTCCCCAAAGGACCAGCTCTGCGACAACAGAGGTATTCCACTGCTCTGCCGAGAAACAACATCACTTATTAATAGAACGTAGACACGGAGAGGATCCTTGAAGATTACCTAACCCAACCCACTTTAATGAGTCCTGCCTCACAGGTAGGAAACTGGGGCAACCCTAGGTCTGGCTCCCCAGTTCCTGCTCCCACGATACCCCCACGACATCCTGTAGCTGAGTCACTAGGGTGACACAACCTGCCTTTGCTTCTTCATTGCTGTTGTTTTCCTACTTTGTTATTTTTTAATCAGTAACTGTTTATCCTGGGCATACCACCGTGCTGGACATCATCAGCACTAGAGGTAGTGAAGAGACTGGGAATCAGAAGAAACACCTACTCACCATCTCTACTGCTTTCAGGCCACTTCTCAGGGTGCTTATTTCCTTGTCCAGCTCAGTCATGCTGTTGTAAATAGTAACATTTTAGTAACCAACATGTGACTTAAATGTATTAAACAGACGATGGGTTTACAGATCTCATGCTTGGAAGTCCACACTAGTTTATTTTAAATGTTTAAAATTCCCTTCCATGCTCCGATCTCACAGAAAGATAACATTTTAAACTTAGGAAATTTAGATATGGAATGATGGTTGGTTTCTGTTTTCCACAGCCAGCAGGTATACTTTATAGCTGAAAAATAGCAGGATAGAGATATCTCCCATGTGTACAAAAATACTTCATGTTTCAATCTCACAAAAATCTCACTTACACAAATTATTATTATTATTATGGAAATAAGTGTTTTTGCCATACTTGGCTCCCTTTGATCAAGTTAAAGAAACGGTCTTATCCACAATCACGTTCACATTGTACTCTTCGTAATGAGTGCAGTGCTTCTCTCTAAAGTTCTCGTCATGTGGATATTATAAAGTGATGGCTTAAACTTTTTTTTTTTTTTTAAAGATTTTATTTATTTATTCGACAGAGATAGAGACAGCCAGCGAGAGAGGGAACACAAGCAGGGGGAGTGGGAGAGGAAGAAGCAGGCTCATAGTGGAGGAGCCTGATGTGGGGCTCGATCCCATAACGCCGGGATCACGCCCTGAGCCGAAGGCAGACGCTTAACCACTGTGCCACCCAGGCACCCCACTCTTTTTTCTTTTTTAAAGGATTTATTTTTAAGTAATCTCTACACCCAACGTGGGGCTCAAACTCAACCCTAAGACCAAGAGTGGAACGCTCTACTGACTGAGCTAGCGGGCACCCCAATGATGGCTTAAATTTCAATCAACAATGATATTTCTTGGGGCGCCTGGGTGGCTCCGCCGTTAAGTGTCTGCCTTCCGCTCAGGGCGTGATCCCAGGGTCCTGGGATCGAGCCCTGCATCGGGCTCCCTGCTCGGCAGGAAGCCTGCTTCTCCCTCTCTCACTCCCCCTGCTTGTGTTCCCTCTCTTGCTGTCTCTCCCTCTGTCAAATAAATAAATAAAATCTTTAAAACAAACAAACAAATGAAATTATATTTCTTAAAGTTGTGCCAACTAGATTTCATTGTCTCTTTGTATAGAGAAAGTTTCCTGGGCTTCTCCTATAAAATTTTCTGTTTGATGGCTTTTAAACATCAGAGATTGTAACATAATCCTCTCAGATAATTCAGATGTAAATTCACCAATATTTCACTTAACATTTTAATTTCATGTCTCACATTTCTACCAAATTCTATGAAAAGAGGGAAAAAATAAGCCTGCTCATCATACTTTTCAAATTCACTGCAAAAAAGATGAAGTTTTAAATACACACACACACACACACACACACACACATATATATATATATTTTTTAAAGGGCCAAAAGGAGGAGGGAAGAAGAAGGAAAATTGCCTGTTCTTCAGTCTCTGAAAAGTGGTGTGAAGTCTGTGGTGAAAGTTTGGCAACATTCCATTTTATTTTTAGTTTCTTCATCTGCATAAAGATTGCTTTCCATTAAAAGGTTGCCTTGGTTTCTGAGAGTGTGTGCACATGTGAAAATTACTAGCAATGTCCTGACGTTTAAGTTGTATTTGCTTGGCTATGTATCCTTGTTAACTAAGGGTGCTCCAACCTGTATTTAATAGAACTACCTTTTAAAAGTACTAGTGAAACCACATTCCTTTGTTATACTTTTAATAACTCAGAAAATTAGGTTTCCTGGAAGTTAACAATTACATGCAGGAATAGTCCAAAGGAGCTAGAAAACATATATATCCAAAACCATGTAACATATTTCAGTGACTTGGATAGGATTCAAACTTTACTTCATATGCCATTCAGGGAAAAGCAAACAGAAGGACCCTCTTCATGCAATGCCAGCTAACTACCTCAATGGCTGAAGCACTGTCCAAGTGATTAAAAAAAAAAAAACAACCTAAACTAAAACAATTCCCTGTAAGTACTTACTTTACTTTTGCTGCTTGAGGAATGTCCCTCAGTTCTTCATTTAGATTGAGGACCTTGGGGTATTTATTTTCCACAATAGTTATGAGATAGTGCAAAAGTGTGATGTTCCTACAATTAAAAAAGGAAAAAGTGTTAAACATGGTTAATATCTGTATATGACTTGCATATTCAAGTGGCTGAACCTGCAAGAACTCTATATTCCTACATGGACTTCAAAATTTGGAGATTCGTTTCAGGCAGGGATTCTCAAGAGAAGGGAGTAGGGAAGAGCCTACGTGAGATTTACATAACTGTATGACAAAAGGAAGCATAGATCTTCAAAAGGGAAGGGGACAAGATTTACTACTTTAGCTCATAACAAGCATCCTTCAACATCTGGATGATGGAAATGAACTGGAACCCTTGTCAATGGGGACATACCTACCAAAGACAAGGTGTGCCCCAAGGCTCACAATAAGCAGGTTGGGGTGGGAGGGAGGATGGGCACTGAGGGATGCTTAATTCACTAAAAGGGACAGCTATTTTTCAAATCTAAAAGTACAGAGCAGTGACTCACTAATAAGAATTTATTGATAATTCTCATTTAAGCTTTTTCAACTCTATGATAACTTCCCCCTCCCCCAACTCATTTATTTTGCTAGCTTTTGTCCCCTCTGACTCATCTGTTTTGCTGTCTGTAACAAAGGGTGGTCAGAAAGTTAGAAGGTCCCCTGCTTTAGGGCTGGGCCTGGAAGTGGACCAGGACTGTGCCATCACGGCTATGACATCCTTGCAGCCAAGAATTCATTTCCTAATTTTAGCAACACTTCAGCTCCTAACTGTATAACCCAGCTCCTTCTTTGGTGGTGACAGGACTGAACCCTGACTGACCTGGGTTGAAAAAGTGGATGCCTGATAACACTGTCTGTTAGGCCAAGCTGTGGTAGTCTGGTCCTGCTGTCCCTGACTCCAATGCACATTACAGTCACCTGGACCCCAGATGCCTGGGCCAACCTGAGATTCATTTCACTGGAATGGGGGTGGGGCCAGGCACAGGTATTTTTAAAAACTCCTCAGTAATTCTAAGAGCCAGGATCAAGAACCACTAGTCTACTGAAAGTTACATAATCAAGAGGATGCAAATGTATTTCTTCAAAGACATGTTCATAATTTGTAGGCAGTTTGCTAATTTACGATGCTAAATCACAACAGCGCCCCCCCCCCCCCAGCCCCCAACTAAAGCGAAGCAGAGTTGTCAAATAATTTCCTTTCCTATAATCATGAAATGGTTTTCACTTCTGGTTACCCCGGCATCTTCCCCGAAGTCAATGCAATCCCATTCCTCTGAGTCAACTGGCCCAGGTGTGAAAGAGATTTTTCCTTCATTTTTCTTGCTTTCAAGAAGTAACTGGAAAAGACTAGCTCAGCAAAATAAAGTAATGGCTAATTACTTTAGTGGCTAATGATTCTGGCCATTTCCTTTACAGATTTTGAGCTGCTATCCTTCCATTCCAATTTTGCTGTTCACAGAATCTAAGTGTCCGCCCAAGTGCCTGCTGAGGGAGGGAGCCACATCCCAGCAACCATGACAAGAAAGGGTAGAGCCATTTCTCCTCACTCTTTCACAGAGATGCTTTGTTATTTGGAGAAACTAAATTTTATTCACCGCATATACTTTACTTAGTGTAGAAAGACTTCATGCTGGATCAGAACGTTCACATTTGTTGGCTATCCAAATAGCACCTCATTTGACTGAATATAAATTCTTGAAGAATGAAAAACAACACAACAGCCACACATTTGATTATCTGCTGGTATTACTGGAAACAAGTCTTTAAAGCAGGGTGAACGTACCCTACATTGCTAACTGACCCACCCTTGTGCAGTCTGATCAGATTCAACCGAACATGTACCGAGTGACTGCTTACCAATAAGGCACTCTGCTAGGCACTATGGGTTTATAAGACACTGGTACTATTTCTAAGGACCAAATATAGGAAGAAGAAGAAAAAGAGATCAGAAATGTTGTTAATTTAGTATTTTGAAAAGGCTTGTGTATTAAATTCTATGGTCACTTCAATAAGCAGATAATCACATAGTAAGTGCCAGGTTATCAGTAATGAGGGGGCAGAAGGTATCAAAGAAAAGAGAGAGAGAGAGAGAGGACTAACTGAACACACTTCCTTAAAAAGGTGACTGCTCTTTATATGCAGGTAAGATGTTGCAGTTTTCCTACTACACCTTCCAGATACAATCCATCTGTTGTTGGAGTAGAGCTGAGAACAACAGAACAGGTGTTAAATACCTGCGAGGCCAAATACCTTGCTTGTGATGTTAGGCAAGCTAAATGAGCCACTTTACAATGCCTCAGTTTCTTCATCTGAAAATAGCGATACAGCACTTTGGCCTGTGTCCGGCATGTAACCAAATACGAAAGTACTCTGGAAGGTCAAGGGCTTACATTAAAAATAAGGTGGTAACGGCATAGCTGCCCTTTGTTAATCTATCTCTACATGATGCAAAAAATAAGCTTTATGCTATGCATCACTAATCTTATAGAAAATATAGAGTAAAAAGCCTTAGTAGCGAGGGAATAATTAGGGTGAACAGCCGATATTTCTAGAAAGAATCTGGATGCAGGGAAGTTCACCTTAGAGACAACTGTGCAAGGTGCTTTGAGGCCAGTAAGAACCTTAGCGAAACGGAGCTCCCGGGGAAACTAGTGCTGTTACACTTAACAATCCTACCTGTGAATGACACCAGAGCGTTTCTCACCTCTTGGTGTTTCTAACAAGAATCCATTCACCTAAAACACACTTTCCAGGAAACGTTTTGAGGAGTCTTGGAAGGAGCAGCTTAATACCAACAGCCAAAACACATTTATACCTCATAATTTTTTACAGCGGCTAGCTTCAACCTATAAAGGCAGGCAGGCATACCCTAAAAGCCCAACAAGCTTCACATTCTATCATCAGCTGTCAGGTTTTTTTCTTGTCCCTGGAACGCAGTTCTCTGTGAAAGGTCACGAGGAGACCTGTAGCATGCGGGTCACTTTCTGTTTCTTGACCTGGGCGCTAGTTACGCAGAGATTCAGTGTGTGAAAATTCACCCAGTGCACATTTCTGACTGGCGGACTTGTCTTTAGCATATTATACTATAATAAAGGGTTTATCCAAGAAAACCCTAAACCTTAGACTAGATGCTACCCCTGGGGACTGAAAATGGATGAAAGATAATTGGCCCAGTGGGGATTTAGGGTTATTTGTGATTAGGAGAGAAGAGAGAAGTCACTGCTGGAGAGGGAAAGAGCATGAGACAAGCAAACCAGAGGCTGCAGTATTGGGGAGGCCCAGGAGGCCCAGAGGGATCCTGACTTCAGCTCCTGGGTCCTCCATGTGTTGGAAGATACTGTACTTACTTGTCAATACTAGATTTTGTGTCAGCAATCTTGTTTAGGCTGGCTATCTTGAATCCATATGCATTGCCTCTTTGGCCTTTATTCATGTAATTTCCAAATGCCAAAACCACTTCTAGCAACTGCTTCAGGGCGCTGCTCCGAAACACCTCTTCTGAGCCGGAACGAATTGCTTCAAAATAAAGCACACGTAAACACAACTACTACAACCAAGAGTCTTCAGTGGTACCCACCCTAAATCCACACGCCGGAGAGCAGATACTGAAGATGTTAGACTGGGTCATCAGACGACCAGGGAGCACTTACAAAACACCTAAGCTAGAAGCAGACAGTGAGGGCACAGGGAGAGCCCGCTGACGTTGCTCAACAGACCCAGACATAGCTGCACCGTCCTATCCTTTCTTAGTCCTTTTCTTGGCTGACTCATCAACCGTAAGCAGTTAAGAATACATAGAAAGTGACTGCATTTCCCACATTCCTGTGCAAACACTTTCTTGCCTGGTATGAGTCAGATCAACAGGATTACTGATCAATTCTATTGACAAAAAAAACCTGGCCAAATGTGTTTCATGTTGCAGCTTGCAGGTGTGGTCAGGGATTGGGGCTGGAGCAGGGTCCTGAGTCCAGCCTGCATTCTGTGGCTGTGCTCTTCAGCTGCCCATGTTTCAAACACTTAAAAATTTTATAGCCTTAAATCTTCCCCGAGAAATATCTAGTAAAGCACCATGGCAATAAAGCTACTTACAGATTTAACACTAGTAGCAGTTAAATATATTTCTCACCAACACCCAGGAAGTTAAAAGCCCAGTTCTACAGAGGAGCCCAGGAGATGTGCTGTGAGCTCCAGAACCCAGGCTAGGCCAGAGGGCCAAGTGTGGGCCTTAAGTAATTACCCATCAGAATTCCAAATGATTTTAAGGAAAAAAGAAATCACCCAAGGGATCTTGCTAATTATCTGCACTAGGACTGTACTTGCAAACGGGCACTTATGACGAGCATCATTTTCAATCTGGAGGCTTGACTTTACCTTCTACTTTAGGTTTCACTTCTGCCACACGCTCTGCAAACTTCTTCTTGAAGTACAGTGATTGCAGTCTTTGCTGATAATGATTAATTCTGTAAGAGCAAGCATGGACTGATGAACATTTATTAAGATGTCTATGTTCGCTCAACGGATATGGAGGTGGAGGTAGGGTAGAGCACGCCTCCCCAACACACACACACACACACACACACACACACACACCCCACACACACACCCACACAATTCCTCTCCTGGACAGGAACACAGGAAATGAGGCCACGTTGTCTGGAGAGCCCATTTCCCTCCAACCAACAGGGGATATTCAGGCAATGGCAGCAGGGTCCTTAGCTCTAAACAGATCAGGCAACTGCTAAAAGAGAAGCGGAGTTGTCTCCTTCCCTTCCTCAGAGTCCCAGGAGCTCTTGTGAACAGAAAAGATAAAAAGGAATGAGAACGCAAAGCCTCCCCCCATTCTGCTGCAAGTAAGGGGCTGTTTCCTACGTTTCTCCCATGCTTCTTAACTTTCCACAAAGTCTGCCTCCAGCAAAGCAGCAGAGTAAAACTTGTCTCCATCATTCTCTCCTCATATCATGCTCTCCCCACTCATGTTCCCAACCACCCTCTTTCTTTACAGCTAGCTCCCTATCTGCTCCCCTCAGGGCTAGCAAGATAGCAACTAGTCACCAGAGATAACAGGATGCAAACTGGCCAGCTAAGATAAGTCGGGGCTGCTGAGAGGGTCAGGGCAGGTGTACAGGCCTTCTGAAATCAAATCACCACCTTACCGGCTCTCTGTTGGGAACTTCAGTCCAGTAGCCCCAAATAACCAAACAGACCTGCGTTTGCAGCCCAGGTTCTCCCCTTGTTAGGTGACTTTCAACAGGTAACTAAAGTCCTCCATTAGATGGAAGAGAATACCTCCCTACCCAACAGCTCTCCTGGCGGGGCTGATAGGAGGATCAAGGGGGATGAGGGACGCACAGCCCTAGACAATTACGAAATGGCAGCTACTGCAGGCAGCCATCTATTTATCTATACACAGGCCTGCTGTGCACTTCTGTCAAAATGCCAAACCACCGTTTCTCCTGCAGTGGTATACAAAATGGCAAGTTGAGATGGAACAACAACAAAAACAAGTCCGGAGATGGCAGAAATGTAGAGCGAGAGACATGTTCACCTTGGCTACACTCTCAGGCCTTTGGTACTCAGGGGAAGAGCTCTGCCCTGCGGTTGAAGGAGTCTCGGGACCACTGGTCCTTGGCTAATGCAGAATCAATTTTCCAGGCCTGGGATGGCAAACAGACTCAGCTCACAGGCCAAACAAAATTATGAAGCAGTGGCTGCCTCTGGGTTTTCTGGAGAAGGGCTGAGAATGCTTGGCAAGGCTCTGTGGGAAGTGTGCCAGGATTGATTAGCGATGTCTGCATGTGTCACGACTTGACATCCAGACCCTAGCTGTTCATTTATGTGGGCTCCAGGTTGACACGGCTGAGTCTGTTCACTTTTTTGAGATGCTGAGGTACAGAGAGGAGTGAGATACAATCCCATAGCAGTCAAAGTGGTGGGGAGAATGACACCGACTGGAACCAGGAAAAGTCATGACTTGTCTAGGTCCAGAACCAGAGGTAATTATGAAGAAATGCGAACCCTGGCTCACCCACGGGCAAGAACTCACATAAACAAAACACATTCCACACAACTCAGACTTAAGAAGATTTTGTAATTTAAAAAGGCTTTAAGTTAAGCCCAGTTATTGGCCCAAATAATTCAACCAGAATTGCAAGTTTAACTTCCCGAGAAAGGGAAGGGGCATGTTCACGTTTTATGCATTTTCAAACTCACCGGCTCATTTCGAAAAGGAATCTATCAGCCTTGGCCATCCGATCCAGTTCGTGTTTATGTTCCTCCAACAGGTCAATGTCACTTTTCTCGGGAACAAATTTCAAGAGCTAAAAAGTACATGCAAATATTAAAACTGAGGTTTAAAACTAAATTCTTGCAGCAATTTTTCACTCTTTCAGTTAATTTGCCCCGAGATGAGACTGTAACTTTTGTTTAATTTATAAACTCTGCTACAGGTCATTGTTAAGATACAATACAAATGACTAAATCTTTTCAGTTAGGTGGTCAAAAGGTACCAACTTCCAGTTACCACGTAAGTTCTAGGGACGGAACGTACAGCATGAGGACTACAGCCAACACTGCTCTATAACGTACAGGACAGTTGTTAAGGTCAGTTCTAAGAATGGTCATCACAAGGAAGGATCTTTTTTTCCTTGTTTATTTTATCTATAGGACACGATGGCAGCTACTAACTAAACTTACTGCAGCCTCATTTCACATCTGTAAGTCGAACTACTACGCTGTCCACTATAGTGATGTACGTCAATAATATTTCAATGAAACTGGGGGGAAAATCTTTTCTTTTTTACTTACAAGTAGTTAAATTGGTATAAGATGCATTCCTGGCAGCTTTCTAGTCTATATTGTCTCTCAAGTCAGATTGTGGAAGCTCTTTACCAGGATCCAGTTTGCACAGACCATTGGAGGGACTTTGGAGATTCAACACTTTCATTAGAAGATGATGTGACTGAGGTCCCGCGAGACAAAGCCACTTACCCAGGATTACTAAGAAAGTTCGTGTAATCGTCAGAAATAGAACTTAGGTCCCTCGACTCCCAGCTCAGTGCTTTTTTTCTATTACATCATGCTGGAATGAGTAATTCTATGTGTATTTTCCATTCAACTTGTTTATTTCTCTGGCTTATCTAAGTCCATCTCATTTTTTGCTCCGTGTCGAGATGGATGAGAAGAACACAGTAGGATTTGGGTTTTGATTCCATATTTTATTTTGGCAGAAGAAATGAACATGGAATGCAGGAGAAATAGCAATAATATTTAAAGTTGAAAAAGTACTCTGTGTCTGATTTCCTTTAAAGTTACTAAATCGAATTTAAATGAAAAAAAATAAAGTTACAAATATGTGTGTGTATATACACCACAGCCTTGTCCATGTGTGCTATTATCTGGATCAGATGCCCTTGGATATATACATTTTTTAATGACATTGACCCTCTGGACCCCAAGATGCTCCCCATAACTTGAAGCTGGCATTTGGACGGTTCATTTAGTAGGTTCCCAAAGTTTGTTGGATTTAGTGAAGGGACCTCAGAAAAGGCAGTCAGTCTGGGTGCCACCAGCAGGGAAAGAGGATTAGAACTACAGGTGAATGGTGTGCAGTGGGAAATATATTCCGGTCAGAGTGCTTGTCATGTGTCAGGGTCTGGAGTGGGTTGCACAGCATTTATGCAAGGAGAACAGCTGTAATGGCAGTGGGGGAGGGCAGCAGTGGTCAAGGGCAGGGAGTAGCAAGGACCTTATAAGAAGTTCAGTCTTTATTTTGAGGGCTCTGGGATAGAACTTAAAATCTTAAGTAGGGGAATGAATTTACATTTTAAGAAGAACACCATGCTCAGAGAATGGAGAAAGAATTAGAAAGGATCAAAAGTATTGGGGGGGGGGGTTGTGATTACACTGTTGGTACAGTAATCCAGGTGAGAGAGGATGGTGGCCTGGATGGGGTAGTGGGCAGATTCTAGAGCTATTTAGGGGGTTGAATAGAACAGGCCTGACTTTTGATGGATGATGAATTATGGTAGAGGATCAAAAGGATGAGATCCAGGCTTCTGGCTTAGGTAACAATGTATACAGAGTGGAATAGGAAACCCAGGAAGAAATGGCTGGAGGAGAGTGGATGGGGAGAAAGTGAGTTTAGTGTCTGAAATACTGGCAAGAGTACCAAGTAGCGATTCCTTGTTGGCAGGTAGACAAATGGGTCTGACATCCTAGAGAGAGCCGTTTAGAAGACAAAGCACTGATACTGGTTGTAACATGCAAGGATGTAAGGTTAGGTAACCAGGGGAACCATCAAGAGAAACAAAGCAGGGCTGGAGAGAAGCCAGTGTTTGAGGAATGAGGACACGAGGAGGAACCTTCAGAGGAGACAATGAAATGCCAAAGAAACACATTTCACCATGGGACAAGTGGCCATTGGTGTCACATACCAGCAGCAAATCAAGGAAGATAAGGACTGCAAAGTGCCCCCTAGCTTTGGCAACAAGGAGGTGGTGAGTCCTTGGTGAGAACAGCTTTAGGGAGGTGAGGAAGAGTGAACAGGAGGTGAGTGTGGACAAGCTTTCAAGAACTCTGCTTGTATCAAAAAAGAGAGAGGCCAGTAGCTAGATGGGCATGTGTGGTATTTTTGTGGTGTTTTGTGAAATGGGGAGACTCGAACAAGTTAAGAGTCAAGAGGAAAAGGTGTAGGATCGAGAAGAGGGGGGCAGGGTGCTCTGATCCGGCTGGGTGTCTGAGCAGAAGGAAGGGCTAGGCCAGAGCAGAGGGCAGAGACACCCCTCTTTCCTGACGGGATGTAGTGGATGTGGATGCCAGTGGGTTCACTGGTCTGGTGGCCTGACAGATTTGAGGCACTGATGTTCCTGTGTTCAAATGGTGCCAGTGGACAGGATACGTGTCTTCTTGCTCTTCCTCAGTTCAGGGAGGAAGGTAATAAGGCAAGAGGAAGGGAGAAGGAAGAGAGAGAAAAAGACTTGTTTCTTCCCCTTAGTTTGGATTTTTATCTACTGGGCAAGGAAATTCAGTTCTAGTCTTAGGGACTCCCCCTCCCCCCATGACACACGCACTGCTTTGTGTGTGCTAAGCCCACAGGCCCCTGTTCATGACAACACAATCACCAGCTCCCTTTTGTACAGAACGCTGTGAGAGGGACCTGCCAAGGCTCAGTCCTTCCCAGAGCAGAGTCAAAGGACGGTGTATGGATAGTTTTAAGAGAGGAATGAAGAGTTAGACAAACACCTGGGAATGAGGAGAAAGGTACACATTCCAAGAAAGAGGAGTGTATCAATCTTGTCTGAGTTCTGAGCTCAGCAGCTAAAAGCAGGAGACGAGGGAACGAATGTGGTTCAAACGCAAATCATAACTAGGAGTAAAGAGAGGCTAGCTTCAGAGTTCATCTGGGAGAAGCGCTGTGTGGAGGAAGAGGAAGCAGAGGAAGAAGAGTAGAATAAGGAGGGAAGGGAAGAGTGTGGTAGACGACCAGAGGAGGACACACAGAATTATCAGGGCAGACCAGGTCAAAAGTATCCCACTTGGCCAGATTCTGTGTCAGTAGATCGATTTTCTTACTTGTATTTATTTGAAGTACATTCTATTTGCACTGTAAGCCCTTTTGGCAAGATCTTGAAATCCCTTCCCTCAAGGAGGAATTTTGCTGGATGCAATTTCACAGTAAACAGATCTTGTGGAATTTTAAACATACGACCTTGTCAATAGGGGCTGAAGGCCTAAGGACCAATGCAGCTTCCCGCCTAGTTCCTCCCTCTGTGAGAGCAGCTTCTGATGCAGGCAACCAGACTGCAGGGTCAGCTGGGGGCCAGAGAGGGGCAGAGGGGCAGTGGGCTGCACTTCTGGGCAGAGACTCTTGTTAGGACTGGTATACAGATGAAGAGGGAAGAGTGTGCAGAGAAGCTGCAAAACGCTCTAAAAGATTAATTTTTGGTTTAGGACTTCCATTTAAACTACTTGTACACAAAGTATCCTAACAGGTTTGGCTACACAGTCATTGACCATTGGTAACTAAGTCAAGCCTCAAAAAGGACAGCCTGACAACTTATTCCATTGCTAAGCGTGAGGGTTTCCCCAGGACGACTGCAGCTGCTGGATTCAGGGGGGCAGGTGCACTGAGGTGTGGTGACACCACACACATCACTCCTCCCTGCTCTGCCTGTGTCGGAGGAGGCCTTTTTGGACATCAGTGAGCACACTGTGGAAAATGCATAAACATACAGGCACTCCCCCCGAAGCAGCCACACCAGCCAAGATCACTGTTAACAATGCAAACGGCCTCCTTCTCTGCTTCTGGAGGCTGAGCTTGCCTGCAGCTGAGACCTCAAGTTCAGACGGCATCACAATCGCTGGTGCCCACAGTTGACCTGCAGTGGACCTGGCGCTGACAAACGTGGACCTCTAGATCCAAATCACTCAAAACCGGACTTCGTACCGAGGACAATGAGAAAGCAGACAGAACAGTCTTAGAGTGTGGAGACGGTCTCCTCAGAGCACCAAAAAATGTAGGGCCAGACCGAGAGACAGGTAATGATCCCTGAAACATCTGCTAGTTCAACGTTGTCATTTGGGGGACAACTGAACAAAGCTGCGGGGAAACACATAACAGAGTTGGAACGGTGCCACAAGACGTGTTAAAGGAATACAGCACGGAGAGAGGCTAAGTCACTCCACTCAGCTTGCCTGGCCTTGGTTCATATGAATTATTTCGACGTAGATGACAGAGCTAGGGGTTTAACAGTAAGTCCTGTGGCGTAGGAATGACGAGTCGAGGCCAAGACACAAACTACATTAGGGATTCAGTAATGAATCAGTTTACGTAGTAGTCTGTGATCTCACAGTACTAGTGAGATTCTCTATATTCCTGTCCAGCAGACTTCCCTGAAGCTAACAGGTTTGTATGACCTATGAAGGCATAATAACTGCGGCATGAGGGACAGAAGCTGGCATTGTGGGTCCCAGGCATCTGACAACTTTGTGACCTTCCTTTTCACCTAACATTTGGAGGAGAATGAGAGAATCAAGTTTCTTAAGAGAGCCACATTCAACCTTGGTTCAGAGATGAGGAAATCATCCACCAGCAACAACCAGATTTTCTCACTATCCCACTCCCTGCTGACAGCCAGCTGTCCCTTGCGCTCTAAGTCTGGCGACTCACCTGTTCCAACATGTCCTTGGGCAGATCCTCTTGCTCGTCCATTGTCAGAATTGCCCGCTTGATTTCATCATTGGACAATTTCAACCTGGATGAAGAATATTTTATTTTGTTAACAATATTGGCTTGAGTATTAAAATTTAATGCAAGATAATTCATTCTGCTACTCCAGCTGCTGATTTTCAAGAATTGTTTTTCTCAAAATCTCTTAGTGAAAGCTTATTTCCTGACAATATTGCACCTAAAAATAGTATTTTGAAACGGCTTTAACATTCTTTCAGAACTCCGTAATGCTCTGCTGACACAGAGAACAAAGCTGTTATGTTCTATTGTTTAGTTTCCTTAAGTAAGGGATTGGAGGATGAGAAATAGGGAAAACACCTATACGCACAGTTTTCTTTACTATATAGTATCCATGAATTGTAGACGAGAAAAACTAAAGTCTTTTTTTTAAAGATTTTTAAGATTTATTTATTTTGAGAGAGAGTGCACGAGTGTGCAAGCAGAGGCGCAGAGAGGGAGGGAGAGAGAATTTCAAGCAGTCTCCACGTGCAGTGCAGAGTCCGACCTCACAATCCTGAGATCATGACCTGAGCCAAAGTCAGGAGTAGGATGCTTAACTGACTGAGCCACCCGGCACCTCCAAAAAACTAAATTCTGAACTTGATTATTCATCAGGAGTGTTTAAAGTTTGCTTTCAGATTAAAAACAGATTTTAAAAAGATTGAAATCTGTTATTATTAAACAGTTGAATAGTTAATACACAGAATAAAATGCATAACGTACTTCATGGTTGAAGAGTTTGCACATATATTACTTCGTTAGAGGTTTAAAATAACTGTGATGGTCATTTTTTTTTTTTTTAATGGAGGGAGAAACTGAGGCTCAGAATGGCTAAGTGATTTGCCCAAGGTCAAACATACGGAAAACGGCAGTATCTAACACAAACATGAAACTCTTGATTCCTAACACCAAATTCCTTTCACAAATCTGCTTATCTAGTTGATATCTTCTAGGGAAGAATTTAAGCAAAACCACAAATCCGTTTTCTGTTTACCATAAATTTATATGATTTACTAATTTAATTAAGGATTTATGTCTTGATTACGTCCGCACAACAAAGTATGGACTATAAAGAAGAGTCACTAAAACATACTTGCAAAAATGTGTTTTTATTAGACACAACCAATAGTCTGAAGCAGGGGGAGAAGTCTTCATCACATTATTAGCTAGAACAACAGAGTCACTCTTCTATTTGTTAAGCATTAGGTCCAGACTTTTAAAAAATCTTACTTCCTTATTAAACTACCACTAAAGTGGCATATTAACCTTATTTGGTAGGTTCTAGTCTAGGATCTTCAAGAAAAGTCACATGAGGCCCAGAGATAAAGACATGACGCACAAATACGGAGCAAGCCGTACAGGCTTCGCGGGCAACATTTGAAGGCGGGGGCTTTGGCATCAGGCTGGGCCCTAGTCCTGGCTGACAATGCCCGGCTGGTGGCACCTTGGATGAAGTTTTTCTTAAGCCTTGGTTTTCCCATCTACAGAGTGGAATAAAGCATTTAGCCCTCTGCCTGGCCACGGATAAGGCTCACTAAACCATAGGTATTACTCTACAACAGACTTTTCTGCACCGGGGACAAGAAGCAGTACTTTTAGTAACCTGAACACACTCAGTTCCGTGATCGTTACACCGCATTTAGCAGGGTTACCACGAACACGTCCCAAAGCACTCTCACAACCATTATTTCACCAGTTTCCTCCCTGTACACAACATCCATTAGGCCCAGTATTAAACAAGAATTAGAAGACAGGGTTCTTGTTTTAAAGGTGGTTATCGTGTTTGGGAGAATCAAAGGATAAGCTGAAACACTCATGCTCTCCAGAAAAACGAGAGGGCAGCCTGAGCGTAGGGGTGGACACAAATGTCACAAGAGGAGAGAACCCTGGGGGAGAGCCGGACAGCATGCACCCTGCTCTGGACAACTCGGGCTTGTCCTTTTCTCTAGATTTTGACATGATCTTGTTAAAACCAGCCATCTTGCTATTTACGCTGAATGTTGTTTCATGTGCCAGTAAGTAGGACATGGAAGGAACAAATTTGTGAATCGTATCGTACTAGTAGCATTCTCTTTTATCTCATGTTTTCAAATCCAAATACAGCATTGTAGGCAGTATATGAAATTGTCCCCCTCCCGCCCCCCCATTTTTTAGAGAGGGAGAGAGAGGAGAACATGTGCACTGATCGGTACAGGGCTAGAACTCAGGACCCTGAGATCAAGAGTCGGACACTTAACCCACTGAGCCACCCAGGCGCCCCCAAATTGCTCATGTTCTAAAACGAGACTCATCCTATCACCTAGTCTGAGGTACGGTGCCAGCATAATTTCCTGGACCTGCACAGACTTCCGATTGTTATTGTCACTCTTGGGACAATCAACACCCCACAAACATTTTCACCAGAACATCATGATGGAAAACCCCCAAACTTAACTGGAACAGTTTAGCCAAGTTGGCATGGGTAAGACAGATGATAGGCTAAAAACTGTCTCCTGGCATCACTCTACCGGCTCTGGGTCGCCCTCAATTCCAGGACACTAAAGGCTTTGAGTCAGTTAAGAACAAACACCACAGTTCAGCCACGCAGTGCCAAGGGAGAGGAACATTAAGGAAGGTTGAAACTGCCACTAATGAAAACCAACTGGCTGTGGAAACATCTATAGTCATCCTGAGAAAAGCTCCACTTGTAAGAAAAAAATAAATGAGTTCTGTGTCCTTTTCACACTGAGTTGAAGAAACTACTTTACGGTGTGGTTCTGCTGAGTCCTTCTGTTTTGCATTTAAAAGAAAAGGAGTTGAAAATCGGAGTGAGAACAATACTTGAAGTATCAGATTTGCATTTCATTAGCTCCCCATATGGAGTGCAGAACTTTTGCTTTTGAAATTGTATATATTTATGCTTCTCAACCCCCAGAGGCTGTCTGGACTAAACACTAGTTCTAATACATAACAATTTTGGTTTCTCTTTATGTGTCCCACAAAGAGACTGGAGACTTTAATGGGTAGTACTTAAGAAAATCTACCTGTCAACGTACTGCCTTGCACGTGGCCTGCTGGAGCAGACAAAGAAACTGTACCCTGGGGGAAAGAGGAGAAGGGCACTCCGCCCTCTGGGACGGTTCCGTAGGTTGCCGAGTTCTTAGTATCGTCTGTCATCCACCGAATGAGTCGCTAATCTCTGTAATTTAAGGACCCTACCAGTTCTAACGTTTTAATTGCTTTTAAAGCTTGGCAGTGTTCTGGTGTGCTGGAGGGTGGCAACTTCTGAGACATCCACTTCAACTTTCTTTACAAGGCAGGAAGCAAACCGGCCATTTAAAAAACAGTATTTAAGTCTACCTTGCTCTACTCAAGTATTTCAAAAATTTGCCAAGAGAATTGGAACATCCAGGCATAATTAAAATCAGTTAGGGATGGACGGCTCGATCAGCCTTAGCTCTGCTTCAGTGGATGTAAGCCAAATCCCCCCACTTTAAAGTAGCTTTTTGTGGTTTACTGCACCCTGGCTGCCATGGTAAGTGAGCATCTGGAAAAAAAGGACGGCAGAACACTTCATAAAAGTGTATTTTAGGTGGGTTCATTTTGCAGTATAAACCAGCTTCCAAGTTTCTTTTTTTGGGGGGGAGGGAGAGGCCTGTTTTAGGGACTAAAGCAGAGTCAATTTTAAATTGCCACATGTCGCCTGTCTATACCCAATAAGTTGTTGCTCACTCTGCCTGGGGCCTGAGGGGGGGGTTCTTAGTTTGAGGAACATCATGTCCACTCCACTCTCAAGTCTGTGACAGGCAGGGTCCCTCGTGGCCTGGAGCTTCTGTTTCAAACTCACACCTGCCAGGCAGTCTCTTTTCAGGAGCTGCAAATGATTCTGGTCACTTAGCCAGCAAGTTCCACTTATGGAGCCTGCACGTCCCTCCCCTGCTTGGCTTGTGGGACAGGAAGGGCTTTGCTTCCGACTCCCTTCTCTGCTCCTGGCAAGGCTGTGGCAGGTGCTCTTAGCAAAGGGTCCGCTAACTTTTTCAGTGTGGAGTAAGAACCAGCTTTTAAGGATAACCAAACACTACAGACATATGTGCTCATTAAGATACCCCCATGGAATACACCACAGGCTTATACTGTGGGGGAATCTGGAGAGAACACTATGTTGCTGGGAATTAAATTCCTAGTAAGCAAGGTAAGAAACAGAGGATCACCATGAAATAAGCAGAAAAGCAGACAGACAGTAAGTGTGGAGAGGAAGGAAATCTTGACGTTCACTTGGAAACATTCCTATTCATTGTCCCCATGCACAACACCGGTGTCCAAGTCCTGCTGAGGGTTGTGTCTCTCTCAATTCTGTCTCTCGTCAGCTCTCACCTGGACATAAGGAAGAGCCTCCTATCTAACGGCTGCTCTCACTGCCAGCTCGTGACTCCTTCCAACCTATCCTGCAAACCCTAGAGAGCAGACTTCAAACAACTTGTACCAATTCCTGATCCCATGGGCATGAGCACAGGCCACTAACTGAGCAATGACCACATGCAGGTCCCTGCAGCTGCTTCACACGAACTGCGTCTGACATTCCCAACACTGAGAGAGCCCACTAGAAGGCCAGTCCTCTCATCTCCATTTTACAGATGAGGAGGGTATGGCTTGACTCTGGCTGAGTGGTGCCCTCACTAAGGCACCAGTCATGGCTCCCAGGCACTCTTGCCCAGTCTCATTCTTTATGACTGATCATCGCTAAAATTGTGGGGCTCTCCTTACTAGCTGTGCGCCGACCCCTCGCGTGCCTTGGCTTCCGTGGCATGCCTCTTTGGAACTGCCTCCCGTCCCCCTGCCAAGTACCTGTTATCGCTCTTTGAGGCCCCCTTTCTCTGTTGAGCCCTGTTGGTGTCCTCACTTGGCTGAGCTCCTGGCTCCTTCCGGTCAGATCAGTCTAGGCCTGAGCTGTTCACAAGCCACCTCGCCTGTGCCATTTCTCTTCTCCAGTGAGCCACGAGCCTACAAAGGCAGCTGTGCTACCCCGAGTCATGGTCTGCTCTGCGGCACCCTGCACAGTGCCAGGCAAATGAATGCTCCAAAGTGGTAGCTCTAAGAAAAAAGCATCGTACACACTTTCATAGATTTCTTCCTTCCTTCTAGCCCATAGCTCCTTTCATGTGTGGTAATGCATTGCCAACAAAGAGGGGAGAATGAAAGCAAGGTGAACTGCTGACCGGATAAACAACCAAATATAACCCTAATTAAAACTAAATCCGCTTCACTTCTGTTACCCTTACCACATAGCACATTACAGGTCAGTCCTGTGCTTTCCTGACAAGAGTACAACTATTGATCATGGAGCAGAAAAGCCATGTAGGGCTGAATCCTCTGTGGGAAAGAAAGTTTTAGAACCTGATCCATAAGGTCTAATTACTGTAAGGTCAACTGGGACTCAAAATTACCTTATGTACAATATGCTCTTTAATTATGCTCATTACAATAACACTCATTCGTTAAATTGGATTTTAATAGACAATTTAACAGATACAAGGCAATTTCTCAAAATTACCTTCCAGAGAGTTTAGATACACTCAAGTTCTAAGTCACCTTAGGCTCTGACACTTCTGAGGTAACAAGGAAATTACACACTACAAATATGAAATACTTCCTTCAATAATGAGATGGGAAATTTGCCAGAAACAGCTGTAACCTTATCTATAAGTAGTGTTACTGTTATTACCCTCATTGACATCTCATGCTGAGAATAATCTGTCTATGAGGAACTAGGTCACAGATTTTACTGCAATAAGCACTTAAGCACTGCAGAAATGCAGAGTGAGAGCTCCTTTTGTCAAGCTGTTTAAAAGTGTTCCTCAAGACTGCAAAAGCACAAAATAGGCAGAAAGTCTAGACTTTAGGGAAAAAAAAAACTTCTCCCAAATTTTCATTTAATGTCACTATTAAGAATGTGACTTGTAAAAAGAAATTATAACAAAATGAATTGTACATACTATAGAAGAAAAATAAGTAGACCTTCAGATTATTTCATTGGTATCTTCCTGAGCATGTGTTCAGGGAATAAAAATGGGGCTAAGGACAGGGCCTGGCCATTTACATAGCTTCCAGCCAGAGGCAGAAATGAAATGCTAAAAGGATGGTTCATGTTACCTTACTGGTTATATTAAAATTCAGGGATCTCACTAAGCTTCAGTTTCTCTTTTACTAAAAGAAACATTTGCTCCCTAGAGTAATATATATCTGTTTGCTCCCTAGAGTAATATATATCTGGCTAATAATCAAGCTCCATGCGATAAACCAAGCAGCAGCACTTTGTGTTAAAAGAAACTCACTGTGAGACCATCTAAAAAATAAAGGCTGCCGGGGCGCCTGGGTGGCTCAGTGGGTTAGGTGTCTGACTCTTGATTGCAGCTCAGGTCATGATCTCAAGGTCGTGGGATCGAGCCCCATGTCGGGCTCAGGGCTCAGCGCAGTCTGCCTGAGATTCTCTCCCTCTGCCCCTCACCCTGCTTGTGCTCTCTGAATAAATAAAAAACAAAAACGGCCACTTTCCCTCTTTACTCTCCCTGAAAGCGAAGCCACCTTACATCAGCTTTAATACCTATACAACTTTCTTTCCAGAACGTGACCAATGGGGCTTATGCTTAACAACCCCAAATTCAGGATCTTCATTAGGTATCTTTGCCTGACATAAAAGTCCCTTTTAGATAAAAGATGAGACACAGAAAAACTACTTGAAATGCCCAGGACGACCTGACACAGTGCCTGAAGCCATGAGTAGATTCCAGCCTCCCAAATTTCCTTTCTTCTTTTCAAGTTCCAAGGCCGTGATGGTTCACTAATTATGAGAAAGATTTCTGAACAGGGCTGAAATGGATAAATTAGCATTTCACTGGGGTTTCAGATTTACATATCTCTTTAGTTATAAAAATGTTCAAAAAGAGCATGAAATCATAAACTTGAAGTATAAAAAGGTGACACAGAAAAGCAAAATGAAACAAAGAGCTTTCATCATTGCTGCTGATTCTGGGACAGTGTTACTCAACAGTCAAAATATCTCTAAAGCCAGGAAATATAAATAAAGGTAAAGTCCATTTTACAGGCTCTCTGGAAAAATAAACAAAAACAAACATTGACTCGGGACGTTCCGCTCTTTAACTTCAGGAGTCTGTGGAAATTAAACTCTAAGAAAGGAAGCATCTAGCTCGGACCCATTCCACTCAGGGAAAGTAAGGGCCATGAGTTCTCCTCACCTTAGAAGAGAATCCAAAGAACGGAATCTCAGCAGAGTCCGATTAAAAGAACAAGTACAAACATGTGGTTTGGAGCCACAGGAGAGAAAAGTTGGTCCTACCAGAAATATTTATTCAACATCAACAATACCTCGATAGAAGGATGTTGCAATTCTGAGCTCTCCGACCATCAATCACTGAAAGCTCTTTGACTTTAAGTTTGGAACTCAGTGTGTCATCAATGGCATCTGCTTCTTTCTATAAAGAGCATGAAAGAAATCCATCAAAGTCAAACAGGGACATTCTGACTTCAGACACACACTCTTCCTTTATATTTTCTGTTTACGTACACACACACGCACGCACGCATGCATGCACACACATACACACACAGGCGAAGCTGAGATGGTGAGGGAGGGAGCACAGGGAGGTGGTGGAATTGAAACGAAGGGCTAAAATCGAGTTGACAAAGGGAAATAGTAAGAAAAGCTGACCACCCACATTGGAAAAAGCAGTTTTCGAAGAACAAAGTGCATCTCTAAGTTGAAGATGCTAAGCGTGCATAAATTATCAGTGAGTGGTGCCCTCCTTTTGTCCCCCAAATCCCTATGGATAGCAGACAGAAGAACTGTCACTATGAATCAAGCTCGGCTGAGGCTTGCCATGGCCAGTCCCGGCCTTTGCAGAGCCCGTTCACTCCAGAACCATTTGCATCCTGAGCACTCAAAAAGCTGAACAATAAATCCTCCCAAACGTCCTCATGTGCAACAGGAAGCTCCCAAGCCCAGATGGTACCTTTCATCACCCTGGAGTCTGATGGATAACAGACAGGGGGCAGTTCAAGGCATTAGTTCAATTACTTGAATTAACAACAAAACACTACTTTGCATACTCTGCTGCTATACAAAAAGCTATAAGCAATGATGGCCAGTCATAATTTATGGTGGAAGAGGCAAAAAACCAATTATATATAAAATACTATTTGAGTAAACTGGGCACCAAGGTGAAAATACAGACTAACCTGATAGATAGCAAGTTTAATTTTATCAGAGGTCAGAATCAATTTAAAAAATGGATCATGGCATTTTTAAAATGTAAGAAAACGAAAGAGCTCTGGAACTGTGTAGCAGTTTCGGAAAACAAAGACAATATGGAGTTATAGTAAGAGGCACCATGTGATCAGGCAGACCTCTAAATATCTGGTCAGAGTTGAAACCCAACGCGGAATTACCTAAGCACTGCGTTACACTATCTGAAAAAAAAAAAAAAGAATAACCAAGACATTTTGAGCTTACAGTGAGCCAAGAAGTTATAGTAAGCAAGGTTTAAGTAGTTGCTTACTTACCTGCTTGGAGTTACTGTTCACAAAGAAATCCTACCGCCATGGCAGAGGCATGGAAAAGGCAAATCAGACACACGCAGTTCAGAAATCACAGCAACAAGTGCAAGAAAGTCAAAGCAGTCAAGGAAATCAGTGACACAGGGTAAGAGAGGATTTATGCCCCAAGGACCAGCAATGAGAGTTGATGAAGATGGGAGAGGCTGGCTGAAGATACAATGAAGAGCACGAAACTAAGCATTCTGGGGAGAGAGAGATGACATGTGCTGTACACAATTTTCAACAGGGGCAAATCAACTTCAGAGAAGAAAGGACTTAGAACACCCCAGAAAGACCCAAGTTGGGAGAGGAAAAAATTCTCTTTGAAAGAAAAATGGGCTCCATTTATTCAACATGACGGTTTTCATTTGAAGCAGAAAAACATCAATTCCATCAACTTGAGCAAACTACTCCCATGGTCATGTCTACCAGCAAAATATGCTTTTTTGGGGAGGGGGTTGAAATAATCTCCCGTCTTCTTGTGCCGTAAGGAAGGATTAAGAAAATTCAAAAGACAAGTTCAACAATATAGGTCAATAATATTAATCCTCAGTATCCCCTGAGAGTCTAAACAATGCCTGGTGGCACTGTGGGTAGGTATGAGGAAAGAGACAATGTGCAATTAAGAGACAATAAATGATCATGTTGGTGCAGCCCCTTGGTGGCCCTGTCCCAGCTGCCTGAGGGCTGTTCAAGCACGCACAGTCAGCAGCCCCTTCCTGAAATACTCCAGACAAGATTTGGAGTGAAGAAGGGAAAGAGGAAGAAGTAAGTGACATGTGAAGAGAAAGTTACAGCTTTCCTTACATATTTTTGCCATGCTGGAATGAGTAGCTTTGGTGTGCAAAACACACCCCAGCTTTCAGGCCAACGGCTTGCACAACCAGCAGTTGCTCAGCAGAGTCCCGAAGGCCTCATTGGCCCTAGCAGCACTGCCAAGGCCAATTTTATACAGATGAGCTGTTCCACATCATTCTTCCAGTGGGAAACAAAACGTGTCCCTCTTTTCTCCACCCATACAAGGAGGGATTGGTTTTCTAGAATGGCACTTAAAAATGAGCTGATAACCACAAGAAACCGTTCTTCTTCTCTGATGCCATGGTTTTCTTTTGTCCTGGTTGTAACTACCAGGTTTTCCACTCTGAAACTCCTTAGGACTCTAGCCCTGTGAAAGCAGTTTCTCCTTCCAAGGGCAGAAAAAAACTATGGTGACGTGAATTTCATGTGGTCATTTTATCCTACTGTTCTCTCTTAAAGAGCCAAGTTGCTAGTTGAATTTAGAGCCAGCTCTTACTGTCTGGCCTTCAAAGAAGAAACTTCTATGAAGTTCTCTAGCAACTTACGCTCCATAAGTTCCCACTGTCAGAAAATTAGGACTTCTGACCTTTACCGTAGTGGGCTATGGAATCAGGCAACTATCATTTACTCGGTGTGAGGCTTGCAGCTCAGTCTTACTATCTGCAAAATGGAATTCACAACTGGATTATTGTGATGCTTAAACATGATTCATGTAAAGCACTCTGTACAGTACCTGACACGTATTTATGAGCTCAATACTTAGAAGCTATCATACAATACAATGATCTTTCAAACTGATGATCAAGACCATTTTTTTCTCCTGTTGCTCTTTTTCACGGAGCTGAAGGACACTGGTCAAGATCTCCCATTTGTTACCAGCAGCAGCGTAAGTGTATCTAAGTAATGTATCTTATCTTTCCAGAGGTGAGGATGAGGAATGCCATGGGAAAGTTCAGTTAATTGTTAGCCTTAAGATTTCCCTTCTTCAGGGGTCCTTTAACCAACATATATTAAATTAAACTAAATCACAAAGCTTATTAGATGGGGGTGTTAAAAATAATGATGCTTCCAGGCCTCATTCAAATAAGTTACCATTCTTTTTGAAACTTTAAATCACTCACTAATTGGTTTGGGCCAAGCACCGCAGGATCACCTATATTCTACCTAACAGGATGTCTGATTTTTTCAGATGATTTTTGGTGTAGGGCCTTGGTAAATAGAAAGTTAGGACTTGCATTTTCAGGAACCAATGCTGATAGATTCTTAGAGATAAGGTTCTGCAATGACATAATGATTCAACACTTCACAAATAATAATCTTTACCTGAATGGTTCTTAATCTTTTTGAGGTTGAGGTCCCTTTGTAAATCTGATAAAAGCTAGGGATCCCTCTAGAAAATGCATACTATTCACATAAATACATACTATTTATACAAAACCTTGCCTTTAATTAACTCTTACCATGGAGTCAATTACAAAACCTCTACCTTATACTTTGGTTTAAGAAAAACCATCATTCAAAATTTTCTCTTCTTTCTTCATGTGCCATGGCTAAGGGCCAAGATTATTGAAATAAATATCCTAATTCATAATTTTTCAACTGTGAAATCTAGATCTACAGAATAATGAAAATGTAAAAATAAGAAAGAAAAATTATTTGGACCGTTTATATTAAAACAAAACAAAACAATCAGAAGGTAGCATTGAATGTTCCAAACGGGAGCCCAAGAATGACTTGTCTATTACATATTAGCAGGAGAGGTCAGATTCCGGAGCTTGGGATAACAGTTATCCTTTTTCCCTAAATCAGGGCAGAGAGGCTTTCAAATGTTATATTATATGCTGATAAAGAAGGAGTGTCCTCAGGCAAAGAACTGGGAGAAGGAATGGAGATATGAGCTGTTAATTTATTGCTACAAAGATATGACTCCCTTTAGGTAAATGGGAAATTCATTTTCCTCTACCCAACTGCATGGATAGGGAGAATGAATTCATAACATCTCAACATTTCCCACAAAACCAAAATGAATATTGTTTAACTGAAACAGTACTACTATGCAATGCACATTATGTATTAAAGTAAGTCTTTTGTGGCTGACCTGGAAATCACACATAATATAGTTTCAACAACAAAGAGAGGTTCTGAGATTCAAGAAATTGACTTTCAAATGAACTTCTGGAATGTAAGCAGGGGAATAACTGCACGCTATTAAATTCCATTTCATGTGGCACATAAGCTTACATAATCAGCTCTGCACACCTTTGCTATCCACACTGAGAAAAAAAAATCCTGAATAGAAATGTTCTTATTCTTAAAACTGGAATTACAGAAAATCCTCTACAAAGCCTGACTTTCACCATGAATGAGACCACCGCGTAAGAACAAAGCAAACCTGAGACCTTATGCCACTTTGTAACCTGGCTGTGCCACCTGTTCAGACACTGAATATACTCTAAGCCATGTTTCTATTATCAATGAGGTAGGAATAAAACCTCATAGAGCTAGTGTGAGGGTTAAATGAAAAAGTAAGTATGAGAGCGCCTTGAGAATTAAATTTTGGGGTTGATGAGATTGGGACTGTGCATTTTGTACTCAGCACCAAAAATGTAATAGATACTTGATATTATCATTTTTTAGTCTATATCATGGTTGTTTGCAGATTGCTGTCCTCTCTTCTATACTGCCAAGTTACACTGTAAGCCTGGGTAACAGTTTAATACATTTGCAAACTTTGAAGTATTTCATATACAAAGTGGACATTATAAATATCTGTTTTGATTTTAATGCTGAAATATTTCTCAGATCAGGCGTATTTTGTGTATATGTACATATTTATATAAAATCTCCTAAATATCATTAATCAGTATTCACCTAAATTATACTAATCTCATACCTGAGATTTTGTTCAAAATCTTACTCTGTGTCGTGTTCTTGTTACAGGCATGCAGGTAGTGGTATTCGTGTGTTCTTCTGCCTCTCTCAGAAACTAACTTGTTCAAACAACTGGCTGAAGTTCAGATCGTCTAACAAGGGTTTTATAACTGGAGGGAAGAAAGAGGAGATGCCATAGAAAAAAAATAGGCTCCCAGTATTCATTTGGGAGTGGAAAAGAGAGCAGTTCAAGTGTGATGATAATTACACAGTGCATTGCCAGGGTTAAAACGAAAACACACGGGTCTTAGACGTTGCCATTAGATAGGAGCCTAGGGAACACTCAATGACAGGCACCCCATTTCCTTTACTCTGTCCTACATATTCCTACTAGAATCTCTGCACCTTTAGATTTTTTGGGTCTCTCAACATTCAATAAACTCAATAAAACAGCTCAAAGTACCTTCATTTGGGAAATATATCTATGGTTTAAAAATCTCATCTCAAATTGCTGCACCAAGAGGGGAAACATACTTTAATTAAGCTGAGCCAAGTGTGTTGAAATTTTTTTTCCAGAAAGTGCTATCAAAAATGTCACAAATGATTTTACTTACCCGTCTACTTAGTGTTAAGTACAACTGAAATGTTCTGGTCTATACTGACTGGAATGACTACTGATTACTTAAACAGCGATTGGTTGCTAGGAGACAATTACCCAACTGCTAGGCTTTCTGCAACCCTGTCTGCCAGAGCTCTTGAGGACTGTCCACATATTCGTCCCAGAGCACTTTGGCAGCATCCTTCTGCACCTTCTGCTGAAAGCCTGTTAATTACGACTCTTGTAAACTTGGGTCTTTTAACCACCTGCCTTCATAATAAATGCAGCCTACATGCTCAGACTTGAATAGCATCATTTGGAATAACTGCTGTTCTCCCTTCAATTCGCTTTTCTGAATTCTCAAACTTTCCCCTTAGGCAACCAGAAATGGACCAGTATTAGTGACTAAAACTGAAATCGGAAATCAATTGGATGTGTAGTGAGGTCAGAAGATCATTTGAATCTACTAGGAAATTTGCTACAATGTCCTACAACTTCATGCCAAGGCCCAGAGAACACCTTCCTGGGTAGCAGAGAGGGACAGAGAGAGGAGGCCCATTTCAGCCAATCGGGAATGAGGCTGATCCAAGCCCCTGCCATATGAGGGCCTTAAAACATACCCTTTGTTTGTCCGTTGGATAAAGTGTCTTGCTTTCTACTGGACATGTCTTTTCTTCTTCTTCTTTGTTTTCCTTTATTCTGTGCATACCACTGCTTCATACTCATGGGGGAGGGAGGGAGGTCCCAGCTAAGGGCTCCTGTTTTAGGGTCATGCTACCATAGCAGACAGCCACCTGCATTTTTGTGCTTTACTAACATAGGCATAAAATGCACTGCAGAGAAGCCTTCCCTCTTGGTGAAATATTCTGGCTAAAAGGCATACACTACCTTTTCTTTTCAATTTCGGATGCACCAAAGGTTCTGAAATAAAAACCTGTTAGCTTTTGCTTCTCCCCAGCCTCGGTCCATCTTCTCCCTGGTGCTTGCTCGTTCTGTTCTCAGGCACTCTTTCTTGGGGACCAGGCCCAGCCTAAGCAGACTAGGAAGTGTGCAGCTCATCTGAGGATACCCACCCCCCACCTCCCCCCCGGCATGAGTCATGCAGGCATGAAAGGCCTCCCAGCAAAGCCCAAGGAAAGCCCCTGTGCAGATGCCTGGCATCCACGAGTTCCTAGTAAGGCCTGCTCCACTCTCCGCAGCAACTCTTCAGTCACGCTGAAGGATCTTTCTGCTCACACTCCAGGACACAATGCTGTCCTTCCCAGGTGTCTGACTGACTGGGACCCTACTCCACCTTCTCCTTGTTCTTCTGAAATTCTCTGTACCCAGCCACCTTGCTGTGACCTCTTCTGGTCCAGTGTTAGGAAGATCTACTAAGATGTCCTCTGCAGGAATAAGAGGTCCCACCCAGATGTGACTGGGGCTTACAGCGTAACGTTCACTACCTGACCACATCAGCATGGAGGACCAGAAACCCTCAAGTTTCACTAGTATTCTCACTAGTATCACAAATGCTTTGCTCATGTTTCAGAAGCTTCTCTGGTCCTCTCTGTATCGGCGCCTTCCACCAACCTGCTTTGCCTTCCCAGCCCCATTTCGAAGTCTACCATGGTCATGACACACAGTCAAAACTCCTCTCTGGGGTTCTAGCTAGCTGCTCAATTACAGTTATTTACAAATGTCTGCACTTCAAAAGGCTCCATCTACTTCAGGGCAGTCCACTTCTGATAATAACCATTTGATATATATATTTAAAAGCCAGATAAACTAAAATGGCTTGAGAAACAAATCCCGTGAGGGGACAGTACAAGTTAGGAAGCTCTCCTAGTACTATTTTCTCCCAGTGACCCATCTGGACTAAGCACAAGTGGTACTAATAATATACAGAACTCCTTCCATCCATGGAGATCCAGTCTTGAACACACACCAGGGTATGAGCTGCCACGCATTCACACACATAACGACGGGCACCTAGACACACGTGGACACGCACACACCACGCTGGTGGGCAGGCTCCATCAACAGCCTAGAACTAAGATGCCTATCACATCATGGGGTGGCAGATGACTCAGGGACCGTGCACAAGGACGTGATTTTTTTACTCTTTTAGCATCTTGGAGAGCACATGTTACCTGCTGTCTTTGGTAAGCAGAGAAAGTTCTTTCCAAGTCTTCAAGATCTAGAATTTTGAAGACTTTTGTATCATCAATTTCAGTCCATACTGTTCCTTCCAGTTTATTCTGCAAACAACAAGTTAATAAGTGCTAGAGTTTACAGTTATATACAAAAAGAACAGACGTGGTTATTTATTTTTTTTCCTCAAAGTGCTGCTGTCCCCAATTTTTCATTCTACCAGATGCTCAAAGTGCGCTGGCTTCAAACAACATGTCATTTATCTCAGCTTTCTCATGTAAATATCTGAGCTAGTGAGAACCTGAGTCCATACCAGAAAATGGAATCATTTAACAGCCAGGGCTGTTTCCCTTGTCAGTGACAACATAGTGAGCTGCTAATGCTCTCCATTAGAGGGAAAATGAGAACAAATGGCTTACCTCGGGCAGCTTAGACCAGTTGAAGGATTTCAGGGCATTGGTGGGCTGGGGAATGTTTTTCTTCTTGAGCGCCAGACCCAGTGGAGCTCCGGGAGGCGGCATGATGCCCCCTAAGGGAGGCGGCCCTGGGGGAGGAGGAGGGCCGCCTGGAGGAAGGGGAGGAGGCGGAGGAGGAAGCATTCCACCTGGCAGGGGTGGAGGTGGTGGCGGCGGAAGGAGGGACCCCGGTACAGAGGAAGGAAAGGGCCCCCCTGGGGCTCCAGGGGAGGGTCCACCTGGGATTGAAGCACAGACAGCTCTCTGAAAAGGTAAAAAAAAAATAGGACAAGAGAAGGTCAGTGGAAGAAGTCAAGTCTTCGGATGATTCTGAGAGTCTGAAACTTTGCCTAAAATATATGTTATAGAGAAATTCACATTTCTGAGAAGATAAAGGGGCAGTAAATCAAATGGACTTTAGGGTCTTCATGGACGACTGAATCCGCCCTTTGTATTTGGCACCTCAGTGCTTACTTGTAAAGCACTCATTCATTCACATTATCTCTCACTTCTTGTAACACCATGGTCTGGCTTTCACAAAACCAGTTTTCATTTTCAGAAGTCAATGTGACTGGCTTTGCCCTGACGGGAGGATCTGTATTTAACACGCACACCCCGACACGGCCTCCGCTGCCTAGCCCACATGATAGTGGAGGGAGTGACTCTTACAACCGCTGTGATAAATCATGAGGCTTTATTCCCCCAGGCAGAAGCCGTCTGCCAAGGTGAGGGGCTCCAGGGAGAGTGAGGCCTCGGCAGCTGCCCAGGAACGGAAGACCCGGCCCGTGGCCCCGGCCCTCACCCTGCTGAGCTCGTGGAGCTGTGCCGTGAGATCCGCCACCTGCTGCTTGACTTGCTTATGCTCGCTGGTCTCCTTTTCGAGTTTCTCCTTCATTTTATTTAAGGTCTGCATCATCTCTTCCTTCTCTTGGGTTTTGGCGTCACATTCGCGCTCCTTCTTTTCCAGTTTCTGTTGTAACTCATTGTGCTCTACACAAGAAAACAACGGGACATGAAAACAGGGGACTCTTCCAAGCTGAAGCGCTTTCTCTAAACAGAAAATTGGCTGAGGATGATTGTGAGGCTCTTTATTCGGTAAATATTATTCCTCCGCTCCCTCAAAGGGAGCGACTTGCGGGCTCGGTGGTGTTCGTGCTTGGAGGGGTCCTTAGATGAACAATGTTATTAGCTACATTTTGTAAAATACAGAAGAGACCCTGAAGTCACAGTGCAGAAGATGGACACAAGTGTGAGCACCTATTTGTGGGGAGAATGGTGCCTGTGGTATTTACTTCAGGATCCTGTCATAAAAATGGCCCTTTACCCACTCTAGGGAAAACGCGTATTAAAAGGGCCTCTTTTCACAAATTAGAAATGAGAACCAGAGAAGCCATTGTTTATTAGCTAGGTTGCTGGCTCGCGTCCAACGAGCACAGGGCTGAAAGGGAGGATCTTGCTCTGTGAGATGCTGATGCCAGACCGCATCTGTCCCAACACGGACGGAGTCCCCTCTCCCATTCTCCTCTCAGAAGGCTACTTGGACTTGAAGTATTTCATGCTTCTGACAAATAATTCTTAAAACTTGTGAAAGCAAATGTTATCATCTTAGCATTAAAAACCCTAAGGGCAGAGCACAAGAATCATCATAATCTGGGGAGAAAAATATTAGCTCTCCACTGTAGTTTTACTGATTTTCCCAATCCTGCCCTAATGGAACAAGGCATCCAATTTAGCCTAATGCTTATTTACATTGCCAATATGCCTGCTGATTGCAGCCCTCACAGGAGTGAGGGGCTTTGAGAAAGAGGACTAATGAAGTTTAGGCTGCAGATTTTTATTTCAAATACTTGGCCCCAATTCTTACTCTTTTTATTTAGTAAACCCACTAGAGATATAATCTACTGGGGCAGAGCTACAAAGAATTGGTCTCTCTTTCTGAATCTGATAACACATTTAAATTTTTGCTTTCTCCATCTCTTACTTTGAATCCCCCCAAATCAGTTCACAGAGAAGAGTTCAAGCCACTAAAAGCCTTGAGGTTAGGATAACGACCAACCCACTTCTACCACTCTGCAAATGCGTCCCTGACTTCTTCAGAGATGTGTCCAAAAATGACCTCACTGCACCCCATTTTCCTTCTTCTATCTCCACTTCATTCCTCTTCCACAATTTTAAGGCTTGCCCCTTATCACTGGTCATGAAGCTCTGACAAATCCAGCTGTGCCTCAGAACCACCTGAGAGATTTTAACATTCTGGGAGTCTGTTCTATGGGTCGGGAGGACAGGGCTTAGGAATTTGTTTTCAAATGCCCCTTAGATGATTCTGATGTAACACCAGGTCTGTGAAGCTGCTGCCGAAAGGATTCTCTCCACAGTGGACATCCATTTTTCTCCACCTTTCAGGTCCAAAGAACTTCCCATCTCCTCACAGCCTCCACCCTCTGATTCATCAACGTGTGACCTCTTTAATACAGCCTTGCTACTTGAAGCTTTCGGAAAAGAATTAATTTTATCTACAGTATCTCCTTTCTTATACACCCCCGTGACCTCACTGACCTTGGCCATTATCTCTAGTACCACCTCAGCCGCCTAAATCCTACCCCAGTCCCTAACATTTACTGTGCAACCGTATGTGCCAGGCACTATGGTAGAGTCTTTACATTAGTTTTGTCATTTAATCTCTGCAAGAACCCTGTGAGTTGGGTGTAATCTGCATCTTACAGAGGAGGAGCGTGGAGAAGAGGACATGACTGCCTACACAGGGAGTCACCTGTGTAGTGCTCCCAGAGCCCAGGACAGTGCCTGACACACACAGGCATTAGACAAGCATCCACTGAACAAATGACTGAATGACTCCAAAGCTCCCATCCTATGAACTGTCCTCAGTTTATACCCCTGAATCCCCATGCTCTAGAGTGTACCCCTAAAGTACTACCCGACCATTTTCTCTTCGTTATAATCTCTCTTTACCCCAACCTTTTAGTCAGTGTTTCTCTTCCTTCTATAGCAGTTTCTAGAACCTATTAATAAAAAGGTATGTGGCAACCTCACTTATGTGAGAGCAATCTGAATTCATGTGGGGAACCTGTAACATAAGCGTACTTCACATTTGGTATTTTCTGCTATCAGTGGTGGCCCTGCTTTTCTGCTCAACAGAAAAGGACAAATGTGATGAGGGAAAAGGAAATACTTTGGCATCTCTTGAACCCTCTTTTCAACACACTAAATATCGGGGTGAGTGCTATTGTGTTTCATTGGCTGTGGCTAAATAACTTGGACAAGGAAAAGGAAGTCAATTAACCAGCATAGTGAAAGAGCAGAGGCCAGGAATAGGACTGTTTTTACAAAACGGCGAACTTTAGTTGCTAGTATTTTGAAGGAAGTGGGGCAACTTATGTCCATTCTCTGAGTGGTTGGCACAGTAATGGGCACAAATGACCCTCCCGGCATTTGATGCTGAGAGTTAATACCAAAGGCATATTCAAATACTCACCAAGAGCTGGTCTATGAATATCTCATAATGTATATATCTACAATGGTCAGTGATTTTCTACATGATTTTTCTTTTTATAACTGGTGCCAAATTAAGGTCATGTGGTGAATGGGGCTGCTGAAACCAAGCGGCCTGGGTTCTAAAATTCTGGGTCATCCCTGGTTTTCTTTATTACATTTCTTAAAACCTAGTGTGACTTAACAGTTATGGGGTGGGGGGAGGTCTGGAAGGAGTAGTAGTTAGGAAAATTTGAATCAATGTATACCAAACAGCAAATGCTACAATCTCTTCTCAAAAAATTTACATAATTATAATAAAAGGATAAAATATTTGGCAATCAGCGTGACAACTAAAATAGCTCGATTCAAGAGAAAACAGGGCAAAAATACCCTAAAGACATAGAAAAGGAAAGACTGTTTGATGCACTAAAGACAGTAAGAAGTATCAGCGCAAATTTCTAAAATATACAGAGAGCAGAGTTGCCCAATAACCAGTAATACAGCCTCTTTTCTTGTCGGGGCCTCATTATTTACCTTTTCTCATCTTTTCTGCTTGTTCTTTCCACTGTTTAACTTCATTTTCATTAACCAACCTGTATAATAGTTAAAGGAGTATTCATTACAAAAAACGTAAAAGGCCCACTGGCAAAATGCATGCTCTCTAGGTACAAAAATAGTCCACTGCACAGAAAACCCTCGGTATGCTTGAAACCCATTTAAACCCGGATGTTACTCAGATATATTACATATGTATATATAGGAACTCATATTTGACATCTAGAACATTTCAGTTCTCCCAGCTATTTTAAAGTAGGATAAAATAAATGTCTTACATGGTGACTATTATCTCATAGACCAAAAAATAAGACACTTACATTCGTACGACATTCTTAATGTTAAAGTTTTCCAAAGGTGTGGTGTCGGGGTCCTGTCCTTTGTCATTCTGAATAACTATTTGCTGTATAATTCTATCTAGTAGTAGCCAGTACTGAACGGTGTTGCCACTTCTCTTGTCTAAAAAAGAAAAGAATGGTGGAAAAATACTTCAAGTTGTTTCTAAACTAGGATGAATATTTTTCAATAGTGGTCACCCTCCAGAGCCACAGAACCAGACATGTTTACAACATCTGCACAAACACTTCCAAAGTTTCTGGAATTCTGACATGCAATGATCACTTATGTGATTGAGAGGCACTTTCTACCCCTTTCGAAATGTGTTGCAAGGCATATATTTATTTTTAAAATCAAAGTAGGTTATAATTCAATTCAGTTTTGGAATGTCACAATACCCCTTGAGCTGTGTGGAGACACTTTGGACTGTCACAAAACTAAGGTTTGGAATCCCTGGTGTGCACCCAACCTAATCAGCACTGCTCAGAAGGCAAAGCCCTTTGGATGACATCCAAACATTCAAAAACACACATGTAAGTCACAAGCACACTCACAAGGCATTTGGAGGCAGTGGTGCAGGATGGACATGAAGTGAGGGTAAGCTTCACTATGGGTCAGCCTCTTCCTGGTCAGCTCAAACATCTGAGTCGCACTTTTTGTGTCTATGTGAACCTATTCCATAAGAAAAAGAAATCTAAGTCAAATACCCAAAATCCTCAATACCTGCAATGCAAGGTAAGCAAATCCAAAGGAAACAAAGCTAATCCTGCCACTTAGATAGCAGGTTATACCTAGTCCATGCCAACTCGACACTCGTTACAACAGGGAAATTCCATAAGTTGATGAGTTAAACCCGAATAACTGTGATGATACCTACCAGTTCAAATCTTTTGGCAAATTCTAGTTCATCTTCATTTCGGAGCATTTCAAAAAAATCTAAATGCCTGAAATCCAATAAAAGAGAAGCTATTAAAAGTAGAACATCTTACAAACACAAGCACATGGGAATCAGGACATTAATACTAAGGCCTTTCTTGTATATTCAGAGATTTTTCTAAAAGAAATAAGATGACAAAATTTGAATGCCTTTGCTTAACTATGTTCTAAGGAAAAAGACATACTCTGACTGAAATGAGATCACAATAAGAGACAAACTTAAAAGCCTGGATGCCTAGTACATAGCACACAATTAATAAATATTTGTCAAATTCAAAAACAATCAAGTCCAGATTCTGCTCACAGACTCCCTTTATGGAAAAAACAAGCCCCTATATCTACATTTGCCTGACTGATGAACTAAGGCCACAAAAGAAATATTCATGCCATTCACTTATTCATTCAAGTATTTATTGAACCCCTACTACGTATTCTAGACACGGGATGGTAAGTTCTATGAAGACAAATACATCAGCGTAAAGGGAAAAGAGAATGATGGGAGGTGAGGTGAGTTGTGTACACACACTGGCTGGAAAAGTTCTCTATGAAGGGAAGACGGGAATAAGCAATTTGGACATCTGTGGGAAGATCTTTTAATGCTAAGAAAATAGCAAGTGCAAAGGCCCTGAGGCAAGAGTATTTTGACATGTTCACAGACCGCCAAGGAGAAGAGCATGTCAGAGTGCATGAATGAGGGAGAAGAGCGGTACAAGGAAAGATCTGAAAGCTAGTGGATATCTTAGAAATAGTAAAATGATTATAAGCAAGAGCAAATGAATAAGAGTGAAAATTCACATTCACAGAATGCCTATCAAAGGTGCCAAGTGATTCCATGTTTTATAGTTAATCTTCAAATAACAGCCCATAAAAGAAAGTGGTCGTCATTATCATCATTGTTATCATTATTTCTTGGGGGAAAAAAAAAACAGTAAGATTCAGAAAAATTGACTAACTTGACCAGAATACATAGCAAGTGAAGAGGTAGGACAAGGACGTGGATTCAGTCTGATGCCACAACCCGCATCAAGTTCTCTGTACAATGTGCTGCTCCTTTCACCGACAAAGTCTTAATATAAAAGCACCATTTGCTGAACTAATAATATTCAGGGGCCAGCTCCTTATGGTACAGAAAGGTCACATGCAATTCACAGGCACTACGTACACGGAGAAAGCATGAACTATCTCAGATGACAACAGTCTGACTTACCTATCTAACGTTGAATTTTCATGTTCCCTTAATTTATCTATTACAGGCTGAATTCCTAACATCAGAAATTCATAGCGAAGATGAAGTCTAAAGTCCAAACTTTCCTGAAAGTGAAAGGGTGATAAAATACATATTTATGCTTTTTGGACTACATAGAAGTCTTCTTTAAAAAGATTATTCTTTAATGATACATGTTTTCAAGAGTAGTACAGAAGGTTCTTACCACTCCTGCGCCTTGGCTTAGCACTGCATTGATGAAGGACATGATGGCAGTCTTGAGACTCACTTCATCTCGATACCGCCCTGTGCTTTTATCCAAGTCATTAATTAACGTCTACCAAGGATACAAACATAAAAACAAAGGACTGAATCATCACTAATCTTATACCCATTTTATTAATTTTTATACTCAGAACTAAACTTTTTAAATCTTATGTTTAGTCAGAACTACATGGATCCATAGAAAGCCACCTTTTATTTCTCTTAAAATTACTTCAAAAAATTCTACTTTCAAAATTCCTACATCACCTATGTTCATTTATACATGTATATAAAGTACAAAAGACTGTGCTTTATTGACCTGGCTTGCTTTTTATATTTGGGTATAAATATGGTGACATAATCTCACTGTTCATACTGATACTAAATCAAGAATGGTAACCTGTAAAATTTTCAGGGAACACTGCATTTAGTGGACTCAAAAGATATGTGCTCTATCATGTGCAGGAAGCAGGGCCACATTTTCAAGTTCAGTAAATCTAAAATCCCAGGTTGATCAACTATGGAAAGCATATTTTATTCTGGTACTAAAACCCAAGAGGAAGGAAATACTTGAAGAGTCATCACCACAGAGGGAAATCTCAAGTTATGTTCCCCCTTTGGGGCCAGGAAAGCACCTGTCAGAAGGGGTAGATGAGAAAGTGAAGAGCAAGCGTGCCCACCTGAAATCGGGTTCTTTCGCTGGCGTACTTCTGGTAGTGCAGCATGGCCTGTAGAACCTTCTTGTGGCCCCCAGGAACCAGACACACGGCGCCCAAGATTTCCAGTACGGCCACCTTCGTTTTAATGTTCTCTGTGCTCAGACTCTGAGCAATCACATTAATACTCTCAGAGTGAGCTAGGACGTGAGCCCGACCTTGAGAGTTGTTCATTAGTGCCTTTATACAGCCAATGAGAGAGGTATGTATTCGAGACTCTGAGGTCTCGTAGTCCATGGTCTTTAGAAAGTTGAGAATACATGACAGGCCATCCAAGTCAATGAATCTGGTTACAAACCTGGTAGGAGAAGAAGGTTAAAATAGATCAGACTTAGGTCTCTTTGGAATTCTCTAACAGCCCTTAATGGATAAGTTTTGCAGGAGCAGGAGAAAGGAAGATGTATTTCCTGAAGTACCAAAGACCTACGTGGATGAAGTCTTCTTAATTCCTGACCTCTTCCTCGGCACAAACCCAATGGTCAGGTCTACCAGAAATGTGAAATTATCTCTATGAGATAAACAAATCTCAACCAATACAAAGAACCAATGAACAGATCACACAACCGCAGTAAATCAGGAACAAGAAGACACACAGAATATGTGTCTTAAGCTAAAGTCATCTGCTGATCCTATGTTATTATAGCATCCAGCCCCTAAGTACCTTTATGTTGACCACTGACCTATATCAATGAAAGTCAAAGAGCATCCTTAAGCTAAATTGCTAAAACAAAACAAAAGCAAGCCTTTGTTACTGCATGTTAATTGATATCTATGGCACTTTTTTACTGTAAAGTTGATCAGTGAGAATAATTCATGATGCATATATACGTGTGAAGCTCTGAGTATTTCAGAAGTAACATAACTTGTTTATATTACTACTCCAGAAACTTCCAGACTTACTTAGTCTTGGATACATCTGAGAATGCAAAACACACACAAATAGGGAAATACTGATGTAGTTAGGGCTGGCTAAAAAATCTCTGTCATACAACTGTATAGAATTTTTGATAAATCAATAGATTTTTCTTAGTTAGCATTTTATAGTCAAATAAAAAAAAGGAAATCTTTATTTTCCAGCCATTTCATGCAGTCACACAATGCAGATATAGCCCAGCTGGTTAAATCAGTTGGCTTCATTCATAGCTCCTGTGTTAATGAAATGTACCTGTAAGCACCCCAACATCCCATCAAACCTTAAAGACTAATTAAAGGAAAATGAAGGTGTGGGAGACACACAGTGGAGAGTGACTGCCCATCTTTTTTAAGTAACAGCTTTATTGAGATATAACTCACATGTCATAAAATTCATACTTTCAAATGTACAATTCAGTGATATTCACAGAGCTGTGCAACCACCGACATCATCTGATTTCAGAACACTCTAGTCATCCCCAAAAGACCATTTCCCCCACCCCAACCCTAAGCAACCACTAATCTTTCTGTCTGTATGGATTGGTCTTTTCTGGACATTTTATATAAATGGGATCATGCAATATGTTGTCTTTTTTTATCTGGCTTCTTTCGCTTTGCATAAATATTTTCAAGGCTCATCATGTTGTAGCATGTATCCATAGTCTATTCCTTTTTAGGGCCGAATAATAATTCATTGTATGGATATATCACATTCTATTTATCCATTCATTCGCTGATAGAATTTGGGTTGTTTCCACTTTTTGGTCATTATGAATACTGTTAACATGAACGTTCCTGTTCCCTCGGCTATATATCGAGAAGAACTGACAGATGATAGGGCAACACTGTGTTTAACATTCTGAGGAACTGTCCAACTGTTTTCCGAAGTGGTTGCACCATTTTACATTCCCACCAGCAATGTGCAAGGGTTGCAATTTCTCCACATCAGCAACAACACTTGCTAGTCTCTGTCTTTTTAAAATTTAGCCATTTTAATAGCTGTCTGCATATCTTTTAATAGAAGAAAATCAATTTATTGAATGTTCTATGATTTAAGTATTTCATCCATGGTTCAAGTGAATGCTTTTAATTTAAGACTTCCTTGAAAGTTTAGCTATTGCAGAAAAAAGAAGAAAGTAGGGTAGGAAAGAAGGAAGAAAGAAAGGATAGAAAAAAAAGAGAGAGAGAAAGAGAGAGAGAAAGTAATACATGCTACCCAGGAAAGAATTACCTCATTGGTTTTGTCCTTAGTGCTGTCTTCAAACTCTCTATAGTTTTACTTCTCTCTTCTTCCTCTTCCTTCTCCAAAGCCAGGAGAGATTTTCTCTATGCAAAGAAAACTGAAGTTACCTCTTAATTCTATGATTTAATTAGGGTACAAGCAAGACAAGTCCACAGATTACATGCTATTATCACTTTTAATACAAATAAGCAATCAAAAATCTATGACTACAATTATTATAAAACCAAAATACAGAGCAAAAGTACTAAGAATCCCAGATTTGTTATCTCTACTGAAAGTTCTTTCAAAATTTAGATACGGCTTTAAGAAATGTTTAGAAATCTTCAGTAGAGATTAACTTGTCCAGCTATAGTTGTATAACTACTCTATAACTACACTCTGATGAAGATATTACTATTTATATTTGATAGAAAGAGGATTGGATCTGCAGTTAAACACAGCATTCTGGCAACTAAAGTTAATAACATTATCACACTATCACACCAAGGCAGTTTGTGTAATCCTTAAGCAGAAAAGTAGAATCTTTTACACTTTGTGTTACATCAAATTATTTAACAAGAACAATCAAATCGGACGTGATACTAAGATGGACAATTCCTTCAGAGTAAATACTTAAGTTTTAGAAATGATTCAACATCGTTTGGAAATTAGGCTGTGGAGTGTGTGTGTGAGGGATGGGGTGGTGCTTACACCCTCCCTACCCAGGGATCTGTTAGGCAGCGCTTCCCGAACTTTAATGTGGGCACGAATCTCCTGGGGATCTTGTTAAAATGAGGGTTCTGATTTGGCAAGTCTGGAGTAAAGCCCAAGATGTTGCATTTCTGACTAGTTTCCACGCAGTGCTCATGCTACAGGTCTACGGGCCGTACTCTGAAAAAGAACGCTCTAAGAAAGCAGATCTCAGCTGACATTACAGTCATGGATGTTAGTATGGTTTACATTTGTGAAAAAGTCTTTTCCATTCATTTGAGCCCATGATCACCTAGTTGCACTGAAAGTATCCTCAAGTCTTAATGGCCTCAGGGGCCTCCACCCACAGAACCACTGGTCCCTTGCCATCATCCTATTCTGAACGCGTGCTATTCTCATCTCAGTCTCCTTACCTGCTACCAATTCTGATAAAATGCATGGCTGGAAAAAAGACTGGGGTATTGGGGAAAAAGAAAAAAAAAAGTTTGGTTCTTATCCCTGTGTCTCAATGATCCAGTCTCCCCCTTTCTTTCAGGACCGTAAATCATCAAAGGGTGACTTTACTTCATCTTTTCAAGTTCATAGTATCAGTATTAAGTAACTACATGTTAACTAAAACCTAAATTTGACTTCACAATTAGGAAGGTTAAAGCACCAAACAAAGAAATATATCAGTATCATTTAAGGCAACTGAAATAAAAATCGGTAAAGTCTTATTTTTCAAATGTGTTATTGTTTCTGCTGACACAGTCCTCTTGTTGGTGATGCGCCTGGACAGCTGTGACCAGAGGACAGTAGGGGAAGAAGCTGTGTGCAGAAATAAATTTCTTCACGGCTCTGTGAGACCCATTCCCTGGAAAATTCAGCCCAAATCCAGCCAAGTATGTTGAATCTCCTATGGCACAGCTGAACTCAGTCAGACTCTGAAGCATTCTCTTTGAATCTGCAGCTCAGAACCAAGCCATTCACAAACATCACTGCTTGTTCCTAAGCTTAATCCCACAAAACTATACGCCAATTAAAGACACACATTTCTTATTCAGGCTCACTAAGGCCAAAGAAGGATGTACGTATTTATTCTTTTAACAACGTTGGGGAGGGTGGACCATCTGAATAAAGACGGACTACATTAAGTCTTTCGCTAGTGGAGCTGGGAGAGTTACGGAAAGTCAAGAAAATTGAATTAGAATTTCCTTTCCCAGTGTAAGGACATTACCTTCCTTTCAAAATAGAGGCAACACACTCTTATGTATGTGATACAATTAGATTTGAATCAAAGATTGTGTTTGTTTTACTGAGAAAACTGAGGATATGCAGATGAACGTGATATTCTAATGTGACTTTTCAAAATAAAAATAATTATATGAAGTTTAAAGTTTTCAAGCTTTACATTCAGGAAGAAGCCTTGATTTGCAGCTTTTGCAGAAAAAGGAGACACGCCTATCTTTCTAAAGATAGCTGCTAGGCCAACCATCCAGTATGCACCTCGGCATATATAGGCCAGGCTTGCGGTGGCCTCCTTGGGCGCTCTATGCACTTAGCAAATACCCGCTCACCTGAGACGCGGGCCAAGGACAAAGTGTCTCCTGGCAGAGCATCTTCTGATAAAAGCTACTAAGGTGCACACTGGACATGCAGGTCTGAGAGAGAGAGAGAGAGAGAGAAAGTGGGCACAGAAATCACTCCTGTCTGGGAGTATGGAGCTAAGCTCCTATTTGAAACATTTCACTGGTGTGAAATCAATAAGCCAGTCAGCTAAGCACACTGAACTTCCCCTTACATTCTTCTTCCTCCCTGAGAGCACACGGAGAAGCCACATGCAAAGGAAGCCCAGGTCCTTCTCGAACCCGTTGGGTTGTACTTTTTTATTATACTGTTTTTTACTCTTTAAAAGCTAACAGATCACTCCGGGGTCCTTTAACGAACAAAGCATTCTTGTTAAGCAGCTTAGTAAAGTAACTGAACTTGTTCCACTAATGGCTTCACAGACCACTGAGTGCCGCAGTTCTCAACCTGGACTGTGCATCAGACTCTGGAGGCAGTAAAGAAAAGAGAGGCCTGCCCCACCTCAGGAAAGTCGGGAGTTGGGGGTGGGATGACCAGGCCTCTTTCACTTGCCAAAGGGTTTTAAAAACTGAGTGAGAGACAAATTAGAATGGAATCTTTGAGCTCAGACTGATAGGTTTAAATTCCAGCTCTACTGCTCCTAATTAGATGACCTTGGGCAAGGTAACCTTTCTCCAAGTCCCAGACTCCTTATCTATGAACAGCACTTCTAGCACGGGGTGCTGGGAAGGATTTAAAACAACACGTAAAGTGCCTGTTACACTGCCTGTCACATGCTCCACGCTCAGGAGCAGTGGTGGCTCATGATGCTGAACACAAAGGACGAGAACAATGTGGACAGACGCCCCTTGACAGATCCCTGAGCTAGAGAGCGCCAGCTGACCTGCTGGCCAGGAAAGGATGTGGAGGAACTGTAGGTCTTTCCAGTCCCTGGAGACAATGTCCCGGGCTCTGTGCTGTGTGACACGGGGAAACCTCCAAGGCAGTGAGCAGAGAGATCAGCCCAAACAACAGGACAGGGTAACCGATTTGGTGAGAACAACAAAAAATTCAGCATAGGTTTTTGGTCTCATCAGAACTCCTTGTTCTTTACACATGCAGGAGTTCTGAGGTCTCCTTAACTCTGGAGTTGTTACTGCATTTCACCGTTAACCCCAGAAAGAGGCCAGCTCTGTCCTTAAAGGAGCATTGGAAGCTTTGTTAGGTGCTAGACACAGAGAATAGCTGAGTGACTGACAATTTAATTGCCTTGAGATACTCCTGGAAAGGATTTCGGATGAGGAAGCAAATATAATTAAAATGTAGATGACTCATGAATGCAGCACGGGGGTGTCCAAGATGCTGGCCGAAGGAGAAAGGAGACTCGTAAAGAAGTGCCTCACACTGGCACATTGCAGACTGTCCTGTGCAGGAAATGAGCCAGGCTGACTCTATACAAGGCAGGGGTTAAGTCACTAAAGGACAAATTAACCTAACGGCTCCCAAAATTTGATGAAAAGAAAATGCCATAGTATTTAGCACTTCTCCATTTATAGAAGTGAATTCATTAACGAAGAGGCAACTTCCCTTGTAACATCAAACAATGCTGACTTAATTAGAAAGAGAGATGGCCTGCCCCGCAGCTTTTTTTCCCCCTAACAGCCAGGAACAAGAATTGAGAACTTAACCTTCACACGCAGGAAATGTAAATGGCTCTAAGTTATTATTGCTTAGGCTGTGCATAGAAAAATCCCTAATGGTCGTCACAAGCCCCACACTTTGCTAACGTATTCATACAAATGCTGAGATCACCCTTTTCTCATCTTTGCCATTGTGTAGGATGCCTTGTACAAGGAGGCTTTGGATGCTATTTTCTGCGGTGCTTTTAGACTAGAAATCCCCAGGGCAAAAGCTTATGCACTTTCTTCTATAATTTATACAGTCCTGTCCACATTTACTAGGCTGTTTATTATTCATTGTGGAACAGCAGAAGAAGCATCTTCAAAGAAAAAGCTAGAAAAGAGGAAGTTACTAAAAGCCAACGTTTCTGAAAGTTTAGTAAAAGTGTGAGTGACTCACATACTCTAATCAATTTTTAACTTTTGCAGCAGCAGCAAAATACTAGACAATGTTTTTTAAAAAAATGTTTGCCTTAAGTGTTAAGCAGCTAATTCACCAAAAAGGACCTGGGGAAGGAAGAAGAGGAAGAGGTAGAGAAAAGTATTTATTATGGAAGCTACCATCTTGCTTGGGTATTATAAACTCAAAGTTGAATCTAACAGAGTGATCTTAAAATAATGAGCGTACCCACAGAGGCAAAGACTGCTGCACCAGGGGCAATCGCCAGTTTTTATCTACATGAATAGGACTTTAGTTACTAAGGCTCAAAGGCTGATGACTTGTTTTCCACTGCATATTTTAGCTGGATCAATAGGTGCCCGTCAAGGTGCTCAGAATGCTGACATTCACAGAAACCCATGTGATCAGAATGCATATTTTAGGCACTGAAAATACATTTTAAGCAATTACGTAAGCAAAGATTTCCCAAGGACATCTCAGCATAACTATTATGTCTTTTATTTACCACTTATTCCATAAACTCCCTTTGTTATTTATAGGAGTAAAAGAGCACCTGGCTGCCCTGTAAAATCAAGAATCCAGGAACTAAGCAAGTCCTAGGTGAAAAGGAGAATGGGAGGCTAACAGTGAAGGAATAGTTTCATTGTATTATTTCAAAATAGTATTAACTTGTAGAACGGTACTGCCATAACAACGCTCCAAATGACTGGTAAGAGCAATTGCAAGTTAAAGCTGAATATAAGCCAGATTTAAGATTACATTTCCTCTTATAACATTAAACTCATGTATATTTTAGTGTGTGCTGATTTTATGTAAGACATACTGGAAAAAATCATTTTGCCAAGTACCACTCCTGCCCCCCCCCCCCCCCCCACTGAGTGTTTGGATTGGAGTTTGAAAGATAATGACGTTTGGTAGTTCTTCCTCAAGTGAACTGATTCTGCAGTTGTGTGCTAAATTTGCATTTTAAGCTGTGTGCCACTGAACAGAAAGTATACCTACAGCAGCCATGGAATTCAGCTGATCAATGTAGAATTCAGGCCAGCTTGTTGCTCCTTTGTTTTCTTCCTGGTCCTAAACAGAAAGCAAAAAAGAGTAATATACCACCAGATACATACACACAATGGCCATAAGCACATCCGACTTTCAGAGCATCTAGACAATGGCCTATATAAGCCATCAGAAGACAGTGAGATAGAAGATATTTGTCTTCAAATGTTGGCCCTATCATCAGACCGTTCACTTACCTAGGGACAAGACAGTGCTATAGAGTTAGGTGTGACAAAGGGGACATTTTCTGAACCACGGATCAAAGGGAATCTATTATTTTATCATTTTTTAATTTATAGTTTTAAAAAACTGAAGAACAGGGGCGCCTGGGTGGCACAGCGGTTCAGCGTCTGCCTTCGGCTCAGGGCGTGATCCCAGCATTTTGGGATCGAGCCCCACATCAGGCTCCTCCGCTATGAGCCTGCTTCTTCCTCTCCCACTCCCCCTGCTTGTGTTCCCTCTCTCGCTGGCTGTCTCTCTCTCTGTCAAATAAATAAATAAAATCTTTAAAAAAAAAAAAACAAAACCGAAGAACGATGGACATAAAATATTGTATTAGTTTCAGGGGTACAACATGTGATGTGATATTTATATATAATACAAAATGGCAACCACAATAAATCTAGTTACCATCTATCACCATAAAAGTTGATACTACACTAGGGGCACCTGGGCGGCTCAGTTGGTTAAGCCTCCAACTCTTGATTCAGCTCAGGTCATGAGATCAAGCCCCGCATCAGGCTCTGCCCTGGGCATGAAGCCTGCTTAAGATTCTCTCTCTCCCTCTGCCCCTCCACCCCCACCTCCACCCCAGCTGGCCACTCACTCTCGTTCTCTCTAAAAAAAAAAAAAAAAAAAAAAAAAAAAAGTCGTTGTAGTATTATTGACTATAAAGGGGAATTTAAATGGGAACTTAGCCACACCGTGGTATAATCTTGTTTTCCTTGGGGGCACAACAATATTGGGAAGGGCACAGTGTTTGTTGTGAGGACAAAGGATCTCCAGGCCCTGTGTTGCACTGAGGGCAGCATCGCTCAACTATATGTTTGGATGAAATCCACAAAAGAAGGAAAATTGTCTTAAAAAATGACCACAGGATTTGGCCAGTTGTTAATTAGACTATTTTAGTTAGTTTATTCAAACTCCAAAAGACAGTAAAAATATTGAAGGGTTTCATTTGATGTAACCAAAACTAGGTGCTGCTTCAGATGAAAAGGTAGAATAAAGCCTGACACCGGATGGAAGGCAGTGAAACGAACACACTACTCACAGGCCTAGCCCTTGTGCTGTGACAGACTGCGGATTTGAGAAATGCATCTGAGCTGACGGGAACTGGAACCCCAGGAATTCAGGAACCCCTTCCTAAACCGCTCTGGCCAGTCTTACAAAACAGGGTGACCTGGAGCCAGCACCAGGGCCCTCAGGGCTTCTGTGGATAACAGCCCCCAGCCTGAACCCTCATCTTCCCCCCAAACCAGCGGGCTGCAGCTTCTGCTCCGTGTGAACACCGAGTCCCTCAGAAGATGGCATTGTAGTTGGAGCTTTCCAGGCATGTTTGCACACCTATGTGGCTAGGAGTCATTTGTGTGATCAAATAGACTCGAAGAGGAAAACTTCGGTATTCTCTAGTTTCACATTCAGAGAGCACTTCAGTACAACTGATACCCCCTGTCCCCTTGGAAAAGATGCTGGGCTGGTACACGTAGCTGCTATGAGACAATGAAGTAGTTCTACCTATTTACAGATGTCAGAATCCTAATCTTTGGGATAGCAGTTTCAAGGTGGGGCTTTTAACTTCAGCCCTATTTTACCTCAAAAACACTTTTTCTAAGCAAATCTTCTAGGCAGGTCTAATGCAGTGAGATAAAAAAGACGTAATTTCAAAACTATTCGTCAAGTAGTCACAAAAAGCAGGCAAACTAATGAGTGCTTATGGTGCCTTAAAAGCCGTCAGTACCAGGTATCTGAACTCCAGCAGCTGCACGAATTTCATCGGGAGACTGAACGAGCCAGATGATGGGGACAACGGCTACAGCAGCTGCTTTGAAGTTGGACTGCATTACACTTGCATGGTTTTAAAAAGCTTAGGAAACCTGATGAGTTTTTACAACAGTCCTTGGTTATTATTTAACATGTTAATAAAGTAGCTACAATGGCCGTGGAAATGCTGAACCCTTCTCTCCTCCTAAAATGGAGTATTCAAGTTAGCAAAACCCTGCTGTTACTGATGTATTCAGCAAGCCAAAACCCAGTGATCACCAATGGTATTTGAACCTATAAAATCAAATAGAAGGTGCCAGATCTTTCTAGTCCCTCAAACTACGGCAAGTTTCCAAACCTACAACAAAATCCTGTCCCGTGTCTGGAGTCCCCTGAGAGCCTGTCTATTGTAAGCTTAATAGTCACGGTTAACAGAACAGGAGATCATTTTAGAAGCCGAAGATTAGTACATAGAGAGAAATCTTTGCACTTTGGAAATGCTTTAGTAATGTAAACATATTAAGAGTAGACCTAGATACTGTAGTCAAAACAGGGAAAAGGCTTCATTTTTATTTCACATGCCTCAGTGCTGAGAAAATCAAATGAGCTAACGTATGTAAAAGCTTCTCATAAAAGTACTGTTATCACTATATTCCTAGGGGTGATCCTCAGAGTTCTTCATTTTGGCAATGTGTCTCCAGTTTCCTCTGTACAATCCTGGTCCTTCTATACAGATGTGTGCTCCAGTAGCCAAGTGAAACATCTGTGACTCAACTCTCTGCTCCTACTTTGTGTGGCTGCTGGAGTCTGTAGTTATGCAGAGCCACAGGCCAAAAATAGGTGAATGCAATTGTTCTCAGGGGGTGGGGGGAGGTCCCCTAAAGAGCACTGGACACCGAGACATGCTGAGGGGAAGACTCAGCACGATGAAAGTCAACATGTCTGATATTCCTGGAAAGCAACTGGGTCCTATGTGTTACTAGCCTGTAACATGTGTTATTCTTTGAGCCATCTGCCTCCCCTCTATTTTGTTACGCATAAACAAGTGGAAAAATAAACAAGATTGTATAGACTGCATTAGTTGTAATGGAAGCAACAGCAATAGCTAACACATTCATAGCTTACGATGCGTCAAACATTGTTCTAAGCACTGCGCTCCTCGAGTCGTCCACCGCATGAGGTAGCCGCCATTACTTCACTCATGTCAGTGAGGAGGAAACAGAGGCAAAGAGAAGACCGGTGAGTTGCCAAAGGTCATCCCGCCAGAAATTCAGAGGCAGTGGGAAAGAATCGGGGCAACCTTTTCCCTTAGACCTCAGATTAATCACAAGCAATATACAGTAAGTGCAAAGCTGGCCTTTCACTCTTAACCACTTTACTGTATAAGAAACTCAAACATGGTTAGTGGCCAAAAATGAGTTTGCTTTTCCCTAAACCTTTATTGCTATTTTTGCTACATTCAACATTTCTGAATATTATTCTAATTCTGAATATTATTCTAAGTCTGATGTCTTACTTGGATGACCTCTGATCCCTCTTCTCTAGACTTTTTCTGTAGACTTTCATATATCTATATATATGTGTGTGCATACAGACAGCACTTACGACACTTTTCCCTAACCTGTCCTCCTGTTCTGCTATACACTTGTCTAACAGCCACCTTCATGGGGATTTCTCAAGAGCCCTTGAAGATGAGCTAATAGCACTGAGTACTTCTGGACGCTGGAACTGCAAACAAATCCCTCCCTAAACCATACACATCTAACCCTGCTTTTGACTACTGCCTTGACCAATTCCATTAGAACTTTTCTCTAGCAAGCAAGAATATTAGCTTCATTCTAGTCTTTAAAAAAAGCCATTTTTCCTTCTTTTAAAACAGACTGTGGGTAACACTAAATGACACCTAGAGAAGGTTTTGCCCTATGAGAATACAAATTCTAGCAATCACATTAAATCCTTTTTCATTCTACTTACAGAATGGTTAATTCATATTAAAATCTAGTTTTGATTCCTTTTAAAAATGTTATAAGCATGTATGTTTATATGCCTATCTTTAGGTCTATTTAATTAGCACTGATCTGACACAAACATTTTATGTTGTTAAATTTTCTGATTACTGTTTTGAGATAATATTTGCAAATATCACTGATTTTCAGAGCGATGGGATGGTGGAAAGAAGACCAGATTGGCCATCTGAAGATGAGATTCCAGAACTTACTTTTTGGTTTACTCAATTGGCATTTCTTGGTAAGTCTGAGTACCTCTGGGCCTCATTCTTCTCTCTCCAAATTGAGTGGGCAAGACCAGACTGTTTCTAAAGTCCCTATAAGCTCTAAGATTCAATTAAACTCTAATAGTGAGGTGTCATGGAAAACCAGTGTGTACTGTCCTCAGTTTGAGGGCCCAATTTCTAAAATCAATGATTGTTGTTGTTGTTTTTAATTTACGGTGTTCAGTGACTCAATTACAAAACACTTAACTTTCAACACCTACTTCTTTTATAAGGTAATTGGAGAGGGGAAAAAACCCAACATTAATTTTACTATTTCTCTAATCCAACTCATGCTATTTCCTTGGTAGGTTGATAGTCATGAATAAGAGAATATTGGTGGACAAAACTTCCTGCTGGATGGAGGCTCTGACATTTCACTTTGCTTTCAGCCTGTACTAACTAGTTTGAAGCTCTTTTCTTATTATGTATTTTGTTCCCATTATCTCAAGTTCTGAAGAAACAAACAAAACAAAATAAAAACCCTTTTGCTAGAAAAGGAAACTGGTATAGCACAAGGGACCTTCAAGAACATTCACTTTTTTTCCCCTTTAAATCAGGCTTTAACTAACCAACTCATTCAGAAGATAAAGAAATACATAGTTTTTCTAACTTGGCCTCATTTTCAACTGGCACATTTTTCATTCCAAATCTCTGGTCAGCGGCTAGTGAAAAAAATTCTAAGAGATCCTTCCCGATTCTTTTTAAATGGACAAGGGCGCATTTATTTTTCTCAACATCACTTTTCCCATGAGAATAAATGTTGTATTATTTCTTTGTACTCTTTCCGAGGTAAACGTTCACAGCTATGTCCCAGACTTCTGTCTCTCATGTCATAATTACCTCTCTCTACCAATCCAAGCTGGCTGTGTTCTCCTTTTTCTATCACCATCAACAGACACATATTTGAATCCTCAGCCACTCACTACTTACAAGCAGGCAAGTTAGGTAACCTTGCTATGTGACCCAGTTTTAGTTTCCTTTATCTGTAAAATGGGTGCCTACTTCACAGGGTCAGTATAAGGATTTAATAGGCTATTACAAGTACAGAAAGCACCGAGAACAATACACACAGAGCATGCTTGATACATGTTAGTATCTATTTCAGAGGATAAGGATACTATTTCAGAATCTCCAGCTATGGCCATTCTAAGTCCTTGTCACGCTAGGACTGTAAAAATTTGGAGACACATTTGGCAGTAATTGCCCAAATTTAAAACATACACACAGCCTGTGACCCTCCGTTAAGTCTACTTTCAGGAAGTTAGCCCACAATTATATATTTACACTTTTTTCACTGCAGTGCTGTTTGAGTTAGCAAGTAACAAAGTGAACAAATACAGGGCAAGGGAGATGGTTGAATAAATTACTTTGTAGCAGTAACACAGAATGAAGGAGAATTAGGTAATCACATTCAAAATGACCAAATATAGTATGGGGGTGGGCAGGGCAGGGAGGAATGCCTCCGAATATCACTTCTCGTCTGTAGGAAAAAAATGTACACTTAACATACAAACATTTCTGGAAATAAACACAAGAAAATTCAACAATGGCTACCTCTGGGTAGGTCTTTTACTTACTAACTTTTGTATAATTCAAACTTTTATTTTGCCAAGAACATGCACTATTCTCACAGTTAAAACAGAAGTTGTAAAGCACTGTATATTCTGTTAGGACAAGCGCTTTACTTTTTCAGATGTTCTGTATAACACGAAATGCATCAAGTCAACAAGATCCTGCAACACCTGGGAAGTCTCTGTTCTCTGCACCTGGGGCACCCCTCTGTTCCCCACAGCAAAAATTTGAAAACATTTTGCTATTGTTTTCTCACTGGATTTTCTATTTCTCTAACACACTACAACCCTAATATCAAATGTTCATGTAAAGGAATTTTGATTTGGACTAAGATTTATGTACCTGAAGGATGCTAAAATTTTCAGAATTTCCACTTACATATTTGTGTGGCAAACAATTTCTTAAGTAACAGCTGAAGTTTTTCAGTGAGACTCAAAGCACAGTTTAAAAATTAAGTCTTTAAGAATAACTTCTTTTGAAATTACCACAGGGCAAATTTTTAATAGGATCATTTTCCAAGTAATAATATGTAAGAACTGGTAGCGTTTCTCTTCAGTTTCAGATGCTGTTAGTAAGACCCAAAATAGGCTCTACAAAGGTCAATTAATTGCAAAGGACATGTTCTGTGGTTGTTCACTAGACCACAAATCACAGGCTGAAGCAATATGCACTTGGCCAACTAAAGCCATAAATCTCCACGCTCGCTGTTACAAACCTATGAGGTTCTCAGATAATACTTGTGAAAGACACATCCTTTCACTGTCTAGGTTGGCTAAAAATCCTCTAACGATGTATAATAGTACCACTAACTCAAAAATAGTAGAGATATATTAAGGTTTAACTAAATGAACTTCAAGAGCGGAAAGGCACCGTTTCAGTATAATACAAAGTAAAATTCATTCTGATAATTTTTATTATAGGACAAAGGCAACTAAATATAATAAAAAACTGCCCCATTTATGAAGAAAACGGTACTAGAAAACATGGTAACTGTGATCGTGTATAGGGTCAAGGGATCCCACCCCTTGTTAATGATCAAACTAGTTACCTGTGGCATTAAATTGTCGGTGCTATTTTGTCTTTCATGGACCCAGCCCCATATACTAATGAATGCATTAGATGTTAACTAAATTTACTCTGTACCTAGAATTTTTATAGAATACTAAGGACAAAGGGGCAGACAGGCCAAAATATTTTATTCTAGTAGGTATGACTCCCCGATGGGCATGTCATCTGATAAACTCAAGTGAATGACAGGAAATAGGTGCTGAGGAACAGGTATCCAAGGAACAGGGAAGGAAGAGGAGGTCAGATGGAAGATAGAAAAATATTTTGTGGAAGACCTGCTGATAACTTCTGCTGACTTTCCCTTCTGGCTCCGCAATAGTGTAATCAGCATCTTCTCAAAGGACAGTCACGGTGAAGCAGGGAACAGCCTGACAGACCAGGGGTTGGCAAACTTCTTCTGTGAAGGGCCAGGTAAGTGTCTTAGGCTTTGTGGGCCACCACAGTCTGTTGCAACTACTCGACTCTGCCCTTGTACAGTGCGAAAGCGGCTACAGCTAACACTTACATGAAGGAGTACTGCCGTGTTTCAGTAACACTTTATTTGCCAAAAACATTTAAGTGCCTGAATTTGGGCCATGGGCCACAGGCCATCACGCCCTGTGCTAGAACCAGCTTGGCTCTCAAGAAGCAGGAATGCATCAAAGTTTGAACTTGGTCATCAATTATTTCCCAGGTTTTCTCCTCTCCTGGAAGTCACTCTATCTCTAGGAAACCCCAGCTGTAAGTTAGGATCAACTCACAAAGTATGAGGAATTTGCCTGCACTGTGTTCTAGAGAAGAAGCAGGACTTACCATGCCTGAAAAGTCCACCATCTTCCCAAGCTCACTGCTCCTTGAAAAGCAGTTTAATCCTACTTTGTAAATTAGCATAGGGGCACCTGGGTGGCTCAGCTAGTTAAGCGTCAGGTGCTTGGTTTCAGCTCAGGTTATGATCCCAGGGTCCTGAGATCGAGCCCCGTCTCAGGCTCTGCGCTCAGCAGGGAGTCTGTTTGGGAGTTTCTTTCTCCCTTCCCCTCTGCGACTCCCCTTGGTCTCTCTCTCTTTCTCAAATAAATAAATACATAAATACATAAATAAAGTCTTTAAAATAGCATAGCATCATTTGGTCTTTTAAATCCTGATTTTTGCCTCTAAATCTTTGTCTTGTTCTTTCACTGGGAAGAGAAGCAGCAGCAGGTCTGCAGGCCTGGATGGCTGAGACGGCTGCTTGCTCAGTCCTCTCAACGGCCTTCCCTACAGCCCCTCACAGTGGGCTAAAACTATACCCTACATCTGAAGCTTGCCAAAGGGAGGCAGTTGGTTTCAAAAAATAATTCCTATGTTGTCACAGTTCAAGACAGTCATGTGGTCCCCAGGACTGCCAATCTGGTTATGTTGTTTGGCCACTGCCACAATTACACATCAAGTGGACTGGCTGCCCAAATCTGGCTGGGCCCACACAAAGAACGGTTACAGAACAGCAGCTTCTGCATCTGCCAGGAAACCCAGCACCTCCTCCTCAGCCTCAGAATGTCAGTCAGTTTCTGGAAAGACTGGAGGCTGACTTGCAGTAACAATGGCTTTCGTATTTAGCATTTAGAACCATGTCAGAGGAGCAAATCTCCTTCCCCGTTCTTCCCGGTGCTGCAGAACATCTGTATGTTTTTAAGGAAAGCCATCACATGATTATAGAGCAAGGGCTCTCACCCTAGAGACACCCTAGTCCAAGTTTTCCCTCACAGAGGTCCCTCATATAAGGTCATCAGCAGGTGATCGATCCTATACTCTCCGAGAGAAGGCTTCAAAGAGTCCACAAATGTTTGGAACCAGTACCCTCACTGACTGTTAGAAAATTCACCTTAGACTGAATTGACAGATGTCTCCTTGTAACTTCAAGCACTTGTTGGCCTTAGTTTTGCCCTTGGGAACTGCATGGAATAAGTCTAATTTCTCCTATGAACAATATCCCTGCAAATATTTAAACAATTTGAATAAAGCTATTATGTCCTCCCAAAGTCTTCTCTTTACCAAGCCAAAAATTCTCCACTGGCTATATAGCAAAAGTTTATCTTCCTCAATTCATAAATAAATCTCAAATTTTCCATAAGTTTATCGCACCCTCATGTCTACTTTTTGCAAAAATAACTCCAACAAATGTATTTAAATTCCTCTGAAAGGGATCTGCTCACATGTCAGTGATGCATAACTCTACACAGTCTCTAAAGGGCATCTGGAAGATTTCTGACCAAAATATCTACCCAAGAAGAAACACAGCAAGTTCTTGCTTTCTTGATGGTTCACAACAAATAACATTTATGACTTAGAACAAAAGATACATGTCTCATGAAGCACAGTAAAACGTGTAGTTCATGTTTCATTAAGTACACGTATTGTAACAACATTGGCCACAAACCCAATAATAAAATAGGTCATTATTATTATAAGATTGAGGACGCTTAATCTCTGAAACACAAATGTACGTTAACAGAGTTAGAGAAGGGTGAATAGGACCCAGGCTCACTAGCTGCTGAGAAACTTTTCTGGGAAGTTTAAGCTTCATTTATGAGATCGTTGCTTTTCAAGTTTGGATTCCACTTACACTGCCGTTGCTTCTCTCCCGTCCATCACCCTTTCAAACATCATAGAAATGTCCTCCTTGTATGTGTGTGAAGTTTAACACCTCTTCTGAACCCTGAGCTCTGCTCTTTCCAGACGTAAAAAAGCTCACTAGAATCCACATACGATGCACATTTTCTCAGAGAGCTTCCCGCTATCATATCATGTACTCCAGTCTAAAATATTATTCAAGATCTCAGAGCATTTAAAATAAGTTAGCCCCTTCTCTATCAATTCTTGAAGTTTACAATTCTATATTGATAAAGGGTAATTTTTAAAAGGTAAAATCATGGCATGAACTGATGTCAAAGATTTTGCTGAACTCATTAATAAATGAGGGAACTAATAAGATGTTACAACAGGTTCAAAAGAGAATCTAAAGGCAAAGGCACATATAATTATGCATGTGTAAATGAACGCAAAAATGGTCATCAGGGCATAATTAATTGTACTGCGGCTAGTTTTTAAAAAAAACATCTTTCAGATTTCTTAAATAGCTCAGAGATGGTAAGAAGAACACTCTGAAGAGCGCTACAGCCAGAACTTCTGGTACATCCCCCCCCCCCCCCCCCGCCATTTCAGTATCACTACACTCTAGCAGAATAACAGATGCATGACTAGTACTTCCTGGATGAAGAGGACACAATCTATAAAAATGCAATGCGGAAGCCAAGCTGTATGACTAACACTCTATCTGCTCCAGGCTCCTCGCGCCTAAATTACCCAGATGCTCAGGCTTGCCCAAAGCTCTTGCTCAAGAACACCTACTCTCTCCTGAGCATTTCACCTCAGTCTTCTGGTTTCCGTTGCCTTGCCTTGGCTGTGAGGCTGAGTTTCTGACTTGAAACCACTGAGACCACTCTACCCTGTCCCCTTATACCCACAGTTACACCCGGTCCTCTATCTTCCCCAGAAATTTGTTGGACGAATAGCTGGGGTATTTCTAAGAATTCTTGCACAGCTCATTTGAGTGGGGGGGGGGGAGGGCAGAGAGCTGTGAGCTCAAGTGAGTTTAGACCTGATCCTCATCCCTCCCTCCCATTGCCCAGCCAGAAAAAAAGCTATAATACTCGACCACTCTTCCCTAATAGTTTGTTCTGGAGCCCAACACCATTTAAGAGTAACACACAGCCTAAATTGAGAGCAGCAGGACACTACACTGTTGAACGCAGGATTTCTCCAGGGCACCATGGGCGCAGAATCCCTCTGCTCATCACGCCCAATAATTCAGTGCTGAGCTGAATCTAAAGAGTCACTTGCTTTCCTTCTCATTTACTCACTCAGTAAATATGTATTGAGTTTTATAATGGCCTAGGCAGTGTACTAGGTGTTAGAACACATGACTAAAAGAACAAAGCTTCTGCTTTCCTTGCTAGTGAGCCATGAAGACAGGACATATGAGACTGAATGAGAACATGCTTTCAAACATTAGCATTGAGTTTCTTAGAATATCACGAACTTCTGACAATAGGTTCTCGGTTATTACAAATACTTTAGTTACAAAGAACTGTACCCATTTGTAGACTTTACTCCCTTTTTTCATCATGATAAAAAGGAACAGCCAAGTATTATCAACTCTCCTGCCTTTTTACTAATCTCCAGTCTTTATCAATGTATCTTGTAACTTCAAAATAAAAATCAAATGTAAGCATTCCTAAGCTCAACTGAGAAAAATGCTTTGAGACATTTCTTGATAGCACAAAATGTTACATTCGTATTTTTTTAATCTGTCACAAGCTTTATTTACACTAGTAAAAATGATCAAATATTTCTGAGTGAGCTGAAATGAAATACTGAGCATTAAAAATTAGGCTTGTGCTACTTCTCAGTCATCTATCATTTTTGTTCTCCCCCAAATCACAAACCCCAGAAAAGAAAAGGGTGCCACTTGAAAGAGATCTAGTCTATGAGGATGGCAACAATTGAACAAAGAGAAGAGGAACAATAGGACTTCAAGAGTAAAGAGACCAATGGCATTCTAAAACAGCTCAGGGCCTCAGTCTGTTCCAACACCCTGTTCTTTCCTGAAAAAGCCCTGGCTGACTTTCCAGAACCCAAATCTTAAAAGTCATATGCTACAGGATCCAGGGGAAAATGCATTTCATATGCTGATATATCTAAGAAAATAGCCACAATCTTTACCTAGAACTAAAAGCAGAGACTTTATAGTCCCCTTCCTAAACTACAAGGCATTTATTTTATTTATTTTAACAAGTCATTTCTTTGGCAAAGCACTTCACAGCATGGAATATGACTGGAGCCTAAAAATCTCAATCAGTATAACTTCAACATCTGAAGCCAATTTTAGATGACAATTCCCCCTCATTTTCATGGCAAAGAAAAAGAAACATTCTCCAATTATTATTTTCAGAAATGATACAAGCCCACATTCCCCTGTTGCCTACGACACGAAGGTATACAATGACATAAAACAAATTACTTCTGTTAGCTTGTTAAGAGTCAAGTCTTTGACCTACATGCCACCATGGAGTGCTACAGACACAGGTACAATTCAGTCCAGCTGGTTGGTAAATTAACATGTTTGGACACACATCACTAAACCTGTATGCAGTGTGGAAATCCAATCAGTGGGGTCAATGGCCTTTGTTGCCTCACATCTTGCTACCAGATTTGCTGCTACCAGACCAGGCTTTCAGAAAGTCATAAAGCAGGTTTTGATGTTCTGTAACCTGCGCTTGGGAAAACAACCAAAGTGTGTTTATGATTTGCAATATAATGCTTAACACAAGGCTATAAAGAGAGGGCTTTGGAAAACAGTAATTAAACTAAGCAGAGAATCAGGGGAAACAGTAAGCCCGTATAGGCATACATATTCTCAGGATGACTGTGAAAAACTCTAGGACACGATTAATTGTCCCCAAGAAGGGGAATCATAACCTTATTTCTGATTTTAAGTTATCATTGACTCTACGGCATACTACTGAATTTACAACAGCAACCTGGCAGAAGAAATAAAAAAGAAAAACATCAGTTAGAAGATGTCATCATCTAAGAAATGCCTAAATGTGAGGACGTGGGGGAAGTACGTCTTAGAAACTGAGGACACATAGCATGCCTTCCCCTACATACGACAGATAAAAGGATATTATCTTAAGACTGCTTAACACAAATGTTGTTCCCATACTGCATTGAAGAACAACAAGAGAATTTAAGACACTGTAATTTAAAGTCTGTATTCTTTGGTAGACTTTCTACTGTAACCCATTTCTAGCTCCACAAATTACTAGGTTCCTGGAGTATAAGGAATTCGGAGAACCCCAAATTAGAAGTATTAGCAGCATACTCTAAGTTACACTGGAAGCTCAAAGTTTCTTCCCACTTCACGAGGCGGTGAAGCTCTGAGATGCACCGAGCAGAATGTGGATTCAAAAGTACTTGGAGTGCTAGTGCTATCAGTGAAAAGAATAAAATGAATACATGTGTAGGAAAAACTCATGAAAAGGGGCTTTTGTTCTTCTCTGATACCTCTCCTAAAGTGGATACTTCCTTCCACTGATGACTTTCATAGACCTATCTCCAGGAGATGGTGAAATTAGGCAGGCTTGGGGTATTCGTTCTATGAAAGTAGGTGCATAGCACCCACAGAGTCTGCAGAAGACCGGGGAAGATACCGGGGGAAGGGGGGGGGGAGAAAGCATGGAATACGCTATTTTCATCCAACTACAATCTCAAAGCAAGAGGAGCCCTCAAGGACAAGGATGGCAAAATTGGCTACATATGCCTCATTCTCCCATCATGTGTCATGGCAGACATTGCTAATTAATTACCACACTCATCTTATTGAATCCATCCACAACCTCTGATTGTTTCTCAAAGTGCTCCAGGCTTCAACCCCCAACTGTTCAGAGCTGGTAATCAAGATAAACCTTTTTGCCAGCTCTGCTTGAGGTTATTCACAGTGCATTCAGTCAACCGGGGAAGGAAGCCACAGTGCTAAGGAATACCGAAACCAAGGCTGTACATCAATCTGGAGGCTCTCTTGTGCTATATGTCCCTCAGGGACCCACGGAGCTGGTGATAATCAGAATAGGCAGCTAGTTCTGGATCCTCAGACGTGAGATATAGTGATATCCCTTTTCATCAGAGATACAGCTATCCCTAAGACACTCAATGTGTATTTCTACACCCGTAGATTACAGAATTTTGGAAGTAAAAGAGAGTGTGCTTATGTGCTTCAACACACACAGGCAAGGGGCTCAAAGGGCCTCACAGAGTCGCATGTAGAGCCTCGGTTCCACCATAGCACTGCGGACAAGTACTCTATGGCAAAGACTGACAGCGCCAAGACAGTCCTGTACTCCTAACTCTGCAATTAACACATGATGGAATCTGTTCTGTACCAGAGCCGTCAAAAGGGATCTGCTTAAGAATGAAGATTTGGAGGCCAAAGATAGCTACGCTAAGGCAGTTGAGAACCACTGCCCTCCCCGGGATTCCATTCAAACCTGAAACTACAAATCTTTTCTAGCGACTGGAGCTCAAGTAGGAGCGTTCTCTCCATAGTGCAGCACCAAAGCAGGCATGAGTGACAAACAAAGAGTGAAAGCTGGGGGAGTTGCTTCTCCAGCCCCCATGCCAGAGGGAAAAATAGATCTCCATAGGACACACAACACCTCTCCCCATGACCCACATTCATTGATTTGTCAAAGCAAAATGGCCTACTTTTTTCCAGCTCTGTATTACTTACTTATTTTATTGTTGTTTGAATGACTATAAGTGAACCTAAATACAGGCTCATTCTCTCCCACCCTCTTCCAGCATGGTGTTCCCTACTTACAGGGAAAGCAAAGCCTTTGATAGAGGGGTGTTATTCACTGCAGAAATGCAAGCATGAGGAAGCACAAAAGAGAGCTGGTATCCACAAACCAGATATATACCCGCTGCTTTTACAATCCTATCAAGAACCAGAGTTTTTACAGATTGAAGAATCAACAGTCCCCAAACCCAAGAAATGACTTGTACGCAGAAACTAGTTCAGAATTTAGTCATGGGGGATAGACACACAGCAGTTATACATCTCAATTTCTTAACATCCAAAGGAATCGAGGAGTATAAGAAGGGAGAAAGGCTTCCACGATTTTTACAGATGCTCAAGATAAAGGCACTCTGGTTGAGGAAGAGACCAACCAGCCACGGCAGGTCGGCTTGCCCGTGCAGACGTGTCGGCTCTGCACCTGTACTCTAGCTGCCCGTCAGGGAAGTGGCTGGTGCCTCGGAGCGACTTCCTGTGTTGGGGGACAGCAGACACCAGTCAAGGGCTTGCTAAAGATAGAAACACAATTTGCCTGGGTCTGGGACTGAGGGTGTAAAGAGGTCTAGAGGAGAGGAAGAGTGAACCACACACAGAGCAGTTTCCTTTGTAGTCAAACCAAACAAACATAATGCTGAGTGAATTGTCCATTTTTATACACTTCTAACGCTTTATGGGTATTTGGATGGAATGCTTTTCATTTTCCAAATCTTGGGTTTTTCTTCTTTAAATGAGCACTTTCTATTCTAGTAATTTTTACTTCGGTTTGATTTGCTAAGACATATTGAAGAAAAAGAACCTGAATGAGTTTCTGTATCTGAAACATTCGAACTTCAATAAAGTGACTGATCAAGGCAACAGAGTATCGGTCCCCCCCTTCAGGGGGTACCGATCCCTCAGAGGTTGGAAACGAAGCTGCTGCAAGTATAAACTGTTACAACAACTTTGGAGAGCAATTAAAGGTGAAAAATGTTCTTAGCAAACAACCCAGTAATTACATGTCTTGGTGTTTATCCCAGAAAAATTCTCGAACACATGCACAAGGTTGTTCATTGCCACATTTTTTTTAAATAATGAAAAAGCATTATCCAAAGGGGTATAAAATAATTAAACTGTGGCGTGTTCATATAATGGAATATTAGATTGTGGTTAAAATGAAGAAGTACCATATATTGTTTATGAATACAGACACGCAGAATAAGCTTATAAATACATGCGTGAGGAAAAGAAAATACATAAAGCCTCCAGAATAGGTCCTGTTTGGGCTTCCACTACTATACTTATAATGTTTCATTTCTTTTTAAAAAAGCCATAGTGATTATGATAAAATGTTAGCATTGGTTCAACATGGGTGCTTATTACACTTTGTACCATTTTGTATATTTAAAATTTCACAACAAAAATAAAATCACCAACCAGGAAATAACAGTTTATCCCATGAGTGGAAGGGAAAGTTATCAGAAATTTGTTAGTTTCCTTTTTTAGAAATTTTAGAGAATGCCAATTTCTTGGGACCCAGAACATCTGCACTTGTAATTAGGTTTAAGATTTCTAACAATAGCAGTACTTGTGCTAAAACACTGTTTCATTATCTCAACACTGAAGTTTTGCTTCGTTAGCTTAATTTTGGAAAGCACACAGCCAGAAAGCACTACTGAGTTATAATGCAGCAACTCTGGACAAATGCTGTTGCTGAACAGTGCACTTGTAATTCCAGCTTGCTTCAACCTAATAAATGACTTATTTGTAAAGCTGACTCGTTTAGTGGAACCTCTTGGTGGTGTGTCCTATGATGGGATTTTTTTTCCCCCACTGCAAAAAAACAGCAGCAGCAATGTTTTCATCCAAAAATATGTTTAGTCCTCTTATTTCAGAAACTGAAGATATTTTCAACCACTTGCCTCTTCCAGGCAGCAAAGAAGGAATTTTAATTTTACTGAAAAACTGGCTCGACCCACACACATACCCATTTCCCAGAATTCAGCGGGTGTTCAAAACTGCTTGCCAGGCAAGCCCAATGATGGGAGCATTTCCGGCGACTACAAAGGGTCAGCAGGGACAGAAGCATTGCAACAGGCATGGGAATGAGAAGAAAGAAGTAGAGTAGAGACTGATTTTCTCAGGGTCTCAGTCTTCCTAAACATGGTAGCCGGAGCTACCAGGTTCAGGGCTCCACCCAGGATCTTAGGGACTGCATGTTGGTCACCACCGCCCTAGAACTTCTGACATAAAAGGGGACCTCCTTTTACCAATTTCTGGTGCCAACAGCAAAGATTTCCTTGCTTTCTTTCCTTATCTACACTGTATCCTCCTAACTTACTATTTCTGCCTCCAAAAGTTTCTGAAGTTCAACTAAGGCAGAGGGCTTTTGAAATCTTTACTACTGTTCTAAGAAAAACAGGTATTATGAGTGCGAACACAGGGAAAGTGAGTCCACACGACTACTTTGATCATAGCCACCATCACTGAAGTGGACAGTGGCAACAGTGGTCACGACCATGCCCCAAGCTCTCTAACTCTGAAATCGTATTATCTCCATTTTCACAACCACTCGATGATGTTGGTCTCATTTTACAGAGAAGGAGAGAGAATCAGAGGGGTTCAGAAATATGTCCTGGTAAATGGCACCCTCCCTCCCCCGGTCACCCTTCAAATGGCCTTTAACTATGCAAAGTATTTTCTCATAGCTATTACTTGCCTTCTGTTTATTTTAGAAAAAATAGTGTTGCACACACATTACAATACAGTTTAGAACAATTATGAGGGGCAAACATAACTTAGGAAGCTTGCAGGCAGACCCCTTGACTGAAAAGGCTTTTGGAGATAATCCGCCCCAAGGCAAGTCCTTTTACTGACATCTCAAGGCTGAAAAACAGAGGCCTGTATGGTACCAGAATGGAAAGCCCCAACAGAAGACTACAGAACTTATCCACAATATTTTAGATTTGTTCACTTCTCCAAGCACCAAGGAAGAGATATGTTTGGGCTCATTCTATAGGCCAGCTTGCTTACTGCTTCTGTATTAATGAAGCTGGGGGCCTACTGGGTATCAATACAAAACTCTGATATCAGGACCATTCCGCACACTTCAAGACAGGGGTGGTAGCAGGCACAGCTGGAATGACAGAACTGGTTAACCCTGGGAGGGAAAAAAATGCCCCAAATTGATGTTATTGAACAAAGGGATTACAGGACCAGGAGGCACATAAATACTCATGAACCGACCACCCTTTACTGGAATACAGCACTGGTTTAAGGGCTGCCAGCAGCAGAGAATCCTTGAATTTTCTACTCCAAATCTAAAATCATTTTGATTCATTGTTCATTTTGATAGCACTGGCTTTTGCAATAAAAAGAAAATAAAGAAAGGAACTGGGTCACTAGCTGTGAGATTATAGTACTTAGGGAGGAAAGGGGAATGAGAAACATGGCTTCAGTGGGTTTCTGGGCAGAAAACTGAGGAAACCTCACCAGGGCCAAGACCCTCATGTTTCCACAGTTATTGCCTAAATAGATACATGGTACTGAAAAACTTTGGGTGGTTTACAGATTCACCTTTGTTTTAATGTCACCAGGGAAGAGTGAAAAAAGAGAGGCGATAGAAGGGGAAAAAACAGGTCCCCGAACTAGACAAAGGAAGGGGGGGAGGGGGGAGCCAGGGTTGCCTTGACAACACAAGCACTGGTTGCATTTTAAATAATATTTCTTTTTCCTCCTAATTTCAGTAGAAGTGTGTGGTGGCTTTGCACTGTTCGAGTTGGCTAGGCTGAACAATCTCCTTTCTTGCAGGTTTCTGGGTACGGTGAGCCACAGGAGAGATTCTCACAGGAGATGTGGAAGGTGGAAGTGAAGCAGCAGCCACTTTGTACTTCATGCATGTTGTCCTTTATCTGCTGGCTCACCTTGTTGGTGTGGAATAGCAGACGGGTCTGCAGCTGCTCCACCTTCCCCTGGGTCCTCCTTCAGCTTCTCCTGGGCCAGGTGTGTGTGTGCTGAGCTCCATGACTAATAGCTCAGGCCTCTGCATTACACCCACACCAAAGTCGGAGGCCGAGAGAACTGACATGGGCTTCAGTCTGTCCTTGTGGACTCCAGCCTATCCTTGCTCTCTCCTAGTTTATATCTACCTTCTTTCCCAACATCCTGCTCCAAGGACATAGAGCTCCAGCAACAGAAACGAAGACAACAGCCTTATGAAGAGTGCTCAGTCAGCTTCCATGATTATGTCAGGGTGAATCTCTTCATTCTGTGTGTCGCTGCCAATAATCCCACTTCTCTGAAACCTGACTGATACAAATACACTGTATGTTTTAAAAAGAGCAATTTTGGGGCGCCTGGGTGGCACAGCGGTTAAGCGTCTGCCTTCGGCTCAGGGCGTGATCCCGGCGTTATGGGATCGAGCCCCACATCAGGCTCTTCTGCTATGAGCCTGCTTCTTCCTCTCCCACTTCCCCTGCTTGTGTTCCCTCTCTCGCTGGCTGTCTCTATCTCTATCAAATAAATAAATAAAATCTTTAAAAAAATAAATAAATAAAATAAAAAGAGCAATTTTATTTTTACAACTGGGGGAAAAATATTCCAAAGTAAGGGGTAGAATGTACTGTTGAAAATTTGGGAAATATCTATATAAGGAAAAAAATTAAAATAAATCACCCACAATCCCACCCAGCAACTGTTTCTGTCTGTCTACCTCTATCTACACTCCCTTGCAAACTTCTGATCTTACTGATTATGGTTTTATGCCTTTTTTAAAAAAAAAACTTATCATTACATGCTGAGCAGTTTTCCCTGTCATTAAAATTTCTTTGAAAACATGACTTTTCAATGGCTCCAAAATACTCTATTAGGGTTGTGTATCATAACCATCCTCTTCTAAGTTGGTTACAATCATGGGCTTTCAGGAGCAATATTATAAGGAAATGCCTCACCCTAGTTCTTTGCCTATATTTGTCATCCCTTCCATGGGATCAATTCCTAGAAGAGGAATGTTTCAGGCTCTGAATACATATTATCAAATGGTTCTGATCACCATCTTCAGGTCAATCAGCATCTCATACTTAGGCCAATGTTCAAAATACTTATCAACCAGCACAGCGCAGGCATGAATGAATCGGAACGTTAAGCCATGGCAGGAGTTAATGCTTGAATTATGGGAGAAAAGTGGTGGAACCTTGAGGGAAGGGTCAGACTGCCATGGAGATTTTTATCAGGAGGGTTTGAGGCAGCAGCTCTTTACCAAGGAAGTTGGCAATATTTTGACAGTTACCATAGTTTCACTGGGGTAGTTACCATAGTTTCACTGGGGTAGACCCAGGGAACATCAGCCTATGCTGGAGTTTTTCTTTTTTTAATTTTTATTTTAAACTATGTTGGAGTTTCTACCTGACTTTCTCTTCCCCAGGCTGAACAAACCTCAGTTATTTCAGTCTTCCCCCACTGTGTCTTCTTTTTTCGAAACTTTAAGCCTCTTTATAGATTTCCTAACAAGCCCTACAAATTGTGCTTAGTGAAGATCAGATTAGGCCAACAGTCTAATGTTGACCTTTTCAGTATTGGAAAAGGGACAAAGAACAAAGTACAAATCAAGAGGGAACGTGTGCAGTCCATGTGAACATAGCTCAACTGTTAAAAATGGAGTCAGTGTCTAGATGATGGGATAAAAGCATGACAACATCAGCTCTCTCACTGGTGTAACTGCTAGATAGGACAAAGTGGTGAAGGAACCGTTGTCTGAGTCACACACCTCTACCCCCAAAGATTGGTGGCTCCTTCCTCTGTGCCCCAGAGCCTATCTGTTTACCCTATTATGGAGCTCATGACAAGTCTTGGCAACTGTTTGATCTTATCTGCTTCTCCCACCAGGATCATCCACTCCAGGAAATTTGATTTATTTGTTTAATCATCCTCAGAATTTAGCCAAGCATCTGCCCTAGAGGAAGGACTCAATACATCTCAGGTGAATCACAAGCCACCCTGCCCTTCACCCACTGCATGGCTTCGTGGAGTGAGGCCCCAGATACTCCAAGCTAGTTGTTTCTAAGTGGATCAGTATGGAGTTGTATGCAAACCCTCATCTGTCAGAGTCAGGGAACACGGATAAGGCAGAGTTTCACAGCCTGCAGAGCCTGGAGATGCCCACTGTCCTCCCACTACTGTGCTCCCCTCATCTATTCTTTTAGAGAAGTAGAGGGCAAAAGACAGCCCAGTCTTATTTCTGAGCACTTCTATTTCTGCCACTTTCTTCAACCTCTGAGCACTTGGGAGTACAAATGCCAACTGGAATCCATTATCCAGGTGAAAACTCAGTGGCAGGAAACCAACCCGAGTACTTGTTAAAAAGTCTAGAAACACAATTACTGAAATCTAGTTTTTGCCCTTCGACTGACTCCCTCTCCCAAATCTCAAGAGCTAACAAAGTGAACACTTGAAAATCCAAAGCTCAGTCTACTGTATGCTTAAACAATTTTAGTAAAGAAAGGATACCTAGCTTCTCTTGCTTAAAGAATTTTAGTAAAGAAAGGATACCTAGCTTCTCTTCCTTCTCAGGTCTTCCAGGTCCAATGCCCAGCCCTGCTTCTTGTCCCAGCCTACCCATAGCAGCTTCTCGTTAGGATACTGGAAGCAACTAGAGGATGAACGTCATCATCTCGCCTCCTCATTTTACAGCTGGTTTGTCTGACAGTTGTGCAGAAAACCAATGGTTCCTCTTGTCTTAATTCCACCACTTTAGCATATGTTCCTTTAAACTCAGGAGGGCCTCAACTCTCAAGGAACTGAAAGAGCAGCAACCTGACGACCGTACACAACACAACTTGAATTTGTGTGTGTCTGCGGTGAAAGGAGAGTTGCTTTTTGTGGAGAAGAGTGGGGAAGTGATCCAATTAGGATATGCAAACAAAATGAAGGGAGTGAGTGAAAAAGTATCAGCTGAATTTCCAGCCTCTTTTCCTAGAGGTCTTCAAAATGTCCCTAGCACCAGATCGGCACTTTGCACACATCGAGACAACTCCACTGCAGCCAGGTTAGGCAAGATTCTTAAAGGATTTAATGAAACTACAAACACACACTCGGCGGCAGAGTAAAAATTCACCTTCTCCACAGAAGACCTGAAGAGATACAGAAATGCAATAAGGAGGATCCAAAGCCATTTACTTAAACTTGGCTTTAGTGATTGGAAACAAAAGGAGGGCAATTGGTGCACTCATCAAATCCTGATCTTTGCCTCAATACCTGATGACACAGCTCTCACTGTCTAGTACTATTCACCTACTCTGTAAGCTTGGAAGCTCAAGGAGGGGGAGCAAGGATTTTTTGGATGCCTATCAGGACTGGGTAAGTGGACACAGCTACTGCAAATCGCTCCTGTGAAGAGCTACAATGAAAGGTTTCTGCCAGGGCCAACGCGATCGTGGTCGCCATGACACAGTGTACACACCATTTTCCTCTCTCTCTCCTGACTTTTCCCAGGGTTTAAAAATCATGTTAACAATAAGCAAATACAGCATGGCCAGATGCCTTTCGTGGTCAGATGGTTCATTGTTTAAAAAGTTTCAGTTTAAAATCCAAAAGATTGTTAACAGATGCAGTTTCTGGCTGGAGACTGGGAAAAACCTCACTTAAACAAAAGAGCATGTTGTGATTGGAACTAAAAAGGGAATTACCTTTAAAGATAAGAACCACAAACATTTCCTATTTGAAAATACCTCCAGCCCCACCAACAGGACCTTTTCGTGGTCCTTTCACGAAAGTCAGAAAACATTAGATGGTGGACTGCAGCATGGGACAAACCATGGGTGAGCAACCAGTCTAGTCGTTTTTACAGATTTGTTTGGACTTTCAACAAGGCCACAACATCCATCTCTTACTCTCCCCCGGATTACTCCATTAGGCAAGCCTCCAATTAATTTCTTTCCAATTCTTTTAGCCCCAGAAATACTTTTGCTGCTTTCATTTTGGCTCTGGAAATGGGTTTTCAACTAGAGACGCAGATAGAGGCAAGTGTGAGAAACAAGCACAGGGCTTGATAAGCAGACAGCCGCTGCTGGGACTCAAGTCACCATTGGGTGGAAAAGAGCCACTTGGCTGAGGAAGGCCTGGCCCCATCCTCAGGTCCCAGTCTTGTTTGCCTCCACAACTGCTGTGCACTTTTACACAGAAAGCCAGCTTTTCACCAACTCATGTGTCTGTTTCTGTTGGCTTTCACGGGCCCTTACTCTATGGCTTCACTATGTGTGAGAATGTCTGTAATGCCCTGGGTTCTAATCTTGAAAGATGGAAAAATCTAAGAAGCCATGAGTCTGTAGCTTTCCCTTGGCCTGAGAAATGGATGTGGTTTGGCTTGTTGGTGACAAGCCTGATTTGAGAAGGCTACCTAAGATAGGGTCCAAGGAAAACAGTCTGTTCTTCGTAATAAAGATGGCCACCATGGGCTCCATTCTGAGAACAGGCAACCCGTCTCGTAGGGAGATCCCATTATATGAAGACAGGTAAACGTCATGCCCTTTTCATGCTTACAGTTTTGTTCTCATATTCATTGTATTATTTTCCTATTTATTACAGCACCCCAAAAGGTCAGTTTCAGACCAAACACATGGCAGAGTTTTAACATTTTGGGAAGCTCTAATCAAGAAAATCCTTCACTTAGCAACACCAGCATCCATTTTAAAGTGAGGCAGATCTATAACCCCATGTGAATCCCTAAAGAGTTAAAATGGCTTTCCCACTTGGTCACGACTCGGCTGTGGCTGTCACGTAAGGAATCCAGGCTGCAAGAATGAAGCTGGCAGGAGAACTGCACCTCCAAGGACCTGTGCAGTCTGGCCAGGTAGTAGGAAGGGCCCATCCGTCAAGAAATGGGATTCTGAGGCCACTGGCCACATCCATATCTACCCTCCTACAAAAAGGCAACCTCACCATGCGTACATGAGACAGGGTTTGCATGGGGATTTGATAGGCCTGGAAATTGAAAAATGAGCAGCAGCTGCAAGTCCAAGGTCATTACTATCCTCCAGGGTTTGCCTTTTCTAATCTAAGGGGCAGTAGTTTCCACGATTAACTTTCAATTGCTGTCAAGGGTGTAATAAAATCTGGGAAAGAAGAAAACTTTCCCCTCAGTAAGCTGCTCCCATTTTCCTGCCCCTTCCCTTCCTCCAGTGTATATTCTCAAACCTCAGTTCATATTGTTTCCTAATTTTGAGAAAAAACTCTGCACTTGGATGAGCCAAAACAGACAACATCCTATGTGCACACAGGCCCTTGAAGATTTTTCCTTCTCAGTACCAGGGGCTAGGTCTGGAAGATGGTCCCTTGTTTTCCAAGACCATACAATACCATCACTTTCAGAACTGAACACTTTTTATTTTTATTTTTAAATTCTTTCCCAGTGTATTACATCTGTTTCCTGAGCCGTGACAACGAGTTCAACAAAAGAGAGACATGTACAAAGAGAAAAGAGGGCACAGTCATTCACAAACACATCTTCCTCGTTACTACTAGATTAGGAATCCTTATGACTACAACTTGGTCTGATCTGGTAGCAGCTCAGAAACCATACAGAAAGGTTCAAGCTGGACACATCTCTCAGCAAAGGCCCCCAGAATCAAACCCCACACGTAGTTTTATCAATTGTAACGGCTCAGGTGGAAAACTAATTGTGCTTTCAATTTTTTTTTTTTTTTTTTTGGCAGTTCAGTATAACACTAACGACAACGTAGTGGTTCACTCATCATATACTTATTTCAACGTGTCTGATGCTGGAGCTACGACGAGGAGTTAAGCCTTGCTGCCTCGCCCACAGAGGCACCAGTCTGGCTGCAGGGGGCACATGCAGGCTCGCTACGGCAGAGATGTTCCTGGAAGGCTAGCACAGCAACCGAACAAGGCAGCAAAGAGGCAGTGGGGCTGAGAGACAGTCACGTGGGCAAATGGGCCTCAAACTGCACACTAGTCGCGTAAGAAAAGGTTTCTCTGACTGCGACTGTGCCTGGAAAAGAAACTGGATTGCTGCAGGTTGTTCCTAATTCCTTGGGGCAGGAGTAACCATAGACTATCCACTGCCCTGGAGACAGATAATATTTCCCTTAGGTGCTAGCCTGCCCTTCCCGTTTACCCCATCCTTATTCAAGTTTCTATTGGCACAGAAGAAAAAAGTAGAAAAAGAGGGCCATGAATTTGACTGGTTCCAAAACTGGGGTGGGCACGGTCTGAGAATTTGCCGCAGGGTTTAAAAGATGGCAGAGTGAACTTTATTGCAGGAGATATAGTCCGCGGGGGGAGATGCCTACACCGTAAGTGCTGACATCCATTCTTTCCTTCTCCAAAGGTAACAGGACCTAGAATAAAGACTGCTTTCCTTGCAGGTGGGGTCACGTAGATAACAGTGGGATGTGAGAGGAATTCAGACGGATGATTCCCAGGACATGTCCCTAAGAGCGGACACAGGGAATTGTCTTGCCTTCTTCCCCTTTCCTCCATCCTTGGTTTGGAATATGAAATGGCCAGAGAGATACCTTGGAGCATGAGGACAAGGCCACACCCTAGAGGTGCTGAAATGGAAAGCTGCTAGGAGATGAGAAAGGAGGATTGAGACCCCAGAATACTACTCCCAATCTACCAAGGTACCAGCTTTTATATAAGAACAGGTGGAAACTTTGATCTTTGTGTACGCCACTCTCATTCTGGGTCTCAGTTGCATAGGATTACAAATAATGGTTACAGGTGTGGAGGACATGGGGTGGTGTCCAGCAAAGTGTTCATAAAAACAATAGCCAAGGTGTCGGCACTGGGCCACACGTAGCAACAAGGCCACAATGTGGTTTGTACATTACAAAGAGCTGTCTGAACTTCAGTGGTGAAAACGGAGAGCAAAGGGCATGAAATATGCTAATTTTCCAGTTAACCATAAACACAATGAATCTCTTACCTTTTTCTTGCTACAGTATATTTGCCATTTTTTCTCAGCTGGAAGTGCAAACATGGCTTCCCTGTGTTTGTCTGTCAGGTCAAGTTCATCCTGAGGAAAAAAATAGTAATTAGTATTTCACAGATTAAACGTTATTCCTACAGGAGAGGTTATCAGCATCATTAAGGAAAAGAAAAAGAAAAACCACCAACATATATTTCAATGAGCTTGGAAAAGGCAGAGAAGGCAAGGTATGTGTGGCGAGCGTGAAGAAAGCATGTGTCTGGCATGGGGCTGAGTACCGAGCTCAGCAAGAAGGACACGGCCTGCCCGCACCGACTGAAGGGTGCGGGAAAGTGGGCCGAGCACAGACAGTGCGCTGCGGTGGAGGGCCCGCGGAGTGGTAAAGGCCATCAGAGCTCCGGAGCTCAGAAGGACTACTCATATTACAGATAAGGGTTCGCCGGGGGCGGCTCCACCAACACGGAGTCTCAGGATGGACCTGAAGAGCTTGGACATGACAAGAGGAGGAGAGCAACAGAACCAAAGGCAGGGGTGTGAGATCAGATGAGGTGCGTGTGGGGGACAGCGACCGGCTTAGCTAGAGCACCGGAATGACGCAAAGAATCATCACATGAAAGGTTTGGGAGATAGGCAGTGACCAGTTTGTGAAAAGGCGTAAATGCCAGAATAAGGAGTTTATTCTCTTGACCAAAGAGAGCCAGTGAAGGTTGTGGGCAAGCACACGGCATCTTCATTGTCATGAATCCCACTAATATTTATTCAGTGCTCTACGCACCAAGCATTGTGCAGGCATTGTCTCGGTTCCCACAACAACCCGAGTCCACTCGTTATTACATCCTCGTTGCAGTAACAATGCCTGTTGTAATACAGCTGGGGGAATTTAGGTGGAAGACTGGGTAAGTAACTTGCTCCAGACCACACACCTGGTAACGATGGGGCTGGTTTCCAGCCCGCAGCTGTCAAACTCAGAACCCAGACTCAGCCTCTCAGATTAGTGTCTGGAAACATTAATTTTACAATGGACTGCAGCTTAGATTGGACAGTAAGGGAAGGCAATTTACAAACATCCATAACTAATGAATAACAACAACAGGATAATGAATATAAAGTGCTTAGAGAAAAGCTCTTGGCATTTAATAACTCAATCATTATCCCCGGTCTGTATTACTGGTATTGAGAATCTGGTCCATTTTTATTACTACAGGGAAAGTTATCTAGTTGAGGGTGTAGACTGGTGGGGGTAAGACACATAAAAAGATCCTGTAAGTTAAGGCACAATGAGGTTTTGACCCATGAGGAGTATAAACACGTTCCCCCTCTGAATGCCTTTGGTATACACCTGTAATTCTGCCACTTGTAGACACGGGCTTCACACCTCATACTCCTACCTCTATTTATCATCAAGTCCTGTTATTTCTTTTGTGAAAGGTGTCACGATTTTTCCTTATTTTGATTCCCAATGAAACCACCCAGACTTACCCTCTAATAACTGTTCCATTGGCTCCTGGCAATAGCCTCCCCACTGCTCCTCCTTGACTTTCCAACCCTTCCTACAGCACACCCAGGATTCATTAAAGCAGCGGTACCTAAACCTGAGAGAACCTTCAACTCATCTGGAGGACTCCTTAAACCATTGCTCTCCTACTGGTAAGGACTGAGGCGGTGGGAGCCGGTATGAAAATCTGAGTATCTAAAAAGTTTCTAAGTGTTGCTGATGCTGCTGGTCCGGGGACACTTTAAGACCACTGCCTGAAAAATGGAGCTCCTATGCTGTTTTGAGCTCCCAGTTCAGAAAACTTCATTAGTTCCACACACCGACAAAATTAATAACATATTCCTCAGCTTCCATTTAAAGCCTCAACTGACTTTGCCAGGCTTGCTTCTAGTTGTCCCTTCTGCCTATTCTGTTACCCCCTCCACTTCCAGGGCCCAGCTACTCAGGGCCTGATATGGTGTGAGCTCCCTGGGAAAGTGCTTCGTCTCCCTAAGCCTCTACTTCCTCATCTCCAGGACGGGGATATCATTCCTCTTGCAGGGCTACTGTGAAGATTAGCAATGTGGACTAAGTATGCGGTAATGCTTGGCACAGGGCGGGTAGCTGGGTGGCTGAGTATTGTGATTTCTCCTGTCATTTAGACATAAATGAGGTGCTATTTTCTTTTAAGAGCAAGGTAAACAGTTAAGTCACTAAAACACACACCCACGCACTAGGACACCCTAACCACAAGAAACAAGTTAAGAATTTTAACAATGAACAATCAGGGAAGGAACGAAAGATATTTACAGAAAATCCCATTATGAGGGAACATGCTAAAAATGTTAAGATTTTGGCATGCAACTATTATATATGTGAAGTGATTATTTTTCTTACTGTCTTCCCTTTTTAATTTCCTCTAAGTCATACTTGCTCTCACTTATTGATGAATGAGGAAAGTAATGTGACATAAATCACTTCCCGACAATTAGGATTTTTTTTTTTTTTTTTTGGTGTGGGGGGGTTCAGTTCAGTTATTCAGACAGCTCGATAATATGGAGTTTCGTTCGGGGAACAGGTTTGTGATTTGTGAGGGAAATCGGCACTACTCAAGTTGCATCTTTTCCTACACGACAGCACTAGGTTTGTGCTGAGTGGAGGTATAAAGAAACAGGGGAATCCTAAAACCTAGAAAGTCACAGCAGAGAGGATTAATATTACTCTATTTTGCTGTTAGAGGTAAAGAAAGGCTTCCAAAGTTGAACTAGGACTTAGAAGCAGATGATTTTATGCAAGCAGAGAAATTTCCACAAAATAAAATTAGAAATTGCTATAGGGTCTTTGGATATAATTTTGAATTACAGTAAGAACATGGAGGGGGTGGTGCCTGGGTGGCCCAGTCGGTTAGGCGTCGTGACTCTTGATTTTGGCTCAGGTCAAGATCTCAGCGCCGTGAGACCGAGCTCCACAAAGGGCTTCACCCTGAGCATGGAGCCTGCTTTAGGTTCTCTCCCTCTGCCCTTCCACCACCCCCTCCCCTCCGCATGCTTTCTCTCTCTCTCTCTTCCACCTCAAATAAATAAATATGGATACGGGTAACAGTAATAGCTAACCATTATTGAGCATGTTCTGTGTGCTCGGTTGTACTGTTTTATATGAATTTCTTTCCACAACGATCCTATAAAGTGGGTACTGTTACCCCATCTTTCAGGAAACTGAATCATAGATTAAGTAGCTTGCTCAAGGTAACAAGGCTAGTAAATGGTGGAGGAGGAACTTGAGTCTAGACTGTTCACAGAGCCCACATTCTTAACCACTAGACTGTCCATTCTGTTGATCGTTCAGCAGGTAGGTAAAATCATGGCACTGATGCAGCATGACAATGTATCCATCAGCTGCACTCACAGCCTGCTGAGAATCCATTAGCAGAAAGAGGAGGATGGTATTGTCAGCCATCCCTGAGTTCTAGGTCCGGCTCACATGGGTTATGCAACCTTGCACGAGTGCCTTAACCTCTGGATTTCAATTTGTTCACCTGAAAAATGAGAATGATAATATGTATCTGACAGAGTTCTCTCGAGGATTCACTCATGCAACCAATTTTTTTTTTGAATTGTTATTAAATGCCAGGCATTGTGCCAGGTGCAAAGGACAAAAAAAAAAGTATCACAGAGCTCATATTCTTGAGTGAGAAGGAGGGAAATCAAATAATTCCATGAACCAAGATACGATCACACAGGAAGCTGAGCTCTGACAGTCCACCTGTTGTGGGGAAAGGTAGGGCAATGAAGGCTGCCCCAAGGAAGTGAGGCGAAAGCTGAGAGATGAACAGGAACTGAACAGGTAAAAAGCATGGCAGGCAGAGAACAGTAGCTTTGAAGAATACTATGAACTTCGGTCTTTCTCTTAAGAGCAACCAAAGGTCACTGGCAGATTCTGAGTAAGAATGACATAGATTAAATTAGATAATGGCTGGGAGTGCCTCGGCACAAGGCCCAGAGTGTAATAAGACCCCCACCCCTCCATTCCAAAAGTATCTCTGCTCTGACTCATTGCATTTTAATGATATGGCTGAATCAAGCATGCAAGACTCTAAGAGACTATCACAACCTCAGAGATCAATCAACACTTACTCGCTGTCCTACCCATTCCAGGACCCTGGCCAGACATTATAAAGAATACAAAGATGAATAACAGACCCTGATTTCATGGAATTTAAGAATCTAGTTAGGAAGACAAGATGATAGAAAGCTTCAGTGGTTCCCTTTCTTTTCAGAATTAAGTCCAAAATTCCTTAGCAGGTAGTGGAGGCCCTCTGTGATATGCTGACTTATCCCTTGTCCTCCTCTTCTGCGGCTGCTGCCACCCCCCCCCCCCCACCGCCATCACTGCTGCCACCAGCCACCTTTTAGCACTTCTGGCCACAAGTTGCCCACTTCTGAAACTTTTGCACATGCTGTTCCCCCTTTTATTTCAGAAAGCCCTTCCAACCATATCTAAGGATCAGTCCTATTCCTCGAAGCTTTTATAAGGTGGCACCCATTCCCCTCTAGATAGGCTACCTTCACCTTCCTGGAGTGAGCCGCTCCCCTATTCTCACCTCTCCTTACAGCATTTATCACATTGTTACTGTCATGTTATTGGCATGTCTGACTCCCATCCTGGACTCGTTCCCAGAGGGCAGGAACTAAATTTGTTCTATTCATCTTTGCCATTGATTGACTAATTATTGTTCTGAAACAATACCTGACATAGCTGGATTGCCCCCCCTCTAAAAAAAAAAAAAGTAAGGGGAGGGAAGGTGGGAAAGCTGGGAGGAAGAAAAGGAGGGAGGAAGGGAGGGGATTATTGTAGGATAATCATCTGTGTATTTCAAAGATTAACCCCTCCCTTTTCTGATCAGTAAAATGTACATACAGTGAAATGTACAGATCTTAAGAATACAATTTTCAGGTTGGCAAGGGCATGCACTGAAGTGGCCGTAGCACTCTATACTTGAGAAACTGATTGTATCATCTTACTCTCCCTTAGCAATATATGGCAGCTCTAGTCACTCCACATTTTCACCAAAATTGGTGCTATGTCTTTTTAACCATCTAGTTTATGTGAAAATTTATCTCAGTGTAGTTTTAATTTGCATTTCCCTGATAACTGATGCTGGGTATACCTGCTCACATGGCCACTCCCATGTGTTCTTTTGGGAACTATCCAAGTCTTTTGCCCAATTTTATTGCGTTGCCTGTCTTTATTGAGTTAAAGACATTCTTTACGTATTTTGGAAACAGCTCCTTTGTTCCCGGTATACAGAGACTATTTCTCCTAGCCTGTGGCTTGCCCTTTTATTTTGTTAACGATCTTTCTTTTTTTTTTTAAAGATTTTATTTATTTATTTGACAGAGATAGAGACAGCCAGCGAGAGAGGGAACACAAGCAGGGGGAGTGGGAGAGGGAAAAGCAGGCTCATAGCAGAGGAGCCTGATGTGGGGCTCGATCCCATAACGCCCGGATCACGCTTTGAGCCGAAGGCAGACACTTAACCGCTGGGCCACCCAGGCGCCCCCTAACGATCTATTTTGATCACTAGGTGTTTTAATTTTAATGATGCCTAACTTATTAATCTTTTCTTCTAGAGTTAGTGCTTTTTGTCTTCTCTGCGGGATCTTTGCAACTTGCAGGTCAAGAAGTATTCTACGGTTTCTTATGGAAGCGGTCCAGTTTTAGTTTTAGCTTCTGTGTTTGAATCTTTCTCCGTATCTCCTAGACCTGACTCCTGGGGTCCTTCTTTGAACACAAAATGGCTGGATGCCTTTTACCTTCCTTCTTCTCCAGCTACTTACATCCATTTAGATATACTACTGGACAAGGAGGGGAATAAAATCACTCTTGACAGAGAAGGAAAAAGAATGTCATACAAACTAATTTGAAAATCACCTTGACATGTCAAGTTCTGACATCACTTCAAAGTAATATTACAGATTACAGAGATTTTTCGTTTTGATACTTCATTCAAATATTGAAAAAGGCAATTATGGAAAACAAAACAGGATCACCATATCTCAGTATCTCTGGATATGAGATTTTTAGAAGAAGTACATCTATGGGGCAGACAGCAGATTGGTGGTTGTCTGGGGCTAGAAGCAGTCAGGGCTGACGGCAAATGGGCAGGGTGGTGGAGATGTTCTGGAGCAGGGCTGTGGCAACCGCTGCACAGCTGCACACAAGTACTAACACTCACTGAACTCTACACTTAAAATAGGTCAATTCCATAGCCTGTAAATTACATCCCAATAGGCTGCTAAAGAAAAAGGATCAAGCTTGCTTGTTGGAGCCCAAGGAAAAGAAAAAATTCAGAGTAGAGAAAATATAACCTTGTGTAAACCATAAGGAAAGAAATTTCTGATTGAACATTAGATAAACCAAGGAGTTGGCTCAGGAGAGAACCTGACTGGGGTGGGGGGAGAGTAAAGAAAAGGAAAAATGTGGTCCCCTTTAGGATAAGTAGTTTGCTCTGGGAACTGTTACAACTTCAGACACAACTTTTGTTTGATACCAAAGATCACTTCTATGAAATATCCTTTCCTTGAAAATTATATAGATTCTATTAATATGCATTCCATTTAGATCAAGAGATAGTATTTCCCCTAAGGTCCCTTAATATTAAATTAAATGATAAGTTAAATTTAATGATACATAAAAACCTTTTCAGTATTTTGTTTTTCATTTTTCCCTACTGGTGGTGCTACAGAAAAGTATCGGCTCCACTGTGCCTCTGTGAATTAATAAGCAAGTTTTCCACAAGATTAACAAATGTAATTAGCCCAATCCCAGGCAGCATCCTGGAGGCTCCTAGATCACTTTACTTTTTGTTTTGTTTTTTTACAATCATGCTAAGTCAGATATTGTTTTGGGGACTGTCAATTAATGCCAAGACAAGCAGAACAAATTTAGTTCCTACTCTTACACCCTAGACTTGGATGGCCCAGCTCCTTTCACTGGATTTTCTTTCACATTATTCTTTGTTGGACAGAGTTTTAAGTTAATTGGAAAATAATTTAGCCAGTGATCAAAGGAGAAACACTCACATGAAGCATCATTCCTCTTCCCCTCAGAGCTCAAGCTTCTTGAAAACTAAAACCAGCAAACTAAAGTCTATAGGCTTTCCTTCTTAGAGAAAGTATTAATTATGCTTTTAATATCTTCATAAAATACATATGTGAGATATAGTATCTTGGAAAAAAGGTATAAATTACATATTTTCTATTAAGAAAAAAGGACCTCTGAGAGAAGCCCAGCTGTGGGAACTAGAGTTCTAGGCTTCATCACTAACAAAGCATATTATTAAGACCCACTTCTAAAAGGTTCTGTACAAAGAAATCTCACTGGTCCTACACTCCACAGTAAGTAGGCAGCGCTGTAAAGAAATCTATATAAATCATAAAACAATTGGCATAGTACAAATAAATCTAAGGAAATGGACTGATTTGCTAGATAAAGCAAGGGAAGGAATTTTGAAAAAATATACAATAAGGGTCCTGAATGAGTTGAAAGAGCTCTTTTTAAAGATTTAGCTAAATTGAAATAGGGAGTTATTTATAAAACTTCCAAAACAGTATTGAAAGCATTTACTCTTTAAAAATCCACCAAATCGATAGATTTCAGTGAGCCAACAAGTGAGTTTCCAGATAACAAGAGAAATCTTTAACAAAGGAATTCTGGATTTCTATTTCTAATGAGTTAAGCTAACTCTTTACATACATACTAATACAGACTCACACAGAGGTAGACGGACACGCAGTTAATGCTGGCGGGGGTAGGGGGAGAATAAAGAAAAATGAGGAGACAAGAAGCTAAGATAGGTCCCCAGGGAGTCGACCTGTCAATCAACTTAACTGTTTTGTGTGTTTTTGCTTTTTAGTGGTCCTTTACCAGGTAACCAGCCATCTGACTCAACGTACAGACCTTACGGAATTTCTAACCATTATTATTACCCAGACAAAGCTAACTTATCTCCTTCAAATTGTATATTTCAGGTATTTGCCCACAGCATGGAGGCCCAATTCACCCACCCTAACCCCACCCACCAAAGATTTCCCCACATGCCCATAGGCAGCAATCCTCAGGTTCACTTCACATACACCCTATGTTAGCCGTTTCTGGACTTAACCCTCTCTGTCATTAACCCTCTCCCTCCATCCCATAACTCAACATTACCAGAAATAAGTCAGACTCTTGGAGGCACAAGTGACAAGGCCTTTAAGTCATAGGACATAGTGATAAGTACAATGTCGTGGGAAAAAGGCCAAATTACAGTTTTACAAACATAGAGAGAAAATGTACTGTGAGGCTGAGACATTTCATCAAATTTATGAACATCTGTCCCCACCACAGCAAGTGACCATCACATCCATAAGTCATGGACTGCCAATTCAGCTCTTAAAATTTAACCACAGTGACCTTGAGAAACAGTCTTTTACTTTCACAGCAGTGGTTTAAAATCTGAAAGTGAGATTCCATATTTGTCAGTTTAAATAGAAGTACATTCAGTGAATTATTACCTGCTTCTAACCAGTCAGGAAAAACATAAATGGAAAACAACAGAGTGCTTTAAATCCCAAAATGGATGTGTACACACAAGAGAACAAACCTTGAAGGTTCTCAGCCGGTAAGATTTCTGCCAACGTTCTTAGTCATTACACAAAATACCACAATATGACTCACCACCACCTACACAGTCATGTTCTCTGTGTCTGATAGACATGTTTTCATTCGATATATAAAAATAAGAAGTGAGATCCCACAAGCAAAGGCTGACTAATAGAAATAATTTTTAGTTTCTTGCTACCAATGGTTAAGTGTTTTATACTATTTCCCCACCTTTCTTTAACAGTAGGCAATGCAAACTATACCAGTTTGCTAGACAAAATCTGCTGTTAAACCTGTCGGTGTCTTATTTAGCTTCTTTGTGTTATTTCAACCAGAACTCATTAGAGCAACTTTAACTTTTAATTAGTATACATCACCAGCAGTGTTGCAGGAATTTAAAATAAATAAGTCTAAGCATATGTTAAAATCATCTCCCAATATCCATCCAGCCACCTCACTACCCAGTTTTTACATCTATAATCTGGTACAACTTCTGTTGACAAGGGTTAATTGAGAGAATTTCTAAGCAGTGTTTCCCTAATTGAATGAATGGAGGGACTCTGTCTCTTGGGACAAAGAACCAGTGTAGAGCGACAGATGTAGAAAGGCACCCAAAGGCCCTGTGAGCAACTGTGGAACCAAGTTCCCCTTCCCTCAATGACACCTGTGCTGCTCTCGCCAGCCCAGGCCCTTCCCACACCTGCTCAGCGTGCTCTTTTCGGCAGCTCAGCGGACACAAGTTTTGTTTGGGTCAAAAGATATTTAGCACAATAGGTCTCTTTCCACATTGTAACTATTTATTTTATGTCACATATGGTAGAGAGACGGGACGGAAAATAATTCTTAAACATTATCAACCTTATCCTCTCAAGCTGCTACCCTTGATGCCAGATGTTTTAGTGATCCCATATGAAGAGCAGGACTAAAGAGAACGGTAATAGGTGGATGGGGGACAGGAAGGGTGCAAGGATCAGCCCAAATCCATCACTTCTACTTTGAGAATAACTCAGAATATACACCCAACCACTGGAGGATTCAGCAGTCATGAATTCATGCACATATGCACGCACGCATGCATTAAAATAGTTACTGAGCATCTCAAGTATTAACCTTTAGTAATTAGTTACTCATCCAGGCCACAAGCATTTACTGAGTACCCACTCTGGGCCACGCCCTACTCTAGGTCCTGGGGTTCCTGAGGATGAAAAAGCCAGATTATAATGCCTGTGTGTCATTCTGCTCTCTGAAAATGCAAAGGTGTCTATCCACAGATGGATTTAACATAATGAGTGTCCATATGGGAATAAACTCAAACCATCTGATTGTTTAAAAGATGGCAAAGACTTGATGACTTTTTCTTCCACATCCAAGAAATACCCATCTTTCCTGAAAGCAACCTGTATATACATTCTAAGTGAGCTTTCAGTCATTTGGTTTAGTTTAGTTCCTAAATATTCCATTGTTTAATGAAATAAACAGCAGCTGTAGGATGTTTCCAGTGGATTCATTTAAAATTGGACAAAAGGGGAAAAATTGCTACATTTTTAAGGATCTTATTTGCAAAAAGTATAGACAGATGTGGTTCATCCATAAGTCAAAAAGTCGTAACTAAAAGATGAACTGGTACAGAGCTTCTATAACATGCGTCAAGAAACAGTCTGAAATTCCTGAGTAAGTCTGGGAATTGAAGATGGGGGAGGGGAGGATTCCAAGTACAGCAGATAAAATTGAGGACAGTTAGAACTGAAATACAGCATCCACATATTGGGCATTTACCTCCCACAGGCCATGTGACATATGTTTTAGGTGAGCAAATGATGTTTAGATGAATCCCAATGCGTCAATATATATTCTCACGTGCAGTTATTCATGCAAACTACCAGATTGTTCCAGCCATTACTGAAACACATTTTCAAAATTACACTCGAAAGCTTACTAAACCACATGACTTATGGAGATGAAATTATTTTCCCAGTCTTTTAAAACCTGTATTGATTTATATGGAGACATGTAGAGAGTTGGCAAGTCAATACAGTATGTTGACTTTGCGTGATCTGCACATGGTAGCCTGAGGATTAAGTTAAATAATCGGATTTTAAATTGTAGTCAAAAGCTAAGTAGATATATACTGCTCAGTCTCTTTAGAATTCATAGTAATGAAAATCATCAAGGCCAAGGGGACTCGTAACCATTTTCTAACATCATTAGTTCAGAGATGGTTTTGCAGCTATTTGTATTAAAAGAAAAAAAAGTTTTCATGTTTCTTTCCTCCATCTCTCCACACTCCCCCTTCCATTTCAGTCCCTGTAATCTAAATTAAGAAGCACCCAGAAATAAGTGTATTGATTTAAACAAAGTATCTAACATGGAGTCAAAAATCTATACTTAATAGCCTATAGAAAAGGACATTTGGAATGATCTCGGTGAGATAAAATATAAATTTAGTACTAGAAGGAATAAAGTGGTTTTGTGGTTTTACCTTAAGCTTTACTGGATTTGTTTAGTAAATCAAGACAAGAAGGGAACTTCAAAAGCCATGCTGACCATCTTACTGTCTTTAAGCAGACAGGGCCTCCAACCAGTACAAAGAAATGTAGGCTGTCCACTGGGACGGAGATCGACCGCTAACCCTCCTTTGATTCTTAGAAGTAATATAATGTTCTGTTCAGAAGCACAACAGATACAAGCAAGCAAAACCACCTATATTAACATCACCCTGTATCACAAATCATCAGTTGTTCTCAGGGCCAAGATAATTTGTTTATAAAGTTCTGGGCTTGGGATCATTTTTTGGTCATCTGTCAATTGACCGTGTATTGGCAGCAGTTCACATCTGCTGCATAAGAACTTTAGCACTGAACACATTTAAGCCCATATCTACTTTCCCACTTCCCCGTGATGTATTGCATATTTTCATACTGTTCTAAACATTCTTCTTTAAACTCATCGAGTTGATGTATCCAAAAATGCCACAGAGTCAGGGGAAGATCTACTCAATATATATTCTTTTTCTTCATGGTCAACTAATCATGTCCTTTAGCTCAACAGAATGTTCTCTTTGACCTTTATAGGTTTGTCAAATGAAAAGAATTTTAATCTCATGGAAATAGAACAACTTTAATATCAATTTTTTTCACTGGATTCTGATTTTTGGCTTCCAGACAACTGAACACTCTGAGACTATTCTAGACACTTCTTTGAAGTCTTTATACAGTCCGATTTTCTCTGCTTAATTACTGAGCAATCCTTTAGACTCTAAGATAAACAATAGATTAAAACTAGGACTCCTTACAACCAGTTTTTTTTCCCTTCAATCAGGTTAAAATTAAGTGTTCTTGCTACCCAATTTTTGCATCTTTTTTTGGAGACAGGGAACTGAATAGCTCCTTGAGAAACTTTCTATTCTTAATCGTGGCCTTAGTGTGAAAGGCGAGTTTTAAAACAAAGAGATAAAAACTGTTGAAACTTGTCATCAATTCTAGTGATAACAGAAGAATTTTTATTAAAAAGAGCTTAAGATAGTCCTAGTAATAAGAGAAATTATGTTGGCATAATTACCCCGAGAAGATTGGTAAAAATTCACATAGCTAGGAAGAGAACAAAATTTGTACACTGGTAAATCTGTAAGACAAATTTGGATTCCTGTAACTCCTTTCATACCAAAGTGACTTCGGAATATATTGAAAAATGAAAAGATTACTGATGCAGATTCCCAAGTGAATCCACTTGGCACAGCTTACCTTGACTGTGAATTCATCTGACTCCGATACATCAACTAAATTCTCTCATTCCTGCCATCTTCATTTCTCATATTCTATGCTGGCTACTAACGTCCCCAGTAATTAGTAATAATAAAACTGACCTATAGTAAGTAATTATATTTATGAGGATACAAATCTTCCCATCGACCTCCGGTATCCATCATCACCACGTTCGCCATCGAGATTTAATTTTCATTGACAATCCTCAATAGTATAAATGGTAGTTTTGTGATCAATAATGAATTTTTTAATAAGTTTCTTTAAAATAGTTTACATTCCTTGGAAGGCACAGTACTTTTTAGTATATTATCCTAAAACATTAGACCCCAAATGAAGACTGAGCAGTGGATTCAAAAGAAGACAGATTAACCAGAAAAGTTTAACATGTAATTGGTCACACTTCAGACTTAGGAAAACTTGGATCCATGATGCATATTTCCAACTAGTCATAAATTCTCAGTGGTGTACTGTATTAGAAATGAAAGCTTTCCTCTAATAAATCTATGAAACTGATTCCAAATACACAAAACAATGTGTATACTAGAAGACTGGTGCAAAACACTTCAAAACCATACCTGGTTTCTCACCTAAAATCTCAGGCAGGTAAAGCAGTTGGACATCTGCATGTTTCACAAGGCAAGAGAGCTGAGGAAACCCATTAGGAGACACCAATTTCAGTATCACTGCTGCTGTGGAATATTCTGTAGGGAACCCACAGCTCACCAATTTCTGGTGTATGCAGGAGTCTATGCACTGGGTGGAAGAGCAGAAGGGGGCTCCTCGTAATTCTCTTTCCTTTTCATTTCAAAATTAAAGTACCCTGAGAAGGTATACGTTGCAGCAAGAAAGCATCTCGCCTCAACAACTGGACCCAAAATGAAAACAGAATCTACTCAACAAGACATGACACCTTTTGCTAAACTTATCAACACTTCACAGAGACTGCAAAGAGCAACGGTTATTTTTGTATATGTAATCAGGCAGCAAAATATTTTGCTGTACTTTAATATATTTGGTTCGCTGAGAAAACTGTTAAGAAAGCAGAGATACCTTCCTCTCATTCAAATAAGAATCTAAGATATATAACTAAACCAATAATACAGTCATCCCCATCCCCTTTTCCAGAACCTCTTCTCAGAAGCCTCAGTCCTCCCAGCCTCCTATTTCATGTTCCATCTACACTGAGCTTTCTGTTCCTTGTGCCTTCCATGCTTCTCTAACCTCCCAGCCCCCTACTGCTGTTCTCACAGTCTGTAACACTCCTCTCTCCTCTTTGCCTGGATATTCCTACTTGATTTTCTTTTCTTTTTTTTTTTTTTTTAAGATTTTATTTATTTATTTGACAGAGAGAGAGGCAGTGAAAGAGGGAACACAAGCAAGGGGAGTGGGAGAGGAAGAAGCAGGCTCTCCGCTGAGCAGGGAGCCCGATGCGGGGCTCGATCCCAGAACTCTGGGATCATGACCTGAGCCGAAGGAAGACACTTAATGACTGAGCCACCCAGGTGCCTCCCTACTTGATTTTCATGCCTTACATTAAATGAAACTTCCTCCACAAAGCTTTCCAAGACCCTTCCACACTAGGTTAGGAATCTGTGGGGTTTGGGGGTAGGTATCAGCAAGTAGCGAGTTTGGAATTAACTGATGGCTAAGCTAAGGAGCCAAGCAAGAATGGAAATCAAATACCTTCTTTTTTATGCATGAGAGTGGAGTTGGAGAACCCAACTTTCACCTGCAGACAAGTGGTCTTGCTGAGATTTCAATGCTGAATTAGACACCCGCCAGCTGGACAGCTGCAGAACCCCACCCCCAAGGGGGCTTACTCCTAGGAAATTTATAGCACCAAGGGCCACAAAATGTGTTTCCTGAAAGCAGGTTGATTTGTAGAGAAATTGAGAAAGAGAGAGGGACTCAACTATGCATATTCCCAAGAGGAGTTGGAAGAGAAGCTAGGAGTTCCTGGGCAAGAGTGGGACTCCCTTCTTGTGAAAAAAAGGGAACTGAACATTCTTCCCCAACAATACATACTGGGGAGGAGCCCTTCATAATCCTTGGGCACTCAAGATAAGAATTACACGTTTAGTTGCCTGCTTCCCTCACTAGACCTTCAGTCCCAAAAATTCATGAAGAACCATGGCTGCTTTGCTCACCAGTTACCTCGGGGCATAGAACAGGCACTTATCACATGCATACACCCCAAAAGAACTGACCAGTCAATTAATGACACATTTTTCTGTTCATCCCAAAGGAAATCTTCTCCTTGCTAACACTGAGATGAAAAAGTTACTTGAATAAGGGCCACTTAGAGAGTTATAATGCCTAGGAATCTTCAAATAGGTTGGTGAAAATAATCTAAGACCTTTAAAAGCCTATAGAAAGACCACAGCTAAATCTTATTTTATGGGAACAGTACTGAGTCTCAGGTTGGTTATATTCACAATTTGTGGCTGAAGCAAAGGACAAAGAAAAAAAAGTGGGGTGAGAAGGTGGGGGAGGTAATACAGGAAAAAAAGGATTGATGCTTGAAAGGCATAAAATACATAGTTAGCAGAGATTACATAAAACTCTCAACTGAATATTTTTTTAAATATACCAAATCAGTTAAAAATTGTTAGCATAGAGACTATTTCTATTTGACAACTCACAAAAATAAATAACTAAATAAATTAGTTAAAAAATTTCCAAGTTACATGTCCTCAATTCTCCAGGAGCTATAGAATAGCTTTAAAAACAGCAGGTCAATCTGTAGGAAGTAATAACAAGTGTTGGCAAAGATGGGGTCAAACTGGAATCCTCACACACTGCAGGTGGGAATGTAAAATGGTGTAGCCAGTTTGGAAAACAGTCTGGCAATTCCTCAAGAGTTGAACATTCTGTTACCACATGGCCCAGAAATTCCGCTCTTAGGTCTATATCCATGAGAACTGAAAATATTATTTCCATGCAAAAACCTGTACGTGAATGAAGTTTACAGCAGCATTATCCATAATAGCTAAAGACTGGCAACAACCCAAATGTCTATCAATGATGAATGGATAAACAAAATGTGGTATGTCCATACAGTGGCGTATCATCCAGCCACAAAAGGAAATGAAGTATTGCTATACACTACAACATCGATCAACCGAAAAGACCATGCTAAGTGGAAGAAGCCAGTCACAAAGGACCACACATCATATGATTCCATTTCTATGAAATGCCCAGAATAGGCAAATTCACAGAAAAGGAAGTAGATGAGAGGTAGCCAGGGGATGGTTGAGTTGGGGAGAAATGAGAAGTGACAGTTAATAGGTAAGGGAGCTGCTTTTGGATGTCGTGAAAACGTTCTAAAATTTATTGCGGTGATTGTTGCACAACTTTGTGAATATACTAACAGCCACGGAGTTATACACTGTACATAAGTGAATTATATAGTCTGTAAATTAGATCTGTAAATAAAGCTGTTATTTAAAAAAAAAAAAAAAGGTAAGCAGACTTTTGGACTGGGACCTCCAGGACCCACTACATCCTGCAATCAGAATGAGTCTGACTCCACCACCTGGGGCAGGTGCTCCTCCCAGCCCACCTTCTTCAGACATTCCCATGGCCGACCTCCCATTCAGCCTTGCTTTATTTAGGAGATGATAAGGTCACAGTAAGCACTTCTGCAAGCAACCTATTCAGTACCACTTTTAAAAACATTAAATGACTGTGTCATCAGAAGAGGCAAAGGAAACCAGCTTACAACAACCGGCTGTGATGAGATGCTTTCCAACAGATACAGAGGTAAAATGCCCTGTGAGTTAGGACCCACATTGGCTCACTTACAGCAGGCAGATTGGCTTTCAAGAAAAGGAAAAACCTGGCATATCTGCTTAAGGTGTTGTGCCCAGGAAATACCTGAATTACTTTCCATCTCTCTCACTGCACTAGGATGTAGGGTGTAAAGCACCTAATAGGAGCCAGCCTTCTAAAAGAAGTTATCTTCTTTACCCCAACCCTATCTGAAACATGGTATTATCCCCATTTTATAGGCAAGGCAATAAACTTAAATTCCAACAGAAACCATCTTAAAGGAAATCACCACAGGTTGCAGAGTGGTCTGACCCCACAGGCCATGTGCTCTCCCCTTCCCCACATGGCCTTCCTTTCCTGTGCATGGGCAGAAGCAGAAGCGCTTCTGTGAACACTCAAGAGAACCCAGAGCAGAAGTTTCCAGTGGCTTTGAACCCACCTCTCTTGCCCTAGGACACCCCCGGCCATTGGATGGATTTGTGGTGTAAGTCCCTGAAGTCAGGAGTAGACAGAAATCCATCCGTCACTCACCAGGACAGATACAAACCTCAACATAATTTGTTTTCCAATGGTTTCAGCTTCAAGTTCTGGTTTGGCATTGCCTTTTTAACAACTAACAGCTGTAGGCAATTTTCACACAGAATAAAGATATCAATAAGGCAGAGAATGGAATTTTCTCCCTTATGAATACAGAACAATGAGCTGTCTTCAAGATAGATGTCCATGGAGTTGCCACCACACAGGCTCTGGCTTAGGTCTCATTTTGAGAGTCTGATAGAACACAATTGAAAAGACAGTGGATGTGGGTGCTTTGAGGGTCCTAGCTCTGCCCACCAGCTCCATTACCACCAAGAAGGCCTTCATCTATCAGCGACATCTATCTCCTTAGATTGACTTTTGGTTTTAAGATACTTTAAGTGGGAAATAAAACCAAGCCCGTGAATACATCATTATCGCCCTTCTTGAGAGCCATCATGGTAGATGATTCACTGCCTCCCCCTGGAAGGGGATTATGCGTCCTCCACCCCCACCCCCCAGTGACCTCAGGATTGGCCATGTAATTTGTGGTGACAGCCTCTACAGAAGAATGATCCATCCTTACCCTGTGAACTCGGGAGTGGATATGTGACTTTCATTGGCCAAAGAAATATGGGCAGAAGTGACATGTATCATTTCCAAGCATGAGCTTAGAGCCTGCTAGCAGTATACCAGTCTCTCCTTCCTCTTCTAGTAGGCTTGGGTCTTGGATGGAAGATGGTGAGGAAGAGAATCACAGCTGACCCACAATAGACACGCAGCATTAGCAAGTGATAAGCCACCGCCATTTGTAACCACTGAGGTTTTGCTATCACAGGATGAACTAGCTTAAGATGACTGAGACAGCCATTAACACTGACCCCCTCCACTTCTCTTCTCAGCTTCAATCGCTCCTCACAGCTCACCTCCTCCAGAAAGTCTTCCGTGACTAACCTCCTCAGCACCGTGTCCTACACCTCACGACACATGTATACACAATCTATGCAGAGGTGGGTCGTGCTTCTTCCTTTAGTGGTGTTATACCTGCATCCGCCCCTTTTGCTACTGAAACTATCAGCTGCTGAGGTCAGGTTCTAGTATTCCATTTTGAACCTCCCGATTAACACCTCGAACAGAGTCTCTGCATGCAGAGGCGGGAGAAAGGGAGATTCCTTCAACACTGAAAATATTCATCAACATCATAACATATGAACATGCTGCCAAGAGTCATCTCTTCTTTTTCCCAACTAATTCTGTTTGGTAATAGGCCTGTTAATCCACTCGGGAGACCAGAACTCAAACATCAGCTTCATAGAACCCTCTCATATTGGCTTATCTCATATGATAAGCTTATAGGTAAATTCTGGTCGAGAAGACCTGGACTGACCTGATCAGTTCAGATATTACCCCTGGAGGCAGTAAGAAAGCCTACGTTACTTTCTTGACCCAAGACTTTCTAATATCTGTTGACGATATAAATGGTCTGATTAGAACTAACTCCATTACAAAATGCCAGTGGTGATAAAGGGAGATAAATGTTACTCATGTAACATTTACTGAGCACCTAATGAGGGTCAGGCATTGGGCCATTCCCACTACGTAAATTATTCTTAAACACTACATCAAACTAGGAGGAGGCATTGTTTTTTTCTCACTTTCCAGAAAATAGGCTTATATGCTTTTTCCATACTTACATAGATAATAAAGTCAGAACAGTAATTTGAACCAACATCTTGCTAATCCCCATGCCACTACCCCTTAAACTATGCCATAATATGCCCTAAAACATAGAATAGAAAGAAACACTACTTCAGAAGTGCCTGAAAAGCTAAGCTAAAGAGAGCACTCCCGTCTCTTGATGAATGCGTCCCACACCAGATACATCTCTCACTTCAGTAGTGGATTCTAGAATACGATAGGACCTATAAAAAGTTTCCCACAACAGTTATTACTGCAATCCTATCATTAGGCTAAATAATTAGACCGTACTTAATAATGTCTTTCATCAAAGGATCCAGGACAGGACAGGAAGAGGAGTATGACTAATTTTTAAAAAGACATTAATTCTATACACTGAGAGTAGGGGTGGAGAAAGCGTTAGGAATTGTGGAAGGTGTGAAGCAGATGAGGGAGTTATTTATGCACAGACTATAGACTCAGACTGGAAGGGGAAGAATAGAAGAGCAACACAGGATGCAATTCTGCCACATATTGTAGACCTAAGGGTCTAAATGCCTCCACTTAAAGCAAAGCCCTTTGATGTAGTAATGCTACCCTCTTCTTTCTCTTCCTCCGCAGGCTCAGTGTTCACAGCTGGGGTGCCAATTTAAAGGGGTCACTTCACTGGAGAAGGGCAAGCCCGTGGCTAACCAAACCATGCACATCCTCTCCTCTCCCTCCTGGCTCCCAACCACCTCCAGGAAAGAAGTTGGGGACTCACCACAAGTTCACTGAACATGACGTCCAGCTCCTCCACAGGGGGCATGGGTAATGCTGGCTCCATGGTCTGAAGCGCAAAGTTGCTATCGTTTCGCAGCCGATAGGTGATTTCTGGGTGATCATTATTTCGGAAACAGCAAAAGATGAACGAGATCCCCCGTCCACTTCTCTTCCTTGGGGCCATGGCTGAATTCTGTTCTATTTCTTGAAGTGACTAAACTCTACAAAAAAGAAGACAGGACATGGTTAAGGGTGAAAAAATGGATAAAAGGGTTTTGTTTTGTTTTGTTTTAAAGTCAGACCAATTCAAGAAAGAGACCTCTGCACTGGAGACACTTGATATGCCCCTGTAGGGCATAGAAAGGACAACCCCAAGAGGATTTGGAGTCCAGCTGGGCAAAGAGCACATCCTTCTACTCACTTGTTGAATGTTTCCTGTGACCAACTGCTGAGCAAACAGTACAATCCTACCGCTGCATGCCACAGTGTATGCCCCAATCGCATTGGACTACTGGCCATTCTTTGCCTATCACATGCTCCTTCTTGACAACCCATCTTGTTCTTTGACTCCCCTGCAAGAATGACCTTCTCTTCCTCATCCCCTAGGAATCTACGATGTCTTACCCTTTAAAGTTTGATATCAGTTTCTTCTTTTCTACCTTCCGAAAGTAGAATTAATGATACGTATGCTAAGGCATATCTAGTCATTCCAGCTCATATCACTTTCTAAGTTTCTTAAGAGAATACGTTCCTGTTAGACCATGATTAACTCCAAGTCAAGGGAAGGAACTGTACATCAAGCAACCTGTTGGCACTCATGCCCTGCACAGTGCCAGGAAGGAAGGAGGCACTCGGTTACTGTTTATCATGTTGAATAATTTAAATTCATAACAAAGGAAGAGTGACTTCACATGAGCTAAAAGAGTCAGATTTTCAAACAGAAAAGATCAAATGAGTTCAGCAATAAGGAGATGGTTCTAGCACACTAACATTTAAAAACAAGGCATCTGTATGTGTCGATATGGAAACATGTTCAAGATGCCGTATGGTATATATACTACAAGATTACATTTTAAAGAATGTATGTATGTACTTATGAATATATATAAGAAAGGGCTAACAATAGCAATAGCCTCTAAAATAAAAATAGGGGATTGGAAAACTATTCGTTTTAATTTTGAATTTGAATTTCTACTACAAAATTACATTTTTAATGATTATATAGTGTTAAGATTACAATTACATGTATTGCCTTGGGAAAATTCTAAAGTTATACTGTCAAATGAAAAAAGCAAATCAAAGAATGATGTGTACAACATGATGCCATATGGCCTTTTAAAAACAATCTCATAGAATGATACAAACTCCGGTAAAAGTTTTCATAAATAACTATGGCTTACAAACACTTCTGGAGTCAAGATCTCTGCTCACTTAAGGGATAGCAGTCTCCAGAAGCTGGCAATTAGAAGTATTTGGGATGGGAAGGGGAGGGAAATGTTAAGAGCACCGTGTCCCTCATGTAGCCCTACGTGATGTTCCAAATGGCTCTGGAATAAAGACTTAGCTGAGACAACCAATATCCCAATCTGTTGAAGCATAAATCTCCCGGCCTAAAGTGTACCCGTGCAAGGTCATAGGAGGCAATATGCAGCACCAGGGATTCCTTTGGCAAATGTGTGTTAATACCTATTACATACCAGGCACTATAAGCACCTAAAGATACATAAATGAAATGGGTCACTAGGAGCTTATAATCTGGTGGGAGAGAGTAGTGCACCAAATAGTTGTAACGAAGGTCATACGGCGTATCATACCAGTAAATACTATGTAACTAAGCAGAAAGTATACAGGGAAGAATCTGGGAATGGTCCCTGATGGATGAGTGGAGCTTTGATAGGTTATGGAAAGCAGAGCATTTTGGCAGAGGGAACAGTGCAAGCAAAGGCACGAGGTGGGAAGGGGCACAGCGTGTACGGGAAATGAGTGGTGCTGTCACAGGTTGTGCTGTAGAACTCCATCTTCCCATCGCAAAGCCCTGGGGCTCTCATCTTCCTGATCCAAACCCACCAAAGTCTCCCCAATACCAACCTAATTGGCTTTCGTGCGCCACCAAATCAGATCCCACTCAACTTCTCAGTCTTTTCTATTTCCTTAAAAGTATCTTCCACTTTAGCCAACAGACCATTTTCTATGCCCCCTAAACATCCACCCAAGTAGTCTGCTCTTTCCTTTCACTTTTACCTTTGTCAACATGCTCCCCACCCTGACCGTACCAATCCTGACAGCCCTTGGTATGGTGAGCCCATCCACGGCTGGTGATAGCTGAAATTTGGTTCAACGTTTCTGATGGGTAATTTATCAAAGCCCTGAAATAGTCATACCGTTGACCTAGTTATTTCTACTTCTAGAAACATATCCCAATAAAATATTCTGAGATACTATCGAAGATGTTGTCACAAAAATTTTCAGAGCATTAGCTATTACAACAAATAAAGGAGGGCATAAAATAAGTGCTGATAATAGAGGACTATATGAAAAGGGTAATCACGGTACACCTAGATGGCAGACTACCAAGCAGTTCTCTGTAAAAGAATATTTAATGACATGCAAATTTTTAGGATATGTAAAATAAAGCATAGGTATACAATGTCCCATTTACGTAAGAAAAAGTGTACATATATGAGCAGGAAAAAAAGGACAAGAGAAATGCACCAAAATGTGAGCCAACAGTTAGCTTGTGTCAAACGCATGACTCACTTTTTTAAAAAACGAAAAACTTTTCTGTACTTCCCAAGTTGTCACAATGAAGACATACTACTTTCACAACAAAATGGAGATGAGATTTAAAAAAAAAAAAACCACTCTAGATTGTTTATATGACAGATGGAAGGAGGGGAATGTGTATGCAAAAATGTTCTTTACAAAAATATCCAAGTTATGGTGATCTATATACACCAGCTTCTCAAACTGTCTGAGGCGAAGGACTAGTTGCTTTCCCTCCACTCTGTTAGAAACATTTTTGTAAACTATAGTAAGATATCTCAGCAATGTCAAATTGCTATAAGAATTTCTCTAAGTGTGCAGTTCTTGTATTCTTTGTTAACCAGCATGGATAGGCAGCAATAGCACTAACGTACACCAGGAGATGGGAGTTAAGACTTAGCTCATTAAAATATAACTGTTAATGTTTGTATCTGGTGTACGTCCTCAGGGCAGGAGCCATATCCTCCTTGGTAGCCAGGCCCGAGCCCTGCATACCCTGTCACTCAACTGTCAGTAAACTGAAGAGGCACTGTTCAGGGACTACTGTTAAGGTCTGTGTGACTAAGCACCTCTGTATCAGGAGAAGGAGACAACGTTCAGGCTACTGGAAGACGAGGGCAAAAAATTCCCAGAGTAGGCAAGAGCTAGCCCATGGAGGGTCATATGGTCCACGCTCAGCTTTCAAGTTCATTTCCAGGCACTCTTACTAACCTCCCCGGTTGAATGTGGTTTGGGCCCTCTTAGCATTTTGTGACCCCTATGAGGCATAGCCAACAGTTACAGTAATTTGTGGTCTGGGTCTTACTTCCCCTGTTGAAGAGTCAACTCCATAAGGAAAAGTGCCCACGGCATGTATCAGTGCCTTGCACACGGAGACTATGACCAAAGTATTTGGGAAACAAATAGAGAGCAACTTTACCTTTGCACTTTATAGGTTGTTTCACTTAAACCCAAGTTTTATTACACTCTGGCTGTATTGAGGTGGGGTGTGCAGGAACCACTGAGGCCTAAAAATCAGTCCAAAGCATTTCTTAAGTCTTTTTTTTTTTTTTAAGCCAGCAGTTCTACAAACAAAAAAATATGAGTGTCTTGGCTAGTTTCTAAGATGGGTAATAAGATATAGAACCTATTACGTTTAAGAACCTAATCGAAATCATTTTTAATAAGGGCCAAAATATTGCCTTTGACAGGTGATCTGTGTTTAAAAGCCTCACTAAAGTCCAAAGGCCAAGTTTTTATGCTGGCTTTCCTGTGTAACCCCAAACACAAGGACCTCCATTAAACCCATCTCTAAACTGTAGATGATGGCAAAGCTTTGAGATTTCCAGGCTGCCATTTTTAATACACATATTTGGAACTCTACTGTTCAGAGCCTAGTCTCCCAGATATAGACCAAAATGGAAGCAAAATAATCATCCCATGACCCCTCAGTGGCAGTAGACACTTCTGGCCAGCCCTCCTTAACTGCTCTCCACGTCACTAATGAACAAGCAAACCCAACAGCTGCCTGTGTGCCTATGTGATTTTACTGCACATTCACACCCATCACTTCATTCCATTATCCTCATTTCACACATGGGACCTAAGGAGGGACTTGCTAGGGAGTGGGGCAGTTAGGAAGAGAGAAGTTAGAGACTTGCTTTGCTGGGAAACACAAGAAGATGTTGATTTGGAGAAGCCTAATTGGGGAGTGGGGCAGGAAAGCTTGGCAGAGGTCAGGGAACCTGCATGTTTAATCCAACTGGAATCCAATCCCCACCCTCTCCAACCTCAAGGCTATGACCTTGGTTCAGCCTCCCCTTATCTCTCATCAAAATGGCTACAACAGTTCTTCAATTCTTCTCCTTGGCCCATGATTCCCCAGGCTAGGGGTTGACAAACCTTTTCTGTAAAGGCCCAAATAGTAAATATTTCAGGCTTTGTGGGCCCGTAAGCCTCCAACACAACTAGTTAACACTGCCATTTTATTATGAAAGCAGCCACAGGCATCTCTAAAAAATGGGCCCGCTTGTGTGCCCACAAACTTTATCATGGACACTGAAATTTGAATTTCATATAACTTTCTCATGTCACTAAATTTTTTAAATTTGTTTTATTATTTAAAAATGTGAAAACCATTCTTGGCTCACGGACCATACAAAAATAGGTGGTGTGCCCATGAAGGCCCATGGGCTGAAAGTCACCAACAGCTGCCCTTGTTCATCACACTCACAAAACAAAATTGTTTTTTTAAAAAAGCTTGTTCAGTACCAATTATATGCCAAATACTGTGCTAAGCACTAAGGAAAGAGGGATGAAAATGAGATGATGTACCCTTCAGGGAGTTTTAGAAAAGTTATTTGGGAAAAGGCATTTAAAAAAACAACAAATAAACGAAACTATAACTTAATTTTAGTTAGTATTACAGGGAATGCAAGAAGAAAGTGAAAGAAAATGGTGGGGGGGTGGGGGGGGGGTGGTGGTGGTGACAGCAACTTTGAATCCTGTGATCATGGACAGCCTCTCCAGAAAGAGGGCGTTTAAGGGGAGACCTAGGAACTAGCCCTGCAAAGTATTGGGGGAAGAGGATTCCAGGCGGAAGGAGTGTGTGAAGAAGCCCAGAGCGGGTGCGGAGCTTGGCACCTCTGAGTCAGGGAAGGAAGACCAGTGCGGCTGGGGCATCATGAGTAACGGCAGTGTTAAGAGAGAATCTGGAGAGGGGAGGGGCCCAGACCCCAGGGCCTTGTCCACAGGACTGAGGAGTCTGGGATTTACTCTCAGCACACCATAAATCTGATTGTGTCACTCAGCTCTGCAGTGTCCCCTGGATACAGTCCAGCTCCTGGCATGGACCATAAGGCCCTCCATGGCCTAGCCCTCACCTACTTTATTTTCTACCCTTGTCTCCCAATACCATGAACGCTGCCCACCCACACACCCCCACACACCTGTGTGCGTATAGTAATCAGACCTTGACAGGAGTCACACTTCTGAGCCCACACATCCACAGTTCCCTCACCTAGGGTGCTCTTTTCCTTCCGTACCTAACCATCTTCCACTCGCCATTCAAAGCCCGCTCAAGTACTACTATTTTAATGGGCCTTAGGCTTCCCAGAAATGGTCACACATTTTTCTTTCCACAGCCCAAGCACCATAGACATAGTTGAGTGTTTTCTGGATTTTTTTTTTTTTTTAATTCACGTCTCTTTTTCCCTCTAGACTATGAGATCCTGAAGACAGGGACTAAGTTTCATTCAGTCCCTGGCACATGGTATATTCTCTATAAATGTTTGTTGAATGCAAAAGCATAAATGCCTAAGTGAACAGATGGTCTCGTCTCTGAACTTCGGGGTGGTGTGACTGGGTGTTCTTCCCGCAGATCTGTTGTTCACGAATGCCAAGACATTTAAAGTCAATCACATCGCCAAGTGCTCCTCAGCCACTTGTCAAGCTTTCTGATGCTGACAGTAGCCTCAAAACAGACCTCATCCTTGGGGTATCTGCGGTTTCCCTCAAGCAAGGAGCTTCTTTCTGGCCGAACGAGCTGGTGCCTGGTTTTTCCACGCACCCTCAAAAGTAGTCTCCATGGAAACAGACCCACTGATAGAATCTTTTCCCCATTCCTTACATTCAATAAACACTTTGCCCAAGAAAGTATTCACTTCCTCGGCGATCACAGCTGAACCTCAATAAGGCAGACACAGCATTAGGTGCTGGAGACACAGACGAAGAAAATTCACAGGTTCAGGGAGATCACGGCCTAGTGAGGACATTTAGGGAGCAGCTAAGTTGCTAACTCTGTCCAATGAAGAGGGAATGCAGTTACTGAAACCTGGGGCCTACGCGTCCACATCTCGGCCCCTTTTTAATCAGAACAGCCTGAGCGAAAGGGCTAATTCCACCATGACAGCTGGGCCCTCAACCAGAACACATCTTCTAATCTCAGCTTCTGGCACCATTGCAGAGGGGAAGAAGTCACTTCTGGGACATCCAAAATGCAGTCCATCTATAACATTACAGATGACTATTGCTATGCCGTGCACAAGGAAGCAATTAAAAAGCTACTTAAGATTCTGGAGCAGGTGCATTTTGCTTAGCAAAGAAGAAGAAATTTAATCCATCTGTGGCCTAGCTCAGAGTCATTTGTACTGCTCTTTAACAAAACAAACAAGACTCAATGTGGTAACAGTCAAAAAACGAGGGCCAAATTTTCGGGAATAGAGACGATGATGATCATGATGATAAAAAACACTGGAGAACTCACAGTCTCCAAGAAAACCCTCCTTAACACTTTCCTTTGATAATGCCAACTCACAACACATATGGGATAGGTAAGGTTTGTTTTCCACAAAGCAACACAATATTGGTACCTAATGTACGGGGTAAACTTGAAAGTCGTGTTGACAAGGAAAGACGCACACAGCTTTCTAATTGCTTCATCGGGGACTTTTGCCACACATTGATAAGATGGCCGTCCAGACCAAGGGAGACACTGGCTAAGGTATCAAGGTTCTCCTCTAACCAAAGTGGTTACAGGGAAACAACTTAGACCCTGGTGGAAGGGAGACGAGGACAGACTGTGAGTTCCTGCCAGCCACCAACTCCGTTAGACAGTTGAGAGTTTCTGCATATACTCACCAAGTGCGGTGGGGGACCACATGTACCATGACTCGCTTCAATTTTTTTTTAGTCAAGATAATAGTTCACATTTAATTCTCCAATTATAATTTCAATACTAAAATACTGTCATTGTTTCTGCATTGTAAATGATCTCAGACATAAAAAGGCAAGCAAAAAAAAAAAAAAATGTATGCCCTAAGAGCAACTTTAAAGAGAATGGTTGGGGACCCCTCCATTTTAACTGCCATACCTATTGTTTTCAGAGCTGCAGTTTGCCCCACATTTTGCAATTTTCCAAAGGGCCCTGACATGCACTTCTGTTTTCAACAACACGATAACATTAACGCAAATTCTCTTATCAAGAAGAATGTGAAAAGAAAAAAACTGCTTTGCTTCTTTCCTTGGCCATCTCTCTCCCCTCTCACATTCCTCATGTCTGGTTTCATTTCCCAAGCGCACCAGATGCCAAATACTATTTGGAGCTTTAAAAAATCATGGGATACAGTCTAAAGGTTGTAGGAGGAACGTCTGAAAGGGGATGTGTTTTCCCCGCAAGTTTCAACATCCTCTCCACCAGGAAACGGAAAGGGCGTTTCTCAGTAAGTGTGTCCAGCACAGGGCCAGCCCTTTCCACACACTTGGTCCCAAAAGGATGTTCTAACAGGGCACTTCTGGAAGTGGCTCTTGGAAAGTCACCCTGCAGTCAGTCCCCTCAGCCCACTGACTTTCCTGAGGAAAGAGGAAAACAATCCGGGCACCCCACCATGGACGGGGAAAGCCAAACATTCAAAAAGCCACTGGCACCCTGAAGACCCTCTCCGCTCCACCGCCTAAAGCAGGACAGTGCACGCAAAGCACACTCCCTCCTCTGTGTCCACTCTGCAGTGCTGTAGGCGGGGGGCGTGCACCAAGTGGAGGCCAAAACTGGTCCCATTCGTTCCCCACTTCCTCCCTAGATAAGAGAGGAAGGAACTCAAGTGAAGTCCATGCACACCCTCAAGCCAGACCAAGCCTCAACCAGCACATAATTAAGTCTTTCTCCCAAGCCCAAGTCACAGACTCCTGCCAGAAAACACCCCCTCTTCATGTAAAGAGCAAAGGAGGGGACCTCCAGGTTTCACCCTAAAAAGCTGGCAATGACTCTTCTGTCATGACTCAATACTTTAACCATGGGTTTAGGCCATAAATCCCTAAAGCCAATACCCGGTTCTTGAGTTAGGAAGTGTGTGCTGTTCACGTGACAGAAACCAGTCTGGAAGCCAGGACATCTCGTCTCGATCATCTGGGAGAAGGGCCAAACCAAAAGTGTCACTGGAGCTCTCCACCAAAGAAAGCACAGCCTTGCCAGCAGCCTGTGCCCTTGGGCCTGGCGACCTGTTGCTAGTCTGCGAGTTAAGTCAATAAACAAATTTAAGCTGAAGCTGAAAGAAATGCAAATCGTTTCCCACCCCCCCCCACCGCCCCCACCCCCCGTTTAGGTTGTTCTCTTCAGTGCCTCTGAGGGATCCACTTAGATTGTACAGACACGAATTTAAAGGAGGGGTTACGCAAACATAGGAAGCTACAACTCAGTGGCCAGTTTGGTCACATCAAAGCTCTCACTCTTCCACGAGGCCAAGGTTTGGTCTTCAACAAACGTGTAAAACAAGCAACTTTCCCGAATCACCCAGCAGCTCTTTCAGGAAGACAGGAGAGAGAGAGCACAGTCACCAGAGGAGATGACCTGTGCACTGCAAGACACCAACAACTGCCGGTACCCTACGTGCTCCAGCCCTCTGCTGACCCCACCGTTGGGACCCCGGAAGTCAGCGTCTTCAATGCGACAGGCGGCTGTGGTGCCCCCTAAGCCGCCTCCCCGCTGCCATGACCACACCTCAGGTACGTGAGCCTTCAGATCTTCCCAAACAACTAGCCAACACTTTGGCGCTATCCACACAGAAAATGGAAGGGATATTAAAAGACACTGCCTAAAAACAAGTAGATTATTACTCATTTTTTGGAACCTTCTCACAACTGAAATAATTCTGGCAAATCCTGAGAAAGAAGAGGTTGAATATATACTTAGTTTGAACAACTATGTGTTCCAGATCTTCAAGTAAAGTTGAATATGACTAAGAGAAGATAAACTGGGGCTACTCTGGGCCAAGGACCCAGGTGGCCAGTGCCACCTTCACAGTAATATAAGTCCCTCTCCCCAGTGAGGCCATTAACACACGGTCCCTTGGGAATGTGAGCACTGCTACTGACCCTCACAGCCCCCAAACCAGAGGCTATTTGATCTTATTCCCTCTCCAATATCACAACTACATTCTATCATCAAGACATTTTATTGCCCAGTGGGTATAATTTTTACTTGTACACAAGCCTTTATGAAGAATAATGTTCACTGGCATCCTAGGGAAGCTAGAGTTCTCTGGACTGAAAATGAATAAAAGCTTGCCTAGAGGGCTTTATATGCTCATGTTTACTGAAAGAAAATTTAAAACTCACTAATTACCTTCCTCTGTTCATGTTCTTCTGACTACTTTTATGCCAAGATTAATACAATTGCAACAAGAGAAAATGAAACACCATGTAGAACAAAAGTTCTTGGTTAAACTTAGCCTCATTCTCTGGTAACTATTAGGAAACCCCCATCTTTCTCATGGAAAATGTCTGTGCTTTTCAGTTAGGGAAAAACTAATGAACAGACACAACATGACACAGGCAGCCGTGGAGACCTGACACAGGCAGCTCACCCACTTCTTTTCTGGAGGAACTGTAGGAAAGACTTCAACATCCTCAAGTCCTCTATAAATGTTTGATGGATTTTAAGTGGACATTACAAAGGGAAGTGAGAACTACATTAAAAAGTTGGAAGGAGGATTTATATTTGCTAACTACTGTTCGGTGGAAATGTGTTAACCAGATTCCTTTCTCTGACATTCCTGTGTGTATCAGCAGAACAAATTCCTGGAATGAGGCTGGTTTAATCTCTACAGGGCAGTTGTCATCACTGAATCAAGGGCTCTGCAGGTTAGTCAGCTTATCTGCAAATTGTGGGAAATTCTCTGAGAGTTTTAGGAGCAATGTGGGAAAAGGCATTTTTAAAAAGTCTTGGCTTTCCCGTATATTTTGAAGCATTCAACAGATTTAGTATTTCAATCCAACCCTTTACACAAGAGCTACCACACAGCACACCGCACTCAGTCACTAAGGATGCTGACACTGGCAATACTGACCCGTTTCCCCTTCACATTTTACTCAAGCACTAACCTCACCTACTTATTATTCTACTTTGTACATCTGAAGGCATCTTTCTAACATGAAAGTCATTGGGAATTGATCACCATGCTAGAAACCTACTGCAAATACCTGGGGCCACAGGCTTTCACACTTTGGCCTCAGAAAGGTCATTCTGAACATGTGCGGACATGGCCACCATTTGCCATCACAAATGTAAAAAACGTTTATAGACAGCTAGGTCCACAGTGATTCCTGTAATTTAAAATTACGGTGTGGTGAGTTGTTTACTAGATCCTGAGTCTCTCTACAACACCTGCCACTCAGAGGGGTTCATTTTGGGCAAGGCCAGCACCACACCTATGCTCAGGCTGTTACTAATGAGTCCTGCGCATGACAAGGCGAGGAGAAGCCACCCAGAAACAAGAAGGACAGATGATGGAGTCACATTATGAAAACTGGAACTCCCTTCGAAAGTACCACCCTGCCCTTCATAAAAATTCTACCTACAAATTTTACATAATAAATCTTCAAGAGAGGCTTGTGAAAAGATGATGGTAAAAGCTTCAACAGGTTGCAAGTTCAGGTGCAGAAATAAGACAGTAAAGAGGCATTCCGGCCCCCACCTGTTTGAGATGTTGTGCGGCTCTAATGGGTGTTGCTCTTCAATCTGACCTGCCCCAGCCCTTCACGGGAAACACACATACCCTCTAATGATTGGAAGTGAGGCATTACTTCGTCATGTCAGCCTATAAAACTAACTTCCAAAGCACACAGCACTGAAAAGACCAAAAGAAATAAAACGTCGACATGGGATTTCCCCAATCTCTCTTCCTGATGAGAACCTCCATAAGCACTTAGATATACAACCCTCCAAAATCAGAGCAAACTTTTTCTTAATGGAAGCGGCTGGTGGGGGTGGAGGGAGGGGAACACCTCAGCCACAGAATGAGCAATCTAATAATCTGTGGATGGGAAAGTCAATAGTATCGCCTCAATGGAATGCAAAATGGCAATACCTACTTTTTTTGTACCTACCTATGTTTTTAATGTACTGGCCCTCTGACCCACATCTAAGAATTCCTAGATTCCACATATAGAGATTAACCTACAGATATACTCACACATGAGCACAGAGATATGTTAACAAGGATAGTCACTACAACACTGTAATAGGAAACCCATTCATCATTTGTAACAGAGAATCATCCAAGTGGCCTTCAGCAGGTGAATGTTTTCGTAAATGTCGGTGTGCCCGCAGTATAAAAACACTGGTTCTCGGGGCGCCTGGGTGGCTCAGTCAGTTAAGCGTCTGACTCTTGATTTCAGCTCAGGTCATCATTTCAGGGTTGTGAGATCGAGCTCCACACCCAGTATGGAGCCTGCTTACGATTCTCTCTCTCCCTCTGCCCCCCCCCACCCAATAAAAAAACAAACCAGCAAACAAACAAAACCACTGGTTGTCTCATTCCAATGCCCAGGCGGTATTTACTCCATACCAGTCACATCAGATTTTCTGGTATTGGGGGCCCAGGTATGGGTAAATTTTCAAACTCCACAGGTGATTCCAACGTACAGAGAAGTTTGAGAACCAGCGCTATAGAATCCTATTGCTCAAGGGACGCCTGGGTGGCACAGCGGTTAAGTGTTTGCCTTTGGCTCAGCGTTCTGGGATCGAGCCCCACATGAGGCTCCTCCGCTATGAGCCTGCTTCTTCCTCTCCCACTCCCCCTGCTTGTGTTCCCTCTCTCGCTGGCTGTCTCTATCTCTGTCAAATAAATAAATAAAATCTTGAAAAAATGTTTAAAAAAAAAAAAAAGAATCCTATTGCTCAGGTTCAAAGCATGTCCTAGGTCCGTGAATACTGACATGGGAAAGATCGAACATATTAAAAGGAGGAAAAAAAAGAGAAAGAAATCAAGGTGCACAGCAAAACGTATGTATCACCATTTATGTTCAAACTAAAACAACACTGTATTTGTACCAATACACACACATCTATATCTGTGAATGCACAGAAAGCCTGCCAGAATTGGAAGTATAAACTATAAAGTTGTTAAAGAATTTAGTACCCAAATGCTTGGCACATGGAAGATGCTCAAAAAATGGTGGCTGTTATTTCCATGTGCGTCTAAGTTTTTGGAACCTATAGTTTCACATGGATAATGAACTCTTATAAGTGCATCATATAGTATTCTGCTGAAACTAAAAAGTTTGCAAGCCTTCCCAATAACCCCATTAAAACTCCTAAGTATATACCTGAATAACTCGTTAGTCTTTATCTTAAATTACAGCTTGCTTTCTGCATACTTGAAACCCATGCCCAAAAATGCACACAGCTTCACTGTCAATATTATACTGATTTGTAGATCCACCAAAATGACCCATTTCAAAGTTGTTCTACATCAGCCAACAAATCTAAAAACTTCAGTGTCACTCCAGACGCAACCCTGATGAACAGAGAGGAAGAATATTCCCCAGGCTGTATGTACCAGCCTCAGGGATGACAATGTGACAAACTCTTAAAAAACGTTTTGTTTTATCTTAAATTTTGCATATCCCAAGAGGCAATTCGTGGAGAATTTCTGGTTCACTGAAGACATTATGTTGGAAGTTCTGCAATTGGTCACAGGCCCAGTTAAAAAAAAAAGTTGGGGGGGTGCCTGGGTGGCGCAGTCGTTAAGCGTCTGCCTTCGGTTTGGGGCGTGATCCTGGCATTCTGGGATCAAGCCCCACATCAGGCTCCTCCGCTGGGAGCCTGCTTCTTCCTCTCCCATTCCCCTGCTGTGTTTCCTCTCTCGCTGGCTGTCTGTCACATAAATAAATAAAATCTTTAAAAAAAAAAAAAAAGTTGGGAAGTTCTACTATTTGCTCTTTTTATCTGGCTCTGTTTCACTTATACTTCTATTGTGGATCACAGATCCTAAGGGCATCACAAATATGGCCGAGAACAAAAGGCTTAAGGCTCATACATGGAATGAAACTTAGTACTTGGTACGGTCTTAAGATGCAATCAAATATATTTAAAACTATATTTTTATAAAAGTGAATTCAGTACAATTTTCAAAATTCTTCTCTATTTTAGGTAATTTTAAAAGGATATGCATCATCCACATTTACTTGGGCACTGAATGTTTGACTACAACAACTTTAAAGCTGGCTTCCAACAATTTTTCCCAAATACATGCTCCTGAGGTTCTATCTTTAAAAGGTGAAAAGTTTGGGGTCCTCTTTTTTTTTTTTTTTTTTTTAAAGATTTTATTTGAGAGCGAGCGAGCGAGCATGAGCTGGGGGAACGGGAGAGGGAGAAGCAGAAGCAGATTTCCCGCTGAGCAGGGAGCCTGACAAGGGGCTCTATCCAGGACCCTGCGATCATGACCTGAGCTGAAGTCAGACACTTAACTGACTGAGCTACCCAGGCACCCATAGGGACCTTTTTATCCATCATTAAAAAGTCACCACAGTGTTTCTAGAACCAAATGAAAACATGGTGATTTTATCGATTCATAAAGGGCAAGAGATGGTCTCTCCTGGATCAAGACTTTAGCAAGGAATTTTATGAAATTGAGGTTTGAATGCTGACAATACTCCTACAAGATGAGATTCTAATTATTTCCTGGTGACACCTTCCAAAGTTTATGTAATTGAAACCTGATTCCTTCAAATATCACTAAATATTCATTGCAAACAGCTGGAAAGGAAATGTATGATTTTGAGAACTGCAAAATGATTACCAGTACACTGGTATCAGTCCCAGTGAAACAAAGTTACCATTACTTTGGAAGCAATGCATTGGAAGCATACACTGGAAAATATACCCTGGAAAAGGGAAAAGTAAAATGGATTTTTCTGAGATTGTCACAAGATAATAGAAAATAAGTACACAGCTCAAAGGACAATGATGACCAAGTCTGAAGAAATGGTCTAGCATCAGTCAATATGGTATGCCTATCGAACTTTGGGAAAATATCAAAGATTGAAGGAACTTGATTTGATACCTCTTGAGTTAATAGGGGTTCCTTGGGCAAGTGAGTTCCAAGTCACTTCGAGAAATCCCAGATGACCTTGGAAGAGCAGGATAATGATGCCATTTTGGAAAGTTAAGAAATCATATAGAGTCTTAAGGAAGTACAAAGGAGGCATGTGCTCTCGGAAAAACAGTGTTGTCCTTTTAATATGAACTTCAAAACTGCCTAACCTGTACATAATAAAAGCAATGTATAGACCTCGAGGATAGAAACAGGATAGGGGAAAGTTGTGAGAGCTAGCAGGCACTGCTGAGGACAGGAGAACACGTTTGTTGACTGAGCGAACTGGTGAACATATATCATCTCTTTTCACAAGCAAAGCTAACGATCCACCAAAACAGAAATAACCAGCAGCTACAATAAGGACTGTTTTCTCATTGGTGATTTGTCTCCATGTGACAGACATCCTTGGGAAGTTACTCACACAGCTTAATGATTCTGAAACTGCATAAGCCAAACATATAGTGAAGAAAGATCTTCACTGAATTTTAATTACTATACATGGATTACTACACTCTTGATTTAAAGCAGGCCAGGAAAAAAAAAAAAAAGAGGCTGTTCCACAGTCATCAAGGGGGAAGTGTGAAGGAAGCTGATACGAGACAGTATACCCACTCCACCCTACTCTGTAATTTTCTATATAATTAGGTGAGAACAGTAATTGCTTTATTGCATAACTCAAGAAGACTAGACACAGAAGAGACTGCCTCTCTTGCAAAATTTGTTCTAAATGCAATAACAAAAAAAGCTGTTTTAAATTGTTACTGCAGGAGCACCTGGGTGGCTCAGTCAGTTAAGCATCTGTCTTGGCTCAGTCATGATCCTGGGGCCCTGGGATCGAGCCCCACGTTGGGCTCTCCACTTAGCGGGGAGCCTGTTTCTCCCTCTGCCTCTGCCCCTCCCCCTGCTCATGCTTGCATGCTCTCTCCCTCTCTCATATATAAATCTTCAAAAAAAATTAAAATTGTTATTTTGACTTACATACAAAGCCTGGAGTAGTTGGACTGAGGATAATATTTGGACTTCATATTCTGAGAAATATTGTTAAACAGCCAAAAGTCATCAAGTGGCTAAAGTCATCAAGAAGCTATCAATATAAGACTGGTTAAATGATGTCGGGTACCTCTGTATGATGAAATACTATACAGCCATTAAAAAGAATGGGAGGGATGCCTGGGTGGCTCAGTTGGTTGAATGACTCTTGATTTCAGCTCAGGTCATGATCTCAGGGTCATGAGAACAAGCCCTGCGTAGGGCTCCGTGCTCAGCAAGGAAACTGCTTGAGATTCTCTCACTTCCTTTCTCTCTGTCCCTCCCTAAACTCATGCTCTCTCTCTCAAATAAATCTTAAAAAAAAAAAAAAAAAAAGAATGGGACACCTTTTCTATCACTAAGAGGTCTAAAGTATATTAGAAGTCCAAGTTGCAGAATCAACATGGTATATCATAAATGTAAAAAGAGCATACTTATTTGAACATGCAAAGAAATTGTCTAGCCTGTGATAAAATAATAGGTACAAAAACCCATGAAGTAGCTCCTCCTAGAGAATAAAACAGACATTGGAAAAGGAAGGAAACTTGTTTGCATCTTAGTTCCTTCTATTCTAATGTTTAAAAAAAAACAAAAAACATGGGCTTGGACTACAATTTTTTTTTTTTGCCTTGATAATCAAGCTGTTTCCAAAAGTTTAGAAAGTAACTAGTCCTTTTAAAAATCAGGTGACTTTCTGGGACACTTGGCTGGCTCACTCAGTAGAGATAGGACTCTTGATTTCAGTGTCATGAGTTCAAGCCCCACGCTGGGGGTTAAATTTACTTAATTAAAAAAAATTTTTTTAATGACTTTATCAGCTCTCTTCAATATGCCAGCCACTTTCAACATGCCTTACATCCATTTGTTATCTCAACTCATAAAAGAGATAAGCAATGAATCCTTAAGTATTTCCCTCTGAGAACATAGTCCACAATCAATGAATTTCCACACTCTGACCTTAGCTGCTTTAATTTCTGCACTTTTCCACTTCACCACACCCACCCCTACAATTGTTAGTTCTCAAAATGAAAACAATCCGTTCAACCATAAAACACCAATCATGAACAATGACTTTTTTCCTTTACACTTATAATTAATTTAAAATAGGAGGTGGGGGGAGAAAAGGAGAAGAAGCTACCAAACCATTTCCTAAAGACTCCACTGTATATATCAATGCAATGAAACTCATCACCACAGCAACGGAACACAGAGCTGCTCACTTTCACCAGAACAGTACAGTTCAGAACCCCCTTAAATTCACGGTACTCTTTGCTACAGAAGTAAATATTGCTACCTTTATCCTCAGAGTATCCACTCTCTAGGTGGCAGCCCCTGGAGCATTATACAAAAGACTAGAAGTGTCTAATGATGGAATTTTTGTTAGGTATTTATGAGGAAGTTTGACCCAGAAGGAATGAACTTGCTTAGTAATCTTAAAGTCCTGCTTCCTAAAGCCCAGTTCTAAAGCTACTGAAATAGTAGTACAGTGTATCCTCTTACATTCCTGGCTTCTAACCCAATCTCAAATAAGCAAGCAAATACAGTCATGGGGCATATAAATGACAAAAGGGCACCAAATGGAAGCATAACAGCTGATCACGGAAGATGAAGGCAAACACCGGTAACTATTTTTTAAAGAACGACAAGAAAATTAATGTCAAAATAAGAGATGGTATAAAACTAAAAGAGACCTCAGAGTAACAAAGTCAAAAAAGTTAGGCTATGCATTTTAAAAGAACATTCAATCTACATGAAGAAGACGATAAAAAATTGCTTAATTTTTATTTATACATGATGTCTACATATATACCACCACCTTTCCCCTGTGTCCCATGTCTCTTTTCTTCCTCCTACAATCATCATTTACCTTACGCACACCACTTTCCATTCCACGAACACAATCAACCAGGACAATCTCTTTTCGGTAGGTCTCCCTCCTATTCATCGGCAGTAGACAGAGTTGTGACAAACACTCTTGCTAACCTTGCTACTGGCTCCTTTGTGGTCACTCCTCTTATAAACACCACCCACCTCACGGGGTAGTGACAGGTAAAGGTAAAAGCCAGTCTCTTTGTGGAAAAACATGCTGGTTAACAACAGTACTTGCTCAGACTGGAAAAGCAACCAGGACAGAGATGCCCACAGGTAATCAACATAAACACACGCACGCACGCACGCGCACACACAGGTGTCAAACTGGTTTTTCCTCATAGGTACAATTCACAGGCAGTCAAGAATCACTCCCCTCCCCACATACATACACACAAATCCCGAGTTCACAATTCTGTGTGATAATTTACACATTTTTATTCATTCATTCATTCATTCACTCATTCACGGGCCTAGTGTGTGCCCACTCTCCTGTTTAGTTTTGGGATACAAGGATGAAGGAAACAGATGTGGACCTTGCCCTAGCACAGCTAGTTCTCAGGCACATGAGCCCATGGCGTCTGAAGCCATTTCAAGGTTCCAGACTCTGGCTCTGTGAGCAGACAGTGAGTAAACGCCGTAAGTCAATTTTCCACCTCATCTTTGACAGGGAAGAGCAGATTCTACTTGCTCCAATAACAATTCAGTTTGCCAGTAACTTCCACTTCCCTTGAATAAGCTGAGGAGAGGAAGTAAAAGGAAGTAGAGGGTGATATCTGTTCTTAACAAACAGGGGACACAGAGTACCCTCAAACAAGACACTGGCCTTCCACCTCCATCCATGAAGGATTAACTGCTACAGGAATTGCATTCCCACTACAAATAACTAGAAAAGTGGACAAAATATATGAAACAGTTGTATTAACTACTAGACAAAGGCAATGCAGGACAGTGATCCCTGAGGGAAGGAAATTCCAAGTGAGATGGGGACTATCACCCCAACCAGTATACTAGGCAGTAGGGCAGGAAGAGGAAACCCAAGCCAAGCCAAGCTCAGGGGTCTTGCTAGGCTGAGGAGTCAGAGATAAAAGTGCAGGGAGAATGAGGCAGCAACCCTGGAAATCCACAAAGGGGTCCCCTCAAATCATTGGCTGAGTACAGCTCTGCACAAGGACCTAGGGTTCACACCGGGCTGGGAATAACTGGCATTCCCACCAGCCTGAGGAGAAAGAGCTAGTTTACATAAAACGTCAGGAAATGTCCCAAGAGTCCTAGACACAGGCTGCTCTGGAAAGGGCTTAAAAGCAGCTTCAAAAGGGTCTCACTGATCCCAAGTAACTTGACTATATGCCAGAACAAAGGCCAACACTCTTTCAAGGGAGTCCTTCAGGCAGAAAGAAATTGATACCAGATAGAAATTTGGGGGGCGCCTGGGTGGCACAGCGGTTAAGCGTCTGCCTTCGGCTCAGGGCATGATCCCGGCATTATGGGATCGAGCCCCACATCAGGCTCCTCTGCTGGGAGCCTGCTTCTTCCTCTCCCACTCCCCCTGCTTGTGTTCCCTCTCTCGCTGGCTGTCTCTCTCTCTGTCAAATAAATAAATAAAATCTTTAAAAAAAAAAAAAAGAAAAGAAATTTGGATCCATGCAAAGCAATGAAGAATGCTGGAAATGGCCAACCTGTGGGTAAATATAAAACCAGACGCTGCCTCAGAGTTTCCCTCGCCACTGATCTTCAGGATGTGCTTTTATAGAAATCCAATGATGACCCTAACAAGGTCAGAAGGAAAGGATCAAAGTAGGTCCTAGGTCTACCATTATCCCTCTAATCTCAGTCTCTCAGAGCCCTCTGGGCCACTATTTCCTCCAAATAATGCCCTCTCTTGAAATGGCGTCACATTATATAATGACTAGGAAGGTGCTTTGGAAATTCTAAGGACTGAGCAAGTATTTACTGAGGGCCTTCTATGCATATTTCTAGGCCCTTTATGTCTGGCACTCAGTTTCCTCGTCTGTAAAATGAAAGTAATAATAGCACCCAGATCAGGGGGTTGTTGTTTGGATTAAATAAGTAAATATATATAAAGTATAAATAATGTCTGGCCAGAGTAAGTTCTTACAGACATGATTATTATAACAATCCTACCATTACAACTACTACTATTATCGCTGCTGCTAATTAATGCTACTACCGGGCACATGATGATGAAAAAGACCGATTTGGTTCTTGCCCTCAGAGTCCACCTTGGAGCTGTGCCATCAGGAAAACAATGCTTTGGGGATAATTCGTTAAAATTTTGCCTGAGAAAAAAGTGGGATAGCTGGGGAAAAATTTACCAGTCTGGGGGCGTCCCCAGACCTTAATTCCGGCTCTGTTCCTCAAGTAGCCCTGGGACCCTAGTTAAGTTATTTAGCCTGTGGGAGACTCAGTTTATCCTTACAGAGGCCAGTGAGGATCTTCAAAGATCCCTTCCAGTTCTAACATCTGATGAAGTGAACCAGAAGACCCATTCTAGAAGCATGTCGCTCCTGCCTTGATTTCAGCCACCTAATCCTCATAGCATCGAATCCTCACACAGGAAACACTTAATCTCGAGGAAGGGACATTTGTGATTTAAGAAAGCCATAAGAAATAAGTTCTAGATCTAGGATCATTATAAATGTCTGCACATAATTCCCAAACCTAGAACCAACGCCACATTATTTCTCTCTCTAAAAATGGGACTGAGCGCAACAGCCCTGTGTTTCCACCTACTACTGGCAAACCACCATTTTGATTTTGAGAAGCTAACGTACTTAGAGTAAGGAGGGAAGCTCTTCCTTTTGGTTCCAAAGTTTGAATTGGCTCCAAGCAAACAGAATTCTCTTTCCTGTCTACAATTCTACAATTAAGAAGAAAAATGGTAATATACTTATGAAGCCCCTTACGCCTGGGGAAAAAAAAAAAAAAGAACTATGTTAACAGCTAGCTTCTTCAACTGGTCGTTTATACCAGCATGCCCCACAATTGGTAAGCTATCAATTACAAACACAAAAGCTCCCACAAAATTAATTGATTCAAATCTTACAAAATACAGCTAATTCTAGCCAAGTCTCAAAAACCAACAGATAAACATTATTCAAGATAAAGGTTCCACTGGAGGAAATAGGAAGTTGTGGAACCCTAGAAGAATGAACCTACGGCTGATCTTCCAAAAGTTGTTGTGAAAGGAACTTTCCTGAAGTTTTCCCAACATGTTGCATTGGATGAGCCAAAGATTTTGCAGAATCTTATAAAGAGCCCCTATTAACTTTATTGGAGAGAACACGTCGCACCACATAAACTTGGAGAAAAATATATTTCTGTACATACATATAAAATGCTGTGTATCATTTCAGGCAATTCCCAGATCCCCTGCAGTTTACCATAGGCCTCAGCCCAAAACCTTTAAAGCAACACACAACCAAAATGCACTAAAGGAGTCCTTAAAGCACATTCGCTGCTGCATATGCACACGCGTGCGCACGAACACACGAACACACACACACACACACACGCAGTAAAATTTGAGAGCATGCTATATCTGTCTTGAGACCTGTGATTGCTCTCTTTAACAGACACCTTTCTCACCTGTTTGTCTACTCACACACCTGTGGGAACTACCTCCTCTCCTCCCCCATGTGATTCTATAAGGGTAGTCAACCAAATGATCCTGCCTCTCTATTGATAGTTGGGCACATGGCAACGGCGTGGCCACTCGAGGCACTCTATCCCCTGGGCAGTGACTGATCTAGAGATGGGCACCCAAAACAAAGAAAACCAGAGGTTTTTATGTGCATTGATGCTGTAGATGAGAGGGTTGCTTTCTTTTTCCTGGAATCACAAGATACAAGGACCTGGATACACCTGGAATTTAGAACAGCTGCCTTTTCCACCATGTGTTGGAAACTGCCCAAAAATGAAGCCAGCATAGACAAAAGCAGAACTGAGAAACAGGACAAGAGGAACAGGGAGATGAAGAGGTTTTACTGATGTCATTTAACTACTAGATCCGGCTAAGTCTCAAGTCAAATACCCCTGGAACTTCCCAATGCATGTTTCAATGAACTTTTTTCCCTTAGCCCAATTTAAGTGGGTTGTGTCATTGTTAAAGGAAAACAGACAAAAACCCCTTATTCATGTTCCACTTGACTAAATGAGATGGAAACTATCACTTACTGAGTGCCTCCCAGTGTCACAGACCATGTGGAACATCAGTATGTATCGTTTTAGCTAATTTTTATCATCATGCTGGGAAGCAGATGTCAAATTTTACAATAAAGAAAGCTACCAAGAAAATCCATAGAACTAGGAGGTGTCCACAAGGATTTAAACCCTGCCTGTCTCATTCCAAAGCCCATTCTCTTCCTACCAACTACACCCCTTGAACCACAAACCCATGTCTCTCAAGCTACGGTGTTATTTTCCAAGAATCGACCTAATAATCAAGCTGACAATCAGACCATAAACCCAAACACAAATGTCTCATTTTAGAGAAGGCTCTAAAGACTCTGCTGCTCACAAATCAATATGAATAATGTAACACCTCTTTTCTCAAATGATTCCTATTTTTGGAAACAAATTTTGCCAGACTGACTTTCCAGGAATCTTAAATAAGCCTATGGGAGACTTATTCTTTGAGGCTTGGAAATAATGCAAGTTTTGGTGTGTATGGTGCTGAAAAGACATAGTTAGAATACATGATGTAAAAGTCATCATCACGCCTACGCAGGAAGCACAGAAATAACCACTCTACCTCTCTTTCACAAAGGCCACAATCCAAAATTTTAGTCATTCATCTCTAACTTTATCCCCAGCAGTAGAGTTTGTGAGAGACAGACTCTGTGGCAAGGAAAGGAATCTAACAAGGGTCGGCAGAGGCATAAACAAGGCACAATTTAAGGAAAGTATCAAGAATCCGAAAATTCTACCATTAGGCCTTGGCAAAAGAATGCATCACAGGTAAAGGTGTCAAACCAGTTGGAGGAGGTGAGAAAGAAGGGGGTGGAGAAACTGGAATAGGCAAAGGTGTGGTCAACAGAATTTAATGTTCTGCTCTAGGCATAAAATTCATTAGCTACATCTCTCTTTTTCCATCTAGGAAAAGAACTAGCATGGCAATGGGGAAACTGTTTAACTGAGCATCTGTTTAACTATCCTTTTTTGGAGGACGTGGGTGTAACAGGTGGAATTGAGGGCCCTATTTGGGTAATAGCCAACTGTCCTAAATATAGGTTGGATTATTTATTTCATAGAACCACAAGAAAAATGGAAAACTTAAAACCATAGGGTGTCACCCTATTTTATAACATGTAATAGTATATTCCCTTTGTAAGGTAATTTAGTTTTCTAAGTATTTTTGTATGCACAGTGCCATTTGATTTTCCCAACAACCCTGAGAGGAAGAGAAGCACAAGCAACCAGATATTGTTTTCACTTCTACTTTACAGGTGAGAAACTATCATTGAACACTAAAGTGACCTCCCAAGGTCAAACCACTCCTAAGGAGCAGAGTAAGGACTTGAATTCAGGCCATCCTTCTTCCAATATTCTGAACTGCCAGCCTGACCATCCTAAAATTATCTAACAAAGAGTAGCCTTGGGCTCTTTTGTTGAAAGCTTCTGATGGAAGAAGCATCATTTAAGTTATGCTTCAAATAGTTGATTATTACGCGTCATCAACATATGTGGTGTTTTAGAGGGCAATACACTGTATTTCCAGGAGGTATCTATAGTGGCAAAAATCATACGAAAGCAGATAGTCCAGTGTTTTATTGGGTCAACTACAGCTTTACTGACTACTCTTCCATTCATCTAAACATTTATTAAGTAGCTATTTGTCATGAGTGATATATGAAGGATTAAGGAATATAAAATTGAACAAGCCATACTCTGTGCCTTTCAGAAATTAAACAGATAAGAGGGAGAGGCTGACTTGTAGATGTGCTATGAGAACACAGAGCAAAGAGAAACTATATCCAAGACTATCTCCACAGAGTGGGAAACAAGAGAAATCACACTTGGTTCCAGTCATTAAGGAACTAACAATCGAACAGAGAACAGACTCATGAACACAGCAAAATACAGAGCAATAGATATAAATGCCACAAAAGAGGTATTAACTACTCTAAGTGTTCAGAGGACATAAAGGGCACTTCTAATTAGGATGACCTCAGAAATTTTTCGAAAAAGATGAAATATGAATAGCCTTTAGAGAACTGTTATATCTTAGTGGAGCCTAAGGAAAAGACTACAAAAGCCAGCTGCCTGCTCCCTGTAGAGACACATCCTGAGAAACTCCAGGTTCCATTTGGGTCTATGACAACCATCTAGCTGAGGACAATGGTGCTGCTAAACTCCCTTGAACATTCTCTCATTCACAAGGTCATAAAGACATCTGAACAAACAAACAATCAAACAAACTGGATGAAAGACATCCAAGACAGTCATCCCTCATCTTTCTAGGACCTAAGCCATTATATTAAGAACAGGAATCAATTGTGCCTCCAATATTTCTCTCTAAATAGCCTTTGGATCCACTGATGGAAAGATTGTGATGTAAAGAACAAATATCTTACTCTTCAAGATTGTCAATTACATCCTCACAAATCATTCTAACCAGAACATGAAGTTCTGAAGGAGAAATGAGTTATGACACACACTAATTTGAAGACACAGAAGTTACAAATAAGACTCAGGAGTGATTCTAAACAGATAACTGGGAACTCTGACCCAGCAAAGTAATCTCAAAACTCCACACAAATGTGTTTTTTTACCACACTTTAAAACAACTGATTGGTAGGTAAAACAAAAAACAAGCAAGAAAAACAACAACAAAACCAAACAAAAACCTATACAAATGTTTTTGGTTTATTAATGATGCTGTTTTAAACACTATTTGGATTTTTATCAAGATTTTTACAATCTAATTCTAAATGCTTAGTAAACAAGTCAACTTTCACTGCATTTTCTTTAACTCTTTCAGTCACAAAAGAATTCCAGAAGTAAACTATGGAGCTATCATCTGTGAATCTGCAATCTTTCAAATAACAGAAGAGCTAGTTCAGAGAGACTTTCCACCACCAGCTGGTTCCTGCTCTGGGCAGCAGGGTGGGAAGAAGGTCCAGGACTAACAGTTTCCTTGGCTATTAGGAAAGTTCAGACATGTGGTAGTGTCTTACCAGAGACAACAGTCTGTGTCGATCTGGTACAAAAACATTCATAAATTCAAGTTTTCACATGTATGCCCATTGGCATACAGGTATCCTTGACTTATTCTTCCTTCTAAGGAGAAGTACATAAAGTGCTCCATAATTTCAGATCATTCCATTTCTAATGGAATTAGAAATTAGATCATTCCATTTCTAAATTTGCTGCATTAGGCTAAATTAAACCCTATATTAGCCTAGGTTGGCCAGGAGTGGTCAAAATAAACTTTTTCAATTTTCAGTTCTCCTAAATATTTGTCCTGGTAGTTCCACTGCAATGCTCAATCAGTACTCAATTTTTCTGTTACAACAGGGTTAAATATGTATTTCACCCTCTGTGGGATGTCTCTTTTGGAATGTTGCTGTCATGCTACAATAAGTTTCACTACATGTTCTCTTCTAGAAGAACAAGAACAGATGTTCATATGCTCCTAGTTGTAAACCAAATGAACATACAGAGCCTCCAATTAAGACAGCTACTCTTCCACCCTCACTCTTTCACATATATTCTAGAATGTGTAGGTTAAAATGGATGGACTCTACATAAAAGGTGAGCAAACTACAGCCTAAAAGCCAAATACGGCACCCCACCCCTCACCAATAGTTTTGGTAAATAAACTTTTACTGGATCACAGCCACACCTAGGTTTACAGACTGCCTGTACCTGCTTTCTGAGTAGTTGCCACAGAGATATTTTGGTCCCCCAAACCTAAAACATTTACTATGTAGCACCTTATAGAAAAGTCTGCTGACCTCTAGTCTATATTAAGTACAGAAAACAAGAAGAGTTTGGGGATGTTTTCAAAAATACTTATATTAAAAATAAATTCATTCATTCAACAAATATATGGAAACTGTTCTAGAGGCTGGGGACCCATTAATGAACTGGAAAGATGAGGCCCCTGTCTTCATGAAGGTCATATCCTAGTGAGAGGAGACAAACACAACTATTTCAATTCCAAATACAGAAAATACAATATTTAGAGAGAGTAGCCAAGGACTCTGAAGGGGTGGTAATTCTTTATGAGACGCAAAGTCATGAGGATGACAGCTCAGGAGATGCCACTGGGACAGACCTTTGAATGATGAGAAGCCGGACATGCAAAGATCTAAATATCGTCCCAGGCAGAGGGAATAGCAGAGGCTCAAGGGGAAGAAATGCTAGGCCCGCTCAAGAAACAAAAAGGTGACTAATGTACCAGAAGCAAAGTGGACAAGAGAAAGAGGCATAAGGTAATCAGGTTACTAAGGGGTCAGCAAGGGCCATACCATGTGTGATGAGTAATAAGCAAAATCATGATTCTAGTAAATTTCCATCTCTAGCTCCTTAGCTATTAAAAAACACTACTAGATTTTTAAAAAACTAATCATAGTATAAGGATTGCTTTGGTAACTTCATTTTGCCACAACTTCTTCCTTTTGATCTGCTGAAAATTACCTGAAGCTCAAATGCCTAGCAGCCCAAGAAAGAACACTTTGTTAGAGACAGTTTCTGCTAAGGAAGTAATTACCCCCTTCTCCCTGCACAACCCCCCCCCCAAAAAAGACTGACTGCTCCTCTCATTGGAAAGACATAAAGTGACCATTTCAAATGGGATTTTTTTAAGAAAGAGAACTTCCCGTTATTAAGCATAATTAAGCCTATTTTCCTAAGTCTGCTAAGCTATTCATTCAATGAAATGAGGTCTGTCTCCTCACCACCTCTGAGTACCAGTAGTGTGCATGTCCCACCAGAAATCTTTCGAAGCAGTTGGCTGGTTTGGACAAAATGTAATATTCCTTGAAAACCTGGAAAGAAACACCATATGGCTTGGTTTGCCATCTCCAAAGTAAACGGAGGACAGTTTCACTGCAGAAAATTTCAACATGTTGCTGAATAGCCACCAAATCAATCTCCTCTGTTAAGGCCCTTTCTTCTTCAATTTTTTTTAGGGTATTTATGAATCTGAAAAGACAATGTTCCATTTTTAGATTCAAAAATAAAAGAAGTCAAGGGCATTCAGAAGAAAGGCCAAGACAGAGGTGCTCTGATAAAACCATGGCTCTCAATGAACAACTAAATTTAAGGAGATTGAGTAGTTACGAGATATTCTGGAGGTATGACAACCAACTGGCCTTCACTAACACATGACAATGCACAGATCTGCAGAACAGGCCAGCTCATCGGTGAACACTGTGTGATGACAGGAATGGTACGGATGTTTATAAGCAGACTTGAACTGCTATAGCAGAGCAGTGTTGAAAAATATGCTGAAGCATGAACCTTCAAGCAACAACAAAGCCAGAGAAAAGCCAGCACACAACTTCCCAAGAGAATCTGTTTCCTCCCTGGTAAAGCAGGGATAAAATAGCAGTAACATTCAGGCTGGCGGACACTTTACTAGGTGCTCAATAAGTCATACACGAATCAAAGGCACCAATCACTTCACGTGCTTTACCTCACTGAACCCTCATTAAACCCAGAAGTAGGTCCTATTTTGCCATACTTACGATTAGAAAGAAATGCCCAGAGGAGTTATATAATTTGCCCAAAAATACTGATTTTAGTAAATGGCAGCACCTAGATCCAAAACTTGCCAGCTCCAAAATCTATATGCAACAGAAGTTGCATATTGGTGGCCCACCAACACACTTTCTTAGACCTACTCAGTGTTGGCTAATAATATGGTAGCAGCTAATGTTTGTTAAGCACTTACTATATGCCAGATACTGAGTTCTTCTAATGGACTATCTCATCAAGTCCTATGATGTGGTTTTTATTATTGGCACTGTTTTACAGCGAAGCTCTGAGATTCAAAGATTAAGTATATTGCCCAAAGTCACATAGCTGATAAATGGTGCAACTGAGATTTGAACTCTGGCTGTCTGGTTCCAGAGCCAAACTCTTAACCACTAGACCAAACAGTCTCCTTAAAAAATAATAATGTCTTAAAATGTAGTGTTATTAATTGCCAAGTAGTTGGACATCCTATTAACAATTTCCAAGCAACGACAATCTGATGCACCATCTGCCATCGTCCCAGCACTGCCTACTCTTTCTCCCTAGGAGTCAGCTGCTATTTTTCGTCATTATCGTTTGCTTTTTTTTTTTTTTCTTCATAGAAGAATTAGAAAGAAGGTAAAATAATTCTTGGGCTTGCATTTCTATCAAAAGTGGGAAACAGAAGACAGTGAGCCACATGTCCAAAGAAAAATAGGAGACAAATGGAAATGAATATCCATGTATGTTTAATATGCAAAATGAATGACTGCTTTCCTTCCCATGCTGTTACGTTACCTACCTGCTAGAAACATTTGAATTTGATCTGTCTTAACCTCAACATCATTATAAGTAGCAAAAGACATGTCGACAGCAAGTGTAGAGCTGTTCAAGACAGAAAACTTTTAATTCTGTCAACAGGATGATGGAAGGAGTCCTACATGCCACAGAATAACACTTCTTAAATTCACATGACTTGGAAGTCTCTGGTCAATTTAATATCTGTTTTGTTTTGTAAATGTATATTTGCTTGGATAGAAAAAAATGCAGGCCCAGAAAGAGGCTCCATGTTACCCCGTGGAACACTACTACCTTCCTGGGTAAGGTGACCCTATTTGAAAAAAAGTTCTCTCAACCACGTCGCCGCCGTCGCCGCCGCCGTCGTCGTCGTCACCCCACCACTACCACCACCATCACCGTGCTTGCTTAGCTGCAATGTTTGCTTCCAGTTACACTAGTCACTGTACTACCCCAGTCAGACTTCTGGTTGACAAAGTCTACCTAAGTCTAGTTCCACTACAGCCCCACTGGGGACCTATCTGTAGGGAAGTGTGGTAAGAGGCCCGTCCAGATACCTGCTCTTTCACAGAGAAATAATGGATTTGTCATGCGGTTTGCCTCATCTACATCTCAGCTGAAATTCCATCTGCAAGGGAAAGAGAGTTAATGATGGGCCTTAAATTTCTAAATCCACTAAGGCTCATACCAGTAAGCTGACAGCACTAAATTTACCCAGTTGCCGTTCCATTATCTCATACATTCTACTATTAAAATGGGTGATGGGGGGAGAAACTTATTTGGCATTCATTTCAACCTAGCAAACTATTCATAGGCAGGAAAATAGCCATGGCCACCCATCAGGATGGAAACCACCATTCAGAGCCATGGCTTTGCTGAAGGGTCTCTGAGGATTTTCTAAGAACAGAAGCTGACACACATGGTAGGGTTAAGCCTCCTTCCTTTGAATTTCAACCGAGTGGTTTAATCAAGCAGCTTTCATGAAAACTTACTTACTCTTACCAACTTACTAGAACCTATGACTATACTGTTGACCCCTGCTATAAGGTTAAAAAAAAAAAAAAAGGTGACATCTTTCTATTTTATTTACTTCAAATTGAGAGCAGAATGAATATACAAAGAGCCAGGAGAGGTCACAAGTAAATGTGGGTCTTCCTTTTCATCTTATTCGCATGTTTTTTATTCTTGGTTTTACCTCCCTTTAAGAGTCATGTAAAGTGAGTTTCTAAATCAAACTCACAAAAATCAAACCTACAATTCACCAAAATCAAAAGCTAAATGATACACGGGTGTGAGGAAGATTTCTTCCAAATATAATGGAAAACAAACTCCAAGAAGCATCCTCTGCTCAGTGAGAACCAGAAGTGTCATTTCTAAACGTGCTAAATCAGTAACTTCCACAGCTGATGTGCCCGGCTGGGCAAAATGGCATAAACTAAAAAAATTCCTGTGAGGAATTTTTCAAATCAGTCCACTAAATGCTTCTTAGTTTCAATACTTGTTGGCTCATCACAGCTACAATATTCATAATCTAACCTTCGTTTTAAAAACTTATTAGATGACTTTTCCAACATTTTTTAAATGTGATATGTAACTTAAAAAAATCAATAAAAAATTAAGGTGTTTTAGAATTCAGAGGAGAAAAATGGAGAGTATTCATTCTACCAATGCACTGCCACTTGTAACCAGGAGAAATAAATTATTTAAAACCAGAGGTAAGTCTAAAACAAAGCAGCCTTTGATCTACAACACCGAGGGGAAGGAGAGTGGGAAAAGGCAGGCAAGGAAGACAGGATTTATTCAGATTACAAAATGACATGTGTACTGAGTGTGCTGGCCTCCAGGTGGTTCTTGAGTAAAGACAAGAGTAAGGAAAAGCCATCAAGCACAGCACACATAAATATGACCCTGACCCTAGGGGAAAAAAATCTGAGTAATGAAGCCCAAATATAGGAGCACAATCTAAAAATAACCCTTCTGCTTCTACAGAGGTATTTTCCTGTTAGTGTTCATTTGAAATGTGTGGGAAGACAAAACAGTTTGAATTAAGTGAATTTCCAGATATTATCAAGTCAAGTGATGCTCTAAAGCATATTTGACCAATAATAAAAAACCAATTTCTCCTTCCTTTAGTTTTCTCGGGGGCGGGGGAACATAATGGAAAATAATGGGCAAGAATGTCATTCTAAATTCTATGAGAAGCTGATACTATCTCTAGGTAAAACATCTTACTATCTAACTTATGTCATGGGAAACATTAAATCCTTGGAATTGTGTCAGTGAGAACCACTATAATTATTTTTTTTCCATAAAGAAAGATGAATAGAAAATGACAGAATGTTGACACTGTGGTTACATTTTCCTATCATGCCACAAATTTAAAAGATTACGTTATCACTGCCTAGGGTGTTTTTTTACCCCCTTAAAATTAAAAAAAAAGTGGTGTTAGGAAAAAAAAAACCAATCCACAACTTGCGGGTTGACATATGTAATTCCAGCATTTCTTCAAAAAATATTTAAAGGGTATCTACTAGTAACCAGATTCTATGCTTCATGCTTCCTCCAGTTGAGGTCAATCTCTTACCCAATGGCAGGTAGAAAAACACAGCCTTACTTCTTTTTTCCACACTATTTAAAATTATAGAACTACAATGGGAGTGCAAAAATGAAAGAAATGGAGTACCAAAGGATCCCTTTTTTCTATATAAGAGCAGAGAGAAGGCATAATAGAATGTCTTTTTGGTCACGTGGGAACAACAGTCCCACCTTGACTATTTCAGTACAAAACAAAGATAGAGCCTGGTAGTAAAGACTGGGCATAAGAAGTCACCGAGTCTCTCTGTGACAGCCTGCCTTTGGAGCTATTAGTACCACCCATTCAATAGTCCTGGGCGTGCATATGGATGCCCAGCAATGATGGCAGGACAGAAAATAAGACCCCATCCCTGCCCTCAAGAAGAGTCAAGTTTTAGTGGAAGAACTTATAGTATGAACATTTTCTCCTAATCATTTCAGGAGCACCAGATCTGGTCTGGGATGCCATGGAAATCTACACAAGGATGTGCTTACATATAACCTGTCCCAAAACTCCAGGCCCACATCCGAACCCCTTTTTTTTTTTTTTTGCGTACTTTATGCAGCATAGAATGAACACTTACAGGGATGTTCAGAGTTGTGACAAATTAAATTTGCGAAGTATACCTCTGATACCTGGTCATCCCAAACAAGTCCTTCAGGACCTTCACACAAATGTAGATCTCATAATCTCACAGCCAGTTGTCTCAAACAAGGTAAGAAAACAAGAAGGTGACCTACATAGGCAGTCTATAACGGAGAGAGTCAGAGACTTGCCCCTCTTTCACTGAAAGCGTATTTTCAGGAGTGCGGAACAGAAGGAAGGAAATGAAAGGTACACCACACCTTTCCTGCTCATATGTAAACCCATTTCTGTATGACGGTTCACTTTCTAAAGTACCCACTGTATTTGCAATAGAGTCTATATAAAGAATTAGAAGCTAAAATTAGAACATAAGAGAATTATTATAAAGGTTTACCATATATTAATTAAACCATGGAGAAATGAATATTTTGACTCAAGAGTAGAGAGTTGTTTCACTGGAAACACTGGACCTGCGCTGAACACTTATTAAAATATGGAAGTGAGAAAAGAATCTGACAGAAACATGACCGAGACCTTGACTTTGTATGACTCTGGGGCACCATTCACACTGTACTTTCTGTTAGTGGAGTTGGCGTCATCCAAGGTAGACAGATGGTGTCCCTTGAAATGATCCAGGGATGCTATTGCTATTGAGAACCAAGTCCCATTCCTAGATTCTAGGGAAAGAGCCCTTGCATTCTGTTTTCGGGACAATGCCTCCCAATCTAAGGAAGATCCTTCCTTCTTTGATCTTTCTCAACTTCTATTTCTTTTGTTAGTAAAAGGGGGGGTTTAACCCATGCTGGCAAATACATGGTCAAAAGCATGTTAAAAAAGTTGCCCCCCTATTTCAGAGAACTGAAATCTAGTGTTGTTTTTGCCTGTCTAGCATACGGATTTTATAGGGAATCACCTATCCCTATTCCTTGCACTCTTGGGGTCACACTCCGTACCCCTCCAACCCTGCCAAAAATGTGTCAATGCTGAACGAAGACCTAGGACAGGAAAAGTAGACTTTCTCCTCAGAATTCTAGATCTCTAGAGGTACCAGTGCTCTCCAGCTTTCTTACAGGTACAAGGGCTACCTCATATTCTTCAGGGAACTTTTTTTTTCCTTTTTTGCTTTAGTTTCTCTTGCTTACAATCAAAATAATTCTGATACATCAGCTAAAAGAAAAAAAAATAAAGAAGTAGAGCCTTTGGTCCTACTTCGTGGCTTCTCTATGATCTTCTTGGTACAAACCAAGTCAGCCCAGAGAACAGCACACCAGGAAGTAGGCATTAGTTCAATACTGTTCTACCAAGTTGAGTATCCTCCGGGGTGGTCTACCAAATCGACTCCAGTGAAAAAGGTCTCAAGCTCCATTCTCAAACTACTGGAAAATAATAAGAAGTACCACATTGATTATTCAAATGCAAAAGTATCCTCAGGCAACTAAAATACATTTTAAGCATATGTTCCACTGGATTCTTTGCAGTTGTTTTAGTTGCCCCAAAGCCATAAGATTTGTGTTTCTTAACACATTCATGAATAAGGAGGTTCAGTGAGTATAAATATCAACTCATGGACATACACAGGCAATTTACTCTCTTTTTAGTAACGAGAGCTTACATTTTATAGTACTGTCCAAAATGATTCCATGTACCATCTCTCCGTTGATCTTCACAAGCCCCCTCTAAGTAGGCAGGGAAGCCAGGCATCATAATACTCATTTTACAAAAGAGGTAGTTAGATCAAACCTTGCCCAGAATCACAGAGCTAGTAGAGGCAACACTGGTCCACGGATGGGCTCAAATCAAGATCTCTGCCCACCAAACACAGCACTCTACTGCACACCATGACAAATCCAGAATCCTAAGCCACTGTATTTAGTCCCAGAAGTCCTCACTGGTAATGGAAGAAATGGGGCTAAACAAACCTGTGCAGTAAGGTGAAAAGGGGAAGAAATGAATGGCAAAGAAAGAGACAGCCCAAGTCCTACCTTGTGTTAGAGGAAAAAACAGTGTCATCAGTGTTGCTTCATTAATCACATTCAATTTTTGGCTTCATCATGAAAGCTATTAATTATCATTAATAGACTCATAGTAAGTATTATTGGAAACAATGAATGTGCTTAATAAAAAGAAACCATGTAATAGGGGCGCCTGGGTAGCGCAGTCGTTAAGCGTCTGCCTTCGGCTCAGGGCGTGATCCCGGCATTCCGGGATCGAGTCCCACATCGGGCTCCTCGACTGGGAGCCTGCTTCCTCTCCCTTTCCCCTGCTGTGTTCCCTCTCTCGCTGGCTGTCTCTCTGTCACATAAATAAATAAAATCTTTAAAAAAAAAAAGAAAGAAACCATGTAATAAACCAGATCATTGTTCAAAACGAGGCAAACATCTTTAATATAGAATATTCAATTTTAGCACCTTAAATGTTAATGAAAATGAAAAACAAACAAACCAAAAAAACCCCACACTGAGCATGTTTGCTCCAGAGTTAATTAATCAGCCAATTATAGGTTAAGTACAGGTAGTACATATACTGCCCTTGCCTTTCAGGGGCTTAAAATTTAGTTAAGCTCCATGATATCCGGAAAATAGAGCCATCAATTCTCTGACTTCCATGGATCTCTTCTTCAGATCATTCTATCTCCTGCCAGAAGCTTCTGGTAAAGCGAAATCACAGAAGGAGAGGCCTTGAAATGTGGATCAAATGCTTAAAATCAAGAACTAAATCCAAGACAATACTTTTCAATGTGGCTCAATGATGAGTAATATAGATGCCATTCTGGAAAATCTGTGTTTTCAAAAAACAGACAGTTACATCCATACCAGAAATCACTCTTGGGTCCAAGCACAATCTATGGCTAGTACCCAGCCAAGGTAAATGTATGCATTTGGAGCAAGATATTAGATCACAGTTAAAAATGAATAAAAGCGTGGCTAGATGTAGTACCACAGTCCCTAAGTAAAGGAGCGGGCACCTAAGGAATATTAGAAAAGCAGGACCCTGAGAACAACAAGCCAGTGTAAGCACTCAATGAATGAGAACACATGACAGCCAAGTTCAAGTTCACACTAAACATTATGTGTTTATATGTTCATGAACATATGAAAGACAATGACACTAATTTTTTACTAGATGTAAGATCCAGTTCTGAAGAGCAGAAATTCCAATTTTCCAGACTTTAGCCCAGGTTTTACTCTTGGAGGGAAGAGTATTCTATCATAGTTTACATATAAATTTATCATGGGCTTTAAAAAAAAAAAAAGTGCTACCAACTCTAACCAGGCGTGAAACATAATAAAAGAATTAAGAAAATAAGTGATTCTTCATGAAAGAGAGAATATGAAAGCTGCTTCTTGAAGTGCTGACCAAGAATAAAAAGTGCTCCTGCTTGTCCCAGAAGATGGCAGAGAATAAGAACCAGGATACTCATACCACAGCATGGCAATGGTTTCCCCAGGCGGTTATGCCAACAACTGGCTAATTGTGATGGATTTTTTTTCCAGCCCTCAGGAAAATACTATTTATAAAAAAGAAAAAAAATTCATACAACATCACATACAAGGTTTCTGAAGATAGGCTGCTGATGGTGTTGGAGAAAGGGTGGGTGCTGGTGATAGAGTGTTAAATTCCTCTTCAGTATCACACCCTTCACCTAAGAGGAATTTAGGTATCATTTTGATATACACACCATCACCACCAAATGCCCAGTTAGAACACAGTCATTTATTAAGCCACTGAAAATTACTCGAGGTAATGAAGTTAAAGAAAGAATGCTTACATTGGCTAGGAAAGGTCTTTCAGTTAATTGCCACTCCTCTGTCCATTTACCAGAACCTTCCTGGAGAGCTAACACGTTGTGTGCCTATGTTCTATGGCTTGTATGTAGTCTCAATCCTTGGATGTCAGTTACACGAAACCATCAACAACTTAATAGTCACATGCCCAATTCTTCTGTTCATAAATCTGTAACTTGTGAATATAAATTTCAAGGTAGATAAATATAGTTAACAAAATAATCCAGTCTTAAAAACATCTCCAAAGAACTAAAAGTCAATAGACAGAAATTTAAACCAAAATGAAACCTAATCTCCCAAAAGACAAAGTCTGCCTAAGATGAAACTCATACATACATATGTCATTAGGAAACAAGCCAATAGTGATAACTGTACCCTGGTAAAATTTTAATTTACCCTCATCTCACTCCTGGACACAAAATTAGAGGTATCAGGGTTTTTTTTTTAAAGATGTTATTTTAATTAATTAATTAAAGATGTTATTTTTAAAGTAATCTCTATACCCAATGTGGGGCTTGAACTTACAACCCGGAGATCAAGGGTCCCATGCTCTACAGACTCAGCCAGTCAGATGCCCCTAGAAGTATAAGTTCTAATGGAAGGGATGGTAGATAATAACTTACTTATACTGTTTCAGAATGTCTAACATGCATTGGAATACGAGCAAGTCTGATTACTGGACAGCCTTTTGGAAACCAAACCATAGCAAGGAAACACTGCCCAGAAACAACTGAAGCATGAATGACACATCCTGTTACTTCTCTCATTTTAGGTTAGGAATAGGCAGCAGCAATTTACCAGCACCTAAAGTCACCTAAGCAAAGCTTTCTCTTTGCTGTGATTAATGTCTTGCTTGGACCTTATGGGACAGAGAAAAGTCTACAGTCAGCCAACTTTCCATGATGATGGACGTGCTCTATCTCTGCACTGCTCAAGAGAGTAGCCATCAGCCACATGCGGCTAATAAAGTTCTGAAATGTGGCTAGTATGAATGACGAACTCAATTTTTAATTTAATTTTAACTAGCTATAATTTAAATAGCCCCCGATGGCTACCATTTTGGACAGCACAGGACATGTTTTATTTAGAAGAATCAAATCTCAGACTTTTCGTAACTTCAGTTACAAACCACACTGATATAATCAGAAGCCCATTAAAGGTGAAAATATCACAAAGAGATGAAAGGACAATCTTCCCTTATCAAATAATACTGGACTTATGTTGGATAAACTGTAATGTAGGTAACTCTACTCACAATACTCAAGTTGAAGGTAGCTGTATGAAGTGTTATGGTGACTGATGCCTTAGAAATCAGTCACAGACACTCACAGGAAGCGAGACCTGAGACCTGGCAGGTCAGACAGGCTGCCTCTTTGAGTTCACAGTGGCCAGTAACAAAAAAGGCACATGTACAGATTAGGAAGAACCAGTTTTCCACTCTCACCCACATGAGAACCAGCCTTTTTCAGACAGTTCTCTTTCTCCCAAGACCAGGTCAAATACAACACCAGATGAACAAAGATCTGTTTAAAAAATGTTTAAGCTGCAGGACACTCCTATTTGGGGGAGTATGGGAAGGTATTATGAACTCTCAATCCAGTCAAAGCATGGCTAGATCATAATAAGTCAAAAGAAATGTATGTGTATATATTGAGAATTCAATTCTTTATAGTTCCAATTGAAGTAATTGAGCCAAATACATAGATTATTACAGAAATTACAAAAAGGCGTAGCTAACAAAATATGCATCAACTGTTACTCCAATCTTAAAGTATAACCAATACTTCATGTGAAATTGACCCTTGAAATAGTTGTACTTAAAATCTTTTTTGAGGGGACCTAATCTATGAAATATAGGCATAATAAAATGCATAGGCAATCTGCAGGGGTATAATAAATAGGCAGCTGTCCAAAAATCACCCCCCCACACACATACTCACCAAACCAACCTCATTTTAACAAAAGCAAGATATTGACTTGACAGAGATAACAAAGGACCTTGAATGCACGTGCCTGAGATGGGCAGTTTTTAATGGAGAGCAGATAGGAACATGAGGTCCTGTCCTGATTTGAGTAGGGCGTTTCAGGGAGGGATTCTGGTAAGTCAGAGGAGGTATGACTACACAGTGCTCAGAGCAGCAGACCAGCTAAAACAGGGCTAGAGAGACCCTGGGGACCAATACTCACCTTCCAGACCCTCCCTGTGTCAGAAGGAGAGTGACAGAGGCTCACACGGGTGTATGAATGAAAATCTAGAGGCAATCTACGCTTGCAAACATCATTCATAAAGTTCTATTCTGCAAGGATAAAAATGAGGGAATGCAAGAAGGGCAGTCATCAGAGGTAGGCCTTCTCCGCTACAGTAATCTGACTGCTTACAGCCAATATACAACCCAAAGTAACCAACACTGGCTAGAAGGCGGTGGGAGTTGTATCTTTGTACCAGAACTAAGAAACACAACATTTCATTTCTCCATTTCTCATTGTTCCCTTCCCTGCCTACTCCCCAGGTCCCACACAGAGCAAGAGATCTGGGATCTTGTTTTTGGCTGGTGTACTGGGCCATTTCCAGGATCTCTGAACTTGCCTGCTCAAGGCCACGGGGGGTTATGAAAGGTCTTCTCATCCTGAGCTCAGACATGGCAAATGCAAACACCCCATGGTGCAGGCCTGGAACAAGCTTGATTCGCTGCGGCCTGCAGAACGCATGGTCTAGGGCAGGCCTGCCAGCAGCCCCGAGCCAGCTGACCAGCATCCAGTCACCGTTTCTTTTCCAAACACCGACTGAACAAACCTTGATTCAGCTCTTATGTTACGCTCCGGTGGAGAACAGCACAGAGGAAGCACCAAGAGAATGATTGGAGAGAAACTAATCTGGGCATAAACCAAGTATATGTTCCTGTGGAATTGTTAATAACTCAGGGGTCTTTTATGTTTGTTTGAACCCTCCATGTCTAGCTGAGGAAAAGACATATTTCTTTTTTCTCCTCAGGGAGAAAAAAAGCAGGAAAGTAAAATTTCTGGTAATGTCATACCCAGTCAAACAGGAAGGTTTGTAGGCTCAGGGCTGAAAGGTTTCCAGAACTACACTGAGCCAATCTGAAAATAATTTATTTGATTTTTATTTGTTTCATTTCCTCCAAAATTATCATTCAGCTCCCTGTTCCCACATCCACCAAGACAAGAAGAAGCATTCCGTAAACACAACAAAAGTATAGTATTTAAGAAACGCCTGAGATGTAAAGAAATTGGAGCCCTCAATTCATTGCTAGTGGAAGTATAAAATGGTACAGCCACTTTGGAAAACAATTTGGCAGTTCCTCAAAATGTTAAACATAGTGTCTCCATATGACCCAGCAATTCTATACTTAGGTATTTACCCATGAAAACTGAAAATGTATGTTCACGCAAAAACGTGTACACAAATAGTGGTAGCAGCATTCTTCATAATAACCAGAGAATGGAAACCACCAAAATGTCCACAAATAAACAAAATGTGGTATATCCATAAAATGAAATATTATTTGGCAACAAAAAAGAATTGCTGTATGCTACATGCTATGACACAGATGAACTTTTGAAAACCTTATTCTAAGTGAAAGAAGCCCGTCACAGAAGGCCACATATTGTATGACTCCATCTACATTAAATGTCCAAAACAGGCCAATCCATATAGACAGAAAGCAGATTCATGCTTGCCTGGGATGGAGATGGGAACGGGGGTGAGGATGGGAGTAAGAGGAGGATGACTGCAGTCACAGATGACTGCTAATGCCTATAAGTTCCTTTCTGGAGAGTTGAAAATGTTCTAGGATTAGGGGTGCCTGGCTGGCTCAGTCAGAAAAGCATGCGACTCAATCTCAGAGTCATGAGTTCGAGCCCCATGTTGGATGTAGAGGTTACTTAAGTAAACATAAAACTTTTTTAAAAAATTTAAAAGAAAGAAAATGTTCAAGGATTAGGTGGTGGGGATGGTTGTACAATTCTGAATAAGCCCATGAATGGGGAAAAAAAACAAATTTACTCTAAAATACATGACTTACATATGTGAAATATATGTTATCAATAGAGGAAAGAAGGAAGGGAAGAAGTGAGGATGGAAATCAAGAAGCAAAGGAAGTCAGACCTGAATGTCTTACCTGGAAGGATAATTGTTCTCAGGGTATTTTCTTTTTTAAGTTATCTTGCCATAACCACAGACTATAAGAAATTGCAAAAAGCATGCAACAAAACAGGTACAGAAAAATTCCCTGCTTCCCCTATTGGTAATACCTTCTATAACTATGATACATTATCAAAACTGGGAAATTGATACTGACACATTACAGTTAACTAGACTACAGATTTTACTCAGATTTCTAGGGAGGACTTTTATTTATTTTTTTAGAGCGAGCACACAGATGTGGAGGGGGGGACAGAGGGAGAGAGGGAGAGAATCTTAAGCAGGTTCCACACCCAGCGTGAACCCTAGGCCTGGATCCCAGGACACTGAGATCACACCCCAGTTGAAATCAAGAGTCTCACGCTTAACCGACTGAGCCGCCCAGGCACCCCTCTAGAGATGCCTTTTAAAAACAGCTTCTGGGGATGGGGAACAGTCCTTGCAGTTACACTCCTACTCTTTTTACCAGTCCCTCTGGTTGGATGATAGCAAACTTACCAATAATTCCAGTGACAAAGAGATGAGCAGTGGACATTTTAACACCTCCCGGTTCTTAACTTGCCTCCAGAAGAAGACTCAGTTGCCATTAGTGAAATATTCCCAGCAACGTAAGTCCATAAATACTTGGAGGGCCCTTCAAACTTGTGTGACTCACCAAGCTTCTGCCCTGGAAGGGAACCCGGTGAGTCTTTCTCTAGAGTAGCAGTAGGGGTGAAGTGTTAAAGTAACTAAAGCGCTCATGGAGTCTCTCCTTAGTGGACAAAGCACTTGCAATTTGCTATCCTAATTCATCCTGGAAGAAAACAGACCATTGCAGAGCCGAAGGACAAGAGGAAAAGGCAGCAGAGCGTTATTTTAATTGCCATGTGGAACAGGGCAAGAGGAAATTGCTGCTTGAATGAAGTCTTCCACTAAGTTCCCCAAACTTCCTTTATCTCAGCTTTACGACCTAGGAGCAAAAATTACTGCTTAATTACCTAATAATTGGTTTTCTGATGTAACATTCTCCTATGTTGCTTTTTTCTCTCTTCCCTTTATTTCCTAACATTTCGCTCCACTGCTTCAGTAAAAAGTGAGGCTGGCCAGAGAAAGTCCTTTCCCCTTCTCATCATCATATCTATTAAGACGTATGGGAAAGGAAAAGGTTGAAACTACTGGCTGAAGTGAGGCATTTGGCTTCGCCGTGGTGAAAAGAAAAGCGTCTCCATGAAAAAGGTGAGGACCTTCCAGAGAGGGCGAGGAAGCAAGAGGCTTATTGGGGGGATCTGCAGGAGTAGACAGCACCACCTCGGCCCGCAAACCAAGAAGACAGGAAATGGGAAGTACTTAACACTCCACGCCCAGGTATGGAGGAGAATACACGGCACCCCCACCATCTGTCACCAGACACCCATTCCAGTAATCCTGGGTCACCTACAGCCCCAAACGGCCAAGGTCAACAAGGAAAGCAACTCCTAGAAATCACAGCGGGCTTCGGAGGGACTTCTGGCTTTGTGCTAACGCTCCAGGCAGAATAGCATAGCCCAGGCCCGGTATGTTAAGCATCCTATTTGGCTGGTATCTTGATGGCATGTTGATTTGATAATGGCAATAGATGACCACTGAAGAAAAATGAGCCCTGAACTGCGGTTGTCCTTTGATAGAGGGCAAAATCTAGGAAAGAAACCAAAGATTCTGCTTGGAGAGTGTTTAAAATCAGGACAAGGTAAAGCATACCCCAAACACAGCAGGGAAGGAGCACAGCACTGGAAGAAGAGAGAAGGGAAGCAGTCTTCTGCCCATGGCATCACTCTTCACTGTTTTAAAATAACGTTTAAAAAAAAAAAAAAAAAACTTCACCATCCCTCCACCCACCCCAAATAGAGAAGCCCACACCCAAATAAGACAAACATTTACAAATATGTATACCACATAACCTTGTATTCAAGATTTGAGTCCCTCCCCTCGTATTACAATGTAAACAATTTTTCTTTCCATATAAGTATGTGTTCCACTCCCAGAGCGCAGTAGTGTCAGTTTACAATCTCCACGGCTCCTATGAATAGCAGCTTGGGTAGGGGGATGAAGAGTGGCCTGCGAGCCAGAAAATCCGGGGTCCTCATCCTGGCTCCAGTGTTCACAGGGTAACTCCAAAACACTCTTTTTCAATTTTTTTTAAGCTGTGAAACCCTTTATCCAAATGAAATCTCATGGAACATCCCAATATGTAGAAGAGTTTGAAGTAAACAGGCTGGTTAGAGCTGGAAGGGGTGTGGGGAAAGGGGCATCTCCTGAAATTGGGACTCCACAGTACATAGTATGAAAACCACTGATGAGATAGATCCCTTAAAAACAAAAACTCAATCCTACTTTAAAAAATTTAAACTGAGGGGGCCCTGGGTGGCTCAGTCAGTTAAGGCTCTGCCTTCGGTTCAGATCGTGATCCCAGGGTCCTGGGGGATTAACCCCACATCAGGCTCCCTGCTCAGTGGGAAAGCCTGCTTCTCCTTCTGCCCCTCCCCCTGCTTGTGCTCCCTCTCTCTTATTCTCTCTCTCTCATGAATAAAATCTTAAGAAAATATATTTAAAGTGAAGCCAAGAAAAAGGGACAAAGTGGTATAGAGTAATGGTTTCTAATGCCTGATTCTTGGTGGGTGGGAATGGGGTACAGGAGGGATAAAGGTAATAAACCATAAGCATGTAAATGTCTCGCACAGATACGTATGCCCATTTTTCCAAGTGAATCTGTATGTTGGGATTAATGAAATAAATTCATTTAAAGTGTTACTGAATTCATGGTCATGTGGGAATCCAGAATTTTTTTTAAATTAAAAAGGAATCATCACATTGGGAACCCCTGCTAAAGAGAAAGCCACAATATTCCACTTGAATCAAACAAGTAAATCTCCTTAAAAAAAAACCTTCAGTGACCTTTTTATTTTAAAGATTCTACTACTTGTCATGTCAAACTAGTTAGATTTCCTTGTCTATTAGCTGTGGCTATTAGACTACTTCTTAAGAAGGGCTCTGAGGCCATGTCCAGGCTGAGTAGGAAAGAAATGTCACATTAAACAAGCATGAGATAAACAGGTCTGCCACAGCTGTGTAGGGAACAGGATATGGAGGGAAGGACAGGTGTATGTGACAACCAGAACTGTGTCTAAGAGGTTAGTGGAGATCTGAGCTCTCTGATTCTATCATTACACTGAATTTATTACTAGGCAAATCACTTATTCCAGATTTCAATTTACTAGCTCTAAAAAGGGGTCAATCCTGTTTTCTGATGCAGAATGCTCAGGGTCAACTCAAGAAAGTGAATGCTACACTCCTGTAAAAACCACTGGAGACAACAAAACTACCACAGAACTGGTGACCGAATTCTCACCTCACCATTTTACACCTGAGGAAATTGAAGCCCAAGAGACTGCTGGCCAAAGTCACGCAAGTAGACAGCAGGCTGAGTCTGCGTTCCCCTGCTGGGGAATTTTCTACAACATGAGCTGTCATAATGTGTGGTTTGAAATCTTGACTTAACTACTTTTATTAGTTCACCTAATACAATTTAAGGGCTTGCTATTTGATAATATAAAAAAAAAATTCTCACTTCAAAAAAGTTCATGCCTCTCAACTCGATGATTGTACTAAATAAACTAGACCGTTGTTGCCATAATATGGACCTATACTTTGTCCCTTTTAAGCCAACGTAATTAAAAAGGTTTCTTCAAGGGGCTCCTGGCTGGGTCAGTCAGTACAGCATGCAACTCTTGATCTCGGGGTTGTGAGTTCAAGCCCCATACTGGGTGTAGAGATTACTTAAAAGAATAAAATCTTTTTAACTAATAATAGTAATAAAATAAAATAAAAATATTTCCTCGATAGAAGAGGATAAATTATACATTTAAGAATCTCAGTATATACAAACCAAATAATAGTTGCCAATCTCGGTAGAAAATTAATGATGTTATATCTTACAAACTGTTTGTCAAAGCTTGACATACTTAAGACTGGCCCTTTAAATAATGAAACCTACATGAAGTTACAAAATGTGACTCCATCAGTCATATATTCTACCTAAAACTTTTATAGTAAAAGTTATCAGGGATTGGCTAAATCAAAAAATGACAGAGCAGCATTATTTTGTATTTCTTAAATCCATTTTTTTTGGTAAATTCATAAAATATTATGGAACTCCTTACCATTAACAAGAAAAGTATGTTTGAATACTTTTAATCCAGAACTTTATCAGCCACAGAATAAAAGACTATATAATCTCTATTCTGTTTCCTACAAGATTTTACCATTGAAAATCAAGAAAGTGTTATAGAAAATTAAGATAAAATATGTCATAGTCCAGGGGCGCCTGGGTGGCACAGCGATTAAGTGTCTGCCTTCGGCTCAGGGCAGATCCTGGCGTTGTGGGATCGAGCCCCACATCAGGCTCCTCCGCTATGAGCCTGCTTCTTCCTCTCCCACTCCCCCTGCTTGTGTTCCCTCTCTCGCTGGCTGTCTCTGTCTCTGTCGAATAAATAAACAAAAAATCTTTAAAAAAAAAATATGTCATAGTCCATTTTGCATTGGAAATGTCATTTGTCCACAGAATGTGTGAATAGTGTCTGATTCTCTACTTACAAAGGCATTTGGTACCCTTGGAAATTGGTCCATCAGTCGATTTTACAATGAATCAGAACATTTGTGATTTGAATGGTGCCTAGGAACTAACCAGTCAGCTGGAGAGAAATAGCCACTCTTCCAGGTGAGGAAGACATGAATTGATGTTCCAGACAGAAATGCAAAAGGAACTTTCTCTTCAGGATCACAGCCCTTTACTCCAGAGAATCCTCTCAAAGGCCTCTACACCACTGAGTCAGACCATGTCTCTCAAACAAATGCACAGGGACTACCTGCCAACACTTGCCTTACCAGAAAGCTCCATGGGATATTTCTGCATTTTGTCTGTTACTTCTTGAAGGACGACAGACAGCCACAGTGCCTCAAAACAGAGTCCCAGAAAAATAAAGAAAGAAAGAAAGAAAGAAAGAAAGAAAGAAAGAAAGAAAGAAAGAAAGAAAGAAAGAAAGAGAACAGAGCCATGACACTAAGTTGTCTTCTCTAAAGTATGCCAGGAGACACTGCATTATATTCTATTACTGGGCTACCATAATAATCTAAAATTAGTTTTAAAGCGTGACCCTCTCTCTCTGCTCGGAAGAGGATTATTTTCTGTTTAAATTAGAACAAACCTAGAGCACTTAAGGTGGGAGAAAATCCATCTCCCCTACAATATGGACTTATGACACACTGACATGAAGATAATGGGATTGTGATAAATACTGCATTTTTGTAATATTGAGTGCTGCACAGGCAAAATGCTTTAAATATTTCAGCTAAGTATTAAAATATCTGTTTTACAATACCATTTATAAACAAAAAGTACTGGGTATAACATTTCTTTTATCACATAAACCTCTCTAATATAAACTTCTCCCTCCCTCCTCATAATATTTGAATAATTTCATTGTTCTTCCTCCTATTCGTCCAAACATGTTCAGTCCAATGGAAAAACGACATATCATCTCCCTGTCCTCTCTGCCTTTAGAAGTGCCTTCTATGTAGCAGTTTCACTGTCAGCAGAAAAAGCACAGATAGTAAGAGACAACTGAGGCAAACCCCAGGAAATGCAAATTGGCCATAAAATGACAGGAGCTGACCTAAGGTTTCCCTTCACATAATAAGGAAAGGGCTTGTTAAGATAACTAATTATGTAAATCTGCAGCCAGAGACCCTTAATCACAAAGAAATATTTTAGGTCATTTTAAATGTGCCTGAAGCTCTCATGAGTTTCCTTCTAATGGGTTCCATGATTGTTTACTGCATTTATGAAAAGTTCTGGTAGCTTCATATTTGCATTGTTAATTAATTTTGTATGATCTATTTAAAACATTGAGATTTAAACAGGTAAATGGGCAAGCAGGCCATTTGAGAAAGAAAAAAAACAAATGGTCTGAAGAAAAAAGTTCTATTGAACAAATTTCTAAAATGCAAATTAAGATACAATGTGACGGCATTTGCCAGTTGTTCAGTCACAGATAATTGTAAGATAATAATAGTCAGCATAAATATGTGTGAAATGAAAGATGCTTTAATACCTTGATTTAATACCTTGATGCTTTAATACCTTGTCAACTGGCAAAACCTTTCTTGAGGCAGTATTTACAAAAAACTTCAAAATTATATACCCTTTGACCCATTTATTTCATATCTAAGAAAGTATCCTAAAAAAAAAAAACAAAACCTGAAACATGAAAAAGATGTTCAAATGGTTTTTAATGGAAAAACACTGGAAAAATGTTTACCCTATACAGCACATAAAAGGAAATAATGTTGCCATCTAAGAAGTTTATTGAGTGTTTTAATAACCTCATACTCATTAAGATGGCTACCATCAAAAATAACCACAAAACCCCCAAAATGCTGATGAGGACGTGCACTGTTGCTGGTGGGAACATAGAATGGTACAATGGCTATAAAAAATTGTATGGCAGCTTCTCAAAATATTAAAAAAAGAACTACCATATTCCAGGCTCAGGGTATATCCCAAAAAATTGAAAGCTTGGTCTCAAAGAGATGTTTGCATACTCATGCCCATAGCAGCACTATTCACAATAGGCAAGAGCTGGAAGCAACCCCAATGTCCATCGATGGTTTAATGGATAAACAAAATGTGGTATATACATACAATGAAATGCTATGCAGCTTTAAAGAAAAGAAGGAAATCTGCACATGCTACAAAATAGATGAATCTTGAAGACCTTATTATGCTAAGTAATAAGCCAACCACAAAGGAATACTGTATGATTCCACTTACATAAGATATCTAAAATAGTCACATTAATAGATAAAGGGAGTAGAATGGTGGTTACCAGGGGCTGGGGTAAAGGGAGGTGTGGGGGGAGGCAAAGGGGAGTTAAGTGATAGTGTTCTGCAAGATTAAAGGTTCTAGATATGTTTCACAACAATGTAAATATACTTAACACTATGGAACTATATACTTAATAAGGGTTACGATGGTAAATTCTAGGATGTGTTTTTTTACCACAAGAGTTTGAGTGTCAACTATATATAGCTCAATTTTAAAAACAAAGTTTTAGTAATATGAAATATGCTTATGACATTTAGTTGGGGGAAGGATGCAAAAAAGTACAGATAATACACAATCAAAAATTTTTTTCAAACTTTAAAAAGATGTATTTCCATAATGTTAGCATTATTTGCCTCCTTGGTAAGATTTCTCTTATTCCTTTATACTTCCTACTTTTTTCATTTTTTCATATAGTAACCTATACTAATTTTATAATAAAAAAATTAGTTTCTGACTTAGTAGTTTCAACACCTTCATAATGCCCCATGCTGGGCAGGAGGACATTTTGTCAAAGGAGGGACTACTGTTAAGAAAAAAAACAAGATTTAGAAACAGGCAAAACAGATTACTGGGTATCTTTTCAGTAGAATGCTATTTGTGGTACAGCAGGTCCTCCAGGGATTATCTTTGACCTTTTTTTTCCCCCCCTTTTAAATAGGCCAGTGGTTCTCAAAATGTGGTTTGGGGAGGCCTGGAGAGCCTCAGGCCTTGTCAGGGTGTTTATGAGTTCAAAACTATTTTCATAATAATATCAAGATGTTATTTGCCATTTCTCTCTCATTCTCTCAACAAGTACACAGTGGAATTTTCCAAAACTTTCCATTACCCATGATGAAGTCATCACTCTGATGATAACACTAAATAGGTTTCATCATTTTTTTAAAATGAAAGAATAGTTTTAAAGTTTCTCAATTCCAATTCTAATCTAATTAATACATTACACAAATTTCTTTGGGGTCTTTAATACTTAATAGGATCAAAGCATCCTTAAAAAAAAAAATTTGAGAACCCACTGGGCCAGACTATTTCACAGCTCTGTAGCCGTAGGAAAGTTAATTCGTAGAAAAACACACAGCAATGTAATGGCCCTTATCAATAGCAAAAAAAGAGATTTTGCCTGGTAGAGATATAACTCATTTACATACATACAAGAAAAACATTAATTTTTATAGTCCTTTAGGATATTAACTAGTTTTGTATCTACTACAAATTTATTTCAGCATTTCTGATTGTGGACAGGTAGATGGATTGATGGATATACAGACAGACGGATATATATGTTTTTTTCAAATTATCTTTTGAACTGGTCCTAACATCTTACTGGTTCCTTCACTAATAAGTTAAATAAAATTGTTGATGTGTTTATAATTTTGAGAATCTTATTTTTTTTTTAACTCTGAAAATTATCCTTTAGCATCAACTATCCAGAAACAGATCAGTTTCTGCATGCAGGCCTTAACACGAATAAAAACAGAGAACTCAATAATTAATAACGTTCTAAAACAGAAAGCACCAGGCCCAGATGGGTTCACTGGTGAATTCTACCAAATATTTAAGGAAAAAATTATACCAATTCTCTATAATCTCTTTCAGAGAATATAAGTAGAGGGAATATTTCCTAACTCATTCTGTTAATCCAACATAATGCTCATAGCAAACCAGACAAATATGTTACCAAAAAAAAATAGGGCAGTATCTCTAATGAATACAGATGTAAGAATCTTCCCCCAAAAATTAGCGAATTGAACCCAACAACATGTAAAGTGAATTATACACTACAGTCAAGTGGGATTCATCCCAGGTAGGCAAATCGCATGATCATATAAATAGATGCAGGACAAGTATTTGACAAAATCCAACACCCATTCATGATTTTAAAAAGAAAACAAAAACACAAGTCTCTGTAAACTAGGAATAAAAAAGAACCTTCTCAACTTGATAAAGACTATCTACAAACAAACAAACAAACAAAAAAACAAAAGCCAGGTTGCAGGATACATGGTTAATAATAAAACTCAACTGCTTTCCGATAAGCCAACAACAAAAGAGTGAAAAGTGACATTAAAAACAATACCCGTCATATTAGATACTCCCCAAAATTAAATACTTAGGCAGAAGTCTAATAAAGTATGTACAAGATCTATAAGAAGAAAATATAAAACTCTAATGAATGAAATCAAAGAACAAAATAAATGGAGAAATAATCCACGTGTATGGATAAGAACACTCAATATTGTCAAGATGTCACTTCTCCCCGACTTACCACACCCATTTGTTCACATACCGTCTACAGCTATTTTTCCTACAAAATGGCACAATTGAATAGCTGACAGGAACAACATGGCCTACAAAGCTGAAAATATTTACTACCTGTCCCTTTATAGAAACAGTTCTGTATCCCCTAGTCTAAGTAATTATGGTCTAATTAAGCTGTTACTTATCTCAACCCAATGCTATTTTTTCCTTCAAAACAAAATTTAAATTAGATAACCTCTTCTTTCTTTCAATGGCAGTCATATAAAATTGCTCTCCTAAAACAATATTAAGTGTTTCATATTTTAAAAATATTTCAATGTTAAGAATTTTAAATATACATCATGTTCTTTGAGGACAAAGGATAGGTCTTTGGACAGCCTACAAATAAATAATTAGCATAGCCCTATTACAAAAAAGCAATTATTTTGTGATCTTCACAATTTTTAAAATTTGGTTATTTTCCAAAACTCAAAAATGAAATACCTTTCTCCTGAAGATTTTTTTTTTCCTTTTATGGAAGCTAAAATCCAATTTAACAAAAACACTAGGCCAAAAAACTAAACAAATCTAAGTATCACCTAATGAATCTATATGTTGTATATTTCCTATAGGAATTTAACCTGCACTGATTCATGCACTCTAAGTACAGTAATAGGAGTCCAAAAAACCTAACATACTTGCTCCACTCCCAAATATTTTTCTAAATATCCATACAAACATGAATCTAGTAAATTATACATTCCTTTCACCAAATAAGCTTTTCTACTGCTAGTGACCAGACAGGTCCAGGGCATCAATTATTTTCATCTTCACTAATTTGCAGGAAATGGAGGAAACAGAGCGATGTTATACCACGAAATCTAGACTGTGAGAAATTCTACAGGACAAATAGCCCAGTTCCTTTCATAAGTATGTTAGGAAGAAAAATGTTGCACAGGATTTAGAGAGGCTTAAGGAATACATATATTAAAAAAACAACAACAACAACAAAAAAAACCCTGCAATATATGAACCTTACTGGAATCTTGAGTTAACAAACTTTTTAAAAAGTGTAAATTTGAAAGTTGATAAAGATGTTTGGTAATTTTAAAAAAATAATATAAATTATCTTATGTATGAAAATTGTATTTTAGTTACATCTTTAAAGACAGTCCTGATATTTTTGGATATAAATACTAAAATATTTACAGGTGAAATTATAAGGTGTCTGGAATTTGCTTTAAACTAATCTGAGTTGGGGCACCTGAGTGGCTCATTCAGTTGAATGTCCGACCACTGCATACGGCTCCAGGTTGGGCTCGAAGCCCGCTTGAGATTCTCAATCTCTCTCTCTCAAATAAATAAATAAATCTTAAAAAAAAAAAATCCCAGAGTTGATGTAAAGTAGTTGGGGGTAAAAATGAAAGATTCACCATGAATTATCATTGATGAAGCTGTGGATACACGTAAAATTCTCATATTAGCTATATTAGTCATTCGACATGGGTGTATGTGTGTAGGGAACATTCAGTAATAAAACATTTTTAAAGTATCTTCATTTTCACTGTACTTGAAACAAGAAAAGTAGGAATGGAAAGCCATAAATCTGAGAGGGAGATATTTTAGGAAGACAGAAGGGGTCCAGAAGCATATTTGTGAGGTATCATTTATTTCCTAGATTTCTGGATGTTCATCTTAATAATCATCAACAGTAAAAACTGGCATAATTTCTGCTATCTGGTATGATAGGCAGAATTTTAAACGACACTCCCGTTACCCTTTGAGAATGGAACCTATGAATATGATACGTTACTCTCATGGTTATGATACATTATATGGTTAAAGGAGATTATGCTGGGTGGGTCTGACCTAATCAGGTGAGAACTTAAACTTAGCCTTTTCTCTGGCTGATGGCAGAAAAGGAAGTCAGAGAGATGTGCTCCAGCTAGCCTGTAAGAAAGGAAACATCTGTGTGTGAACTGCCAAGGTGGGCCACATGACATGAAATGTGGGTGGCCTCTAGGAGCTAAAAACAGTCACTGGCTGACAGCTAGCAATCTTCAGTCCTACAGTCACAAAGAAATAAATTCTGCCAACAACTATGGAGCATGGAAGGATCCCTGAGCCCCAGATGAGAACTGCAGCCTTAGCTGACACGTGAATTTTAGCCTGCTGAGACCCTAAGCAGAGAACCTAGCCACAGCATGCCCAGACTTCTGACCTGGTGGGGTTTTAAACCACTAAATTTGTGGTAATTTGTTACATAGCAATAAAACTAATATGCCTGGATAAGCATCTGATACCCGAAGAGTACACCACAGTACCTCACAACCCACCTTCTGCACATGAGTTTATGATCCCATTGGCACTAAGTGAGTACCTAAACATTCGGCAATTTAACTTTTAATGCAGTGCCTCTCAAAGGATCGTGAATCCAAATTTGAGAAACCTTGAGCTACATAATCCCTTATAAATGAAATATTCCTTATCCAACACACACAGTTAGCTTTACAGGCAAGATTACATACTTGAGTGCTTTTTACAGTGCGAAGACTTCTACAGCAGAAAAATCCTGCAAAATAATCATATGGAACAAGTTTAAAGCAAATTGTGACTAAGCCAAATGTATCACCAAAACCTTTAGCTTTTCATCACAGCAGGTATAAAACAGTACAGAGCATTCTATCCTGCAATGCCCTAGCTCACGAGTAGGAGGTGTGAAAAAAAATGGGAGCCAAAGTCCATTTCTTTATAACAAAGTTTCCAATGTCCTAGGTGGTCCATAAATATTAAAGAATTATCACAACTATCCTTTGTCCATTTTATACATGTTATTTAGGGGAAAAAATTGAGATGTACAGGAAGAAAAGAAATGGGAAAGTATGTCATGGGTATTATCCCTAAGGTCTAAAATTCTATTTCTAAGGTTGCACTTAGGATTCTTTTTAGCCTTTTTAAAAAATTAACAGCTTTATTGAGACATAAAATTCATATACCATAAAATTCACCCATTTAAAATGTACAGTGTAGTGGTTTTCTAGTATATTTACAAACTGTAACCATCACCACGATTTTTAGAACATTTTCAGCACCCCTAAAAAGAAACCTTGTATTCTGTCTTTTAAACTGTCATTCCTTCTTTAATACCATGTAATTTTTCTCTAGTACCAGAAAACATTGGTCACCTGAAACACAAAATCAACACTTGGGGAAGAACTGAGGGTAGAAGATTTGATCCATGGGCATAACAAATACTGGAAAAACTGTGATTCGGGAGTGTAGAATACTGCTTCTTATAACTGATGTTGTGAACATTCCTTTGAAAACACGGACATGATCCAAATACACAGAACATGAAATTACTTGCCAGTGGAAGCAAAAAATCTTTCACTGGAGAGACTCTTCCCCTATTGCACAATGTAATTTGCTTATATCAGAAGCTGAAGACGGAGGATGATCTGAGCTTTATTTAAGTAAAACAAGTGTTCTGTATTCCAAAGGCAAAAATCTGGAATTTAAAAAAGCATTCTTAAATGTTCACACCCAACATTAAAACATTTTCTACAAGCCAAATGAATAAATGAATGAATGAATATTTTAAGGTGTTGCTTCCATGGCTTATGAGATGGTCCATAAAATGCCTAGCATATATCCCCCTGAAACTTAGTTATTCCCTTGCCTCTGCTATGCTTGATAGAAATCTGGATCTGATTGATCGGTAGGGGAAGAAAGGGATAAAGAAAGGGGGGGTAATCAGAAGGGGGAATGAAACATGAGAGACTATGGACTATGAGAAACAAACTGAGGACTTCAGAGGGGAGGGGGGTGAGGGAATGGGATAGACCGGTGATGGGTAGAAAGGAGGGCACGTATTGCATGGTGCACTGGGTGTTATACACAACTAATGAATCATCGAGCCTTACATCGGAAACCGGGGATGTACTGTATGGTGACTAACATAATATAATAAAAAATCATTAAAAAAAAAAAAAGAAATCTGGATCTGAAATTCTAAGTGGAATCCAAGTAAAAGGAGCCGTTTTATTCTATTTTCCACCTTTAGTATTTATAACTCTGGGACTTTGTAGTCTGAGCTCCATCCTGGCACATGGCATAGGCTAAGGAAAGAAACTTGCAACAAACAAATCTACCCTATGTTTATGAAGCCAGAAGAGTCTGATGGGAAACTCGCTCAGTGAAACATAGCCGTGAAATTATCTAGATCCTTTCTAGGATCTGGAGTTTTCTAGAATAGAAGCTAGTAAGAGCATTTACTACTACCACTCTCCCACCCACTTTATCTCAAAGGCACTATTGGTGTTTGCCATTTGTAATGGGGTGGGTTATGTTTCCTTTTCCTTTAAACAATAGGTGAATTGAATTGAATCTCCTAGGGAATCATCCTGAAAAGAAGGTAATATCTCAAATTTTTCAGATCTTTTGCTCATCCACTGTTTTCAGTCCTGGCTAAGTATCGGAATTGCCTCGGGAGCTTTAAGAATCCTGGAGATTAGGCCCAAACCCGGACATCTACTGAATCAGAATCCTGATATATCTCCTTTTTATAACCACCACAGAGGATATTCTGACTCCCATCCAGGGCAGAGAACCAACAAACACCTTCAGTAAGGCATGGACCCCTTCAGAAGTCCCACTTAACCCTCTGAGAAAGAACTTTGGCTTCTGTTTTAACTGAAGCTATGTGCTCCCCGAAGCATTATCTTTGCATTAGTTGCTCAAGACCTGAGCTTGGGTTGGTTAATTAGAACTTCGTAACATTCCGCTTATGTACACTGAAAATCTTACCAATGGTTTTCTGAGAGCCAAGTTTGAGTGTTGCCAAAGCCCAAGTTTTAGACTCAAGTTTTAAAGACATTCTTGGTTGAGGGAGAGGAAAAAAAAAAAAAAATGAAACATCACTCTGTTAATCTTTTTCAGAGCTCTTCCCACACTGCTAATGTGAGATAAGCTGTCATTTTTAAAGGTTGAAGCCCCCCTCCCCTTTTCTAAGCATTTTGGCCTTTGACAATAATGACAGAGCCAACCTTTTCTTTCCCCAAAGCCTCATCTTCTTTATCCACAGATAACATTACTGACCAACCAACACAGGCCACGGGCTTCAAAGTTGTTTACCCACTAGCTCTGGTGGGCTTGCCCTGACCCAGCATCAGTGTCTCACGGAGTCCCCTGTTGTGACCGAGAATATGTCCTTAAAATGTGGCTGGCCTCCCAGGCAGTGGTCATGGAAGAATGGAGAAATGACCTCATAGGGTCTAATCCACTGACCTTTACTTTGCTCTCACCAACTGCCCAAATAAATAAAAACAGCAGGGTAGCTCGGTTTCCCAGATGAATTCCAATTTATCCCTAAATACCCAAGCCTTATCCAATGTTTAAAGTTCTCAGGCTATCCAAAATCTGTCAGCTGGCTCTCAACCAAGGCCAATTTTGCCCCCTCTGGGGACATCTGGCAATGTCTGGAGATGGTTTTGGTTGTTACAACTGGGGGAAAGGTTGCTACTGGTACCTAGGGGGTAGAGGCCAAAGATGCTGTTAAGCATCCTACAGTACACAGTACAGCCCCCTACAACAAAGAATTATCCTGTCCAAAATGCCAATCACACTGAAGTGGAGGAACCCTGGATTGGGTCATTTGCCAGCCCACTGCTGTGAAGAGACTCTCATTACAATTTTAATTTACTTTAAAATAGGGATCCAAACTCAAATGCCTTCAAGGTCCGAGGAGATAAAGAAATATCACATCAAGTGGCTGTGTAGGAGGCACTAGGGTGTGGTGGGGCCTGTACCAAATCAGAGTGTAAATGCTCACTAAAATCATCTTTAAAAATAACACTGTGTTAGCCAAACAAAACATGACAGCTGGCTACCACCCTGTGTACCACTGGTAGTCAAGCTCTGGTTTAAAGAGTTTACCGATTTAAACAGAATTGGAGGATCACTCCCAAACACTGTCTAGCCTCATCCCTTACACCCTATGGAACTTCCTGAGCCCCAGGACAGGGGAACATAACTAGAAGCTGTTCAATTAAGAACAGACTAGGGATCAGATTTTAAGGGCTTAGCTTCAGCATCTCCGATATATAGTGCTAAGAGCAGGGGCCAACGTTGGAAACGCTGAAGGTGAGAAAATGGCATTCTCCTCTCCCGGATCTCCATTCTAGGGACACCCAGTGGATAGTACATCAATATTACACAATGCCACACAAGTGTGGTCACTATTTTATGACACCATTCTCCCAAAATTTTAGAATTTTCACATCGTTTCACAGATGAGGAAACAGAGGCCGAAGAGTTTTAAATGAATTGCTAAGACTACCCACATCTGAACAGAAAATTAACTGGTGTTTCTTTCTTCTCTGTGCAATTGCATCACAGCAACCAAAAGGTGAAAAGATTTCATTTCAAGGTGTCAAACATTCATGACTAAACTCTCTACCAACATAAATAAGTTAAACTTAAACCTACTCATCACCATCCTCTTTTCCCAACAGAAAAACATTAACATGTTTGCCCCAAGTCACTGTTTTAAGATCTCTTTTCCACATAACGGAAGAATTAAAAACAGGTTAAGTATCTCCAGCCCTCCTTTCAGATCAGGCTGTAGGCTGTAGCAAGGAAAGCCAAGTCAGCAAATGGAACACAAGAAGAAGGAAACCGGGATCGGATCTGACTATCCCCGTGTGTATGCATGCTTTCTGTTGGAGGAATTCCTGGCCTGAGGAGACAGTATAAACAATGCAATCCAGAGGGAAACAAATGATAAGATAACTGAGACCCAGTAACCCCCCTTTGTCCTCCCCTCCACCTACTTCCCCCAACTTATTCCATCAGAAAAACAATCTAGCACGGGAGGATTAAAATGTAAGCAGCCCCCTCTCTGCTACCACATAGCTCCCTGCTCTTAATGAGGAGGTTAAGGGGGAAAACACCCTCCTTTGTGAGGTCAGTGGTTGTGGCTCCCCTCACGTGAAACCTGACCAACTGGGGACAATCTTCTTTGCCCACAGGGAGGCTATGAGTGCAGACCTGACAAGGAGGTGGTTCACTGCTCCTGCAGACTCAAATTACAATTCAAGGAGTGTAGTAGGAAAAGAGGGAGTATGTTAGAAGGTAGCTTCAGTCACAGCCTGAAAAGAAACTGGGTCAAACTAAAAATAGCATTTTTTTTTTTTATTATTTTAAACCAATCCCTTAGCAGAAAATGTCATAGGCAAGGTGGTTTCTTGCCACAGTTCCTGGAACTTCTGCAGCTGGAAGTGTCACCTACACACAGACTGTCAAGCCCTAAATGGGTCAGAGAGGTTTTCCAGTCCAATCCAATCTCCATTCTTGATTTTTAAAATGTGAAAATACAATAACAGGCCTTTCATTTAACGTTCTGAGAACACCATGTAGTCTCAGCCATAGCCTTCAATTCCAGCCCAATTCATTCCACACCATCTCTGACTTTTTGCTCAAACAACCACTGAGCGCTGAGTAATTCCGGGGGATGGGACGGGGTACTTCTCATGCAAAGAAGATTGCCACACAAAATCAGAATGGGGAATAAACAGAAATTTATTGTTGTTTCTTTTGCCACCATCATCCTAAATCAAATTACCACTAATATGGGGTGCATTTAAAAAAATAAATCCTAGGTCACTTACCTTGGACGAAACCATATAACATTTTCTGTATCCACAATTTCACCAACTTTTGACAGTAGGGAATGTAGCAAGGACCTTCAAATGGTTTGTCTTCATCATTTCCTTTAACTTTTTAGAATATTTTTGGTTACAAATTCTCAGGATTTTGAGGGGCCCTTAGTCTAAACCTCTTGTCGTAGAAAAGAAGATGGGGTGTGTGGGGGTGTGTGTGTGTGTGTGTGTGTGACCAACGGAATACTACTCAGCCATCAAAAAGAATGAAATCTTGCCACGTGCAAAACATGGATGCAACCAGGGTATACTTTGCTAAGCAAAATAAGTCAAAGAAAGACAAATATGATTTCACTCATATGTGGAATTTAAGAAACAAAACAGATGAACATAGGGGAAGGAAAGGAAAAATTAAAAAAAAGAGAGGAAGGCAAACCATAAGAGACTCTTAACTATAGACAATAAACAGACAGTTGCCTGAGGGGAGGTGGGTGGGGGGATGGGCTAAATGGGTGACGGGCATTAAAGAGGGCACTAGTTGGGATGAGCACTGGGTGTTATTTGTAATGATGAATCACTAAATCCTACTCCTAAAACCAATACTACACTATATGTTAACTAACTTTAATTTAAATTTTTTAAAAAAGGAAAAAAAAAACCCTACAGGTTCTAACTTAACTCATGTCTTGACAATTCACTGCTCAGTTTTACCAAATCTCTGTGAAAGGAATACAAATATGGACATATATTATTCATATAGCTAACTCACCCTGTGAATGATTTTGACCACCATCCTTCCTTCTTCTACGATGCAAGCCTGTGGAAGTTTTATGGAAGAATAGCAAAGCCAAGAAATAGCACCAAAATGTCCACTAATGATTTGTCACATCCCCAAGCAACAGAAAAGACTTCGGCAAAGTTTTAGGAAGCTGCTCTTAGTTCTAACCCACTCTTCATAGGACACCTGTCAAAAGCATATAGTTCCTTAGTAAATTGCTCGCAAAGTCTTGCCTCTAACTTATGGGGTCTGAAAAAACTAAGACCCCCACAGTTCATTTTATAACATGGCACCATCTTGTGCCATTGTGGTGCCGGCTATGCATTAATATATCCACAGGGTACGGTCTAGTCTCCTTTGTTGCCAAGAGCATGATGAATTTTTAAAAAAGGGGAGGGGGGGCACCTTGCTGGCTCGGTCAGTAGAGCATGCAACTTTTTCCTTTTTTTATTTATTTTTATTTTATTTATTTTTTTTAAAGATTTTATTTATTTATTTATTTATTTATTTGACAGAGAGACAGCCAGCGAGAGAGGGAACACAGCAGGGGAGTGGGAGAGGAAGAAGCAGGCTCCCAGCGGAGGAGCCCGATGTGGGACTCGATCCCAGAACGCCGGGATCACGCCCTGAGCTGAAGGCAGACGCTTTACGACTGCGCTACCCAGGCGCCCCAACTTTTTCTTTTTTTAAAGATTTATTTATTTGAGAGAGAGAAAGAGAGCGAGTGCGAGCGGTAAGGGGCAGAGAGGGAGAGACTCTGACACAGGACTCGACACAGGGTGATCTCAGGACCCTTAGATCATGACCTGAGCTAAAATCAAGAGTCTGCCACTTAACTGACTGAGGCACCCAGGTGCCCCTGCGTATGGGACTCTTAATCTCAGGGTTGTGAGTTCAAGCCCCACCTTAGGTACAGAGCCTACTTAAAAAAAAAAATTAAATTAAATTAAATTTTTAAAAATTTAAAAAAAAAAACGTTGACTAAAATTACAGTACAGTTTGTGGCTCTAAAACAAGGCAAAACTAAGCCATGGCCTTGATCTGGTTTGTGTATCACTAACAACTGAGCTTAGCCAAAAAGCAGAATATAAAAACCCATTTCAAAAAACAAAAGGTGGGCATCTCTATTGCCCAGACCATGCCCAAAGCTGGGATCTGGGCTATCTAATCTTGGAAGCCTGAATTCAGAAAGCCCATCAGATGGGCAATGTTTGCCAATCGCACAGGAGACTTTTTTTTTTTTCCAGAAATGAAAAGGACAAAGACCAGTTTAATAGTTGACCCTAATTATGTACCTGGCAGAATACAAGGTACCTTCAATTCTAATCGTGGTGCAATTTATAGAACAGAATGAACTCAGTTTATTACTAAAGGTGATTGACATACTTAGGAAGTGTAACAAGATGAATGGGGGGGAAAAAAGCTCCTGAAATCAATGTCTGTTGAATGAATATTATGTTTGAGTAGCCTAATGACTAATAAGCCTTTGTTTTCATTGTCTTTTCCTGGCAATATATTGTTAGGGCATAACTTTCTTATTATTTCCCTAAATGACACGGTTTGAGTTTTACTCAATTGTCTTCATTAAATACTGTCAAAGTGGCACAATATCCAGTTTTCAGCCAAAAGGAAAAGATCTATTTTAAGTCAGGAAATCGTACCAGCTACACTGGAAACTGAACCTGCTTTCCCCCGTTTCTCCATTTAATTCACAATAGTGGCTACGGTTTAAAAGAACTGCAATCGTTTATTTGACACCAAATTTACTCCACTGTAAAAATAAATAAAAGTCTCCTTTCTGAGGTGGGAAATAAAAAAGCTTATTTTAATATCTAAGGATAACCCAATATTAGATTACATGTTTGACTACTACTCAAGTTTTCATTACTTCCCTTTCAAAAGAGCTTTCACAATTTATGTTAAAAGACAACAAGGAGGAGGGAAGCTCAGAAGTTATGGGAGTCTTAACTCACCAGGCAGGCTTCTGTGGCTCTGTTCTGGGTGAGAAGGGTTTGGTTTTTTTGTTTTTTGTTTTTTTTTCAGATAAGAGATTCAACCTATTGAAAAGTTATCTCAGTTAACAAATACAGTCTAATGCTGGACAGGCTCCAAATGGATTTAGAGATGGCATATAAGAGCATTTCTTTTTTCAAATAATTTGCCTATCACCCACATAGCCAAAAGGAGGGAGTTCAAAAGTGTTATCATCCAAACACACAAATGCAACATTTTTAATCTCATGCAACATTTGCTGCTCCAGAAAGTCAGACTTAAGGAACCATTCACTGAAGAAGCATTTTTACTCTCAATCGGCCCAGCACTTAATGACCCAGCACTGTTTCAGAATTAAGAGATACAAAGGAAGTTGTGATTCCCCCTAAGTCGATGGAGAGAAAAGAATAGAACACACAGGAAAACCAGAGGCAAAGCAATCGTGTGGGGTGTAAAGAACTAGGCTGCCTGGGTCCCTAACCTAGTCTGCCACTGACCAGCTGCATGACCTGAGCTAGGCAAGTTCCTTAACTTCTTCACTCCTCAGTTTGTAAAATGGTGATGATAGTACGTATCTCATAGAGCTATTGAGAAGAGTCAATGGTTAAGCCCATGTAAAGTATTAGGAAGGACCTGGCACAAGGTAAGCATCTCACACACCTTGACTATTAGCACTGTTAGCTGTGTTAGGTTCCACGGTCAGGCTATGGGCTCTAAGGAGGAAGGAGCAGAGCCGGTCGGTAAAAGCTGAAGCAGGGAAGCGTTCCTGGAATCTGTGGCACTCAAGATGGATCTGAGAGCACAAGGAGAATTTAGAAACTCAGAAGCACCCATTCCAAATGAGGGGAGCCATTACCACAGAAAGTCACAGATGGTATAAAAACCAGGAGTGCTTAAACATCGACAAGGAAAATTCGTAGTTCATTATTTTGGTACCCTCAGATTAACTGCAGGCGGGGGACACAGGGAGAGGCCTCCAAATACTTGCTGCAGTACTCCTGGATTAATTAGTGTTTCACTAATTTTTTAACCTGTGTACTATGAGTGCAAACTCACTTTGAAATACTCAGTTCTCTCCTTCTAGAACAGTGGAAAGGATGCCAGAAAATAAAAAGGTAAACTTTTTTTTTCCTGCAAAAATAGCCTGCTAGAGTGGAATGTAGGTCACTGAAATCAACTTGCATCTCATCTGCATCCGTCCCTCTTTCAGTGGGGGTACTAAGTGGTGGCCTGGAGGAACCGGAGGGGCAGGGGACACTTCAGACGCATCCTTCAATTCCAATCTCTATCAGCCGCCCTCAGCCACTCTGAACACAATCTACAGAAAAAGACAGTACACTCGTGAAGCAAATGTAACCTCAAAGGAGGTATCCTCCACCCCAGTCTGCCCCACCAACCAGATGCCACATAGAGCCACATAGAGAAACTGCCCTCCTTACTGATTTCTTAAATAGCACCTGTGCAATCAGACGCCTCTAAACTGAGCTCTCGGGAAAATCACTAAGAACAGATTCTGTGAGTGTTTAGGATACATACTCGACTCATTTGGAAGATTTCTTCCATTACCGAGTTAGAAATCGTAATGCCAATATAAGTGACAGTAGTCCACATCCCTTATTCAAAGAAGAAAAATCACAAAACAGAATAGAAAAAATTTCATTTTGACTGTGCCCTCCCTAGAATTTAAAAAGTTTGCTAACCTAAATTGGCAAAGTTGCTTTGTTTCCTGCAGTAGAAGGATAGCCTTAAAACTTGGAAATACCAGGAGCATGACATGAAGCCAGGGAGGGCCCCACAGAAGTTACAAGCTCTGTGATTATTTCCTGAACCGAACACCTAAGGCCGTCAGTGGTACCAAGCTTTGTTGGAAAAGCTTGTTTCCCCTGATCCAACAGCTGTAACTTTTTAAGTGATTTCACAGAAGACCTCAAGATTCTCAAGCCAAAGCCACTCTTTATAGCATCCCCAAAATATTTACACAATGAAACACTTTCAATCTTAACCATGTTTTGTTTGTAAACACCTTATTTGTTCTGATGACCATAGCACCAACACTAAAAGCAGCCTTTTAAACAAAGTAGCTCGAACAAAACCACACACAGACACACAGGCATTCTTAACACCCAGAGCCTATCCACAGAGCAAGAAAGCCAGGATTCAAATTCCTTGGCACCGACTCACTAAGCTCCTGTAAGCACCACCCAAGGACACGACCCACTGCACCCTCGCTACTATCACGCCTCCTTACTAATTTATACTTCTAAAAACCCACAGAATGGATGATAACAGAATGTTACAAATACTGGACAAATGTTTCCTACCCCCATTTCTTCTTTCACATTAGCCAGCATGGGACAACTGATCCTGTTTTGGGGTACACTTGACCCCAGATGAGAGAGCCATTGTCCAGCTCCTCTACCCAAATGGTGCCTCTGGTACCAGAGGTGGCCTGGCAAAGCCTCTAGTTATCTTTGCCTTGGTGTCTCTCTTTCTCTTCTGTCATACACCTCCTGGGAAAGTTATCTGGGTCAAGGATAGTACAAGAGAAATCTACAAATATCTGCTTTGGAGTAATAAGAATTGTATTAAGAACTGTAACAAGAATTTTAAGGGGGGGGGATGTCTTCGTGAGTGAATATATTCCAAAAGCAAATAATTACAAATACATCTATTTCAAACACACGGAGGCCTTTTCTTAGTTCAAGTTATGTGCTACATGGGAGTTTTTCATCTATGCTGAGATGCAACTACTTCACAGAAAGCTACAGGAAGATTACAGTTGATGCCAGAACTGTCAATGGAAAGAATGCAATCTTGAATCTCCAATCATGGTTCTACTATTGACTCAACAAATATTTATTAAATACCTACCAGCGGACAAACACTAATTGCTAGAGAGACAGGGAAGGACCAGACAAAGACTCTACCCTCAAAGACCTTAGGGGAGTGGGGAAAAAAGCCGCACATTAGAACTGCTGTCAGACTTATAGGGACACAAGAAATAAACAGATACTGACGGAGATTTTCAGTCAATGGTAAGTTCTAGGACAAAAATAAAGAGTGACAATTTCTGATTCTGTTTCTCATGAGAATGTAACCACCCACTTAAAACAAGATGATGAATGTCAACCACCTGGCACTCAGCATCCCCAAGCATTTACCTGCACACGAATGCACACGCATACACACTCACAGATACAGCCTTCTCCCCCCTTAACTGCAATATCTGTGATAATCCACCTTGGTATGTAATAAAAGCAGAAGGTAAACAAGATATTTGTGTAATTCTATTACATTTAATGCAATTAAATTACAAATAACTGTATTCAAGAATCTATAAAAAGGCAAAATCTAAACAATTCTAAGATACAAGGATAAATAGAAGTCCAGATACAGGGAATATACTAGTAATATTAGAACTATTATTATAAATAGTAATATGGCTGCCTTGCCCACTTTGAAGGGCTGCCATGAAGAGCCTGGGCTATTTTGCCAGTCAAGTGATACAACTAAGGCTCAGAGATATTAAGCCAAAGCCACAGTGTCAGAAGCTGAATTTAACTCATCTTCAGATTATTTTGAGAAAAGACAATGACCATGTCCTTCGTAGAGTCACAAGGTTTTATAGGTAGAATCAACTTTGGGAAACCCTCTCTATTCCTCCCCCACATTACTACTGACCGAGGTCCCTGGAGGTAAAGGGTTAACCGCAGGGTGGGGTAGCCAGCAATGACAGAGCCAGGGCAGGACCCAGGCCTCCCAGATCCCTGCCCAGTCTGCTTCATTCTCAAGGACCTGCATCCTTTAGGCAGGCGGCAGGCTTTTAGATTTTATGAGAACCCCAAAGGATGATACTGACTTCCATAATTCAAGCTCAGTCATTAATCGTCCCTATAAACTTCCAGAGAGCTGCACCTAGAGCAAATTGATGCCCTTTACTGGTGGCCAGAGAGCTCTCTTCATGCAAAACAGAGGACACGCCCTCCTTGAGAAAGCTGCCTCTAACACTGTCAGGTATTAGGAAAATTATGCATCTAGCCTGAAAGGCAAAAGAGATCATTCCATTGTAATTTTCAGAGCTTGCCTCAGGCAAAAGGCTCCAAACGATTACTTCCGGAGAGGGGAGAGTCCAGGTACTCGCACACGAGAGGGAAAGGGGTCCTGAACTGCGTCCAAGCTACTTCTAAGAGAAAGGCGAGAGGCCTGGGCTGTGAAACGGGTGAAGAAGAGAGAGCAGCTGGGCCCGGAACGAGCATTTGACCACACCCACTGGCCACGCCCTCCCAGCTGCCCGCAGAGCCACATCGAATTGAAACAGCAGTGGGAGCAGTTAAGATTCCGACGGCAGGAGTCGCCATGGCAACGGGATTCATCTTGCAGACAAACTCCGCTTCAATTTACTGGGTCCTTCCCCAGTCTTAAGCAACTACCAACTCCATAAGAGCAAAACGGTCACGGGTAGCATTTGCTCTTGATGCTCTCCCGCTGGTGGAGATGGGGTGGGGGACAGAGTTGGAGGAAATAAAGCGTAGTTATCTATTCCTGGGCCTACTAAGATATTTTTTGAAGAGGGGGAACAAAACACCCCAACGCCAGGCTGTGAGCCACTTGAGCCATTCGCGGGGTTTGATGAATGAATGAGTATACGAAAGAATGAGGGTGCTAGGGAAAGGAAATCCTGAGGACAGAGTTCTCGGGCCTCGAGCGCGTCTCAAGTATAAGGGCAAGCCCATCACAAGCACCTGGATTTTCGACACCCGCTGGTTCCTATTGCCCAGCCCTCCTGCCCCACAGAGAGCCTCATCATTAGATTATTCGACACCCCGCACCGCCTTACCACCTCCCAGCCCAAAACTCTGGGCAGATGCTTCGCCCCCGCTCAGGTGCTCTTTGTGGAGGGAGCAATCAGAGAAGGGGAACCAAGATGCACCTTTCCCAGGCGGAGAGGCGGGAGCGCTCTGCGGCGCCTCGAACCCGCTTCGCCCGCCGCGCAGCCTCCCCTCACTGCTGTCCGCCAACACCCCCTTGCTCCTTCCGCAGCGCGGGTTTCCCTCCTCTCCTGTGAGACCTTTACCTTCCAACTTTCTCGGAATTAGTCACCCCGTCCCTTTCGAATAAAGCTTGAAGTGAGAACTGCAAGGATGTTTGGGGTTCTGCTCGGAAGCGGGCCGGCGGGTAAACGAGTTCCTCCTTCCCCGTCGCCACCTCCGAGTCCACCACGCCTGCCTCGGAGCCTCCCGGACCAGCAGCTCCCGAAGGCTGCAGGGCCCGCAGCCCCCAGCCGAGGCCACGACCGCCCCCCCCCCCCCGGCGCCCCACCGGCGCAGCCTCGGGAGCCCGCAGCAAGGCGGCGAGTGGTACCCTGCCTGCTCTTTTGGCATCCCAGCGCCTCAGAAAGAAAGGAGGGAGGGATCCCTGTCCTCGGGGGCGCCTTCCTCCGGGCTCGCCTTGCTTTTCGCCGCGCTTGCAGCCATTTTCCCAAACCCAGCTTGGCAGCCGGGAGCTGTCTAGGTCCCGTTCCCACCCAGACCCAACCTGAAGGACGGGTTTAATATTTACCTACTGGCCCTGGGGCTCCGAGGAGGCAGCGGAAGGGCGCGCGGCGAACCCAGCTCTGGGCCCGAAGAAGCGCGCCCACCCCCGCGCCACCGCGCGGTGCTACTTAATGAATGAGTGCGGCGAGCGAGGCGGCACGTCCCCCTTACCTGAGCAGCCCCTGCATGCTGGAAAGGCGGCTCTGCGCTCCGGGTACAATGGGATCCGGTTAAACAGTTTCCTTCACAGCCGCTCGTAGGTTACCAACTCGCAGGTGACATCACCCTCTCCTCGCCTGATAGGATACAATGTGGCGCCCACTGCGCATGGACTCCCCAGTCGGACCCGCACACCCCTGGGAGTTGTAGTCTGAGTCTCAGAAGCACAGCCCAAGTAGCTACGCTAACTGGGGTCACAGAACTACACTTCCCGAAGTATTCCTCGGCCGCTTGGTCCCCTCCCCTTTGTCCCGCCCCCGCCGGGACCCGCCCCCTCCCCGCCCTCCAGCCTTGCAGTGTTAGCGGTGGTCGTTCAAGAAGCCCAGTTGCGGACAGCGCGGGCGAGGGGGTGGGGGGAGGGCACCCTGCGGTCGTGCCCTTTGACTTGACCTCCACTCTGCCCAGTGCGGGCTCGGAGGGCCACCAGGGGTCCGGCGCTGGTGCGCAAGGGCCAGGCAGCTCTGATCAACCCGGCTCTTGGCCCCAGGTGGAAAGAGAAGATTAAGCCTTTCACTACCGTCCTTGCGCGTAGAAACTAATTAATAGGACGCACTGGTTTCTGGGTTAAAAGCGGTCCTGGAATTCCCCCACGTCCCCGAGGATGAGACGATGCAGGCCCCGAAGAAGAGAAATCCCCGTGTGACCCACTTACTACAATTCACCTTTCTGTCCTCTTTCCTTCTCCCATTTAACGGAGTCCGGGTGACCAACCAGAACGCAGGCAACAGCTTAGTTGGCTGAGCTGACGGAATAACGGAGGCTGTCACTAATAGAAATGCGGTGTAATAGACAGTCGCGGCAACCCTCCATCAGGGAGCCTGCTGCTGCTGCAGAGATAGTGCTATCGCGCAGCCATGCTTTTGTTCTTCGCTGCAGCTGGCTTCCCGCTCTGATGGCTCTCAACTCCCAGGAAGACGACCTCCTTGTCTGAAGTTTTAATAAACAACACATATGTATATATGTACTTTTAAATCCACAACACTCTGCCCTCATTTTCCATACCTTTCTCTCAAATATTTTTTAAATGACTTAAACCAAACAACAGCGTGCTGTTCAAGAATGCCATGATCTTAATACAGCCAAATGTTTAGTTAAAGGTAAGCAAAAGGTGTGTAGCAGAGTTCTGACCCTTTAGGAAGATTTTATTTTCAATATGTAAAATTTTTCCGTGACATTTTTCATTATTCAATGAATACCAAGTACTATCAGAAATTAACACTGAGAGCAAATCTCCAGGTGTCTTTTTAAGTGGATAAAAGAAATCGATGCATCTAGTTATTCCAGTTGTAAAGGCAAATTATAATGGCACTTGATGTATCTCAATCACAAATAAGGATCAGCTCACACCCTTATTTCCACTGGCAAAATCTCTAAAAGACTGTACATCTTGTGAAAAAAAAAAAAAAGTTTGCGATTAAGATTTCAAACAACTCCACCTAATTATTGGTGGAAAGCTTATCACTCTTATTTTTTCATTTCATTATGCAACATTAACTTGGGTTCAAGAGAAAAATATTCATGGAACTGTTTGAGAATCTCAGGAGAGAGAGAGATGCTTTGTTTTGCTGAGAGAGGAGTTTTAGTGCTGAATTCTGATTTTCTTTTAACAAGCCTATTCCTTACAGACCAGACACATTTTTCTCCACTGAAGGAAGATAACTTTGAATGTTCTGAGCTATTCTATCCATTTCAAATATTGTGTTAAATGGAACCCAGACAATGCAAATGTTCCCTTGGCCATCAGATCAAGAGTATAACTGGTGATATTCTAGTTAATGGGTACGCTTAATGTATCGCAGCTCATTGTGGAAAAATATTCAGAAAGAAACTTGACCTGAAATGACTCGAAAGGCTCTCCAGTTTTATAACTGTGTAAAGCTTTTAGATGGAAACATAATCAGTGAGCCTGAAATTTATTGAGTCAATAAATTGGATGTGGAGACTTTCTATAAGGCAGGGCTTATCCTTATAGATAAAAGTATATTATTGAGGGACACTCTGAGGAGTAACTTTATAGGACAAATCACTTTACAGCAATTTCTCTTGGGTCTCTAGCAGCAAAGGAGAGGATGGAGCCTGCCTGCAGAAAAAAATTCCATTCGCAATAGCAATTAATATTATAGGACAGTGCCAGGTTACACAACTCCTTTCCATAAGTAAAAGACATCATACACGGTAGACTCTATGCACAAAAATGTGCAGATGTGCACATGTCAGCTGTCCTTCTTATTCAATAGATATATCAATAACAGATATAGAAAATAAGGTGTTGTATTTGGAAGCATTTTTCTGTAAGTGGTGATGGATTTGAACTGATTCCTGCACAGTTTCATTGGTAACCAGGGAAACAAAGATGGCTCCTCAGCATCAGAAATGCAGTCTGTGGACCTGGGACCAGAGGAAGATGAACAACTTCTATCCAGACAGAAGGGAACTGTCTCTGTCTTCCTCTCTATGAGACACATGCACATACATTCACATACACTCATTGTGTTTGTTTGTATTTAATTCTAAGTGACTAAGTAGTCTCATAAGACATCAAAAACACCCACTCTGTCTAGCTTAATTTATATGCTCAAAGGGCTTCTTTGCTTTTTTTCCTTTTCTTTTTAAATGATTGCTGTTGTTCTAGAATGATCTTATGAAAGACCCTGTCTTACCCCATAATCGTTGCCTATTAATTAGGAAACTGTGGGACTACTGAAAATAGAGTTAATTGACCATCTACAGGTGGAGGAGGGGAAGTTGTCGTGGGGTATTTTGCTATCTTTCAAAATAACCTCTCTCAGTTCTGGTTACAAGGTCTTACTCTACACATTGGGTTTTAGATAAGGGAGGAAATGAGATATAAACAGAGAAAGAATTTTAAGTTTGTAGCTTTGCATGTGTTTTCACACAATAGTTTGATGTTTGGAACAACTGAGCTTATGTGCTGAGCCCAGGTTTGGGATCATGCCATTTTACCGCTTTTGAGCAATGTGACCTTTTGCTTATTCTGTGTTGCTTACCCTCTGAGCCTCAATTTCCTTATTCTTCCAATGGAGTTAACAGTAAAACCTACTTCACACGGCTTTTGAGCATTAAATTAGATGAGACACGTAAAAACGCTTCTGCCATTGAAAATTCAGATGCTGGTTCTTGTTATCATTTGCAATTTTCCCCTGAAGATTATCTCAAATGTCAACTGTAATTATGAAACAATAAAAAGCTATTTAAATTTTTAAAAATTTGTTCTTAACAAGAAACTATTAGAAATTATATAGCGAGCACATATTATCTCACTAACCTGTAAGCAGACGAAATGTACTTTGGAAAAAAAAACAAAAACAAAAAACCATGAGAAATCCAAATTGAACAGTGCTGGTCCTTGGCTTGTTTTCAGATCCATGCCTTGTCCTTCCCCACTGTCCCAAGCTGTCCTCACTATCACAGGCCATCTTCCGCAGGCCTCTGAGCGGAGAGAGGCACTGCTGAGAGGTTGGAAGCAAGAGCAAGTGTGAGACCAGGGCATTTCTCCATGTCCACTTCCACAGAGTAGCACTGGGTGATGTATCTGGCAAGGGTGGCAGCATTTCCCACGTTGGGCCGGTCCACGGTGGTTCCAGCTTCTTCCAGCCTCTGTTAATGCCACCTTCTCCCCTTGTCTGTCCCTCCAGCCTAGGGGTGGAGGTCACTTCCTGCTGTTGCAAATCTCTCATTGCATGTTTGGCTTCTCAGACTTTCTATCACCCCATGACCAATTCCCTGTACTGTATTATGTCTGTTTTAAATACTTAGGATGTTCTTTTTTTTCCCCTGGCAGAACCCATAACTGATATACTTGTGTCTTACAGTTCAAGTTCTAAGTTCTTGTATCTAAAGTTGTGTCTAAGTTCTTGTGTCTAATACTTATGTCTAAAGTTTTAGGGGCAGGCAACAGAAACTTTTCTATGGCCAGTTGATGGAAAATAATGAAAGTAATAGGATTAAGTGAAAGGAGTAAGTAACCAAGGCTCCACCTACCAGCTTAGAGAACTGAAACAGTGATAGTTTGTGGAACTTCTCTCCAGAGCACTGCTCCAACGGCCCTCAGTCTCCACATCTCTTTGTTCCAAGTCACAAATTCCTGAGAAGCTGATAGCCCTATCTCAGGGTGACTATCCCTGAGTTAATTATCTACAGCAGTGGTTCCTAAAGTGTGGGGCCCCAGACCCGCAGCACCGGTATCACCCGAGAACTTGTTATAAACACAAACGCTTGGGCCCCATCCACAGACCAACTGGAAAAGAAAATGGAGGAATGGGTCCCACAGTCTGTGTTTTAACAAGTCCTCCTGCTGATTCAGACCCACATGAAAGTTTTTGAACCACTCCTCTGTAGAGAAGATGACAAGATCATGTGGCTTAGATATGGTCACTCAGGCCCTACCCTGTGTCTCTGGGAAGACTCCCAGAGAGGAAGAAGTGTTATGAACTTGGCAGGCACCCCAAGAGGTGTTGAAGAAAGCTGGTAAATCTGTCAAGGTCTTCACGGTAAAATTTGGTTCTTCCTGAGGGAGAGGACTTTGGAGTATTCTGAGCCACCTAATCAATTTAGTCACAGCAAAGTGACTTGGAAAAGATTGATTTCACTGTGTTTGAGAACTTGGAAAAGTTGAAAAACCAGCATGGGGCAGTACAAGGGAGATGCAGTCATACAGAAATCTAAGAACAGGAACATTAATAAGATCGGACCACAGTAAAAGCGGACATGGAAATAGCTCCAGCCATTCAAAACTCTTCAGACCAGTCTCATGTGAACAGCTTGGGAATTCAGAAACAGAAACTCTCCTTTGAGGGGCTCCTGGCTGGCTCAGTCAGAAGAGCATGTGACTCTTGACATCCAGGTCCTGAGTTCTAGCCCTACTTTGGGTGTAGAAATTACTTTAAAAAATTGAAACTTTAATTAAAGAAGAAGAAGAAGAAGAAGAAGAAGAAGAAGAAGAAGAAGAAGAAGAAGAAGAAGCAGCTCTCCTTTGACTATCTTAGCTAGGATCCCTATACTAGCTTATTTATAACTGGCTTACGCTCGGCCCATCTATGAGACCTGTACTATTCAATTCTGTAGCCACTGGCCACATGTGGCTATTTAAACTTAAATTAATTAAAATTAAATAAAATGTAACACTCACTTCCTCAATCACAACTGCCACATTTCAAACAATGAGGCTACATGAGGCTAGGCTACCATATTGGGTATCTCAGACATAGAGCATTCCTGTCATTCGAGAAAGTTCTATTGAACAGTGATCCTCTGTCACCCTACGAATTTTCGGATCCTGTCATGCTGAAACCCATCTTTTTTTCTATATCTTTTCCAGGTCGAAGTCCAGAGAAGGAGAGAAAACGAAAGAGAAAAAAAGAGAGAAAAGAATCTGATTGTTACAGTTCGCCATTGTAAGCCAGATCATGCCATAAATCATTGACTAGCATGAAAAAGGCAGATAACCCAACCAAAAAAAATGACCAAAAATCTTAAATAGGCACTACACATACACACGTACAAATCCCATATCCAAATGGTCAATGAGCATGTGCACGTGTGAAATCATGAAATTTCAATTGAGCACGTGGAAAGGTGCTCAAACTAATTAGTCATCAGGGAAATGTGAATAAAGGCCACAGTGGGATATTACTACATACCCATCAGATTGGTTAAAATTAAAAGGACTAACTATATTAATGATTGGCAACTAAATCATACGCTGCCAGTGAGAGTAACAATTTGAATAACTGCTTTGCAAAACTCTTTATTAGTGCCTGCTGAATGTGAACATACCCATAGGGTATAGCTCAGCAATTCACTCCTAGGAATATACCCAGCAGGACCATGTATATGTGTTCATCAAAAGACACATATTTGAATGTTAATAGCTATGCTATTATAGCCCAGGGTGGCCAGGCCATATTTGAGATATACTAAAAATATTGTTGATTTGTCTAAAATTCAGATTTAACTGGAAAGTTAAATTTTACTTGCTGAATCTGGCCACCTGATCATAGCCCCAAAATAGAAACAGCACAGTTGTTTATGCAAAGTAGAATGGATAGATAGACTGTGGCACAGGCACACAAGCAGAAGTTGGCAAACCTTTTCTGGAAGGGGCTAGATAATGAGGTCCTGTGGGCCATGTGATCTCTGTTATAGCTACTCAACTCTGCCATTGTAGCATGAAAGCAGCCAAGATGTAAAGAAATGGGCACGGCTATGTTCCAATAAAACTTTATTTACAAAATCAGCGCTGGCCGTGAGCCATATTTGGCAACTCCTGCTGTCCAGCAATGAGAATGAATAGGGGCATGTCTGCTTGTAAAAATGTGGATGAATCCCCACAAAAATAACATTAAGCAAAAGAGTTATACCGTGTATATTTACATAAAACTAAAAATTAGGTAAAACTAATAATGATGTTAGAAGGCAGAAGAGTAGTTACTTTTGGGGGGTAGTTACAGGAGGGAGCACGCAGGAGAGCTCTAGGGCGCTACTATTGCTCAAATTTTTTGTCTGGGCGCTGGTTACATGGGTATTTCACTTCAAAAATTCATCATGCTGTACATTTATGATTTGTGTGCTTGTATGTATGTGCATTATGTGAAAATGAAATGGTTATATATATTTAAAACTAGGTCAAATTATCGCAAGATCATGCCCTTAAAAATTATTTTATGGGGGCGCCTGGGTGGCACAGCAGTTAAGCGCCTGCCTTTGGCTCAGGGCGTGATCCCGGCGTTATGGGATCGAGCCCCACATCAGTCTCCTCCGCTATGAGCCTGCTTCTTCCTCTCCCACTCCCCCTGCTTGTGTTCCCTCTCTCGCTGACTTTCTCTATCTCTGTCAAATAAATAAATAAAATCTTTAAAAAAAAATATTTTATGAATCCTTATACCCAAGGGTTTTTTTTTTCTAATTATAAGAGGAATTCATGGTTTTTTTTTTTTGTAGAGAATTTAGAAAAAAACTGCTACTTAAGACAATAAAATCAGCATAAGTCTATAAACCAGAGACAAGTATTAATATTTCTTCCCCTGCCCTCCTCTTTCAAACCTGGGATCATTTTATTTTATAATTGGCTTATTTTATTTGAAAATCTATCTTGGGAACTTTCTATGTCAGCACAATTTTTTTACATCTGCATTTTAATGGCTATGTGGTATTTTATTATGTCAAGATAACCATCTTTTATTTAATCAATCATCTATTGTGCAATAAGCCACTTCCAATCTTTTGGTATTAAAAATAACTCTGATGTACCTCCTACTTCAATTTTTGTGCCCACCAATGAGTACGTCTTTAGAGGTAGAAATACAACACAGGTGGACATAAAGGCTTTTCATGCTTTTGATGTGTATTGCCAAATTTCCCAGATACTTGTTTTTATTATCTGTAGATGTTACCGTTGATGTTTTCTATTAGCTCAGGTCTGGTATTCGCTGAGAGAACTGAATCATGTCCTCAAAGGAACTTAGACTGGTAGAGATGAAGTCTAATAATGCCAATGAGGTAGCCGAAGGAACTTTCAGATAGAATGAATGTCTGAGGGGAAAGGAAGCACCTTCTGTCGTCCGTAGTTATCTGGCCCTCTACAATACACTAGGTGTGTTCATTTGCAAGAGATGCATAACAGAGTACCATGCACTGGGTGGCTTGAATAACAAAAATTTATTGTGTCACAGTTCTGGAGGCTAGAAGTCCAAAATCAAGGTGTGGGCTGACGGTTCCTTCTAAGGGCTATGAGGGAAGATCTGTTCTAGGCCTTTCTCCTTGACTTGCAATTGGCCGTTCATTCCCTATGTCTCTTCACATAGTCTTCCCTCCATGTGTATCTGTCTCTCTGTCCAAATTTCCCCTTTTTATAAAGACTCCAGGCATACTGGATTAGGGCCCACTTTAATGACCTCTCTTTAGCTTGATTATCTCTGTAAAGTTTCTGTTTCCAAATAAGGTCACACCCTAAGGTACTGGGGGTTTAGGATTTCAGTGTAAGAATTTGGGGGTGAGGTGGGAGTGGGACAAAATGCAACCCAGAACACAACGTGAACCCAAACAAGAGAAAATTGGCTTTGTTGATCTCAGCAGTATTACACACCGTCACATTATAGCTACATAAATGTAAAGCAGTTGAACATCTGATTAGGAAATAAAGATAGGATCTAAAAACTGAAGATAGCAACCTGAAACTTATCAAGACTAACAAACAGAAAATGCCAAGTACTTCCTGCATTGCATGGCCGTCTTGATGCTGACTGTTTCTGGTTTTGAAGGTTGAAGTCTTGCCTCCAGGTACACAGTCCTGTCACTCTGGATCAGGAATTCTCATGTGAAGACTCTACTGACCTTCCACTGGTAAAAGTTCCCTGGCCATGCATTTTAGATAAACCATCCCAAGTTAGCTCTCAAAATATCCCCTACTGAGTGTGTCACATAATTTTCATTTTCTTTTTCTTTTAAACATCCAATCTCTGCATGGGCTCTTTAACCCCAAAATGGTCAGTCTCCATGTGGCAAAACCTCATCTACACATAAAAGTTGGGCTGGGTGTTCTGTGGAGGGAGAGAACTCTACTTACTTTTTCTGTAACTTTCCTCGTTGGGAATTATCCTGGCAGATATAACTTGCTTTGTAGCTGAAATATTACAGCATGTAGGATTTATGTAAGTGCTTTGTTTCACAGCAGGTTATGCTAGCACTTAGACACTGGATTTGGAGATTAGGGGCGACTTTAGTCCTGCATTACATGAGAACCTTGTGATGTGGAATTTCTCATGGAAAGCCACCCTTCAATACAATATGTCATGGCATATTATCTTTGTGAGAGTGTTTTCTCTTCACCAAACTGTGATTGTAACCTTTTCTCTTGGGTTGTCTATGCCCTCTCCCTGTGTCTCAAGCTCCTAAAATAATATTTTGGGTTGTCAGAAGTCTAACCACCCAGCTAAAGTGGAAAAGGAGATATTGAAATGCTTTATTCTGGCTTTGCTTTCCTGCAAGTGACAGGTTTTCTTCTCTGGGATTTATGTTATTGTTTTAGGAAATTATACTCATTTAAATCTAAACATAGTTAAAGCAAGTAAAATATAACCTCATTACTTTTCACTCACGTGTAACAGTGATTCTGAATAACAGGGTCGTCCCCCTCTTGACTTACGCATGAAAGTTAACTGTGCTGGAAGCTAGACCACCTCTGGCTAGGAGCCCACTAGAATTTGCAAGGTGAAGAGCTTTGAGTAAGGTCAACACTAGGATGGGAACCTCCAAAGAAAACCCAGATGTCTCAGATGAATATATGATTTTCAGTGTGTTTGATTATATCCCTAAAACTCTAGTGGCAGATCCCTTCAGCCATCATCTTGGGCAGACTTTTCACCATACCTATCCCTACTTAAAATGCGTAGGCAAAGCGTCTCCTGCTCACGGTAGCTCTCCATCAGTGGCTCACCGAAGCCCCATGGCACCGCCTCACCAAAACCCATCGTTAGATTTCAAGGATTCTGTGAGCCAGTTGGTTTGGTTTTGTTTTGCTTTTTGAGAGAGAGAAAGAGAGAGAGAGAACACGGGTGTGGAGAGAATCTCAAGCAGAATCTGAGTGTGGAATCCAACCTGAGGCTGGATCTCATGACCCTGAGATCATGGCCTGAGCGGAAATCAAGAGTCTGATGCTTAACTGACGGAGCCACCCAGGGGCCCCTGTGAGCCAGTTGCTAAACATCGTTCATAATAAAAACTTAATCATATAAACTTGTAGTTAAATAAATTATATTAAAAACAAAGGTGATAAATACTCAAAACTCATCACGTGTTAATTGTTACCACATTTAACTGTTAGCTGTGATCTTGAGATTCCGTCTGAACGAGTGGTGCCAGTACCACATCGTGGTATACTGGGCACCTCCCTATCCAGCTGCGCTCTGGCCTGTCCAGTCAGGGACATCACATGCATAGCGAGAAATCAGTCATGGTGGGAGGAGTTACGTCACAGAAATCTGCAAATGCTACAGATTAGAGCTTCCCCGGCAGATCCAATCGTCAGCCATTTACCGGCACCCTCCACCCACTGCATTTGTAATAAAGCAGAACAACCTTCCTCAAAATGCTATGCAGAGCTCTGTATTTTTCCCTTGTGGCTTCATTCTGCTATGGAGTTCCAGAAATGAAGTACATATGTCATTTTACTCAACTTGGGCAGAAGTGCGGCATCAGACTGTGAGTCGAGAAAAGACCGGTTCCTTACTGGGTGCGGGGAACTGAGCATTTCCCCCAAACAGGAAAGAGAAACGTGGTAGACTTAGCAGAGGGGAGTGGTTCTGAACCAGGAAGAGAGGCAGTCAGCCTGGCGTTGTAGGTCTCATAGATGGAATGCAGAGAGAATTCTGGAGAAACCCCACTAGTACTGAGGCTGCAGGAGCTCAGAACAGGGCCCTACAAGCCGTTCTTAAAAACTTTTTCACCGGTCTGCAGAATAATGATAAAAATGATCTTAAGAAGATAATGAGGTTTTTTATGAAATGATTTTTTCATTAAAAATTACTTTTTTATTACGGGATCATAGATTAATGATCTCAAGAGGATAAAGATGACCTTATTAGAAGCATGAGGCTATTATCCAAACTATATATATGGGTAGCTTATATCTTCAGAATTATGTTGTCCCCAAAGTCCCATTTGTGCCCATTTCACCTGCTTGCAATCAAGAATGCTTGTTTTTTCTTAAAAAAAAAAAAAACAATGTTTTAAATGGTGATCAGGTTCCCAGGCTAGACCAAAAAAGCAAATGCACCACAGAATAGAGTTAGTTACAGCATTAATCTTGCTAGCCTGAAGTCTGAATGTGGGGGGAAGGGGACAGTCTTTGCAGGAATACAGAGGACGGAAGACAGGAAAGAGCATTCCTCTTCCTTCTCCTGAGCCCATGAATCGTGCCCTAGGAGAATCTGAACCAGGTGAACCATGTCCTTATCCATTTCCTCACCTCGCTTTGGGCTTTGCTCTTTCAGTAGCTGGTGTACCTTCTCACCGGGCTTGCATTTTCTCGAGGCACTCAGTGTTCTCCACCGTGGTACCTTCCAATGTCTGTCTGAATTCCGAAAGCGCTCCAAGTTCCACAGATTACTTGCCCTCTCCTCCCCTCAGTCAGAGCCCCTCCATCTATTTTTCCAACACAGCTGGTCTCAGGTGTCATTGAACAAGTTCACACAAACATGTGAATGACTGATAGCTCCTAATTTTCTAGAAACATTTTAATTTTTAGAAATGAATCTTGCAAACACAGGTTATCTCTAGTTGGCACTAGGTTGCAACATTTAAAAACAATATGAAAACCAAGTCAGAGTAGGGTTGCAGGGGTGGGGGGCTGGGGGGAGAGTATTGGAATAGGAGGGAATGGGGCAGGTCCCACAGAAATACTGCAAGAGAGTTGCTTAATCCTTTAAAATGTGTTTGTGATTTTCACAAACTCCTCCCTTTGACCCACAGATTTTCCAGAACTGGCCAAAGTCGGATTTTCGTTAATCCTTGTTTTGGTAATTGCCCACTGGTACAACCAGCCGCAGAATAACAAATGTTTTAAGATTAAACATTATAATCCTCTAAATTTTTTCAGATTCATATTTGAAAAGCTCCTCGTTTCCCATGAGGGGTTTTTATGGGAACTGTGGAGCTTTTAGCCGTAGAAGGGGGATGGCGTGAGGCGAAGCGTGTGAGCGAATGTGTGTGCGTGTGTCTGTGGGTGCGTGTGCATACACCGTGTGAGGGAGTACCTGTATGCACACTTGCACACGCTATTCAGCATCTCGTAAGAAGAGCTCAGTGTGTAATTAAACACACAAAGAGCTGCAACAGACTGTAGCTCTGCCCAGCTTAGGAGACATGTCTTAATCAGCTCTAAAACCTTCACGCACATCTACAATCCCTTCTACCAGCTATTCCCTCTCAGACCAAAGTCCTCCTGCTGTGGTTACTGAACGCATACTTTATGCACAATTCTAATCTCATTGCTTCTTTTTTTCCTGGTTAAGTGTAGACTTACTCCCCTATGCTTTGCACAAAACAGGTGTCTTCTGGGGCTTGAATTCCCTGTTGATCTATTGTTCAGAGTTATCTAGAATGCTACGATCATCTCTCAATCAGCTTTTACTCATGAACAATAAATGCTCATCAGTTAGCTGTGGTTGTTCGTCTATAAACCCGAGTGGTAATGAACACCCGCAAGTGGTGATGAACACACATGAGGTGTGAACAACAGACGGGAGTTTGCACGGAGGGTGATCACTGTGGGTCAGATCTTCATCTTGCATTCACAGTAGGTGCAGAGCCATGCAAAACACAGAAGGCACCATGGCGCCTGACCTTGAGGAACTGAGAGATGAAGAAAGTGAAAAGAAGAGTGCATCTCTCATTTTGCCCCGAGGAACGTCACCAAAGGAAAGCAGAGAAATCTCTGCGATTGGAGAGAAGTTCAGAGAGAGCCGTGTTTGAAATGGAAGCTGTGCTTCTGGTTGGGCTGGGTGCAAACGCAATAGAGGACCCACCTCCCACTTACAGGTTTGGCTCGGCAGCACCTGCCTACTTTTTCATTCTCAGGAACTGTCTGATGGAAATACAAGTCCCATATATACTTGAAGGTGTTCTAGTAGCCACATTAAAAAACAAGTATGAAGAAACAGGAGAAAGCAATTGTAGTAATACATTTTATTTAACCAAATACCTTTTCAACATGTAATCAAATAAAAATTTAGTAATTTACAGTCTTTGTTTTATACTGTCTTCAAAATCTATGTATTTTACACCTACAGCACATCTCGGTTCATACCAGCCACGCTGCAAGTGCTCAATAGCCACATGTGGCCAGTGGTGACATAGGCAACAGCAGAGGTCTAGAACATTCCGCTCAGGAGAGTGCTGCATGCATGTGTGCTAAAACTCACATTTACTGGGGAGGAGAGGTTTTGCTGTCCTGTTCTGTCTCTATATCCTACAGTCAGAAATTGGTTGGAGGCAGGAAAGGGATAGGGCAAATCATTTTTAGAGTTTTCCGAGGAATATTTAGCAAGGCTTGTTATCATCCTGAGGCACTTAGGGACTGAAGACGGTCCTTTGTCAGAAGCAGACTTTCTTTGTGATGCATCAGAAGAATTCCCTGCATTCTGGGAGGTTTGATTTACGTCCTTACCGACTCATCACCTACGTGCTAGGCCTGGCCCTGGCTGTCCGCGCTGTTCCTCTGGGCTTTGGATTGAGAGGAATTCCCTCACCCATACTCTCTCTCCTATCGGGGCTACGTAAAGGGAATTCCTTCTGAAAGCATTTCCTTCTGGCTCTGGCCATCTGTATAATGCCAAGGCTCTGCCACTGGGGGAGTGTAGCTGGTAACAACAGCTTCTACCCCTCTGGTGTTGGGACTCCTCAAAGCCAGCTCAAAGACACTGCTTGTGCTATCCTCACCTCAGGTGTTAGGACTGGCCCTTTAATGAAGAATCCAGGTTTCTGAAAAATCCCAATGATTCGGTGATTAGTCTCTGGCAAAGGTTTTTGAATTCGAGAGCACATAGGAAATCTTCCAGAGTGTTTATTTCTGCGGTGCCCGGGCCTCTTGCCCCAAGCGTCAGCCCTCGTGTGAAACTTCCTTTTCAAGAGGCCCTCCAGGTAATTCTGAGCGAGGTAGCTTGGCTCTCTCTGGTTTAGAAGTACTGGCGGCTACTGGAACCCCGGTTCCTATTCATGGAACGCATTGCTGTGTCTTCAGCTATCCCCCATTAGGAGGCAATGCAGTAAATCATTTACATTTTCATTTGAAATTATGTTTCAAATCCTTTTTGCCCATCAGAGGGGTTCCCATGTCTTTTAGGGAAAAGAAGCTGCTGGACGGTTGTGTGGTTTTTTTTTAAGATAACAAAAGGGAGGTATTGAAGCCAGATGAAAATCAAGTATCACCTAGGGCAATACGAGGCATGTCATTCACTTATCTTTCCTCCCTATCCTTGCTAGATTCTTTTTCTTTTATCAGTTTTATTTTTTAATTAATAAGGCTCTCTTCAGATAAGGGAGAAAATACAGATAAACTATAAGACACTTTGCCATAGACCCATCTTTCAGAACTGTTCATTTCTCTTTCATAGAATGGATTCCTAACATTAATTCTGTTTGCACCTGCCTTTTTAAAAACTTTAATCTTATACTTTCCTATAAAAATGTCTTCATATTTTTATTGTTTTTAATGATAGTTTCTTCTACCAAAGGAAGGCTATATCATACCTTTCTTCTTCAGTACACCATAATTTCATCAACCCTCTATGTTGTAACTTTTAAGTTGTTTTTTTTTAATACTTTATTTTTTTAGCGTTGTTTTAGGTTCACAGCAAAACCGAGAGGAAGGTACAGAGATATCCCATATACCCCTTGCCCCCACACATGCACAGCCTCCCCATTATCCACATCCCTCACCGGAGCGGTACATTCGTTACAATTGGTGAACCTACACTGACACGTCATTATCACCCGAAGTCCCGAGTTTACATTAGGATTCACACTTGGTGTCATACGTGCTGTGGGTTTGAACACATATAACATGACACATAGCCGCTATGAAAATACCATACAGCGTGGTTTCACTGCCCTAAAAATCCTCTGTGCTCTTCCGACACGTCCCTCCTTCCCCCAACCCCTAGCAGCCAGAATCATATGCTATAGAGCCTGTCAGATTTTTTTTCTCTTTTTTCCTTCCCTTCCTCCCTTCCTTCCTTCCTTCCTTCCTTCCTTCCTTCCTTCCTTCCTTTCACCCTTCTTTCTTTCTTCTTCTCCTCCTCTCCCTCCTCCTCTTCTTCCTTCTTCCTCTTCTTCTTCAACAAAGCTATGGTAAAGATTCTTTATATACATCTCTTTTGGGGAAGAGCTTGAGTTTTTAATAAATAAAACATAAAAAGCAGAAACTAATACCCATTTCCCACTACCCCAAATTGATTACTATTAATGTTTCAACACATTATCCCAGCTTTTCCATGTATACAAATATTTTTAAAGTATATGAATGTTCTTCTTAAAAAAGAGAGAGATGAGACTGTTTCAAGGAAAATGAAAACTCCCTTTGATGACTGTCTTCTAAATTGGTCCCGTCCTTTCTCAGCAGAGAAAATAACTATGATGAGTAATCCATTTTTACACATAATACACATATACCATATATGTATTAAAGACATTTAGTAAAGTCTTATGTTGTTTTACACAAACAGTATTGTTCTGCATGTATCATTCCATAGTTTGCTTTTTCATTCAGTAACATTTTTGATAATCTGTTCCTGTGCAGTTCTACAGAAATCTAATTCATTCCTTTCTATTATGATGTTACTATCTCTTACTTATCTGTTCCTTATGTTTGGAAATTTAGGCTGCTCTTCCTCTTTTGGGGGGGGTCTGTTACAAATAGTATGTGAACATGTTTGTGGGTATTTCTCTCTCTTTGTGGATGTGTATCTTTTTCTCTAGGTTAGACACCAAAGGTACAGTCATTGGGTCGGAGTAAGCATAGTGTTTTTTTTAATAGATGGTGTCCAATTTGCCTTCCAAAGATATGCCTCGTTATCTTCCAATCAATGATACATATCTGTATTTTTAGAACCTTGACAATGCTTGACTTTGGAAAAAATGTTAAGCTTTGACAGTGTCATGGATGAAATACAACTTATTGTTTTCAATCAAGTTTCTCAGATTAGTAGTACAGTTAAGCATCTTTTCAATGTTTATTAAGTAAACATACACTATGGACAATTATCTGATTACATTCTCAGGAAAAATTCCTATCTGATCAAAAACTGTATTTTAAGGCTTTCAGAAGGTATTTTGAAATTTCCATTTAAGAATTTTGTAACTCTTTATATTCTTATTGAAACCATGATAAAATATTCATTTTCCACACTCTTGCAAAACTCTGGATTACTCCATCTTTGCCAATCAGATAAGCAAAAAGTGTGCCTTGTTTTAGTTTTTCATTTCTTCAATTATTGGCAATGTTAATTTTTTAAAATTCATATCTACATTTTTAAAAATTCACATTCTTATTCATATTTCTTCTTTTTTGGACAATGGTTTAGCCAACTTTTATATTGGGATATTCTTTTTTTTTTAACCTACTGTCATACAATTTACAAATTCTCAGCTTGACATCTCTTTTAACTTTGTTTACAATAATTTAGTTATATATATGTATTTTTAAAATTGTGTTTAAGTAATAACACATTTTCATTAAATTTTCTGTCTTCTGTTTTTTAATTATTTTTCAAAAATATGGAACATTTGATGAATTTGCATGTCTTCCTCGTGCAAGGGCGGCGCTAATCTCTGTGTCGTTCTAATTTTAGTGTAAGCTGCCAAAGTGAGCACTGCCTTCTCTTTTAAATAACTTATATTTCTTATCTCAAAAGGCATGTGCATTATGAAAATTCATTAAAAATACAAATAAAAGAAGAAAGCAAAACCCATGTAATTTTACCACCTAGAGGTAAGAATTATTAATATTTTGAAGTATAACCCTCCAGACTATTTCTATGCATATCTACTACACATATATATTTTTTCCAGTAATTCTGCTGAGCACGTGACTCAGGAATAGTGTTCTAGGCCAGTGGTTCTCCAACTTTGGCACACATCAGAATCACACCTGAAGATGCTTATTAAAACACAGATTGCTGGGTCCCAGTCCCATAATTTAGTGAGGGGACCCAAGAATTTGCATTTCTGACAAGTTCCCAGTGATGCGGATGCTGCTTGCCTGGGTACCACACTTTGAGAACCAGTTTTAGGCTCTCCCCGTCTAAACGATCACATTGCAGTCACTTCTCTACTCAAACCTTTTTATGGTTTCCTCCTGTCTCCAGGACAAAGTCCAGACTGCTTGGCAAGGCGCACAAGTCTTTTATGATCTGGCCCTGAGCTGCCTGCTCTCCAGACTCACTCCTCACACTTGGCCCGGCTCTCCACCCCAGGAGGCTGACCTGTATGCACCCTGTCAACAGGTTCTGTGCTCCGCCTTGTGGGTCAGCTGGCAGGAGACTGGAGGGTGGGAAAGACAGCAAGCACAGTATTCCACCCCTGCCCCGCCCTTGGGCTTCTTTCCTCTACGGTTTGGCACTGGCTGCGTTCCTCTCCCTAGCGTCCAAATCAATTTGATTCTTTCCTATCACTGTGAGTCTCACCAAGTTCTGGTCATTTTCCCCTCCACGGGACCCTTGGGCTTAGGGACTATAACAACTTCCTGCTGGTCTGAGGTGAGCTTCATCACCCCCTTTGGATTCTTTTATCTCTGTCCACACACACACCTCTGTGGTCAATCTCTTCAACACATTCTCTTTAATTACCCCTTTTGGTCACTCCTTCTCTTTCCTGCTGAGACTGGCTAATCCAGGCCCTCCTTCCCTTTTTTTTTTTTTTAAGATATATTTATTTATTAGAGAGAGAGAGAGAGAGAGCATGAGCTGGAGGGGCAGAGGGAGAGGGAGAGAATCTCAAGCAGACTCCTCACTGAGTGTGGAGCCAGACATGGGGCTTGATCTCATGACCCTGAGATCATGACCTGAGCCAAAACCAGGAGTCGGAGGCTTCACCAACTGCGCCACCCAGGGACACACCCTCCTTTCTAATCTTACTTCCCACAAACCTTTTAGTTGACCCTTGAACAACAACATGGCGGGGGTTAGGGCACTGACCCCTGAGCTGTTGAAAATCCATGCATAACTTTTGACTCCCCCAAAACTTAACTATTAATAGTCTACTGAAACCTTACTGATAACAGTCAATAAACACATTTTATTTATGTTATATGTATTATATACTGTATTTTTACAATAAAGGTAGGCAAAAGAAAATGTTATTAAGAAAACCATAAGGAAGAGAAAACACCTTTACAGTTCTGTACTGTACTTATTGAAAAGTCCAGGTATAAGAGGACCCACACAGTTCAAACCACTATTGTTCAAGGGTCAACTGTACCATGCAGTTTACAGTCCCTTGCTTTTCTCTTTGGCTGAAAAGTCCTTTTACTTTATGCAGAAAACTACTCCTCTCCCTTTAATGCATAGGTCAAAAGTCATTGTCTTCATAAAGATTTCCCTTCTCTTCAAATTTACTCCACATTCCTGGGACTTTTTCATATACAGATATATTGAGATATATTGAGATACATTTCACAAACCATAAAATTCACTCATTTAAAGCATACAGTTCAGTGGCTTCTAGAATATTCTGAGTTATGCAGCCATCAGCACAATCTGATTTCTGAACATTTCATCACCCGTAGAAGAAGCCCTGTACCCATTAGCAGTCACTCCCTCACTCCTCTCAGCTCCTGAGAGCGGCGAACCACTCATCTACTTCTGTCTCTATGGTTTTGCCTGTTCTGGATATTTTATGTAAACAGAATCATGCATTATACTTTTGTGACTGACTTCTTTCACTTAGTATAATATTTTTACGGTTTATTCATGTTGCAGCATCTATCAGTATGCCATTCCTTTTTATGGTCAAATAATATTCCACTACACAGATATGCGACATTTTGTTTATTCATCAATTGATAGACATGTAGGTTGTTTCCACTTTTTGGCTATTATGAACAAGCTGGTATGAACATTCATGTACAAGTTTTTATATGGAGATGTTTTCAATTCTCTTGGGTATAGACCCAGTAGTGCAATGTCAGGGTCCTAACTCTATGTTTAACATTTCGAGGAACTACCAAAGTGTTTTTCAAAGTGCTGTTACCATTTTACATTCTCACCAGCAGTGTATGGTTTCAATTTTTCTACACCCTTCTCAACAGTTGTTATTGTCTGTCCTTTTAATTATACCACCCTAATTTGCATGATGAAGTATCTCGTTGTGATTTTGATTTGCATTTCTCTAACGATTAAGGAAGTTGAATATCTTTTTATATGCTTATTAGCCATTTGTATGTCTTCTTAGGAAAAATTTCTATTCTGGAGTCTACATATTCTGGATATTAGTCTCTTATCATATATTTGATTTGCAAATATTTGCTTCCATTCTGTGTGCTGTTTTCACTTTCTTGCTGGTGTTCTTTGAAGCCAGAAGTTTTTAATAATTTTGATGAAGATCGACTTATTTATTTTTAATTTGGTTGCTTATGCTTGGGGTATTGTAGCTAGGAAACCATTGCTTAACCCAAGTAATGAAGGCTTATTCTAATGCTTTCTTCTGAGTTTTCTAGTTAACTCTTTCATTTAGATCTTTGGTACATTTTCAGTTACTTTCTGCATATGGTGTGTGAGAGAGGCCCAACTTTGGTTTTTTTTGTTTTTGTTTTTTTGTTCTTAACATGTAACTATTCAGTTGTCCCAGTACCATTTGTTGAAAAGACTATTCTTTTTCCCATTCAATCATCTTGACACCCTTCTTAAAAATCATTTGAACATAAAGGTGAGGGCTTCTGGGACTTTTTATATACAACTTTACTATAGCACTTACCACATTGACTTAATTTAATAAAATATAAGCTTCTTAAGTCTAGGAATAAATCATGCCTGCTGATGCAGGTAGAGCAAAAATTTAAATACAATTAGCATTTAAATATAGTATTTAAATACATTGTAGTGCTTTCTTCTGCTAAAATGTAAATGAGGGGCGCCTGGGTGGCACAGCGGTTAAAGCGTCTGCCTTCGGCTCAGGGCGTGATCCCCGTGTTATGGGATCGAGCCCCACATCAGGCTCCTCCGCTATGAGTCTGCTTCTTCCTCTCCCACTCCCCCTGCTTGTGTTCCCTCTCTCGCTGGCTGTCTCTATCTCTGTCGAATAAATAAATAAAAATCTTTAAAAAAATAAAATAAAATGCAAATGATATCTAGGAAAGGACATTAGTAATTCCTAACCATAGAAGAGTTCATCAGATTAAGAGATAACAGGAACTCTAGAGAAGGAAGCCCAGGGCAGGTGGGTTTTGATAGAGGAGTTAGGGGAAGGGAAAATCTTCAGCATTGGTTTCGTTTGGCTAAGGCAATACCTTGGGCAATTGGAAGTGTACTTCCTGGTGTTGGGTCCCTGAAAGGAGCTGTGTGGAACCAGAAAAAAATAGAAATCAGGATGTAAAAGGAAGCAGCTGAAGAAGAATTCTTCAAGGGCCAGCCCGTTTTCTGGGAAGCACAGAAGTTAAAAACGTTACCAGAGAAGCTTTGGATATTCAGTCAAGACGAGCTGGTGGGTGCTTGTGATAGAGCCCTTGGTTACCTATTTAACCAAAGTAGCAATAAAGTATTTAAAAATAAACACAAACTAACACAATTAAAAAGGGCCATAGCTCTATCATAAGTGAGGAATCTTTGAAGGGAGGCACTTAAATAATAAAAGTTATATTAATGTCAACACGAAGCACAGAACATTGTTCTAAAGCACAGAAGTTTTGCTGTCTAGGTGGATTATTCTTAAAGTAAAGAATAACCCTTCATGTCGTAGGCAAAGTCATCAATCAGTAAACAAAGAGAAAAGCGAAAAAAGCTCAAAACTGAGCACATATTACTAAGATTTTTAACACACTCCCTAGCTTCTTTTCAGACTCAGGTATTAAAAACTAAGGCAAATAAAATTCACTTGCCGAGTTTTGTCCTTCAAAGTTATTTCAGCTTTCCTTTCCTCACTACAAAGGGTGTGGTACTTTGAGTTCTCTTCTCAACCAATTATAATATCTGGCTGGTTCCCTCAGTATTAGAAAAAAATACTTTTCACATGTGTATTTTATATTTGTATGAGAGTCATTATTTTATCCTTGTGTAAAAATTATTCTTTAACAGATGACACACAGAATCCTGTCACCTTTTGCCACATGGTTTTCTGACCAAGAACTCATGGGATGGGAGACAGCAATTTTCCTCTCTAGCCTGAGAAACAGAAATAAAATCTTTTACTTCTCCTCAGCACTCCCTCATCCTTGGGGGATCATCAGTGCTCTCATAGTTCTCTGGGGTATTAGAAATAATTCTAGTGTTTAGACTTTTATGAAGACAAAAAAAATCTATAACATAGTAATAGGCTTCAGTTTTGTCCATCTTAAAAGGCAGATTACTTTATTTCCTTAGTTTTCCTCTACATCTCAACTACCTTGATCTTGCTTTAAAGATTTTTATTTCCAAAAGCTTTTTGTCTGTTTGTTCTTCAATTTTTTATAGCATTCTGTTCTTGTTTCATGGGTATATCTTCCCTAATTTTTTAAAAGACTTTATTTATTTATTTGAGAGAGACAGAACATAAGAAGGGGGAGCAGCAGAGGGAGACAAAAGAGCAAGTTCCCACCTGAGCATGTGGGGCTCTATCCCAGGACCCTGAGATCATGACCCAAGCTGAAGGCAGCTGCCTAACTGACTGAGCCACCCAGGCGCCCCTATATCTTCCTAATTTCTATAGTCATTAATAATGACTTCTTTAGAAGAGTTCTTACATTATTTTTATTTCCTCAAAGTACTGTCTTTTTTTGTTTGTTTGTTTGTTTGTTTGTTTGGGGTTGAATCTTTGATTTTCATGTTAGGAGCTTTCCTGAGAGTGTGGCAATCTCTGGCTTCTCATGTTCGAGAGTAAGCAACTGAAAAGTACCTTGCAAGCTCTAGGTGTGTTGTGTTTACTGGGCACTTCTTCCCTCCCCACACCCCTCTCTCTAACCCACTCTCCCATACAAGATTCAATTCAAGCACTACCTCTTTTTTGGAAGTGATTCTGGTGTCCCACCCTGCCTCAACACTTTCCCAGCCCCCAATTCCACCCTACATAGACTGGGGGCAAGTCTGGCTCTGCTCTTTTTTTTTTTTTTAAAGATTTTATTTATTTATTCAACAGAGATAGAGACAGCCAGCGAGAGAGGGAACACAAGCAGGGGGAGTGGGAGAGGAAGAAGCAGGCTCATAGCGGAAGAGCCTGATGTGGGGCTCGATCCCATGACGCCGGGATCACGCCCTGAGCTGAAGGCAGACGCTTAACCGCTGTGCCACCCAGGCGCCCCTGGCTCTGCTCTTGACACAGTCACATACAGCAAGTATCTGTAGAAGGAATGAATATAGGAATGTCCACCTCTGACATGCCTTTTATTTGCATTACTCATGGTTCTTTCTCAATTGTGGAAAAATCAGAAGACCAACAATTGATAAAATATGTGTGTGTGTGTGTGTGTGTGTGTGTGTGTGTGTGTGTGTGTGTATAGTGCTGCTATAAGTTTTGGGGTGCATGTATCCCTTCAAATTAGTATTTTTGTATTCACTGGGTAAATACCTAGTTGTGTAATTGCTGGGTCATAGGGTAGTTCTATATTTTTAAGTTTTTGAGGAACCTCCATACTGTTTTCCAGAGTGGTTGCACCAGTTTGCATTCCCACCAACAGTGCAAGAGGGTTCCCTTTTCTCTACAGCCTCGCCAACACCTGTTGTTTCTTGTGTTGTTGATTTTAGCCACTCTGACAGGTGTGAGGTGGTATCTCATTGTAGTTTTGATTTGTATTTCCCTGATGATGAGTGATGTGGAGCATTGTTTCATGTATCTGTTAGCCATTTGTATGTCTTCTTTGCAAAAATTCTATTCATGTCTTCTGCTGATTTTTTTTTTTAGATTTTTATTTATTTATTTGACAGAGATAGAGACAGCCATTGAGAGAGGGAACACAAGCAGGGGAGTGGGAGAGGAAGAAGCAGGCTCATAGCAGAGGAGCCTGATGTGGGGCTCGATCCCAGAACACCAGGATCACGCCCTGAGCCGAAGGCAGACGCTTAACCACTGTGCCACCCAGGCGCCCCTTCTGCTGATTTTTTAATTGTATTATTCGTTTTTGAGTTTGATAAGTTCTTTATAGATTTTGGATACTAACCCTTTTTCAGAAATGTCATTTGCAAATATCCTCTTCCATTTCACAGGTTACCTTTTAGTTTTGTTGATTGTTTCCCTTGCTATTCAGAAGCTTTTTATTTATGCAGAAGTCCCAATACTTTATTTTTGCTTTTGTTTCCCTTGCCTCGGGAGACGTATCTAGAAAGAAGTTGCTATGGCTGATGTCAAAGAGGTTACTACCTGCATTCTCCTCTACAATTTTGATGGTTTCATGCCTCACATTTAGGTCTTTCATCCATTTTGAATTTATTTGTGTGTTTGGTGTGAGAAAGTGGAACTCCTAGCCTCAGCAATCAGGCAACAAAAAGAAATAAAAAGCATCCAAATCGGCATGGAAGGACTCAAACTTTCACCATTTGCAGATGATACTCTATATAGAAAACCCAAAAGACTCCACCAAAAAACTGCTAGAACTTATACACAAATTCAGTGAAGTCCCAGGATACAGAATCAACATACAGAAATCTGTTGCATTTCTATACATCAATAATGCAGCAGCAGAAAGAGAAATTAAGAAAGCAATCTCATTTACAATTGCACCTAAAACAATAAGATACCTAGGAATAAACCTAACCAAACAGGTACTCTAAAAACTGTGAAATACTTATGAAAGAAATTGAAGATGACACAAAGAAATGGAAAGACATTCTATGCTCATGGATCGGAGGAACAAATATTGTTAAAATGTCTATACTACCCAAAGCAATCTACACATTTAATGCAACCCCTATCAAAATACCAACAGCATTTTTCATAGAACTAGAACAAAAAATCTCAAAATTTTTACAGATCCACAAAAGACCCTGAATAGCCAAAACAGCCTTGAAAAAGAACAGCATAGCTGGAGGCATCACAATTCTGGACTTCTTACAAAAGGTTATCTTACAAAACTGTAGTGATCAAAACAGTATGGTACTGACACAAAAATATAGACATATAGATCAATAGAACAGAATAGAAAACCCAAAAATGAACCCACAGCTATATGATCAATTAATCTTCAACAAAGCCCCAGAGAATATCCAATGGGAAAAAGTCTCTTCAACAAATGGTGTTGGGAAAACTGGACAGCGACATGCAAAAGAATGAAGCTGGACCACTTCCTTACACCATACTTTTACCTAGAAGGTTGCTGTGTTTTTGATCGAAGCTTTCAAAAAGCCAGGCAAGCAACCTTACAAAGTCACTTGTAACTGAAACCCGGGATTTGGTTCCCCGTGTCCCTCGCAGTGAATGTCTGGACTGCTCAGGGGATAATGCCTTATAAATAATGTCAACTGTGGATTTATCAGCACAACGCTTAGCTCTAGCAATCAATAAGACATAGCCCTTTTTTTTGTTAATGGCGACAGTAAATGGCGTCTGTCCCGCTACATTCAGAAATCACATTAGATTTGCCGGCCAATCGACTGAAATGAAAGCATTTCCAACGGCATACCTCTTTCACTGCTGCTGCTTTTTCTTTTTGGCTTCGCATAAAAAGTCAGAGAAGATAAACAGGATGGGACTCCTGGTTCCCTCGCCTTGCCTACCCCTTACATGGGCACTGACCATGGAACTAAATGAGTAAATGAGCTTTTCAGGACTTCAGGTCATACGCATCGCTTCAAATAAACAGGAAAGTTCTAGAACTGTTTTCCACAAGCCATTTCTCCACTTAGCAGTGTCAGAGAGCTCACCCAACAGATGTGGTTAAGTCCCAGGGGCCTGAGAAAGTGGAGCACTTGTGTTATAGGCTATAATTTTTAACATTTTTTATCCCCAGGTCATGGGATATATGTCCAACCTGATTTGGTAGGTCCAAGGCCCGATTAACAGTTATCATCTTCATTAACAAAGAAATATTGCATATTTTCCCCATATCTGATTAATGGATTATTACCTTACATACATTGCAACTTTCTCTATGTTTCTCAAGCCATTCGTCATTTAGCCTTTCCCTCGGGCATGAATCAGGGCTTTACTTTTGTGTTTCTTAAGAGTATTCTTTTGACAGAGTGAGTCATAAAAGCTCAAGTGTGTTCATTCTCCTTTCAATTTGTGAATCTGATCCAGCATAAAGCATTTTGACTACATGAAGAAAGGAACTGTGTAAAAAGCAAGTATTATTAATGTAATACTTCCCCGGGCACATTTGCCAATCAAAATATTAAGCTCCCTTTAAAGAAAGGCTTGGGAATTACCAGGTTATCGTTCAGTGAAGAGTTTCTGTGTGTAAAACTGTTCCAAGCAAGGCTAATGTCCCTGCAATGTAATGTCACATGTAGCCTTCCAAAAGGGATACTTTGGGGTCTGCAATTTCCCCTGTGTGGGCGGTGCCCTCGTTTTTCTTAATTACTGGAATGCCAGAAAAGTGTACTTTGGCACAGGAGGCCAGCCTTCGATACAGCTTGTCAGCCATCTCTTCACGCTGAAAATGTAAGTAACCTGAACGGAAGGGTTTCTATTTACCGCTTTCCCATTTAAACACATTGCCCATAGCTGCTACAAAAATAGATGAAATAAACCAAAATGCGTATTGACGTCTAAATAAAAATCACTGGCCCAATTTGCTTTCCAGAAAAGCTCAGAGTGTTCATTCTAGCTTAGCTTCCCTCTCCCACTCCGCTCCCTTCCTCTTCCTTTGCTTTGAATCCAACACTTGAAAAATCATCTGTCCTTTTTTGGGCTAGACTTGGAACCGACCCCTCCCACCCTCCTACGCCCAAGCAAGGTTACGGTGAGTCTGTGGCTGGGCACCGCGGGGCTGATCCCTTCCACGCTCCCGGAGGGCCCTGGAGAAGCACTGTCCACAACAATGCGACAGCTGTCACAGACAAGCCTCGTTCTTTCCCAGCAGAGCACGGAGGGGGCTGAGCCTCCCTAACCACACGGGGCATCTCTATTGTTTTTTTCTCTGAAAGGGCAGGGGGTCTCCATCCTACCCTTTCCCCTTCAGCCTGCACATCCCCAAGCAGTCAGTTAGTCACTCGAGGCTTTGGACATGAAATATGAGGCAAGAGCAGGCAGGGAAATCTTAGACACGGAACGAAGCCGTTTGAGAGCTCTTGCATCAGCCTGGGACTTGGATTTTTGTGTTTGTGTCTTAAATGCTAGTTACTATAGCTACCAGGAGCAGCAGATAGAAAGGTGATCATGGAAGCCGGCAGGGGCTGTTCAGGAAGATGGTGTATCACGTTTTCTTTTTGAGCTTTTCTGGCACTCAACGTTCCGTCAAGGATACCTACTTTAATTAACGGTTAAATTGGAATTGAAAATGAATCATCATTAGCCACCTGCCGTTGATCATCTGGGACCTCAGAATTCCAGTACTCGGTTTTCTGCCAAAGGGAGAAGTCTGCATGCCATAGAGCTAATCAGAAGGACGGTCTCTGAAGTCCATCTGAAGACTTACCACATTGTTATTTATTCCAATTTAAATGCCAAGGTCAGACTTATCCGATTAAGTTTAATTTGAAGAAACAATTGGTAGCAATCGCCCTGCTCTCCGCTCTTCCTAAATAATCAGATTAGCATTTTTCCATCCTATTAGACGTTGCAAAAATTCAAGCCTGTGAACCATGGAGTCTTCCTAAAAGCTGAAGAGCAAACTACACAATTTTACGAAATTTCTCTGTTTTGTCATCTATTTTCTCTTTACTGGCCCACATATTGTCTAAAGAGCTGTTAAAAACTCTTCACTTCCCTCTCCCTGCATTACCCGGTTCTATTGTCAGAGGCCATGCTGTCGGTGAAATTTGGCTTGAGTAGAGCCTGCGCTGCAACAGCAAACAATACAGAGACTTATGAAAGAGCTCCTGGAACTTAACAGAGCAGCGAAAAGCAACGCAGCTTCTCTGCTCCTGGTGGAAATGATTACCAATTCAGATTACCCACAGAGAAGCCTCTCTCCATGATGCATGGAAAAGTTTCCAGAACATAATCTAATAATACCAAAAATAAATAGAAATACTAAATAAATACTCCAACAAACCCACGGCTCACATCACAAATGGAAATCCAGAGAGCTGACAGGGTGCGGGTTTTTCCTGTGACCCAGAGCGCGCAGGAGGTACGCACCCAATGTCGGTGAGAGCGGATCGAGGTGCGGAGTGTCACTGTGCTTTTCCACGTGGAAAAAGTGATGTACAGAAAACGGCTGTGGCTCGCCCCAGGCTATCTCGCACAGAGACGAGGGTGTGACGGACGCCAGCGTCCTCGTGCTCGGCTGAGGCTTGCTCTGCTATGGCGTTGTCTCTTCCAGCACATAAACTCTCTCTTCACAGGGAAACCTTATTACGCGTTCCTTACATCTCACGGAGTCTCGTCAGGCGGTCAGAAAATAATTATTTTAACAATAGCTTTAAAAACGATGCCAGCAGTGGGGCCCCTGACTGGCTCAGTTGGTGGAGCATGTGACTCTTGTTCTTGGGGTTTTAAGTTCAAGCCCCATGTTAGGTGTAGACATTAGTTAAAAAATAAAATCGTAAAGAGAAAAGGATGCCGGTAATGCGTGCCCATTATAGAAAGACCAAAACTACGCTCAAGAAAAAAGAAAGAAAAATCAACTGTAGTTCTATCATTTGCGTCTCAGTGCAGGCCCTTTTAGACATTTTTCTTGGCATTTTCTTAATATATGAATAATACATAAATAGGCGATTTCATTTTTTACCAAGATGGGATCGTATCATAATTTCATTATTCCGCACATGTAGATCGCTCATATACAAATGTGTGAATACATGTAGTTCTACAACTTCATTTTTAGAGGCTAAATAGTATTCCGTTATACAGAATTCGACAATTATGAACTACTTTTTTATGAATTATTATTTTAGGAGGCAGAAACACTGAGAAATACTGGGGTGAACATTTTTATAATTAAAGTTTGCACACACCCGTAATTACAAATACTTAATTATTCATTGATTAGTATCAGTCTCGATGTTTTCAAGCCTAACAACTTCGAGCCCATGTGCACCGTGAAAGCACATTCCTCTGAAGGCTCCAGACCCTGCCTCCCTAGGGCACCACATAAATAGTTATCTGTTGAAAGCGACCTCGAACTTTGCAGTCATCTGTATTTTGGCAATAGAGGCAGGCAGGATCTTCGCATAGGGGAGACAGGAGAGATGATGAGTTGAAAGCCTTGGCTATATAAGAAGATTCTTCATTACTGGAAGAGTTCAGTTCCAGCCCATACACAAATTCTGAACAGGAATGTTCTCTACATGCCAACGTGATCAAAACCACGACCCGTGCAAAGGGACAAATTGTGGGGACTAAACGGTGAAGGTCAGATTACCTTCTGAGAAGCCACATGGAGAAAGAAAACTCCTGATGACAGAATCCCATCCGCGAGCAGATGAACCTTGAAATACGAGCCTTCATGGGATGTCATGCGTCCTTCTAGGAATTGCGACTCTCCTTGATCTTTCTGTCTGCAGTGCTTTGGAGATGTTTACGGTAAAACTGTAACCTAAGACTTGCCTTTCAGGAAAAGAATAACTGGTAATCCGATCCTAGAAAGCTTTCTGCACTGGGCTTTTTAAATAGTAAGCGAGTGGAAGGATTTGCCTCCCGCCATGCCCCATGGAGCAAAGGGGACGGGAACGCGCACGCATCCAGCGGCTTCCACGAGCTGCGTGCTGTGGCAAATACTCTACATGCATCAGCTCCCTGCTGCCTCCCAACCACCTCAGAAGCGACTCATTGTTCTTCCATTTTATACCGGGGAGAAACTGAGATTTAGGAGGATGCAAACATGTATGCCCAATCACATAGTTGGCTAGTTGCAAAGACTAGGTTTGAACACAGTGCTACCAAACTGCAAATCACATGTTTTTTCTACCGCCCTTCTGTATTTAAAAAATCTTCCCCACATCTTATCCAATCTTGGTAATTCCGCTTTGCCTCAGGCCTCAGCCATTCAGGCGTTGTGAGCTGGGATTCCCTTTCCGGGTGGTGGCAGCCCTCAGAACAGAGACGTGAGGCGACCTCTAGTTTGACTAAAACTCTACCTTCTTCAGGTGACTCCAAATTCTGAGGGGCTCCTAGGCCTGTGCGCTTTGTAAGTGGCTCTCATGTGGAAGTCTTTAAACTGGGAGCTAGCGACTAACTTGGTGGGCCCTCATTTCAGCTTTCTATTCATAGAAACAGGCTGGGAGCCAGCCACATGTTGAGGAAAACATTTATGAAATTCTGATGAGAAGGACTACAGAATAATAGTTAAATATTATTTCAACATCACTAGATTCCAGTAATTCAATCAACTAGGGATATCCTTAACAATAATAATAATAATTAAAAGCAATAACAGCACTAAGCCTTTATTAAGCTCTCACATGTTCCAGTTACTGTCTAAGCATTTTATACATATTCTGACCCCACCTGGTGTGCTGTAATTCAATTCTGGCTCTAACCACCCAAAGTTAGCACAAACCCCACAAGTGAAGGGCCTGGTCCTCCACAAGCCAGACCTCACTTCAGACATCAGCCATGCTTTGGGGGTCTGAGGGCCACCTATACTTCTGACTGACTGGCTACAAATTTGGGGGTTCCCGCAACACTTGCAGGTTTGATAATTCACTAAAACAATGCACAGAATTCAGGAAAACACTATATTTATTATTAAGGTTTTACTATAAAGGACACAAATCAGGACCAGTCAAATGAAAAGATGCATGGAGTGAGGAATGGGAGGGTCCCAAATGCAGAGCTTGTCTTTTCCTTGTGAAATCAAAGTGTGTCACTCTCCTGGCATCAGTTGTGTTCCCTAACCAGGAAGCTCCACTAAGCTTTGGTGTGAGTTTTTATTGAGATTTCATAGCATATTAAATCATTGGCCACATGAATGAACTCAATCTCCAGCCCAACCCCCCTCTCCTTGCCCTCCAAAAAAGTCGGGAGATTTGGCTGATACCACATGGCCCAAAGCCCCAACCCTCTAATTACATGGTTGGTCTTTTGGGTAGCAGCCCCTATCCTGACCCATCTCCATCTTGATAGCACGAACTCAGGGGCAACCCAAGAGGCTCATAAATAACAAAGACATTTGGGAAATTCCAAGGGCTTTAGAAGTTTCTTTCCAGGAACCCAGGACAAAGACCAGAAAAATTCTTTATTATTCGACAGTGCATATTATTTACTTTTCCCCTTATAACATTTCTATGAGGTAAGAATTATCTCTATTTACAGGTAAGAAAATTAATGTTTAGAAGATCTATACATTTAGCCAAAGATAGAGCCAAGATTCAAACTCAGATCTCTCTGGCCTCAAAGTCTACCATTGATCTATCTTAATCATTAAGCAATATTGCCTTCTATGTAAGCCCCTAATTACTCTTAAAAATGCTTATGTATGAGAGTGTGCGTGCACACGCACACACACACACACACACACACACACACGTATTCTGAAGCTTGTCATTTAACTACTGCGGAAATGTTCTAATTGGACCCCAATATGCATCCCCCTTTGAGCAGGAAAAGCCCTTGGGTTTTAGAATTTCCTGACACCTTTGCATCTAGCTGTGAGGATACAGGATGCATGTAATTTCTGGGGCATGTCTTTGAAAAAGAGTTTGGTTGCCCTCTCCATTCTCATGTCTTGCTTCTGAGCGCTGACACAGGGTCTGGTACCGGCGAGCCACCATCTATCATGAGCATGAGAGCAACTCCTTACAGGAAGCAGGGCAACAAAATCAAAGCCACCCAGCTCCCTGTCGGACCTTGAACCACAGCCACCTACTCGCCCTGGAATGCTCACCTGACTCTGGCCAATAACGTGCGAAAGAAAGAAACTCCAATCTTACTGAAGGCGCTGCAGGGTTGGGGTATAAGGTCTTGACCTGCATTCTAACCACCACGACTACTAGTCTAAAAGTTTTTCTCCAGACTTCCAGTATTGCATAGTGACAGGAAACGTGTCACCGGTGTGCATGCCTGCACATTTGACCTGTGTGCAGACTGCATCACGCTCTATCCCTGCTTGTCCCTGAGTGCTTAGTGCTGGATCCCCCTTGACCTACCCTCCTCGTACCTGCTTGAAATGCTTAGGTATTGGACTGGTTGTCCACGTGATGAAGCCCACCCTTCCTTCTGTACAAATGCATTCTGTTATTATACGACAGTCATATTGTTTTCCCTCTATTGGGAAGCACTGTGGATAAATCTCAAAATGGAGGGGGAAATGCCATAAACTTTCCTTCCTACAGGAATTCAGACTTGCACTCACGACGCTGCTTGGTGACATATGATTTGTGCAGTCACCGTGCTGTGCGTGGCCCTGTCCCTGAGCTCCGATGTTGTCATGCTGAAGCTCAGCTGGTTTTGCTAGATTTTGGTCTTGGAGGTCAAAGTTTGACTGGAACCAGTATCCTGGGCCTTTGTTTAAATTTCTTCTCAATAGGCTCAGATACATTTAAAAAGAGGTAGGAAGTGTAAAGAACACTAGCCCACAACTTCTAAACTTATAAAATCTGCGACTACTAAAACCCCCACTACCTTGGCCTTTTAAAACTCAACCTAATGTTTGTCCCATGAATTCTTTCATGGCGGCCCCTTGAAAGCGGATACTGACAGCCGGCGATAGGGCTGTTCCTGAATTGTGTTCAGTGGAAAACTGACACACGTTTTCAAAGCAGGCTCCTGTTTTCCAAAAAGTCTTTTAAGGAAGTAAACTTAGAGAAGGGTGTGTTTATTTACATAGTTTGGGATTCCCAAATTACTAAACCATGTTCAAAACCAGAAAAATGATTCTGTGTGAAGGGAAGATACAATGAAGAGAAGCCAAAGCTTTCTTCATATTTTCTTTCTGGATTTCAGGAGGAACACTTCATGGTAGCAGATGAAAAAGTAACACTGTCTGAGGTCTACACGTAAGATCATCAAAGCATAGTGATATTTCCATTTGAAGGGCTGAGATTAACCAGAGAAAAGTGGATTGGAATGGATTGTGGTATATGGGAAGATGAGGAGACATCCTTTCAAAGTTGGGGTGCCCATGTTTGTCCTTCCTGTTTGTCTGTCTTGGAGAAGGAAGGCCATGAAGAAGGCAGCCATGCTGAGGGCCCCTGAGAGTCCTATTTCACTGTCTTTCTTTCTACATTTAATCTAACATATTCTTTTATAATATAACATTACTATGAGCTACTTTAATCAGCTAAATTTTCTTAATTCTAACTAAGGAAAATACCTTGAAATAGAATGGGGCAAATGAGAATTCAGCATTTCATCTTTCATTTTACGGGGTACTTGGTAGGAGCGATGGGGGGTAAAACCTACATGGTATTTTAAATGAGTCTTTGCACAACAAGGACAACTTGGGGAGACTCAGCAGAGAGTGTTGTGAAGATGGCAGGTCCAAGGTCAAAAAGGAGACAAGAAGGCAGCAAAGGCGAGCTCCCTCTTACTCAACTAAAATTTGCTACATTTCTGATGGAGTCAGAGGTTCAACAGTCTCTGGCTTTCCCTGTTACCATAAAGCTCTTTCACCCTAGCATCAACTACTTAAGGAACATACATGTAAGGTTGTCTGGGTGGCTCAGTTGATTAAGCATCTGCCTTCAGCTCAGGTCATGATCCCAGGGTCCCAGGATCGAGCCCCGCATCAGGCTCCCTGCTCAGCAGGGAGCCTGCTTCTCCCTCTGCCTGCTGCTCCCCCTGCTTGTGCTCTCTTTCTCTCTGACAAATAAATAAATAAATTCTTTTAAAAAAATGTTAAAGAACATACATGTAAAAACACAGAAAAAAATATCTTCAAGAAGAGAGTTTATGTTTGAATTATGAGAGCAGGGTTAAAGACAGATTAATAAAACATATCAGATGTTGGTTACATACAGGTTGGTTGTGGGTATTAGAAATGCAAGTTTGTTGAATTAAAAAAAAAATGAATGGAAGCACCTTTTCCTGTAAACTTAGTGTACTTAGGGTGGATTCATCTTTATAAAACGAACAAATGAAATGAATAACATTATAACTTGACTGAACTATCCAGGAACTGTCACTGAAGTCCAAGTCAGTTTATGTAGACGTAACCTATTTAAATAACCACTTTGGTGCTTCCTTCACTTTAAATGTGAGATCAGTCATTCCATCAGGCCATGCATTGTTTGGGAGTTTCTCAACCCTAGTCTGTATACTGAAGGGTTTACTTGCAAATAACTGGTAGGCATCTGTGTTTAGAAAACTCCTCTCTCGTTACAACATAAAATATTATTAATAAGTAAAAGTCTGATAAGAGGGTTTTTTTTTTTTAAAAGATTTATTTATTTATTGGAGAGAGAGAAAGAGTGGGATGGGGTGGGTCAGAGGGAGAGGAAAAGAGAGTCCCAAGCAGACTCCACGCTGAACACAGAGCCTAAGGTGGGGTTCGATCCCACCACCCTGAGACCATGACCTGAGCGGAAACCAAGAGCCAGACGCCTAACTGCCTACGCCACCCAGGTGCCCCTGAGGTGAGTTTTATGTACAAATAAGACCAAACCATTCGAGGGATGAACATCCATCTCCGTTGAGGACAATCTCTCAGCCTTGAGCAAGAACGTGATCAACACGATCGGATATTTACTCAGTACCTGCCGGAATGCTGTTTCTGCACCGCGCCCCGCGCCTGCGCTCGTCTGGCGCTTTAAATAGAGTTGACACTTCGATCCCTCAGGGAAAATTGTAAGAAATCATTTGTGAACCAAGCTCTAAAAATTGGTATTTTTATGTACTTACATCTGTCATATAACTCACTTATACTGGAGCCAAACTCCAAAAGTCCAAATTTAAAAAAAAACACCAAGATTAAGGTAGACTTGATCTTTGAAATTAAATATCAGGTGACTGAAAACTTTCAGGCTATATTTTTGTTTTTTTGTTTTTGTTTTTGTTTTTGTTTTTGTTTTGAGTAGGTTGGGGATGAGTGGGCTTGATGGAAGCAGTCAGCGCCCTGGATGGTCTATCTCTGTTATCACTTTTATACATAGACATAGAATATATACATATAAACATTTTACACATACATAAATATATATAACATGTTTAATCTTTAGGTAATTCTATCGCGGATACTGTTTCAGGTTTTTAATTTGGGGGCTGTTCTTAATAAAGAGTTTTATTCTCACTTCATTTTCCTGAGTTGTGTGGAATTATACATCTTGGCCAGGCTCAGTGAAATCCTGATACTTGGGTCTGTCTTTTCTTCATGAGAATGGTTTATTTCAGTACTGTTCTTTCCTCTCTGGCTGTGAGATCTACCTCGGTGGCTCAGAAGGGTTGGTTTAACCATAACAGTATGGGTCCGACTGGAAAGAACATCTGCCTTCAGAAACAGTGCCATCTCTGAGAAATTCCCGGGAAATCCAGGTAAGCAGAACACATAATCTAGAGTAGTGTTCCTAACACTTGGGTGTTCACAAGAACCACTAGGATATCTTGTTAGAGACATGGAATCTTGGACCCTACGGCCAGAGGTTCTGTTTCAGTGGGGTTGGGTGGTTCAAAATAAATATTTTTTTTCAAGATTTTTTATTTTTATTTATTTGAAGAGGTAGAGACAGCCAGCAAGAGAGGGAACACAAGCAGGGGGAGTGGGAGAGGAAGAAGCAGGCTCCCAGCGGAGGACCCTGATGTGGGGCTCGATCCCATAATGCCGGGATCACGCCCTCAGCCGAAGGCAGACACTTAACGACTGCACCACCCAGGTGCCCCCAAAATAAATATTTTTAACAGTACTCCTGAGTGATTCTGCTGCAGGTGGTCTGTGGGCCACACTTTGAGAAACGCTGGGCTAGTGGATTGCAACATCGGTAGCAGATGACAGTCGGGGATGGCAATTGGCAACGGGAATGTGGCCTCCTGGGAATGAGATGTTGTGGAAGATGGATAGAGCCTCAGCTGAGGAATTCAGAGACAGAAAATATTCTGAGAGCCGAACTGGCAAAAGCAGTGGTAAGAAGGAAAGTCCCTAAGATCCCATTTCCCTGGCTGAGACAAGTCTCTAGCCTTTGGAATGAGGACTATTAAGAACAAGACAGTGCTGTCTCCTGGACGACAGGGCCCCAGGCCCAGGGAACCAGGCACCCATCTGACCCAGGGTGTCAGGTGGAGCCTGGGACTCAGTGTAAAAAAGAACCCTTGTTATGGGTTGAACTGTGTCCCTTAAAAAGATATATTGAAATCTTAATCCCCACTACCTGACCTTTTTTGAAAATAAAGTCTTCATAGAAGTAATCGAGTTAAAAAGAGGTCATTAGGGTGGGCTTTAATCCAATGTAACTGGTGTTTTTATAAAGGGGAAATTTGGATACAGAGACAGACACACACAGAGAGCAGGTGATGTGAAGATAGGGAAAAGACATCTATGTGACTAGAGCTGGGTATCTACAAGCTAGTGATTGCCGGCAAATGCCAGAAGCTAGAAGAGGCTAGAAGCCCTCCTCTCCAGCTTTGCTTCTTTCTCCTTCATTCTCCACACCGTGGCTAGAGGAGTCTTTCTAAACACAAACTGATCAGTTCATTTGCTTGCTTAAAACACTTTGGCTTCCCATTTCTTTTGGGAGAGAGTCCAAACCCCACAACAGTTCCATCTAGCCCTGCCCATTTCCCCTCCTCATATCTCGTGATTTACCTTGCCTCCCTTACCTTCTCCTACTCACATTCTATTCTCCCAAACTAAGAGTTCTTAGACTAAGTCTTATTTTCTTTCCTTCCGGCCTTCGTAGATACTGAATCCTCTGCTTAGGACTCTATTCCCTACCTCTCTTGCTACCTAAGTCACATCACGCTTTAGGTCTCATCTTGAATGTCATTTCCATGAACCTTGGTTCAGTATCTTTCCTGAGTGTGCATAGCACCACTTAGTACCCCCATGAGAGCACTTGTAGTACTGGGTTGTCACTGACTACTTACTTGTTGGCGTTTGATCCACTTAATCTAAGTTCTTTGAGGGCAGGGATCAGACAAATGGTAGCTCCAGAATTTTCATAGGAGTGGATTTAAGTGACAATCTGGTTATGAGAAGGGCTAGGAATTTATTTGGGGAAGGGAAGGCTAAGATGGTGGGGTATCTAAAACTTCCCTAAACTATTCCTTATATTGCTTTTGGCAGGTATCATGCCTACCTTGTTCACTATGTGTCTGGCACATAATAGGTATTCAAAAATGTTGAATGACTGATTGAATACGTGGAAAGTTCCATGACCAATTAATGTGCCAAGGTCAGAGCCAAGTGCACTGAATCTCAAATGGGACTAGAACATCTTTTTAAATATATATTTATATACATGTATATATATATATATATATATATACACAATTTTTATTGTATGTATATACTATATATATATATTTAAATATATATATATATTTATATATATATATATTTAAATATATATATATACACACAATTATTTAACAATTTTTTTAAGTGGGCTCCACACCCAGCATGGGGCTTGAACTCATGACCCTGAGATCAAGAGTGGCATGTTCTAAGGCAGAGGCTCAAGGGGAAGAGAGGAAAAAATGAAACAAGACCAAACTAGAGAGGGAGACAAACCATAAGAGACTCTTAAAATAAGAAACAAACTGAGGGTTGCTGGAGGGGAGGGGGTTGGGAGGATAGGGTAAGTGGGTGATGGACATTGGGGAGGGCATATGTTGTAATGAGCATTGGGTATTATGTAAGACTGATGAATCACAGACCTGTACCCCTGAAACAAGTAATACATTGTATGTTAATTAATTGAATTTAAATTTAAAAAAAAAAAGAGTCACATGTTCTACTGACTGAGCCAGCCAGGTACCCTGGGACTAGAAAATCTTAAATTCCTTCCTGCCTAAGGTCAGGATTGGTTGTGGGTTGCCCAAGCTGTTGGAAGAGTAGAGATGCAGAGACTGGGGCCAGGCTAAGCTCCTTTCTGAGAAAGGCTGACTAGTCATTCATCATCACTTCCTCTGGCTTGGTCCTTCCTGCAGCTCATCGAAATTTCAGCTCTCATTATTGACTCTTCACCAGCTGCTTCCTTCTTCTGCAGCAAGACAAGAGGGCACCATTTCTCCAAGATGGATGGTCTACATAAAAATGATTTTATTGATTTTGAAAGACGCCACACAGCCGTCACTCTCTCCTGGGCTTATTGAATGGACACAGCCATTCAGGATCCTATGAAATGGTGTCTCTTTAGGGAATGGTAACAGTTCCATTACAAAAGGACATTAAAATGGAAAGGAATAGGAAGAGAGAAGAAACATAACTGAATGTTGGACAGTGAAGGCAAACTTTGGAGGAAGAATTTATATCGAGCATGAAGAAACCTAGGAAGAATCTTGACAATCATATTGTTAGATGGCTAACGGCTCTTTACCACATATATTCAAGGAGTATTGTTCTAGAAACTAAGGAGGACATGGAAAGGGGCAAGAACTTCCAGAGGTGCATTGCGAGTGTATTAGTGGACTATATACAATAGGAACATTTGTGTGTAGCTAGCATATTTGGAAGAGGACTGGAACAGAGGAAGAGTCCAGTAGTCATGTAGCATTGTAAGTTCCCTGCCTTTATGTTTTTCAATGGAATTGTAGGCTGCACCCTAGGCCAAACTGGTTCCATTTCCAGTACCAACTAAGAGGGATAATAGCTCAGAAGGACAGTAGTTGGTGTTGAGAAGAATCCTGAGTGTACACCTAGGCTCACTGAGAAAGCAGTGCCAGATCAGTTAGTGATGTCTGCCAGTTAATGAGCAGGGAGAGGAGGAAGAACAAAGACACCGTATATTTGCATATTTTTTTCCTGTTCTAGGTCATTGGCAGATATCTGAGTATCCTCTGGGACTTTCAGTTCCTAAGTATTACTTCACTGTGAGCTGGAAGTTTGATCTTCCAGAAATTCTTTTGATGAGACGGTAGATTGTGTCTTTTAGGTTGAAAAATAAGAGAAGCAATTAAAAATGCACAGATATTTATCCTACTTCAATAAGACAGCTCATTAATAATCAAAGAAACTGAAACAAGCAAAATACTCTTTTTAAAACCTATTAAATATTAAAGAGAGAAGCAAAAAGAAAGTTCAGAGAAATGTACACTCCCTTCCAATACTGAACTAAGCATGATTTGGTAAAACCCTTCTGGAAAGCCATTAGGTAATATATGTCAAGAGCCCAGAATGTTCATATCCTTTTACTCAGTGATTTGAATACCCCAAATTTATCTTAATCATATAATCAATTAGCTACAAGGATTCATGTTTAGAGATATTTCATACAGTTTGGTTTTGATGACAAAAAGTTGAAAATAACCCACATATCTAACAATATAGGATGGCCAAATAAATAATGTCAAGTGCATTTAACAGAATAAAATGGAAGCCATGAAAAATCCTCAAAAATTATTTTTAAAAATATTGATATTTTCTATTCGGTGAACACTGCAGGCTACAAAGCACTATATATAGTCTGATTGTAGTTCACGAAACACAGTTTTTCTCTTTAATGGTGTGTGTCTTCAGTCTGCCACAAGCACACAGACGCATATGACTGAAAGGAGATACACCCAATGTCAACAGCGATGATTTCTGGATTCATGCGGGAATTTCAATTATTTATTTATTTTTGTATTTTCCGGTATTTTTTGTGTTGAAATGTAAATGAAGGAAAGAAAATAATTGCTTCTTAAAAATTCACCCATCCTCTTAAGTTAACTCGGGGTGGCCTAGCATATCTACCAGTCTCTAGCTAGGACTGAACAGAATTTTTTATCACAGTTTGTTACTTCTGTACATATCAGACAAAACATGCTTCAAGTAATCCTCTCCCTCCCCCTTTATATACAAAGAGATTAAACACTGGAGGGGAAGAGGGGGCATAGATAACCAGGGTAAAGCCAAGCTGCAAGTCATTGGCAAGACCTTAAAGAGAGTTCGAGGCTCCAGTTTCCTAGTCCCAAACTTAAAACACACTCTGCTCCATTGTTCAAGCCCATTGGTCTGTTACATGCCCTCTAATCAGTTTGGACTCAGTCTTTGCAGAATTAGATCTGAATGAAAAGTTGGGTTGTTGTTTTTTTTCTTTTGTCTCAGCTGCTGTGGTTGAAGTGTTCTCCTCTGAGGCCTCCAAACTAAATGACTTCCCAACTTCAAAGAGCCTCTCCTATTTTCTGTGACTATGGGATGTTTACAGCAGGACATACTTCATGTAGCCATTCTTTCCCAGGCAACCTCAATGTTAACTTCGTTAACATGCTAATGTTGGCCTGTCATACATTAATCATTGGCATTTGTAATTTGGAGGTAACAAATATTCTTGAGTTCTAGATATTGTAAGATTGTTATCTTACCAGTTACACAAGCAAAAATGACAAGACAAGAACTTCTTCTCTCTTTTTTAAATCCAAATAGTGCAATTGATTCCATCGAATTGGTAGAGTGGGTTATGGGAATAAAGGCAGCCTGTTTGTGGTGTAACAAAGAAAGAAAGAACAGGCCTGGAAGCACAGAAGTCTGTCCATTCTTTGTCTGATTTAATCTCCGACTTGCCCATAACTCAAGTTGTTTTTTTAACTTTCTCAGAGACCCAGTGTCTCAACTGTAAAACAGAATAATTTATGCCCTTCACATAAAACACTGGGTTGGGGTAGGCGGACCACTCAAAGTGGAGATTAGTTCAAAGTGACACAAATACCTTACAAGTTCCATTAGCTTCTTAGAGAAGTGTATCAAATAGTAAGATGTTATTAAATTACTTCAATATCTGAATAGAGATAATACAAATATACCTTGTATAGAACTCGTTTACAAAGCAATATGGTAAAGTAAAAATGTATTCTCCATTAGATTTGTCAAATATCAGGTTCTAAAAAGCCTCTCCGGGTATTTTATAAAATAATATTTAACATAAACAGCATGGCTATATTTTATGTGAATTTCAAATATCTGTATTAAAGTGGTACAATATAAAAATTAAAGAGTTTTCTTTAATGCACAGAATTTGAGATGAGAATCCGCAAATTAAAAACTTATCACAAATAGCATGATTTCAAAACTGGTGGGCCCGGTGGATCACTGAAGTTGTTGCCTGGCATATGATAGTTTTGTGTTAGCCATTTAGGTAAATGAAAATACATGCTCTGTCTCACCAGATCTAGTCCTGAATAATGCTAGTCTTGAAATAAATGTGAGCACTGAATTAACCAAAGTCTTTGAGACATCTATCCTTTATATAACATGCTTCTGTTTCCTTACATAAAAACAACTATGGGAGGGCACCTGGGTGGCTCAGTCGGTCAAGCGTCTGCCTTCGTCCCAGGTCACCATCCCAGGGTCCTGGGATCAAGTTCCACAGAGCATGGGCTCCTACTCAGCAGGGAGTCTGCTTCTCCCTCTCCCTCTGCCCACCCCCCCACTGCTGTGCACACCCATGCTCTCTCTCTCTCTCTTTTGCAAAAGTAAAATCTTTAAAAAAGAACAATTATGGGATGTCATGCATTTACTGTCTTGAAGTTCTCTCATTTTAACTTTGAATTTAAATGGAAAATTAGATCAAGTGATGCTGGTATTTTGAATCTAGTTATACACATAGTTTTAAATTTATAGGAACACCAAATGCCTGGCTTATACTTTCTAAAAGCCAGACCAAGACTCCTAAAACCTTCTTCTTCCATCAGGAAAGTAGTTTATTCCTAATTCTAAATAGGCTTTGAGGACTCAAATGACTTCCTCTGTTCGGTTTGCAGGATGTTAATAGCTTTCTAGGGGCTAAATCTGAAGATTTATATTTGGATCTCTTTTGCTTGGCTTCTCTGTATCATTTCCTTACTGAAACCCTTTCCACGGTTCTCCTACCATGCAGTGCTCTGCTTCTGGGTGTTTTCTACTTGTTCCTCTTCTTCTGCCCATGTCATAAATACTGGTGTTTCACAGGTTCCAGCTTGCGGTGTCTTTCTCTTCTAACTATAGACTCTTCCTGGGTGGTTTTACTGTTCTCTTGACCTTAACCTCTATGCGTATAGTCGTGACTCCTACCTATGACTGTCTTTAGCTCTGCATGAATAACCTCAGGCACCCAAACGGAACTCATTACCCCCGCTGTCCTCATCAACCTATTCTGGGCCTTCGTATCTCCCTGTTTCCCCTCTTCCATCAATGTCATCACTCGGGCTCCAAGCTACAGAGTCATCCACAATAACTCCTTCTCCCTCAAGCCTCACTATCCCGCTTCTTGTCCACTCTCACTAATTCTACTATAAAACTATATTTTAAGTTTGGTCCCTCGTCTCCATCTCCCCTGCAACTATGTAAGTGGAAGTCTTCCTCATGTCTCGCTTGGAGTATTGCAACAGCATCCCAAACTCTTTCCCCACCACCAGTCTCTTCCCCACGTAGGTCATAGCCCACGCTGCTGCCAGGGTGAGCTTTCTAGAAGCAAGGCTGATCACACTTTAAAACTTCCATTGGTTCTCTGATCAGTAGAAGCAGCTGAATGAATGAACAATGGAATTCTCTAATAGAACGTTAACACTGCATAATGGTTAAGAGTCTAGATTTAGGAGTCTGGCATAGTTTTATCATCTGAGTGACCCTGGGCAATGTCTCTAGGCTTTAGTGTAGTCACCGTCTAACCAAATGAGTTTCAGAATTTCCAAATGAATGCAATGAATTGAAATCTGCAATAATTCTGGTTGCACAAACACCCCTACAATATGTACTCACTTCCAGAAGGTTGATCAAGCTTAGAAATGCTCATATATTAGGTAGTAACTTCTAAAAGGATTTAGCTATTTCTCAGAGGGTTACACTTGAGATACCAGCTCATCTTTCTTTATTCCACTTACGAATACATTTCTCATACATAGACATAGCTCTGCAGTCATAAACCCTGCTGAGCATCCCAGGCCTGGACCCTCTCGAGCTGTGGCTCATCACCTGAACGTAACTCTCAAATCTCGGGGTGCCCCTCCGTGAACTCCAACCCTGCATTACTTTGGTCTCTTCTTTGACGTCTAGAACTTGGTGTCTCCACATGAACATCCTCAGCGATTCCTTGTTTTCATTTTTGGAGAGAGATTTCTCAGGGAGGACCAGTTAATTTCTTTTCTGGTGATTTTTATTCACAAGATATTGTGAGGCATCCAGATTCCGGCCATCATCTTCCAATGAACTTGAATTACAATCATTAAACAGCAGAGCTAGAGGACATCCTAAGAGACTACCGGATCCAGCCCTCGGCCCTTCACTCCAATGAGTTTGGACCCAATCCTGGAAACACAGAAAAACACAAGAAAACCCCCAAACCTGAGGAGGCACTAAATTATGGTAAGGCAACTTGTCCCTGAGAGAATGATACAAGGAGAAGCCACCCCTGCAGTGTGGAGAATCCCAAAAATGTGTCAGGCAAAGTTACTGTAGGCCTGGCCAGGAGGCCAGTTTTCAGAGGGGGCTCTCTGCTCTGCATGGACTTTGCTCAGCCCCACAGGCTGGTGCATAGCTCTGTTCCCTCCTATTGGCGCTGAGCTAGACACCAAACCCACCCATGAGTAATCCCTCATTGATAGAGTTGGGCCGAAGGACTGTGAGGGGATAAGAATGTCGGTGATCACAGCCAATATTCTTGAATTAGAACCAAACAACTTTAAAAATTCATCGGTCTTAAAGAGATGATCTGTCTAAATAATTTACTGACCATAGATGAAAAATTGTCCTAAATTCATTCCCTAGGGCCCTGGTTATTCAAGTCTTCTTTCTGCCTCCTCCCTAAAATAATGTTCTTTTGAGTAATCATTTATTTACTCCAAAAGGATTACGAAAGTGAATTCATAAGGCAATGGCGAGGTTGGGATTGTACAAGAAAGTCACAAAGTTTCCTCTTCCTTAGTGTTACTCTTAAGGCATTTGGACAAGTTACTGTGGCTGCCGTGGGATGATTGAAGGGCCGCACGGCTCCAGCTGTCAGTGTGGGGCCCTTGTCATCATGGGGCTCTTTGTCTTTCATCCACCATGAGAAGGTGTGTGTGAATAATGGGGAAATGCGTATCACCTCTATGAGCAGCATATGACATAATTGGCCTTTGGAAACCTCAGGGTTTAATTAGTATCAAAGAAATGACAAGCATTTCTGGGCCATCTTTCATGAGAAAACACAGCTTTATGGGAGATTACAGGTTATTTTTTTCTCCTCAATTAAAATTTGTGGTGAGAATGGAAATGTACCCTCAATTTGCTGAATCCGAAACCTGCCATCAGAACTCTTTCTACATGAGACATGTTATTTGACCTTATCAAGACCTCTGATCTACTGATGTGTGTTATCCTAATCTGTGAGACCCTGTCTAGTTTGGATTTTACTGCCCATCATTCGAACCCTCCCTTGTGATCTCCCTTGCCAGTTTTGTTTGCACCCCAAATGGATCAGTGGTTCATAACTGGGAGCTGCACATCACTGGAGAACTTCCTCAACACAGAAATACCCAGAGTAACCATCAGGTTTACGGAGCCTGGGAGGAAGTCTACCCATGTGCATGAGTGCTTCCAAACAATTCCAGTGATTTCTGTCACAAACCCTGGATAAGAACCACTGCTCCCACCTAAACCTTATGCTGCCCCATCTCACTGTCTCCTCTGTGATTGCCCCAGGCAGCTGATGAGAGCTGGCAAAATGCCACATGATACACTGGTGGTTATCACTACAGTTTCGTGGTCACCGGTCTCTAGTGGGTACTCAACACTGCTCATACAACCCCACTATGTTTCTTTACTCGACTGACCCACCAACTTTCCATCATTACCATTTCAAATTGTCCACACTCTTGGCCTTCTGGTCTCTGCTCCCCCTCACAGTTTCAGCAAATGGTCTTGCCTCTGATGTGGGAAATTCACAATTTATTTACGATGAAATTTATAAACTTACTTGTATCTGGACCCTTCTCTTGTCCTCTCCTGTTGCAGTGGAGGAGGAATTTCTACCTAGGGCTAATCCTTTCCCTTGATCACATGCCTTCCCACCTGTCCTAAGAGTCAGGAGGTTGAATCCAACATATATGCTTTTTACTAAGTATCTTGACCTCTTGGAGTGTTTTACCCACTTGGCCATTCTGTCCTTCTGGAGCCATTCTCTTCTCTTGGCCTTCATGATGCTACACACTCTGTTTCTTTTGTACCCCCTCCCCCAAGTCTTCATCACTGGTTTTTCCTACCTAGCCTTTAAATGTTAGAGTTTCTTAGAACTATACCTCACCATTTTATGCTCCATTCACCAATTTCTTCAAATCTCCATCTTTGTACTTTGAATTATAGTGTGTGTGTGTGTTCAGTTATAGGAACTTGGGTGTGCAAAAATATAACTTTCAGCATTTCTCATATTTTCCTTTCTACGGATGGTGGTAACTCAATCACCTGGACCGAGGGTTTCTCAACCTCAATACTATTCACATCTTGGGTGAGGATAATTCTTTGTTGGGAGGCCTGCCCTGGGCCTTGTATGATGTTTAGCGCATCCCTGGCCTCTGCTGACCAGATGTCTGTCAGCAGCCACTTCCCCACCCCCATTGTACCACACAAAAAATTTCTCCAGACTTTTTCAAATGTCCCTGGTTGAGAACCACCACATTCAGCTTAAACTCAGTCTCTTTAGGGGTACATAGACATTTCCTGGTTTCACCTCTTCCCCGTTGTCCTTCCCACCTCCCCGTTGTCCTTCCCACCTCCCCAGGAGGGGTCAGAGACTGTGGGGCACTTGTGTTTAATCCTGGCATTGAAAGAGAAAGCTCTGGGCTACAATCACTTCTCTGCTGGCATCCACTGTTGACAGTAACTCAAAGCCTGTTCACACAAGAGGCTCGCCTCAGGGCAATTGCTCTGCTGGGTTCAGCTTTCTCCCCTGTTGACACAGTTCCCTGACTCAACTCTGGCCTGTAGCTGCCGAGCTTGCGAAACTCAGCTTCTCCCATCCCATGTCCGATTCTGGCTCCCCACCCTGCAGCTCTACTGTGGGACCCCCTCTCCCTCCTTTGCAGGCCGGCTCCGCAGCCAAGGCCTGGATCACTCAGGGCCTCCTTCGGATGCCACAGGTGCCGGAGGCCTGAGGCTGTGTCTGTGTGAAGTGGGTCTGCCTCACTTCCTTTCTCTCTGTACTTGCTTCGTCTTTCCCATTTTACTACGGCTGCGCCCCATTGGCGTGGGGCACCCTGGAAGGACGTTTCCTTCCAACATTTCAGACAGGATGCTGGGCACCCGTCCTCTCCACTCGTGTCTTCCTGCATCATTCTGGGGCTTGCCATCACCACCCCCTAGGAATTTGGGGCCTGAGGCAGCAGCACGGGGCCCTTCTACAGAGACACACATTGTTCACTCCCTTTCAGTCTCCCTACCCTCCAGTCTCTCCAGTCCCCTCCCTCTGGTGTTCTCTCTCTTCCCTCCATGTTTCAGGAAAACTACTTTTGCAATCAGACACTACACTTTATCATATAAATACTGTGTCCTGAGCACTTCATGGTTTTTTTTTTTTTTCCTTTCTGAAGCTCAAGAAAACTTTCTTTTTTCCCTCCCACATCTGCCTCCACCATAGGTTTAAATACCTATTTTGGGGGCACCTGGGTGTCTCAGTTGGTTAAGTGTCTGCCTTCAGCTCAGGTCACAATCCCAGGAGACTCAGGTCATAATCCCAAGGGTCCTGGGATGGAGCCCTATGTTGGGCTCCCTGCTCAGTGGGGAGTCTGCTTCTCCCTCTGCCCCTCCTCCTGCTCGTGCTCTCTCTGTCTCTCTCTCTCTGAAATAAATAAATAAAAATCTTTACAAAAATAAAAAAAATAAAACCCTATTGTGGAATTCCATATAGACTTTTACGCCTACTATTTGATTCTTTCTTTCTTCTTGGCATTTTTGGTGTCCTTTCTTCCCTGGGGCAATAAGCCTCAGCCTTAAGATTCAGCATAAATGATAGAAGAAGAAGAAAAATAAGTTATCAAGAAGGAAAGATATAGAATATTATTCCCACTACCTGTGTCCTATTGTTTAACTTTCATACTTTACTTTGCAAAAGCCTTTTTGCAGGGCTCACTCAACATTTCATCTTTTTTTTTTTTTTAAGATTTTATTTATTTGACAGAGATAGAGACAGCCAGAGAGAGAGGGAACACAAGCAGGCGGAGTGGGAGAGGAAGAAGCAGTCTCCTAGCGGAGGAGCCTGATGTGGGACTCGATCCCATAACGCCGGGATCACGCCCTAAGCCGAAGGCAGACGCTTAACGACTGCACCACCCAGGCGCCCCAACATTTCATTTCTATCAGAGCTTCATCTCCTTGGAGGTGGAAGCTAAAGCTACCTGTTGCTCAGCTGGAAGGGAATTAGAGATATGGGGTCACAAAGGGCTAACTACTATTGTCTTCCTCCAAACTTTGCAGTGGACCTGCCACCAAGCAATTTGAGTTATCAGAAATCAGCTTTGAGAGGTATCACTGGTATAGATCCTTCAGTCTCTGTGGACATAACCAATACAAGATTTGAAGGGAGTGTGAAGTGTGTATATATGTGCTTAAAAAGTTATTGGCAATGCCCGGTTCTTTCACTGCCAGTAACAGTCATTCATTTTTTCCCTATAATTCTATTCAGCTTCATTCTGGACTGATTCAAATAGGAAGCCGACATGATGTCTACCAAAAATCATTTTAATCTTCAAGTTCCATAAAACAATATAAGACACTCATATAACTCACTTTCCTGTAATGAAGGTTATAGCGACTAAAGTGCTTCCAATTTTATTTTTAGAAACTGGTTCATGCACATGCATTTCACATTGAACGAAGCCTACTTCCTTTCTGTGACAGTTGGAGAGTTGTTGTTGTTGTTTTCATTCTCAGCCAGTAGGTGAAGAATGATTTCTGATCTACGTTTTTGCTTTGAAGAGACCGTCGACTCTATTAATAAACAAATGCTGAAACAAATTTAGTTTCCTTGAGAAGCCACGACCTGCACAGTCTCTGCTTGACAAACTGAGACAAAATGAACTGTGCAAAATTTTATATTACAAGCTAACATGGGAGCCCAGGGACTGGTCTTGAAGAGTGACAATTACATAATGTCACAAGAGTGACATTACATTCCAGAGTCACAAATCCTTCATGACCCCTGCCTTCACGTGCTTCTGAAGAATTTCTAAGCCCCGGCAGATCCATATGCAACCTTTCAAGATAATCCATACCTCAGCTGGTTCCTAAACCTCAAAATGACTGCCCACAGACAAGAGCATAATTTAGAAAAGAAACTCCCATAAAAATACACAGGTGAAATATAGATTGAAAATGGTGCATAATGACTGGTACGTTACTGATCATTACTGGTGCATTGAGTTTGCTCTGATTAAAGAGATAATAAATCTCCAAGGAATTAAATGGTTCTTAAAAGGCAAAGTGACAGTTAATGGTGATTTCTATGTCCCACCAGAAAAAAAAAAAAAACAAAAAACAAAAACTAGAAAGTACATTTATGTGGGAGGTAATTTTTTTAGTTTCTCGAAAGACAGCATAAACACTATCATTTTTGCTTTGAATGTGGAGATCGAATAACAAGTAAATCTTTGGTAAACCCCTGGCAGTCTGGAATTGGCTCAGAAAAAACAGAAAGGAGAATTCAGAAAAGCCACAAGGACGAGAGCCATGGGCTGATAGATGAAAACCCCAAAGCGTAACCGCTGAGAGGTTTCTGTGCAAACCTCAAACCGCCTGAGTTAACCGACTGACCCTCAGCATGTCCTACAGATCCATCACCCCTCTGTCCCCCGTCCTGTGACTTCTTTAAAGCTATTATTGTTTTTAGGTTTGTATTTCTTGTTTTCCCCAACGTTTTGCTTTGAAAACTTTCAAATCTACAGAAGTATTTAGAGAATAGTAGGATAAACCCTCTTATATCCTTTACCTAGATTCACTAATTGTTAACATGTTGTCACATTTGTGATACATTGTTCACTCTTTGTATACATCTCTCCCACCCATTTGTAAGTTGCATTATCTCCTAAGAGCAAGAACCTTCTCCCTCATTAGCCACAGTACCATTATCACACCGGGAAATTAAACATGGTTTTAAAAACACCGTGTAATTACACAGAATATACTCACATTTCCCAAATGGTTTCCAAAACGTCCTTTAAAGCATTTTTTTTTTCTGATCTAGGTCCAATCAAGAATCATGTCTTTGCATTTCTCCAAAGAAGACATACAAATGGCCAACAGACACGTGAAGAAATGCTCCACACATCACTTGCCATCAGGGAAATACAAGTCAAAACCACAATGAGATACCACCTGACACCAGTGAGAATGGCAACAGTTAACAAGACTGGGAACAACAAATGTTGGCCCGGATGTGGAGAAAGGGGAATCCCTTCCACCGCTGGTGGGAATGCAAACTGGTACAGCCACTCTGGAAAACAGTGTGGAGGTTCCTTAAGAAGTTAAAAATAGAGCTGCCCTATGACCCAGCAATTACACTACTGGGTATTTACCCCAAAGATACAGACATAGTGAAAAGAAGGGGCACATGCACCCCAATGTTCATTGCAGCAATGTTCACAATAACCAAACTGTGGAAAAGCCAAGATGTCCTCAAATGAATGGATAAAGAAGATGTGGTTCATATATACAATGGAATATTACTCAGCCATCAGAAAGGATGAATACCCATCATTTGCATAGACATGGATGGAACTGGAGGGGATCATGCTAAGTGAAATAAGTCAAGCAGAGGAAGAAACTATCATACGGTTTCACTCATATGTGGAACATAAGGAATAGCATGGAGGACATTAGGAGAAGGAAGGGAAAAAATGAAGGGGGAAATCGGAGAGGGAGACGAACCATGAGAGACTATGGACTCTGGGAAACAGACTGAAGGTTTCAGAGGGGAGGGGGGAGGGGGATGAAGTAGCTGGGTGATGGGCATTAAGGAGGGCATGTGATGAGCACTGGGTGTTATATGCAACTAATGAATCATTGAACACTATATCAAAAACTAATGATGTATTATTTGTTGGCTAATTGAATTTAAAAAAAAAGAATCACATCTTCTATTGTCTTATGTCCTTCGTCTCCTTAAATCTAGAACAAGTTGTCAGCAAACATTTTCTGGAACAGATATAAATACAAATATTTATATATAAATAATATACTATGATATAAAAATAATATAAGTATTTTAGATTTTGCAGGTCATACTTTTCTTTCGCAACTACTGAACTCTGTTGTTATAGCATAAAAAGAGCCATACATAATATGCAATAGGAAGGGATGTAGCAGTTTCAATAAAACTTTATTTATGGGTTTTATTTATTTTAAATTAAATTAATGTTAGTTAACATATAGTGTAGCATTGGTTTCAGGAGAATTTAGTGATTCACCATTACATATAACACCCAGTGCTCATCCCAACAATTGCCCTCCTTAATGTGCACCACCCAGTTACCCCATCCCCCCCAACCTACCCTCCAGCAACCCCCAGTTTGTTCTGTATAGTTAAGAGTCTCTTATGATTCGCCTTCCTCCCTGTCTTTATCTCATTTTATGTTTCTTTCCCTTCCCCTATGGTCATCTGTTTTGTTTCTTAAATTCCACATATGAGTGAAATCATATGATAATTGTCTTTCTCTGACTGACTGACTTATTTCACTTATTTCAGTGAACACTTGGGCTCTTTCCATGGTTTGGCTATTGTGGACATTGTTGTTATAAACATAGGGGTGCAGGTGCCCCTTCAAATCAGCATTTTTGTATCCTTTGGATAAACATCTAGTAGTGCAATTGCTGGGTCATAGGGCAGCTCTATTTTTAGTGTCTTGAGGAACCTCCATACTGTTTTCCAGAGTGGCTGTATCGTCTTGCATTCCCACCAACAGTGTTAAGAGGATTCCTCTTTCTCTATAATCTCACCAACATCTGTTGTTTCTGTGTTGTTAATTTTACCCATTCTGACAGGTGTGAGGTGGTATCTCATCCTGGTTTTGATTTGTATTTCCCTGATGATGAGTGATGTTGTGCATCTTTTCATGTGTGAGCCATTTAGATGTCTTCCTTGGAGAAATGTCCACATCTTCTGCCCATTTCTTAATTGGATTATTTGTTTTCTGGGTGTTGAGTTTGATAAGTTCTTTATGGATTTTGGATACTGATCCTTTATCAGATATGTAATTTGCAAATATTTTCTCATTCCATCTGTTCCTTTTAGTTTTGTTGATTGGTTCCTTCACTGTGCAAAAAGCTTTTTATCTTAAGTCCAGATAGTTCATACTTGCTTTTGTTTTTCTTGCCTCTGGAGACCTGTCTAGAAAGAAGTTGCTGTGGCTGAGGTCGAAGAAGTTACTGCCTGCTTTCTCCTCTAGGATTTTGATGGTTTTCTTTCTCACATTTAGGTCTTTCATCCATTTTGAATTTATTTTTGTGTATGGTGTAAGAAAGTGGTCCAGTTTCATTCTTCCGCATGTCACTGTCCAGTTTTCCCAATGCCCTTTGTTGAAGAGACTGTCTTTTTTCCATTGGATATTCTTTCCGGCTTTATAGAAGATTAGTTGATTATAGAGTTGAGGGTCCATTTCTGGGTTCTCTATTCTGTTCCATTGATCTATGTGTCTGTTTTTGTGCCAATACCATGCTGTCTTGATGATCATGGCTTTGTAATAGAGCTTGAAGTATGGAATTGTAATGCTTCCAGCTTTGCTTTGCTTTTTCAACATTTCTTTGGCTCTTTGGGGTCTTTTCTGGTTCCATACAAATTTTGAAATTGTTCGTTCTAGCTCTGTGAAAAATGCTAGTGTTATTTTGATAGGGATTGCATTGAATATGTAGATTATTTTGGGTAGTATAGATATTTTAACAATATTTGTTCTTCCAACCCATGAGCATGAAATGTTTTTCCATTTCTTTGTATCTTCTTCAATTTCTTTCATAAGTACTCTATAGTTTTCAGCATACAAATCTTTTACCTCTTTGGTTAGGTTTGTTCCTATGTATCTTATGATTTTGGGTACAATTATAAATGGGAATGATTCCTTGATTTCTCTTTCTGGTGCTTCATTATTAGTGTAGAGAAATGCAGCAGATTTCTGTACATTGATTTTATATCCTGTGACTTGCTGAATTTCTAGCAATTTTTTTTGAAGATTTTATTTATTTTTTTGACACACAGAGAGACAGCACAAGCAGGGGGAGCAGCAGGCAGAGGGATAGGGAGAAGCAGGCTCCCTGCTGAGCAAGGAGCCCGATGCAGGACTCGATCCCAGAATCCTGAGATCATGACCTGAGCCGAAGGCAGACACTTCACCGACTGAGCCACCCAGGCACCCCCATTCTAGCAGTTTTTTGGTGGAGTATTCCAGATTTTCTCCATAGAATATCATGTTTTCTGCAAAGAGTGAAAGTTTGACTTCTTCCTTGCTGATTTGGATGCCTTTTATTTCTTTTTGTCGTCTGGTTGCTGAGGTTAGGACTTCAGTACTATGTTGAGCAACAGTGGTGAGAGTGGACATCCCTATAGTGTTCTTGACTTGAGGGGAAAGAGAATTTTTCCTTTACGGGCTTTATTTAAAAACTTAATTTATGAGAGTCCTATAATTTTCACATGCCACAAAATATTTTTCTGTTGTTCTTTTTCAACCATTTAAAAATATACAAACCATTCATAGCCCATGGTCAAAAAAAAAGAAGTGGCAGGATTTGGCCCACAGACCACAATGTGCTGACCCCATATCTAGAACAATCCTCTGCCTTTTTTTTAAGTAAACTTTTTCTTGAAGTATATGGAAACATACACAATTTTAAATGGACAGCTCAAAAGTTTTTCACAAAGTGAACACTTTTCTGTAACAGCTCAGAATGAAAAATAATGTGATTTTATTTTATTTTTAAAAACATCTATTGGTGTCATATGTTGACCCACAGATGGTTAGGACCAAATCTATGTGTGAAACTACAGAATGCTTCTAGAAATAGAAATGGAAATTCTCTAGAAATTGAAGTCCTTACCTTCTGTTTACATAGCAAGGAGATGTGCGTGATCCAAATGTCTCTATCTTGATAATTAGTCTGTCTGTTGGGCCAGCCCAGCTAATCTTCACATTTGGAGCCATTTCTGAGGGCATGACAGCACGTGGAGTTTTCATTAACTTGCTCTGCCCCCTCTTGTCTTGCTCTCTTCCGGCAATCTGTGTCACCTCAGATGGTGCCCAGGCAGGAAGGTAGTATTTTAAGAATGAGCTCAACAAAAGGGAGTCATCAGCATGGCCCCCACGGTCTGTCAGGTCTGGGCTAAGTGAAGTTCACATTTATCAGCAAATCTGCTGTGAAGATTTGGAATCGTGACAGAGTCCCGTAGAGGAAAACCACCATGCCTGGTGGGTAACGGGCTGATGAAACTACTTAAAGCAGTTATTGTATCTTGTTTGCTGTATTTTATTTACCATGTGGTGCAAAATCTCTTGGCGTTGTAAAAACAGAACTTGGAAAGGCTCCTTTAGATACGGGAATGGTCATGAGTGAGTCACGGGATCGCCTCCTCAAACACAGTTAAGCTGCCTCCCAGGTTCCCTCTGGTGGGTTCCCGCTTTCCTGTTTACTCCGGGCATCTGAAGTCTGTTTACAGTCTTTCTAGGGATCATCCCAAGGGTGGAGTGGGCATTGATTCATTTTCTCAAGACTTAGAGCCAGCATCAGTCTCCGTTTCTCCGAAGGTGGCAGAATTGCTTGGATGGCAGTTTAGGGCATATATCTTCATTTGGGAGACGTGCAAACAAATAAACAATGGTCCAGCCTTGAGCCTCAGCACGTGGGCTCGGTTACTCATTTTTACAGGGGAGAATTTGTTTGCAGAAGCTCAATCCCAGGGCAATGTCCACTGCAGACCTTTAATATTCTCCTGGGGAATTTCACACTCACATTCCAAATAAAAGACTCCATTCAAAGAGAGGTCAACATCAACACTGAGGAAGTGAACAGACAAGGGGGCCAGGTTCACTCCTGGGGTTCTCAGGCCCCCTCCTTTTTTTTCTACTCTCAAATCTAGTTTTATGTTAATCTCTAGCACTCCCCTCACCCCCAGCAATTTTCACTTGTCTGAAGGCATTAAATTATTAGCTCTTCAATTTTATTAAAAATGTTTTCCCTCTATATTCAAATTCCAAATAATAAAATGGCACAGAACCCCTAATGGAGCAAAGAAGTCCATCAGACATTATGTAATAGGGACTTCCAGGTTAGGAAGGAAAAAAGATGTGATGAATTCTGGCAGCTTTTTCTTTTTATTTATCATGATGCAGCTTGAAGAGAGGATGGGCTTTCTCTTTGTTATTTACGATAGGACAGGGCTGTCAGTTGATAAGTAAATCCCATTCTCTGGCTTTCTCCTTTAGCTTGTGTTCCCGTCTCAAAGCATCATAAATAACCAACGAAGAAAAATACTGTCTAAACATGAAGAGAGAGTTCCATAAATGTTCACATTAAAAATGCATGATTGGTATGAAGACTTAATTTTAGCCACAGTGTAGCTTCCGTGTTTTACTGCGGTCATATTTGTCTTTGCATTGTCTGTCTTAGCTCTTTAACTCTGAAGCCCACTAAAGATGAAAAATGGGCATTTAAGGAGCAGGCACATACGGCGTTAGTGGTTCAGTTGCTGACCTGGCACCTCCCCGCTCTGTGGCATCAGCCATTGTGTTCCCAGCAATGAACTTCAACTAGTCAAACAGTCTCAAACGTGAGAGCTGGTGAAGAGAAGACAGAGCAGTAGATGTCAGTGATGGTGTGTAAATGGGCTACATTTTTCTGTGGTCTGTAAATATCGTGAAATGACATACAACTAATGGCTCCTTCCACCCCAGCCATGTGAATTCTAGAGTTATGCAAAGTTGTGCCAGACGTACTCACTCTGATTAATGAGCTTTCTGAGTCAGAGCCTCATAACATAGAGGCAGTGCTCTTACAGTGACCTTCTTTTCACCAAAACCAAATAAGAGTCTTAGCATGAGTGAGAGAAAGACCCGGAACAGGCTATTAATTACTATTTTTTTTGTTGTTTTTTAGGCAAGCTGAGGAGATTCTGGTTACTTATTATTCTTTGTCAGAACATGTTAGTAAATATCGTGAAATGCAGTTTGTGAAATGATTATGTTAGGAATATAAGCAATATCAGCTTTTTTTTTTTTCCTTTTTCTTTTAAAATTCTTGGCTACTAAACTTTTGTTAAGCATGGTCAGGCTGCTGAGATTTCTGTGGGAAATACCATGCTGGCCCTGGGAGAACTGCAAAGCTCAAGTCAGGAATCATCCAGGATCTTGTCAGAGCTCTTTGGCTGTCTGGGAATAAAGGTTGAAAAATGTCCTTTATTTCCACTGGAAAGGGGCCACTCCAAGACTTTTTTTTTTTTGCCTTCCAGTACCAGAAATATAAAGTGCTGAGATATTTCAGGTCAAACAAGTGAAAATGGTAAAGAAAATGTGGCCATGATAAGCTAAGGATGGAGAAAGACCCTATGGGTTAGAAAGGAAGCAATCAGTTTAGTGTTTCAGAGGAGGAAAGATCCAGAAGCATCTAGATTGGGGCCAGAATTTTAAGAGAAATTCTGATGATTTTATGAATATAGTTCTTCTTCCCAAGTATATTCCAAAGTTCTTAAGAGTTAAGGCCCTTTACTTCTCCATGTCTTCTACACAGAACTTCTAGCAAAGAACTTTCCGTGTAGGTTCAATACATGTCCACTGAGACTCATATTGTGCTTTTAAAAAATTTTTATTATATTTTGCTTCTGTGTATATTTTGAGTATTGCTATGATGGTGAGCTTTGAAGTAGAGCTAAGTCACATTCCTTTCTGTAAAGGATACACTTGAACTAAGCCCCAAATCAGTCACGAAATAGCCTAACATCGTTTCTAGCCTGAGATTCAAGAGCCTTGCCGATCTGTGAGGTATTTAGAGAAGCAACACTGCCACCTGCTGGTAGATACATGTTACTTTTTTTTCAGCCCTTCAGTGGCATTCCCGCCCATCCATAGTTCGTGTTTTGATCAATACAGATCTGGTTTGCATTGAAGTTTTGCAAACTTTAAACCAAGTCTAAATAATATCTTAGTTAATATGGCTGAAGATAAAAGCCTGGAAATAAGGCCCTTTACTTGTACTTTTGTTGGAGAGGGATAGGATTTTGATGTTAAAGACAATCTTACCCCAGGCCCGATACGATATTGGCTTTAAGGCCTACTACTTTACTGCAGGTACTCTAATAGAACTTTACCATGACCAAGAATGTTCTGGCATTAGGGCTGGGGATGATAGGAGTAAATGAAGGAAGAGTATGGTGAGAAATTCACAGACAAGTTGTATCAGTCATGAAAAAAATGGGTGAGTAAGCTGGTCAGACAGCCAGCCTAAGAGGTGAGCAGGTGAACAGGATTTTCCACACTGTGTTTTCAGGCTCGTAGCTCACCTTATTTGTAGTAAATGTTTTCACTTACAGTTACTTGGGTAGTTTTCTGGAAACTCATGTGGACTCGTAGTTTTCCTAGAACTGGGCATATAATAAGTGTCAATAAGAATGAGTTGTATGAATGAATGAATGTGAAAATGTCTTTGCTTTTATAATTCATCATTGAAATAATCTGCTGGGACTGGTGCTGATGAGTAGATTGTGAACTTTCCTAATTTTTCTTACTGATTCCCCAAGCCAAACCCAATGGCAAATGCTCCTAAGGGAAGGACAATGCTCATGGATCCATCCTGTTAATTTTTCTTCCACTTGATCTATGTAAGGAAACATCGAAGCTATTGGAATAGCAAACAAGATTAATATCTTTTCAAAGGAATGCTGTAATGACTGGGGTTATCTGCCTACAGTAATATGTACCTTTGTCTTTGATGAGGCTATTTTATCACTCTGCAGAGAGCAAAGTCAACTTGCAGACAACTGAGAGCCATGCAAATATGTCAATAGACATACAAATAAATTCTGCCCAGTGGAGAGTTGACTTTCTTTCTTCTTCCCTCCCCAAAAGCACCAGTTTTGTTTCCATTTGCAAATTCATTTCTGTGTTCCTGATTTATAAATGTCTCTGCTTTTCGGCTTCTCCTCTGAACTGCTTGTTAATAGAGCCTTAATTCTCTCAACCACCAAGCAATGTATTATGTCCATTTAATTGGTTTTCTTGTTGAGTTGAGGTCCTCATTACCAATTTCTTCATTTAATTAATGAATTAAATGGAAAGTTTGATATATGTTTGCTTTATATTTGTATTAGAGTTATGACTGCACTTTTTTTAAAGAAAGTTCCCCTAACACTCAATATTAACAGGCAAGTTGAGGGGTGCCTGGGTTGCTCAGTGGGTTACGTGTCCAACTCTTGATTTCAACTAAGGTCTTGATCTCAGGGTTGTGAGTTCAAGCTCTGCATTGGGCTCCGTGTTGGGTGTGGAACTTACTTAAAAAAAAAAAAAGTTGAAGAAGGAGTCTGGGACCTCTCTTCCCATTTGGTTTCAATGGGAACTGTATCACAGGTATTCCGAAATTCAGTTCCCTTGCCCTTTTAGAAGTATAGGGTGCTGCTGAGAGTAACTGAGACCATCTGGGGAGAAATGCAGGAGACTGTCCACCTCCCAATGTGGTCTCCCCCACGTTGGGTGGCTCTATACTCCTCCTAGTGATGCTGCCTCTGTGTAAACCATTTGTGGAATTCCTTTGCTGGAAGTTTCTTCAGAGCCTGCTGCATCTTCTTTGGATTGTCTTGGGCTTGCAACATTGGGTGAATTTTACTCAATAGCTTGTTTTGGTATTGGTCAGATCTGCTTCAAATTCTCGCTTTCCCATGCACTAGCTGTGGGATCTCATGAAAGTTACTAGATGTTTCTGGTTTATTCATCTGGAAGATAAGGATGAAAAAAGTGCATATTTTGCCCGGCACATAAGTATTCCCTAAATCTTACCTATTATTGTTATGTAGAGAGAAAAACACAGGCCGAGAATTGGAAGCCCTGCTTTCTGCTTTGGCCTTGCTAAATCTCAGCTATGCAGTAGCCCTACGGGAGTGAGGTTTGAAGGTCACGTTTCATTCAGACAGGACTGTAGCCATGTAGCCTTTACAGGGCCAGAAGGATCTAGAGGGTTGGGTAGACTGGGTCAGGCAATTTCCTGGCACAAATAGACCAGGCCTTAACCTTTTAACTGCTTGATTGTGGGGAAGTCCAAGCAGTACCCAGAGTATGGCTAGAAGTCAAAATGTGGTGAATGGTATGTGTTAGTCAAGGGCAGTGGGTGTAGACCAGCTGCTATAAAGCATTTCAATATTTAATAACTGGTATGGCCCTGTTAAGTAAAACTCAGCCCTGGAAATGGGTGGATGAGCTGAATTGGGGAAGGAGGGACATCTTCTCAGACACCCCGAAGGCATACTCTGTAGGGATGGTCATATGCAACCATGATCAAGTAAAATATTCCTTTACCCTCCTTCTGATAGATTCTTTTTTAAACGATTATTTATTTATTTGAGAGAGAGAGAGCAGGAGCAGGGGGAGGGGCAGAGGGAAAGGGGAGAAGCAGGGAGCCAGATGCGGGACTTGATCTAGGGACCCAGGATCATGACCTGAGCTGAAGGCAGATGCTTAACCTACTGAGTCACCCAGGCGTCCCTTCTGATCAATTCCATATGTGCAATGGAGCAGATAGAAGTTCTTTAGTAATAGAATAGAATGTCACCCTTTTAATATAAGTCTCACCTGCCAGTAGAGATTACTGTTGAACCAGGACAGTAATAGACTAGAGGCTTCTTAAATATCACAGCAGCACAGCACTCTTGAGGGACTCCTCAAAGGTGGTAGTGATATAAACCACATCTTACTCCCTTCCCCTCAACCAATAATTTCTATGTAATAGAAAGGGCTGTCTATGAAATTTACATTTCAGGCACAGAAAAAGGAATTCTTACACCTGTGAACCATTGTAGCTGAATTTTAAATTTAAAAGCTATGAAAGAAGGTTTTAAAGATCATGTGTTCTATTATTTTTGTTACTTTGCAGGGTTATCGATGTTTAACTTCAAGTATCCATTAGAGGGCATGAAAGGAATCTTTCAGCTCACTGTACTGAAGACAGGGTCTGAACAGCAAAAATGAAAAAGCAAACGGACTATATGTTACAGCTTTCAGACACAAAACAACAAATAACCTTTAAATATCAACCTGAAATATATTGCAAGCTTTACTCTTTCTTATTTTCTATCTATATCCTTCATTTAAAATAAAATACATGTCTCATTTTCCTACAATTAGATCTATTATATTTATAAAACACAGGACATCATTAAATATCAGTGATTCTATTCAGCTATGTTAGAGACAAACTTGAAAAATATATGAAACTATAGCACAGACACTATGCTAGGCACTGGAAAAGTAATTTTAACCTTTATAACAACCCTAAGAAGCAGATTTTATTTTTTCCATTTTGCTGAGGCTCAGAGAGGCTGCAAATTTCACAGTATTCTCTGCTTGGCAGTCTTCGTTATTTCTCATACAACCTTTGGGAAGTGAGAAATAAATTTTCCTTATGAATAGACTCAGGATCTAGAATCCTTCATTTAGATCATGAAATAACTAATCTGATCACTTCTATATTTATGTATTTTGGACATTATCTTTTCCTGTAATTTTTTAATAGCAAAATCCTGTATCTAGTTGATAACAGTGTGTTTTTAATTAATTGATTGGTTGATTTTCATTTTCCTTTCTGATTAGCCTCTTAGTAGTTCTCCAAACTAATCAACACTCTCATATTTGTGAAAGAAATCTGTAGTCTGTTCTAGGGTGGCAACCTTGTCTTTACAAAGGCTTGGTCCCAGGGTTTCTAAGATGAATTTCAAGGGTCACTTGCATTAAAGCACTTTGAAGAGTTTGTTTAAAATTGTGATTATTGGACCTCAACAAAGATCAGTGAAATCAGAGAATCCCGGGTTGAAGCCCAAGAAATTGCATCTTCATATCCTCCCCAGGTATTTCTTGTCCACACTAAGAATGGATGCCCTGACTTAGTGAGAATGACTCATGTTCAGGCAGCACTTACTGAACTTTGTCAAAGACTGTGCTTCAAGCATCAGTGTGACTTGACTTCCAGTGGTCACGCAGCCATACACGTTAGTGGAGAAGCATGGCTTTAGGAAGCAGAAGTACCTCGATTTTGATCGTTTAGCTTCAGTTTCCAACATCTGGAGCATCATACCTAGTTTGCAGTATTTTTTTAAGATAAAATGAGATAATACAGGTCAAGCACACACCTAGCACAGTGCCTGGTCCATATTAGGGCCTCAAATAAAGGTAGATGGTAATAACTCAACATGAAATCTCATTAAATAGATATAATATTAATGCATGGTATTTGAGAGAAATAAGGCTCCTATAAAGTGAAGCTTTTCTATATGTTTATAGAAAAGGTACGTTATCATTTGCATTAAATTTGAATTCTAATGAAAGATCATAACTAAGTATGTCTTCTGGAAACAATTTTCCCAGTAAAGTGATGCATAAGCACAATACTTCCTCTATAGAAACATTGCCAAATTCTGGGAGTCAATTCTGCATGGGTCTCTTCCATTTCTGTATGTCTTGGGAGGAAGGCATTGATTGCTTTCTGTTCTGTACTATCTTTTCAAGGATATTAATATAGCAAACAGCCTTGGGAAATAGAGAAATGTCTATTCTGGAGCAAAAGCAGTCATGCTTATTGCTCTTTATAAAAGATTCATGTACCCTATACTCAGAGTTCCTGTCCTAAAATGCAACCAATTGTGTGCAGGCTTCTCCTGGGTCCATCTGTGTCATACTCTTGCCACCTGGGAGCAAGAACAACCGATGTGAATTCTGCCGATGCTCATGCTGCTTGCTATGTCATAATAACAAAGTCCTCTGTGTCTCATCCAGGAATCTCATGTGTGGTTTTTTTTGTGGGCTGTGTGTATGTGTGTGTGTATGTGTGTGTGAATTTGTGGCAGCCTAACTCACTGGATTTCAAGTATGGTAATATCTTAGACTCTTCACAATTCTTGACACTAAAAGCACCTTTAGCACAAGTTTAGGACATTTTATTTTATTTTATTCTTAGCCCAAGTGCTTGTCTACTGAAATCAACAATGAAAACAGAAAGAAGTAGGTGACTTGACCAAGATCATAGAGCTAGAACCCTAGACTGGAACCCTAGACTCATAACTTCTAGTCCTCTGTTTTTTTCTTTAGGCAGTGATCCCTGGTTAAACATCCCAGGCAAAGAATACACAAAAGGAACATGATTTTATCAGGATAGCTAGACATGTTATCATGGAAAAGGAATGCTTTCTATTAGGCCACTGGGATTTGAACAGTTATCCTTAGGCCATTCCTCAAGTAGCTTTTCCATGTGAAAGGATGTACTGCAAAAGCAGTCCTAAAAGGGAAGTTTATAGCAATGCGGGCCTATTTCAGAAGCAAAAGAAAATCTCAAATAAACAACCTAATCTTACACCTGAAGGAGTTAAAAAAAGAACAAACAAAACCCAAAACCAGAAGGAAGGAAATAATAAAAATCAGAGCAGAAATAAATGATATAGAAACTAAAAGACAATAGAACAGATCAATGAAACCAGGAGCTGGTTCTTTGAAAAGATCAACAACATTAATAAACCTTTGGCCAGACTTATCAAAAAATAAAATAAAATAAAATAAAAGAGAGAGAGAGGACTCAAAAAAATCAGAAATGAAAAAGGAGAAATAACCACAGAAATACAAAGGATCATGAGAGCATATTATGAAAAATTACATGCCAACAAATTGGACAACCTAGAAGAAATGGATAAATTCCTAGAATCATATAACCTACCTATAGAAAATCTTAACAGACCAACTACTAGCAATGAAATTGAATCTGTAATCAAAAAACTCCCAAAAAACAAAAGTCCAGGACCAGATGGCTTCACAGGCAAATTCTAGCAAACTTTTAAAGAAGCGTTAACATCTATTCTTCTTGAACTATTCCAAAAACTAGAAGAGGGAGGAAAACTTCCAAATTCATTCAATGAGGTCAGCATTACCCTGATACCAAAACCAGATAAAGGCATTACAAAAAAAGAGAACTGCAGGCCTCTATCTCTGATGAACATAGATCCAAAAATCCTCAACAAAATACTAGTAAACCAAACCTAGCAATACATTAAAAAAACATTCACCATGATCAAATGGGATTTATTCCTGGGATGCAAGGGTGGTTCAATATTCGCAAATCAATCAACATGATACATCACATCAATAAGAGAAAGTATAAAAACCATAGGAGTATTTTGATACATGCAGAAAAAGCAGTTGACAAAGAACAACATTCATTCATGATAAAAACCCTCAACAAAGTAGCTTTAGAGGGAACATAACCTCAACATAATAAAGGTGTTATATAAAAAATCCACAGACAACATCATACCCGATGGGGAAAAACTGAGAGCTTTTCCTTTAAGGTCAAGAACAAGACTAGGATGTCCACTTTCACCACTTTTATTTATCATAGTACTGCAAGTCCTAGCCAGAGCAGTCAGACAAGAAAGAGAAATAAAATGCATCCAAATTGGTAAGGAAGAGGTAAAACTGTCACTATTTGCAGATGCATGATACTATATATAGAAAACCCTAAACATTCCACCAAAAAACTACAAGAACTGATAAATGAATTCAGTAAAGTTGCAGGATACAAAATCAACATACAGAAATCTGTTGCATTTCCATACACTAGTAATGAGGCAGCAGAAAGAGAAATTAAGAAAGCAATTGTATTTACAATTACACCAAAAATAATAAACTACCTAGGCATAAACTTAACCAAGGAGGTGAAAGACCTGTACTCTAAAAACTATAAAACACTGATGAAAGAAATTGAAGATGACACAAAGAAATGGAAAGACATCCAATGCTCATGGACTAGAACAAATATTGTTAAGATCTCTATACTATCCAAAGCTATCTACACATTTAATGCAATGTCTATCAAAATACCAACAGTATTTTCCACAGAACTAGAACATACAATCCTAAAATTTGTATGGAACCACAAAAGACACCAAATAGCCAAAGCAATCTTGAAAAAGAAAAACAGAACTGGAGGTATCACAATTCCAGACTTCAATTTATATTACAAAGCTGTAGCAATCAAAACAGTATGGTATCAGCACAAAAACAGACACACAGATCCAACGGAACACAATAGAAAATTCAGAAATAAATCTACAATTATACAGTCAATTAATCTTCAACAAAGGCGGCAAGAATATGAAATGGGAGAAAGACAGTCTTTTCAATAAACAGTTCTGGGAAAACTGGACAGCTACAAGCAAAAGAATGCAACTGGACCACTTTCATATACCAAACACAAAAATAAACTCAAATGGATTAAGGACCACCTGAAACCATAAAAATCCTAGAAGAGAGCACAGGCAGTAATTTCTCTGTCACTGGTCATAGCAACAGCTTTCTAAATATGTCTCTTGAGGCAAGGGAAACAAATACAAAAATAAACTGTTGGGACTGCATCAAAATAAAAAGCTTTTGCATAGCAAAGTAAATAATCAACAAAACAAAAAGCTCACTGTATGGGAGAAAATATTTGCAAATGATATATTTGATAAAGGGTTAGTATCCAAAATACATAAAGAACTTACACAATACCGAAAAACCAAATAATCCAATTTAAAAATGGGCAGAACACATGAACAGACATTTCTCCAAAGAAGACATACAGATGGTCAACAGACACATGAAAAGATACTCACATTACTGATCATCAGGAAAATGCAAATCAAAACCACAATGAGATATCAACCTGTCAGAATGGCTAAAATATAAAACACAAGAAACAACGAGTGTTGGTGAGGATGTGGAGTAAAAAGAATTCTTGTGCACTGTTAGTGGGAATGGAAAGTGGTACAGCCATTGTGGAAGACAGTATGGAGATTCTTTAAAAAGTCAAAAATAGAATTACCCTATGATCTAATCATGGTACTGGGTATTTACTTAAAAAATACAAAATCACTAATTCAAAGGGATACATGCACCCTGCTATTTATAGCAGCATTATTTATAATAGCCAACTTATGGAAGCAGCCCAAGTGTCCATCAACAGATGAATGGATAAAGAACTGGTGTGTATATATATAGAGAGAGAGAGAAAGAGAGAGTATATATATATATTTCTGAGTTTTCTATTATGGATCTGTGTGTATACAATATATATGTATGTATATACACACACACACATACACACACAATGGAATATTATTCAGTCGTAAAAATGACTTGCCATCTGCAACAACATGGATGGAGTTAGAGAGTATAATGTTAAGTGAAATAAGTCAGTCAGAGAAAGACAAATACCATATGATTTCATTCATGTGGAATTTAAGAAACGAAACAAATGAACAAAGGAAAAAGAAAAAGAGGGAACGAGACAAACCAAAAACAGACTCTATCTACAGAGAACAGATGGTTACCAGAGGAGAGGTTGGGGTGGGGGTGAAATAGAGTACACTTATCTTGACGAGCACTGAGTAACATATAGAATTGTTGAATCACAATATCGAACACCTGAAAACTAATATAACATTGTATGTTAACTATACTGGCATTAAAATAAAAAACCTAATAAAAACATGAATGGACCATACTTCTTTAGTGTCATTTTCATAGACAATTTGAGTTCATGGATTGACCAGTGATGTCAGCATGTATAAAAGAAAGCAGAGTAGAAACTACACGGGCAGTAAGCCTTGGGATGGATGGATGTGCCAAGCTGGTATATAAGAGAAGAATTCTGGATTACATTGGCATTTACAGTGATAGAATACGCAGCTATAAATGGAGAGGGGGTAGATTAAGTTTGCGGTGAATGGTGGTAGGGCTGCAAAATTGGGAGGTAAATATATAAAATAATTCTATTCACAATACTATTTCTTTATAAGTTGCTCACTGCCTTGTGGTCAGTGAAAGAAAGAAAAGCTTGGAAGTGAAAACAGCTGGAGAGCATTAAGCAATCACCAAGAGTTCGCAGATGAAGGCCCCAAGACGTTCAGATAGATTCTCAAAAGAAAGAACACTTGATTTAAAGTCCTGTCAGGAAACTTGGCTTTGTTTTGGACATTGCTTCTACTTAGGTATCAGAGCTCCAGTCAGTAAAATACATGCATATTCTTCACTTTAGCTTATAGTGTTTCCTGTGCCAGGAACAATCTCTGGGAGGACGGAGAGAGCCCTTCAGTTAAACTTAGTACACTTAGTTCATCAGGCAAGCTAGAGGGTTGAGCCTGAGCAGACACAGAGAGTACAAATGGTGCAAAGGGTCTCCTTAAATAGTTTAACACCCAGTAGGGGAGACAGATATATGAACAAATAACAGAGTGAGATACGTGCAATAATGTAAGTATTTATGAGATGCAGAAGAGGGTCATAGGAGACTTAATTCTATCTTGAAGTAGAGAGTAATGAAAAGGTTCACGGAAGAGGTGACATCTATGTCACTGGTAGATCCTTTGTCTCATTCTTTAAGATGATCTACAATGGTCTGATTTCCCCTGCTCACAGCATGTCCTTTAGGGAAAAAATAGATGGTTTCTGTGATATTGTGATTTATAATAAGAAATATATATTTGGTCTTTGTCCCCTTTCTGGCACAGAGCTCCCAAAACCCTTGGAATTTCCTAAGTGAGGAGAACCATAAAGGCTCCTTTTGTTATGTCAATTACATGACTTTTCGGATGTACTTCAGGATGGCGGCTGGTTGCCAGGGGGAACCAACAAGTGATTAGAGGGTTGGAACTTCAGTCCTACCCCTAGACCCTAGAGAAAGGAGAGGCATTGAAGGTTGAATCAATCACCAATGGCCAATGATTTAATCAATCATGGCTATGTAATGAAGCTTCCATAAAACCCCAAAAGGACAGAGTTTGGAGAGCTCCCAGGTTGGTGAACATGTGGAGGTGCTGGGAGAGTGTTGCCCTGAGAAAGAGTGTGGAAGCTCTGCGCCCTTCCCCCATACCTTGTTTTATGCGTCTCTTCAGTCAGGCGGTTCCTGAGTTACATCCTTTTATAATAAAGCATTAGTCTAGTAAGTAAAATATTTCCTGAGTTCTGTGAGCCTCTCTAGCAAATTAATCAAACCCAAGGAAGAGGGGGATCATGGGAACTTCATTATAGCTAGTTGATCAGAAGTACAGATGATAACCTGCCTTGTGACTGGCATCTGCGGGGGGAGGGGCAGTCTTGTAGGACTGAGCCCTTAACCTGTGGAATCTGATGCTATCTCCAGGTAAATAGTGTCAGAATTGAGTAGAATTGCAGAACACCCAGCCAGTGTCCTAAGCATTGCTTGTTGGTGGCGTGGGGAACACCCCCCCAACACACTGCAGTTGATTTAGGAACAGCCGCTTTCTTCATTCCACCTCATGGAGAAAATGATTTAGAGGCCACAGTCAGTTGTTTGCTTCTTCGAAACATTTTCCGACTATATAGATACCATAAATCAAATCCTTGAAGCAGATGATGTCAGAATTATTGGGTGGTTGTCTAGTAAAAGATCAGGCATCAGGACAACTTGCTTTTTGATTTTGTCATAACTGTGCTGAAGACCAGCTCATTTACCGACTTCAGGTGGGAGTTGAGCTTAAGAGGTTAGCTACTGCGACTTGGTGCCACATCTTTCAGACCTAAGGACCTAAAGGCTCATATCATGGGTACCTCTGATCCCTATGACAAATGTTTACCTCTGTTCCACAGGAACTTAGTACTTGCTAGCTTTTCTTGCCACTTTAGTCATTCTAATTTCTTCTGCTGGGTTCTCTGTGGTAGCACTTAGTATCTTCACAGTGATCTTCTATGGGCAGAAAGCTCAGGCACTTGAACTTCACATCTTCGAAAATTGTTCAACTTTTTTCTAAGGCCTTCAAGCTCAGTAAGGAATCTTATTTATTTATTTATTATTAATTAATTAATTTATTATTTATTTATTTATTGTTTTCCTTTTCAACTTCCTTCATCATTCTTTCCAAAAGAGACAGTGTCCATTTAGTGTTTGAAGGTTGACTTGTTCTCCTGGGAGTTTCAGGTTAAAGGGGGACAGTGGGAAGGCCATTCCAAGTAGAGGAAACAGGATGCCAATGAATATAAGGAAGTTTAAAAGAGTAGGCCTTCCATATTACTGGAGGACAACGTGAGAGGGGAGGAGGAAAGAGTAGGAAATGGAGCAAGAGAGGGGGGCAGGGATCAGTTATAAGGCTGGGGAGGGGAGGATGGATTTGAAAGCTATTTGAAGGGGGAAAATAAAAAGAGTTTCATAAGAGAATTATTTTAAGGCATGAATAAGGGCAGCAAGAAAAGATGATTATCAGGTTTCGGATTTTGGTGAGCAGTTAAATGGGGAAGCCCTAAGAAGAAGGAATATGGCAGGAGGTGCAATTTTAAGAGGTAAGTGTCCACCCAACATCATTGTGGGATGTCCAGTTGAAGATATTCAGAGGAAGCTGGAAATGCAGATTTTAAATTGAGAACAGAATGTTGACTGATTAAATATATAGGTGTGAAAAACATTAGGAGTAGGAAACATAGGAGGAGATAGGCTTGGGCAATAAGCTGGACATCAGTAATTCTATCTTCCCATCCATAGCCTCTGCTGTCGAGGTAAGCCTTAGTGCTTTCTACTATGTTTCTATTATTCATTCAACATTCACTTGACAGATATTTTTGAGTCGCCTTTGTCCTAGGCATTGTGGCAGGCATGAGTGATCATTTGAAGAACAAGACAAGAATAGGGTCCCTGTCTCGTGGGCTTACATTCTACTTCATGATACAGGCAGTGGGAACACCACATGCAGTAACACTTAGGCAGAAAAAACCCTGCTGTGGTTTAAGAATTTCATCACGAAATGAAGTTGGAGAGGTGGGCAAGGCCAGTTCATGTGGTGATGGTAGTTATGGTAGAGAATAGAGTTCTTTCTGAGCCTCTGAGATTTATAAGCAGGGGAGTATTCATCCCTCTTCCAGCCACCGAGAGTTGGACTGAGAGTGGAGTCCCTTAGACTGACAAAGCCTAGGGCTACAACGTAAGCTGGCCCATCAGGATTCTTTCCTTTGGGAGTCAGTGTCAGTACCCATTGAGCAAAGGTGGCGATTGGTAGCGGTTGTGAACACTGAGAAGATTCTACATGGTAAAGAACCCTTGTGGTCTGTATGCAAAGTGATGTTGTGAGAAAGAAGAAAGAACAATGTAGTGTACGTGATGTGGCAGAGGAAATGGAGCACTCACTTTTCTTTTGTTCCAGTAAGATACCTTTGTCCTTTATCACCCCATGTGTATCATCACAATAAACCCTTCCTCATTTGAATCCACGTGTGTGAACTTCTATCTCCTATAATTGAAAGGGCCCAATCAGGATACACAGAAGAGCAGGTAAAAAGAGAAGAGAACAGAGTTCACTACTTTATCCTCTGAGGCCCTGTGGGTGAGCACACATTTTTATTGTAGCACTGAAGTATGGATTAGATTATACGTATTTATTGACATGCCTGTCTCATGCTTCGTGTGTCTTGTTCATCTCTGCGTCTACAGCGTTGATCATCACACCCAGTGCACTAGTTGGTGCTCAAAAATGCTTGTTGAATGTAACTGAGGATGGAACCCTGAAAAATATTTGAAGGTTGAACTGGGAGGGAGAAATAAGTCCAGAGAACAGATTTAGAAGAAACTACAGCAGTAGATGGGGAACCAGAAAGTTGTGGTGCCTGGAAGGGCAATGGATAAGAGAATATATCATAAAGAGTAGGCATGGGGATGCAGGGCTTCGGAGCTGAAAATCATGAGGATGCAAGTAAGTACCAAGGGGATTCACCAACTGTTTTATCACAAAGGTGAAAGAAAAGGTCATGTTGCTGTCAGCTGAGGAGGGAGAATCGGCGTGAGTGGGCAATGCTCAGTAAGCTATCACAGCGTGTGCTGGTCTTCGTTGACCTCTTGTGATCAAACATGACAAACATCTATTCCGACACAACTACAAACCAAAGGGCTAGTCTTTGGGTTTTGAAAAGAGATGCATCATACTTTCTATAAATAAACAAATAAAACATGAAAGCCTCAACACACTTGGTTGACATACATGCTCATTATTTTTGAAAAACAAGAATGCTAATTTGGTCTCTTACTTCATAAAAATGGAAATCTAATGTTTCTCCTGGTGGTATGAAGATATCAGTCTATTAAGAAAACTGCAAAACATTGCACATAGTTTCATTTAGAAAGGTGTGTAATGCACACACCAAAAATATTAACAAAATGTGTCAGAGTGTATACAATCAGGCATGTTTCAAACAAAAGGGAACCTCAAGCTTTCCCATTAATTGCCTAGTGTTTGCATTATTTTTCATGCTCATGCATTAATATTCATATAGCATATTTTGACTGAATTTGTACTTTATAATTCTGAAGTTAAGAAAAGGTAAATAATAATCTTTTTTAAAGCTGTATTGGAATGCTCTCTCTCTTTAAAATTTTAATTCCGATATAGTTAACATAGTGTTGTATTAGTTTCAGGTGTACAATATAGTGATTCAACACTTCCATACATTACCTGGTGCTCATCACGACAAGTGCACTCCTTAATCCCCATCACCTATTTCACCCATCCCCCACCCACCCCTCCTCTGGCAACCAGTTTGTTCTCTATAGTTAAGAGTCTGTTTTTTGGTTTGTCTCTTTATTTCCCTTTATTCGTTTGCTTCGTTTCTTAAATTCCACATATAAGTGAAATCATATAGTAGTTGTCGCTCTCTGACCAGCTTATTTCACTTAGCATTATACTAACTCCATCCATGTTGTTGCAAATGGGAAGATTTTATTCTTTTTTTTTAATGGCTGAGTAATATTCTATTGTATATATACCACATCTTATTTTTTGAATTTATTTAAGTATGCTGCACAGCCAGCATGGAGCCCAATGTGGGGATTGAACTCACAATCCTGAGATCAAGAAGTGACCTGATATTAAGAGTTGGATGCTTAACCTACTGAGCCACTCAGGTACCCCAATACTACATCTTCTTTATCCATTCATCTATGGATGGACACTTCGGTTGCTTCCATAATTTGGCTATTGTAAATAATGCTGCTATAAACATAGGGTGCATGTATCTTTTCAAATTAGTGTTTTTGTATTCTTTGGGTAAATACTGTATTACTGTATTCCCAGTAAATATTACTGCATCACAGGGTAGCTCTATTTTTAATTTTTTGAGGACCCTCCATACTGTTTTCCACAGTGGCTGCACCAGTTTGCATTCCCACTAACAGTGCACAAGGGTTCCTTTTTCTCCACATCCTTGCTCATGCTTGTTGTTTCTTGAATAGTTTCTTAAAATTGTTTCTCCAGGTTACTTTTAATTCTCATCAGGGGAGACTGAACATCTGGGAGAGTAATCTGCTACTTAATTCTAGTCACTTACTTCTATGTGTTATAAATGTCACTGTGACTGTCTTTTAATTGTGGCAACTGCTCCCTGCAGGGATTCATCCAAGGATAGTTCTATTGCATCAACTCGGTTTGATTTTTTTTCTTTTCTTTTTTTTTCTTTTCTTTTCTTTTCTTTTCTTTTCTTTTCTTTTCTTTTCTTTTCTTTTCTTTTCTTTTCTTGCTGTGCCATCTGAATCCCCCACTCCTTTGGTTTCCTTTCTAATTATTCATACTTTCCTTTGGCATGCCATTAGAGAGTTCTGGTAGAGAAAGTTCTGGAAATGGAAAGTCTATTTGGAGGAAGATTGGACATTGACAGTCTGACTTTCTGTAGACTTCTATCCCAACAGTAAGAATGCTGTGGCTGATGTGTGGGAGAGGCCCCACAGCTCTGATCTCACCCCAGAATAACCATCTATAACTAGCCTCTTTTCTCTTATTGGATTCTGAACTCTTCAGCTTTTAGCTGTTTGCTTGCTTGCTTTCTTCCTTCACTGTCAGCCACAAGGAACTCCACATCCTCTTTAGAACTGCCATTTTGTTTGCCTATTCTCTTTTAATGCTTTGTTATATTTGGTGTCCCTGTATCCAATACACAGATCTGTGGAATTTTTCTTTTTCTAATGTGAAAAATGCTTATGCACTTGGGTTCCTGTCAAGAATACCCTGAATTTCTGGCAGGTGCTTTTCTCCACGGAAGGCTGTGCTATGAGAGAAATGGTCCTCAACTATCAAAGTCCTTTGCAGGAAGTTCCTGTTGGCTGTCAGGCAACTCCAGGTTTCCTAGTGATCTGCTTGGGCTTTAATCTTTTCTCTACATTACTCTATCTCATGTCATGTGGAGAAGCAATAGTGCTCTCCTGTGGCTATACCTTTGTAACTAGATAGATACGGCTGCCCAACTTCATGCCTGCAGAAAGTTTCTCCTCTGCTTTTTTATGACAAGAAGCAGCTTTTGTCTTTCTCAACTTTTTTCCTCTCTTCATAAGCCAGGATAAAATACAAAGAATCTTCCATCATGTCAGTGGACCCCCATGGAGTGGGAGCTGAAAGACAGGGATAGAGGTGAACTTAGTAGCCAATGTCCTTCTCTTCCCGGGGACAACTCTGACACTATCATTCCATGGCCATCAGCTCTTCAGTAAGTTTAGCTGTAAAGAGTGAGCAGATGCTGGGATAGATGCAGGGTTAAGAGAGGATATTACAATAAGGAAGATTTGGATTTACCTGTAAACTGGAAGAATCCAATACAGAGGGACAAGCTGGAGACAGGAGAGTTCTATCAAAAAAGTTCACTCCCTTCCCCAGGCATCAATCTGATCTAGCATTTAAGACACATAAGTTCCTGTGCTACCACACAGCAATTGATCTCTTGCCCATATCAATAATTTTAGTACTACTAACTACTATGACGGTGATGACAACTACTACTACTATTTGTAACCCTGGGAGGTTAATAGAGATTATGGGGTGTAAGATAAAACTTCTCCAGCTACTCCTTGGTGCCACCATTAAAACTTCTTTCCGTCTGCTCTTTGGTATCCATCTCCTCTCTGATCTGACTCCTACAATGATCATTGTTCCTGTTGATGGCCCATACAACTCCTTGGTGTCTTATTTCCTTGACACTCTTATCTCCAGGAACCTTCTTATTCAGTCTTCCTCAGCCACCCCCTCCCATGCACTTGCCTACAACACTCTTGTCAAGCTCCTGAATAACTCATCTGCATCTTGCATCTCTGTCCCCCAATCTCTTTGCTCCAGTCTTGTTGAACATCTTTCAGTTCCTCTAAGCCATGTTGCTTCCCAGCTCAAGGCAACAGTTGAGTTAACACATACATTTTCTCTGCCTGAAACATTTCCTTCTCCCAATGGCAAGATCCTAGCTATTTAGCTAGCTTCTGCTTACTCATCCATTAAGTTTTACCTTAAGCAATGCTGTCTTAGGAAAGCCTTCACTGACCCAGATGGCAAGGTGAGGTCTCACTGTTTTACATGCTGTGGGAATTGGACATTTTTCCATTGTAGTATATCTCACAACTTCGATTAATTAGTTTGATGGCATAATGGCTCATATATAATATACTCAGCAAATATTTGTTGAATGAATATATGAATCAATGAATGAATGGAGAGTCTGAAGTTATAGGAGGTGGGAGGTCACTTTTTTTTTTAAACACTAGTACAATCCATCAACTTGATTCTCTGATTTCACTAGTTTTACATGCACTTATTTGTCCGTGTATATGTTTAGTTCTATGCAATTTTATCACATGTATAGATTTGTGTGGCCACCACCACAGTCAAGCAATGGAGTAGTTCCATCACAAGGGTCCTCAGGCCATCCTTTCATAGCCATAGTCACCTTCCTTCGCCTACTCCCTTCTAACTATTGGTGACCAGTAATCTGTTCTCCATCTCTAGTTTTTGTCATTTTGAGAATGTTATATTAATGGAATCATACAGTATGCAAAGTTTTGAGATTGGCTTTTGTTACAGGATATAATTATCTGAGATCCATCCAAGTTTTTATGTTTATTAATAGTTTTTTTTTTATTGCCAAGTAGTATTCCATGGTATAGATGCACCACAGTTTAACTATGCACCTGTTGGAGGCATTTGGTTTGTTTCTGGGTTTTGTGTATTATGAATGAAGCTTCTATGAATATTTGTATACAGGTTTAGTGTGAACCTAACTTTAAATTTCTCTGGAATAACTGCCTAAAAGTGAAATTGCTGAATTATATGGTAAGTACATATTTAGCTTTTAAGAAACTGCTTAGTCGGGGTGCCTGGGTGGCACAGCAGTTAAGCGTCTGCCTTTGGCTCAGGGCGTGATCCCTGCGTTATGGGATTGAGCCCCACATCAGGCTCCTCCGCTATGAGCCTGCTTCTTCCTCTCTCACTCCCCCTGCTTGTGTTCCCTCTCTCGCTGGCTGTCTCTATCTCTGTCAAATAAATAAATAAAATCTTTAAAAAAAAAAAGAAACTGCTTAGTCACAGATATATGTATGTTTAATATTTTGCTTAATCTTGCTAGTATTTTGTTCTATAAAAATAAAATTGTACCATATGTAGTCTTCCAGGACTGACTTTTTCGCTCATTAGATTTCTAAGATTTCTCCATGTTGTTGCATGTAACTGTAGTTCATTCATTTTCATTGCTGTATAAATATTTCACTTTGTGACTCTATCACATTATCCAATCAATGGTGGAACAAGTTGCAGTATTTTGTGAATAAAATGCATCATTTTATGAGTAAGGTTTTCAGGTGCAAAAGCTTATTTGGGCGTTTTCCAAAGAATGGGATTGCTGAGTATTAAGAAATTTGAATGTTCAGCTTTCAGATGAAAGTCTGTATTCATTTTCTAGGGATGTTGTAATAAATGACCACACATCCGGTGGCTTGAAACAGTTGGAATTTACTTTTATAGTTTTGGAAGCCAGAAGTCTGAAATCAAGGTATCAGCAGTATGGTTTCTCCTAAGGAGACTCTCCTAAGGAGAATCTTAGGAAGGAAGGAAAGCTCTGAAGGAAAATCTGTTCCATGTGTCTCTGCCAGCTTCTGGTGGTTGCCAGCAATCCTTGGTGTTCCTTGGCTTGTAGACACATCACTTCCATCTCCATCTCTACCTTTCCATGGAGATCTTCTCCGTGTGTGTCAGGAATTCTTCACAGAACAAAAACCTAGAGGTGGTGGAAAGGATATGATCCAGAAACAGTGAATGGAGATAGAGAGAATACTTTGCACAGTGTTCCATGGTTTATAAAATGTTCACATTATTTCAGATGATCTTCAAATCAACACTGTGAAGTATGCGTTATCTTTATGTCTATGGGAAAGCTAGAAAATTTCCAGAGCTGGGGGTGGATCTCAGGTTGTCAGAGTGTAAATTGGAGTTTTTTCCAAGACTTGAGTTGGATAACTTCTGTGTAAGTGAATTTTAGACCTGTCCTGCTGGATTGCCATCTGGATATTTTGGTGCATGAAATATCTGGTAATGTTAACTGTTTAAAATAGACTTTGCCAGTTTCCCCCATTGGGTTTGAAATCTAATACTCTTTGACTCTGTTTGCTGACAATTCTGAAAGCAACTGCACTATTCTCACTTTAAATGGAAAATGGCAGGGACTTGAAACTGAAACCATCCCAGGGATAGCATAGAGCTTTAAAGCACTGAGGTTTCCTGGTGGAAAGCTTTGCTTTTCTCAGACTTTCCATGGATGGTACTTCTAAATTTCCTCACCAAGGATGTGATAATTCTCATAGCTATTGCCAAATGTGTGGTTCATCTTGTATTTCCTGAATTCTGTTGCCAGGTAGGTGAGGGACAAACTCAATTGCCAACTTGAAGATTTTCTCAAATTTCCTCCAAAGCGGCACTAGTCTTTAAATGATCAGGTTCCACTGGTTCAGTGAATTCCACCACTATTACTTAAAATATATTATTTTTAAACACTTTTTTGCAACATACTGTAGATTGCAGTATATCATTTCAAATATTCAAATTTCAAATGAAGCTAATAAAATATTCAAGCACTTCTGAAGTCTTAATAAGAAACATCTCAGGTCTCTTCTCCTTTACAGACAGGTGACAGACTATCCTCATGATGCAACACAAATATCAGGAGCACATGGTGAGGTCTTTCCTATATACCTTTGGGTTTAGGCATTTATTCTTTTTAAAAAAGGAATAATTGAAAAGAATACTCTGTTCATTTCTTTACTTCTATGTGATAGAAAGCAGAGAAACTTCTATTAATAAAGCTTATAGAGCTTTTCTCTTAGGAAAAACTAAAATTTTTATATTGTTAACCACGGTGTCAAGAGGCTTGACACTCTATTTACTAAGTGTATAAGAATATCATCTTGGAAATGCATTGCTATTTCTTGGACTTGAAACACATATTGGGCTTGGTTAATGCTGCTACTTAAAGCAGTGAAGCAATTTGAGTGTGGGTTCCTAAGATCAAATACCCGTTCATAGTGTTGTTCCTTTCTAGATTAGTTAAGACTACTAAGCAACAGAAATGTTTTTTAGTTTATTTTTATTTACTAACTTTTGAGAGAGAGAGAGAGAGAGAGAGAGAGAGAGAGCGGGGGGAGGGGCAGAGAGAGAGGGACAGGGAGAACCTTAAGAAACTCCACACTCAGTACAGAGCCTGATGTGGGGCTCAATCTCATGACCCTGAGATCATGATCTGACTGTAATCAAGAGTTAGACACTTAATCAACTGAGGCACCCAGGCGCCCCCATTTTCTGTTTCTTTCCTTTTCTTTTTTTTTTTTTTTAAGATTTTATTTTTTTGACAGAGAGAGAGGCAGCAAGAGAGGGAACACAAGCAGGGGGAGTGGGAGAGGGAAAAGCAGGCTTCCCACTGAGCAGGGAGCCTGATGGGGGGGCTCAATCCCAGAATGCTGGGATCATGACCTGAGCTGAAGGCAGATACTTAACAACTGAGCTACCCAGGTGCCCCACACTGCCCGCCATTTTCTGTTTCTTAACAGTGATATTTAGTCTTCTTTCTCCGATTCTTCAAGAAAATCCTTCATGCTGAATTTGAATGGTAATTGAGGGTCTTCCCCAAAAAGTCATGGATGATCACAGATATCTCTAATTTTGAGAGCCCGAGGTATGTGTCTATCCAAGTGCTGGATCAATTTCCATAAGAAGGGTGTGTGGATAATAATTCTAGCTGCTTGGGATGACCATGGAGGCTATCCAAAAATTCCATTTGCTGAACTGGCTCTCATGTATACATGACTCTTTGTAGCAAGCTGTAGCATACTTTTTTCAGCTTTGGCCTCCAATGTTCTACTGTACGGTTTCTCAAGCATACACTCCTGCAATTCAGATTGAATACATTGACCCCAAAGTGCCAAACTATCTCAAGGACAAATGGCCCAAATCATTGTAAGACAAATCAGACCTAGGAAATTTAATAAATCAACCAAGCTAGCATTTTCTGCAGCATGCCCAAGTACTGCTTGTGTTATTTCATGGCCCAGAAAAATGAAATAGAGGCTGTGGACTACACAGCAAAGGGCATAAAGAGCCGGAGTTTTTTATGATGTCTATGAGATACAACATCAGCAAGTCCTGATACCTGACCTGTCTCAGAGAAGCAGGGAGAGAAAGAACGTTCCAGACAGAAGGAACTGGAAAGGAAGGACTACATGTTTGAGGAACAGGAAGAAGACTGGCATGGCTGGATTATTAACCTAGGAAAGAATTTCCTGAGATGACGCTAGAAAAGTGAGGAGGGACCAAATCATAGCAGCTGTAGTCATATGAAGTGCCAGTTAAGAACGCCATCTCTGGAATCAAGCAAACCTGGGCTCAAATCCCCGCTTTCCAATTTCCGGCTAGGTAACCTAGGGAAAGCTGCTTGATCTCCTCTCTATCTCAGTTTCCCCTCTTGTAAACAACATCATAACTTCTTTGTGGTGTCACTGGGAAGAGTAAATGAAATACTGTAAAGAACTTAGGAGTTTGATAAATAAACAAAATAGATGAACTAGAAAGCTGTTACAATTGCCATTGTTATTGTTTTGGGGCAGAATTAATGCGAGTGATGATATTAACTATAATGATTTCAGACTTTTTAAAAGTTTAGGCAGAGAACATCATGATCAAATTTCCATTTTTCAAAGCTCCTTCAGGATGTGAAATGGATAATGCATTAGAGAGGAGCATGTGTAGGGCAGGAATACCAGTTAGGAGAGGCTGTTGCCTATTTCAGGCAAAGATGGAGGGAAATTGATGTATTAAGGTTACTTGGAAGGTAGAATTGGCAGGAAGTGATTGAATATGAGAAGCAAGGTAGGGATGACTCCAAAGATCAGGCTTCGTGCATTTATTAAGCCAGGGAACCCTGTAGAAGAAACAGGCTGTATATGAGGGCCTGAGGAAGTGGTGAGGTCAGAGATCAGTTTAGTTCTGGACTTGATGAGTTTAAGTTGCCCGTAAGCAACCTATGGAGAGATAATTAGCAGTTAAATATATATATATATATATATATATATATATATATATATATATATATATATATATATATATATATATATATATATATTTTGGAGCTGACACAGGAGTTGGAATGTCCAACCTTGGTGATTCATTTCATTTGATGAAATCAGAAGTTCCCGGAGGGACGTACCATGGGGGGTCCGCGGACGGATGGCACATCCAGCAGTCAGAAACCCAGGAGTGACGTCAGGGATGTTCTGACCTATCAAGGGTAATAATTAGTAGAATGATTAGAATAAGAAAACGGGAGTTTTCTGGGTGAATGGCAACAAGGGTTTATGGAAAATGAGAAGAATTATTTTAACTGAGCAGATACAAAACAGAAAAAGAATTAAATGGGAGTCTTGACCCAAGACCTTTCCGATGATGCTTCTCAAATGAATGATTTTGCTCCAATCAGGTTGTCTAGAGTTGGCCCTGAAAAGCCAAATCATCATTGGTGAAGTCGTGGGGAACAAGAATTCGGATTGTGATGAATGTACACATGAGCATCAGACATTTTTTTCTGGAAGAGGAGAGGGGTTAGGTTTAGAGGATTCCCAAGAGAGCTGGTGACAGTTGGTAGAAATAGAACATTTGTGCATCTCATGCCTTGGACCCCAAAAATGACAGGGCTGAAGAGAGAGATGATAGATTTGAAGATCCAAGAACATCAAGTGCCTGGAGGAGCCCAGGTCTTGCAGGAGGAGGATCATAAAAAGCAGGAAAGAGGAACATGGCCAAAGCTACAAAAAGGACCTTCTCAATAAGAGAGAGGAGAGGGGTGCCTGGGTGGCAAAGGCGGGTAAGCATGTGACTCCTGATTTCAGCTCAGGTCATGATCTCTGGGTCCTGGGGTCAAGTCCCATGTCAGGCTCTGCCCTCAGTGGGGATTCTGCTTTGGGGTCTCCCTCTCTCTTCCTCTGTCCCTCCCCGACTCGTGCCATCTCAGTCTCTCCCAAAATAAAATAAATAAATCTTTACCAAAAAAAAAAAGAGTATAAAAATGAAAGAGGAAATAAATTACATGCGGATGGTGGATCTATGGGTCCGAGTCTTCGCATCCTGCAAAGTTGTCTTCCTTACGGACGACAGTGGGCATTGTCATGGCCTGGTCTTGGGAAAGGAAAGGGACAATCAGGGTGAAGTGAGGACTCAGGCCACTGCCCCGGGGATTATGTCCCCGACCCCAAAACTCAGTGATGCCCTCGGCTCCTCAGTCCCCCCACCTCACCACCCATGGGGCCGTGATCCCTTTACCTCACTGATGAGAAAGGCGTCCAGCGTCTCTGGGCCCTTCCCAGCCCTCAGATTTCATAACTGGGACCAGGAAGCAGTGCCTGTCAGCACATTCTTTCAAGCGGCAGCCACGGTGGTGCCCATGACTTTCTGTCCCCATGATTTCCTACCTTCCTCTGCTCCCTCCTGCTACCCTCCCTCCTCTCTCCCTGAATCATTAATTTCTTATTTCCCTTCTCCTGTCACCTCCAACAACCAGACTGTTCTCTGCAATGGGAACAGTGGAGGAACGATCATGGGTTTACTGACATGCTCCCTAGTCAATCAGTTGATCAATGAGCCAATGCAGCTAACATGGAGGCAGGTGCCACGGGCCTGGGGTGATGCTGGGCCATGAGAGTGACCATCAACTGGGCAATCAAGTGACTGCCCTGTGCCTGGGCTCATCTTGGGCACTTGAGACACACTTCCTATTGATGACAGCCCGTAAGTGTCCTAGCCCAGAGAGGAGATGAATGTGACAGTAGAGGTAATGGTACTTGTCCGAATTCCCCTAGTCTGTCAGTGGGGTGATGGGCATTCTCCAGCTGGTGTGGCCACATAAACACCAGTACCTGCAGTGTTCACCAAAGACCCTGAGACATGGAAGGACTAGGGGAGGCCCCGAGCAGATGGATGGAAGGTCCGAGGGTGGGCCGTGACCACGATGTGGGGACCAGGCCCATCGCTGTCAGTGGGATCTGACAGGAGCAAAGACCCTGGCCCCACTTCCCAGAGCATCTGTCCTGGGCCCAGTCAGTCCCAGGAGACCAGCTCAGAGGGACCATGAGAGCCAGTGTGTGCTGCCAGCCCAGCAGCCTTCACACAGGCCTCTAGAATTCCCGTCAGCCAGGGAGGGTCTCCGGGCAGCTGCATATGAGCCTCTCTCCCATGGAGCCAAGTGAAGGTCTTGCTCTGCTCCCATTATAAGGGATGTGGTGAGGAGAAGAGAGAAATGTGCTCCAGGATGTGCCTCTCACCTCACCTCTGCAGCAGAATGCCTCGGGGAGTATTGCTCACTATGAATGGGGTTAGAGCATATGGAGGCATTTGGTTCCCAGGCATGAGCTGAGGGCCACCGCTTGGCCTCCCACGGTAATAGGGCTATAATGTGTGCGCTGTGACAAGATTTCTTTATCTCGTCTTTCGTTTCGTTTCTTTTCTTTTAATTTCTTTTCTTTCTTTCTTTCTTTCTTTTTTTTTTTTTTTTGAGAATGTAGACAATGGCCTTTGTGCAGTGGCAGTGGGATACACCTCCTGGAACAATATGCAATCTCTCTCTCACTCTTTCCATCTTTCCCTCTCCCTCTCTGCATCTCTCTTTCTGTGTCTGACTCTCCCTGTCTCCCACACAAAAACACAAATAATCATATCACATAGAGCCACAAAAGACACCCCAAACCCAAGCCTCATGCACACACACACACACACACCACACAGGGAATACAATGGCTTCCTAGGACTGTAGACACATGGACACACTTTTTCACCTGGGAAATCTCTGGTGCCCCACACCCCCACAACCCCATCAGGGCGGCTCGCCAGACTGAGGATTGCAAGGATGCCCCACCTGTATTAACATCTAGAGTTTTGTCTCAGGAAGAGGGTGTTTCCAGAATACGTACCGCATTCACTGGATGCTCCTGTCACCTGCAGGTACAGAAAAGAGGACACCGTGAGGCTCAAGTCATGCTACACTGTCTGTGTGAGCTTTATTTCCCTCAATGACTTTAGGAACCCAGATGGAACACAGTGGTTGAGTCCAACGACCCCAAAGTAAGTGAACTGGATGCCTTAGGAAGTTGTTTTTCCTGGGGGACATGTCTGTCCAGTCCATTCAGGACGGTGACTACAAAATGCTTCATCCAAGCAGGAGAAAGTGTTACTGAGGGACAGGATCCTACCACAGCGTTTAAAACCATGTTTGGTGTTGCCAATGGTAAACGTCCTCTCGAATCAGCTAACGGTTGGCAGAGAAAACCACTCAATGCTCTCCCCACCAGGGAAATTACATATGTAGAATCTCAAAAGTATATATAGCTTTTTACATAAAATCTGTATATAAAAATAATTTCATTTCCATATACAAGCAGTTGACATTAGGTAAATGATTTTTGTTTTAGTATTATGTTCAATTCGCCAACACAGAGTATACTGTCTGAATTTCATCTGAATTTGATTGGAAAGAAACCCAGAAAGCAACATTTGTTCCTCGGGGATAGACAGGCGAGCTCACCTTGGCAAGAGGCAGGCCCTCCTCCTCTGTGATCCTCTGAAAAAGCCATGACCAGACAGCGCCATCATCAGTCACGTCTAGAAGGACACAGAGTACCTGTCAGCGTATTGGTGGTGCTGCTCAAGAAAGATGCGGGGAGGGGTGTCTGGGTGGCTCAGTCGGTGAACCATCTGCCTTCAGCTCAAGTCAGGACCACAGGATCCTGGGATCGAGTCCTGGATGGGGCTTCCTGCTCAGCAAGGGTCTGCTTTTCTCTCTCCCTCTGCCCCTCTCACCTGTTTGTGCTCTCACTCTCTCTCAAATAAATAAAAAAAAAAAAAAGAAAAAAAGAATGCCTCGGGGAGTATTGCTCACTATGAATGGGGTTAGAGCATATGGAGGCATTTGGTTCCCAGGCATGGGCTGAACGCCCCACTGGGCCTCCTGCGGTAATAGGGCTATAATGTGTGCGCTGTGATGAGATTTCTTTATCTCATCTTGTCTTTTCTTCTCTTTTCTTTTCTTTCTTTCTTTCTTTCTTTCTTTCTTTCTTTCTTTCTTTCTTTCTCTTTCTTTTTTTTTTTGAGAATGTGGACAATGGGAATTGTGCAGTGGTAGTGGGATACACCTCCTGGAGACATATGCAATCTCTCTCTCACTCTTTCCATCTCTCCCTCTCCCTCTCTGCATCTCTCTGTCTGTGTCTGTCTCTCCCTGTCTCCCACACTAAATCACACACTCACAATCACACCACATAGAGCCACAAAAGACACCCCAACCCCAAGCCTCATGCACACACACCCACACCACACACAGGGAATACAATGGCTTCCTAGGACTGTAGACACATGGACACACTTTTTCACCTGGGAAATCTCTGGTGCCCCACACCCCCACAACCCCATCAGGGCGGCTCGCCAGACTGAGGATTGCAAGGATGCCCCACCTGCATTAACATCTAGAGTTTTATCTCAGGAAGAGGCTGATTCCAGAATACATACCGCTCTTGCTGGTGGTGGTTGATGGTGTCACCTGCAGGTACAGAAAAGAGGACACCGTGAGGCTCAGGTCATGCTACACACTGTCTGTCTGAATGAGCTTTATTTCCCTCAATGACTTTAGGAACCCAGATGGAACACAGTGGTTGAGTCCAACGACCCCAAAGTAAGTGAACTGGATGCCTTAGGAAGTTGTTTTTCCTGGGGGACATGTCTGTCCAGTCCATTCAGGACGGTGACTACAAAATGCTTCATCCAAGCAGGAGAAAGTGTTACTGAGGGACAAGATCCTACCACAGCGTTTAGAACCATGTTTGGTGTCGCCAATGGTAAATGTCCTCTCGAATCAGCTAACGGTTGGCAGAGACAACCACTCAATGCTCTCCCAAAAAGGAAAATTGTATGAGATCTATATGTATAATCTCAAATATACATTGTCTGATTTTCATCTGAATTTGATTGGAAAGAAACCAAGAAAGCAACATCTGTTCCTCGGACAAAGAACTTCTAGCTCACCATGGCGAGAGGTGTGCCTCTGGCGCTGTCTCCTTTGATGGGATCGAGGGCTTCCTCCAAGGCATCTAGGACACAGAGTACCCGTCAGCACATTCCTCTTGTTGCTCAAGAATATTCATGGAATGTTGCTTGATATGGACACGAGGCTGGGGTGTATGGAGCCAGCTGGTTTCCAAGCATGGACTGAAGTGCCCCTGCTGTGCCACCCACCGCGGTAAGGCTCTAAAGTGCGCAGTGTGATAACACGGCTTTGGAGAAGGGTGACATCATGCAGTATCTGTCTGACATATCTCCTGGAGAAACACGTTTCTCTCTCTCTCTCTGTCTCTCTCTCTATGTTTCTGTCTTCTCTCTCTCTTTCTCTGTCTTTGTCTCTCTTTCTCTTGCTCTCTCTCTCACACACACACACACTCACACTACACAAGACACCTAACCCCCAAGCCTCATGCACACACACACACACACACACACACACACACACACACACACCACCCAGGGGGAATGCATTGGTTTCCTAGGACTGGAGACACATGCACATAGTTTCTCACCTGGAGTCTGCTTTTCCCCACACTCCCAAGCCTCAGTCCTACCAGGAACCTGGAATCAGATGGCTCTCCAGACTGAGGACAGTGAGGACATCCCCCCAACCTGCCTTACCATCTAGAGTTTTTCCTCAGCAAGGTACTGATTCCAGAATACGTACCACCTCCACATGGTTCTGGGGCCACCTGCATTTACAGAAAAGAACACACCCTGAGAGTCAGGTCATATGCATACTGTGTCATCACCGGTTCTCTTGGTGACTATTGAAAACCAAATGAGAAACAGCAGGAAAGACAAAGGCCCGGAAAGGAAGCACAGTGTGCACCCGTGGAAAAGGCATGAGATTTTCCTGGGGGATGGATCTTTCAAATTCCCTGAAGCACAATTACAAAACTCTTAATTCAGGGAGGAAAAACCGCTTCTGAGTAAAAGGTCCCCTACCACACAGTTTACAGCCTCCCCTCCCAACACCCCAAGAAAATGGTACCTCATGTCTAAAAACTACACTGTCATGTTGTCATAGCTGAACTCACTTCAAAAAGACGAAACTCAAGTAAGGAACATTTCTTTCTCAGGCAAAGACAGCCAAGCTTACCCTCGATGTGTTGGGCCACGGTGCTTTCTTGCCAAGGTCCTCCTTGGTAGACTCTGAAAGGACACAGAGTAAGTGTCAGTCCATTGTTAGTCCTACTCAGGAATTACTCTGTGATCACTGTTGATATGGACATGGGACAAGACTGTATGGGAGTGACTGGTTAAGAAGCATGGGCTGAGCTGCTGCTGGGCCATTCTCCTTGGTGGGTGAGGAAAAGCAAACAAGAGGATGAGAAAATGAAGGAGAAACAGACCTTTGACTTTCTAGCTTAAGGCAACCTGGTCGATGTGAGTCAGTTAGTCTACAAAGAGGTCGCCTGGTTGCACACTGTGGTGTCATGAGGGAGCCCCACCCCTCCCTCTGCCCATAGCGAAGTCTCTCTATTTGTTCTGCCAGGACGAAGCTCCTCCAACTGGCCATCCGAATGGGAGACAGACTAGAAGACACAGAGTACCTTTCCGCCACGGTGCTCTATCTCATGAATGACTCAGAGAGCTCTGCTTGACTTGAACGACAGAACAGTGGAGATGGATGTGGTTGGTTAAACAGCATGCAGTTGCCAATGGCAAGATTTGATTCCTTCTGGTGGTTGAGTAATTTACAGTGTATCTATATTACAAACTGAGGGCTGCTGAAGGGGGGGTTGGTGAGGTATGTGGTTGGTTTAACAGCATGCACTTGCCAATCACAAGATTTGAGTCCTTCAACAGTTGAGTAATATTCCCATATATCTAGAGAACACACTGAGGCTGCTGAAGTGGGGGGATGGAGTAATTGGGTGATGGGCCTTAAGAAGGGCACTTGATGGAATGACAACTGGCTGTTACCGCAACAGATGAACCACTAAGTTCTATCCCTGAAACTACTAATACAGTATATGTTACCTAATTTGAATTTACATTAAAAAAGAAAGGCCGGAAGTTGGCCATTGGTGAGCCCCTTTCTTCATGGAAGGAGATGCAGAGAAGAGAAGCAGCAAAGAAGGGAGAAACAGAGTCCTGGCTTTGCCATTGAAGGCAAAGGTACACCTGAAACGAACGGAATATGGTGTGTCAACTCAACTACTTCCATTAAAAAATAATAATGATGAAAAATAAAGACACCCTAAAGACAGAAGGTAGTCCAAAAATTTAAAAATGTGAAATAAATAAAAATAACATCATTAATCTTATGGTATTTCCCCGTCCAGTGTGTGTCTCATGTATGTGTTCACTGAGTCGGGTGGCTCTCTGTGCTAGCAGTAGTCATCCACTAATGGGATGGTCCTTTACAGTGGGAGGCCTGGGTTCCTCCCGATGTCCTCTAACCCAGCTCTGTAAGAGAGGTGCAGGAAAAAGAGCGGACCCTGGGTTAGTAACCAAATGTTACTTGGAGTTCTTATTTGTCCTTGTTGCTTGGGTGTGTCATTGCCAGCACTGGAGGCTTTCTGGGGCTCAGGGGGATGATGCAATCAAAGAGCACTAAACTATCTCTTGATTCCCGTTTGGGGGCAGCCGCTGAGAAGTGACCCAACACTGAGAGAGATTTACCAGGTTTTTCAATGTTGTGCCTCACAGTCTCAAAATCTGTGAGCTGGACAGACAGTTTGGACCTTCTGTGTGCTTTTCACACTAAGGGCTATGCCCAAGTCTGCCCTCCATGTGACCACTGAGGCCACCTCATAATGGTAGACGGTACTTGGGATCTCTGTAGACTCATGCAGTTCAGATATATACACAGGCCTTGGAAAGATCCTGCATGGTTTCTGTTGAACCCATGGCTCAGAGCTATGCTTGTCAGTGTGGTAAGTGCAGTTCAGTATCTCAGAGTAGCAGCATGGGCCCAGCCATCTGGGTGCACATTTTGGCATTTCCACTTAAGAGCTTGTGTGCTTGGGCGCATTCAGCTCTGTGCCTCAGTTTCTCCATCTAAAGAGTGCCCTTAGCAAGCAAAGTACTGCATTGGTGGTGAGGGTTGAATGGTTAGTGTAAGTAAAGCATGCCGTGGAAATGCTCAGGAAGGTTCCTTGGAGGTGAAATGTCTCGTCTGAGATGCCATAACTCCACAAAACTCAGAGCTGCAGTCAAATTCTGCTGTCCAAGCTCCCAGGCCAGTGCTTTCCCCACGACACACACCTGCTTTGTCTAAAAAGGACTCCTTTATGTTAAGCCAGACCCAGTGTTTAAGGAGTCACATAAATGTCTCAGAAATGCTTTTGCTGACTGCCTGAGGACACACTAAGTGGCCCAAAATAATGTGCATGATGCTTCCAGAATGAATTAGTTGCCTGACCTGACAGCTATCTGGTCCAACACAACGAACACCAGTTGACTGGTGGGAGAGAGAGCTTATGTACCTAACATACTCATTCTACAACGTGTGAAACTCTATCATCTTGTGAAATTTCCTCCTCCTACATGTGAGCACCTCAAGCTAAGACCTGTTGCCCAGTCATGCGAAAGACCAGAGCTTCGCCTTTGCACAGCGCGCTGGATGCAGACTCAGGAGACCTGACCTGTGCATTACCTCACAACCACATGAATAGAGGCTCATGCTTTTCTAAAGCTGGAGCTCTATGTGCACAAGGATGCAATTGTCTACATACAGAAATTCATATGTCTCTTCATCTCAAAACGTTACCTTTTCTTTTTTCTATGTTACTAACTCCCTATGTACATGTGTATCTATCCATCTCTGTCAATGGGTTTCTTGGTCTGTCATTGTGTGTGAAAGGCTGGATACTCAATGGATATATGTAAAAACACATATATTCTCTATTTTCACTAGTCCATACCTCTGGGAGGGTAACACGTTGAGTGAAAGCTTATGGCTGATATTTCTGTAAACCTCTAACTTAGGATAACAGCCAATGTAAAAGGTGGAATGTCAAAGAAAACGTGTGTTTTGCTATGTAAGCTGACATCTAGACACAGGCTTCTCAGCTGTTTTTGGAGACCTGGTTATATGAATGGAAGCAGCATGTGCCCAAATATCTTGAAGTCAAGACACATTTCAGGAGAAGGGAGATTGAAGGCACATGAAGACAAAAGTAGAGGGCTCCATATGCAAGGATCATGGCAATCATTGTCCACCCTACGAACAAGAAAAAGCCTGAAGACACTGAAAAATCAACCACTCTCGGATCCATGGAGAGGGGAGGACACAGGACAAACCATGGCCCTGAGGAGACAGGAAAGGGAACACAGGGAATCCAGGTTTCCTGGAGCACAGATTCTCTAGCAGAATATACTGTTTCTCCAGCTCACCTGGAACATTCAGCAAGAGACCCCATGCTGGGCCATAAAACACACCCCAACACATCTCAAAGAGTAGAAGCAATACAACAGCTGCTCTCAGACCTCTATGAAATTAAACTAGAGCTCAACCACAGCAAGAAATCTTGGGAAATCCCCAAATAGCTAGAAATTTTTAAAAAATGGTCAAAGAGGAAGTTTCAAAAGAAGCTTGAAAAGATTTTGAACTAAACGAAATGAAAATATACGTTGACAAAAATGTATGCAAAGGCAGTGCTTGGGAGAATTTATACTACTGAATGTCATCGTGTTGGAAAGTAAGAAAGATTCAAAGTGAATAGGCTTCCTCCTTAGAAAACAAAGCAAAAAAGAGTCATGTCATATAAAACAAGTAAGAGAAAAAAATATCATATAATTGCAGATACCAATGAAATGGAACACAAAAAACTCTCAGACAAAATCAACCAAACCAAGACAAAAGCTGGTTCTTTGTAAATATCAGTAAAATGGATAAAGTTCTAGCCTGACTAACCATGAAGAAAGAGGGAAGACACACATTAACATCAGATGAAAGAGGAGACGTCACGTTGAAAGGATTCTAAAGGAATACATGGAAAAATTCTAGGATTCCTGAAAGGAAAGAGGCCAATTCCTTCAAAGTCACAAAACTACCAAAACCCACTGAAAGGAAATAGATGATCTGAACAGGCAGGTATCAAAGACATTTAACCGATAGTTAATACATTTCCCAGAAAGGAAGAGCCGGCCCCAGATGGTTTGACTGGTGAATCCTATCAAATCTTACAAAGCAAAACACAGTCTTGCTGTGTCATCCAGCCATCTCACTCCTAGGTATTTACCCAGTTTAGTTGAAAAATGTGTCCACATGAAAACTGGCCCAGGAGTGCTTCTATCGGCTTGATTTATGAACACCAAGTCCAGAGGCGACTAAGCTGTCCTACACTAGGTGAACGGAGAAACAACCGGCAATACACCCTTACGATGCAATACGATTCGGTAATAAACAGAGCTGAGCTACCGGAGCACATAGCTGGCTCCCTCAGTTAAGCATCCAACTCTTGATTTGGGCTCAGGTCATGATCTCAGGGGCATGATATCCAGCCCCACGTCAGACGGGTTCCCTGCTGAGCGTGGAGGCTGCTGAAGATTCTCTCTCCCTCTTCCTCCGCCCCTCCCCACACACTTTCACTCTCTCTCTCTCAAACAATAATAAAAAGGAGATTAAAAAAAAATAATTGAGCTATCAAGTCACAAAAAGACATCGACGAATGTGAACTGTATAGATAAAAGTGAAAGAAGTCAGTCTGGAAAAGCAACATGCTTTACGGTTCCAACTAGATGACATTCTGGAGAAAGGAAAGCTATAGAGATGACAAAAGGTCAACGGTTGTTAAGATTTCTAGAGAAAGGACAAAGGCATGAATAGGTTAAACACAGGATTTTCAAGGCAGTGAAGTTACTCTGTACATGGTGGATACACGACTTTACGCATTTGTCAAAACCCATACTCCTGCACAACACAGAGCAGACCTTCCTAGCGATGCTGGCCTTCAATGAGTATTAATATCGCTACACTGGTTTGTGATTCGTGACATGTGTTCCACACTGATGAAGATTTTAAGGATTGTGGAAATTGTGCGTCAAGGGATAAGGGTGATAGGGAAACTTTTTATATTATCTGCTCAATTATTATCTTAATCTAAACCTATTCGAAGTAATAACGTCTATTCATTAAAAATAATAAAAGATCTATTTTTCCTAATATTTAATAACATACTAATGTCCATTCGTTAGTTCCACTATACCTATTGTGAAATGTGAACAGACTTGAGTTGCAAATGCCATTTGACTACTGTGGTTATAAACTGATGAGTGACCAGCTAAATTAAAATTTTCACACGTGAAACAAAAATAATATGGCTTGGCATTTTTGTCTTAAGTATGGGACACTGAAAACTAGTGTAATGATTCTTCTTCTTCTTTTTTCTTTTAGAGACAAAGAGAGAGTGTGAGCAGAGCAGGGGCATAGGGAAAGGGAGAGAGAATCTGAAGCAGGCTCCATACCCAGCATGGAGCCCAAAACGAGGCTCAATCTCATGACCCTGACATCATGACCTGGGCCAAAATCAGAGTTGGACACCACCCAGGTGCCCCTAGAATAATTAATCTTGAATCAACTTAATGAATGAATTTCCACGGTACCTTCGACAGGGTCAGAAGTGGGGTGAACCTTCGGCTTTATTCTCCTGGCCAGCTTCTGGAGACCTAGAGAAAATATGGATGTTTTCTTCACTTTTGTTTTTTGTTTTCTCAGAGACCGTGGGAAATGCATGACAACAGAAAGAGCTGTTGACATCTTGCTATCAGAAGACCATAGGAAAAGGAGTGATAAGTTCATCAGAGTTCAAACTTTTGATCCCATGGTTCATCATTTGCCTAGCAAAACCACCTGAGTCAGAGAGGGCTTTAGGAAGGTCTTAGGGTTCATATAGCCTTCAAATACCCCACAGAGAATGTAAACTGATGCAGTCACTATGAAAACACAATATGGGACTTCATCAAAAAATTCACAAAAGAACTACCATTACACCCAGCAATCCCACTCTTGGATAAGAAATCCATTTGAATTCAAGTCTAGATTTCAGAGAAATATCTGCCCATGTTCGGCAGCACTATTTACCAAAGCCAAGCTATAGAGACAACTTAATGTTGAGTGGGGGAGCCGGGACAGGAATGGAGTTGGTTCCTAGGGAGAGAGGTCCCAGAACACCTGACACCTGCCCAGACACCTGAGATCAAGCCCTGCAGCCCTGAACCAGGGCTCCCTCATCTCTTTCTCATATACTCCAGCCCTGAGTTGTCTGTGGGAGACAGTGGATGCCCTGGGGGAAGTCCTGAGCCAACAGCAAAGTCCAAATCCTAGCTCACCTTTGCACATCTAGGTTTCAACCCCTGACCCAGAACACAGTACAGATGCCCCTTGACAAGCCCCTCTGAAGGGCCAGGGGAAGCCCAACTGTGGCCATCCTCCCACAGCATTCACCCTACTAGCTGTCTGACATGGATCCTTCCCCTCCACGTCCTTCCCCAGGGACCAGTGGTCTGCGGGGCTCCCAAGCTGATTCAGAACCCAGGACTTTCCAAACTAATTGTCACATGACAGCTCTACCAAGAATTAGCTTCCCTTCAACTGACCAACCCTGGCTGAGCAGTTCCTGTGAATTAACTGGAAAAATGGCCACCTGGGCTAGTGCTTTGCTGGTTTAATAAATTAAGCCTATGACCTCTAGTATCTCACTGGTATAAGTAAGTCTCCAAACTGCCTGGGCTAAGGCCTGGCTAAGAGTGAACAGGGACTGCACTGGCTCTGAATGGGCACCTTCCCTGTTCCTTCCTTCCTCCCCCAGATCCAGTCTTTATAGACTCCTCATCCTTCTCTAAACCCTGCAGTGGCAGGGGGCCAAGCCCCACCTCCTTTGAGAGGGACCCCTCAGGGGCGCCTGTGTGGCTCAGTGGGTCACGTGTCTGACCTGGCTCAGGTCATGATCTCAGGGTCCTGGGATCGAGCCAGGCCTCTGTTTCTGCACTCAGCTTGGTACCTGCTTGTCCCTCTTCTCCCCCCCCACACATCCCCCTTACTCACCACTTCTGCTCTCTCATTCTCTCTCAAATAAAATCTTTTTTAAAAAAATCAGGGAATATAGAAAGGACACATAGAGAGGGACCCTTCCATACCCACACCCTGGAGAAGCTCCCCCATCACGACTCTCCGTAAGGATCACCCAGACCTGCTTTTGCATTTAAATCTATCATCTGCTGTATACTATTTTGCACGTGATAATAAGCAACCTTTTACTGAGAGACTTAGATTCAGATCTAAGCTCGACTTTCTGTTGCATTTCATCTCACATCCTTTGTGAGGAAGCTCATCAATTGTTGACAATTTGTCAATAATGAAGTTCTATCATTGAAAACCAAACACCATTATTCATTTGATGTTGTTTGACTTCTAGTCTTGCTTTGCAAGGCTATGTGTATATAGTCATGAAGCATGGCCTCTCTCCATGCTTGCACTTACTAGCCAACAATGGGAGAGCTCCGGAAGGAGCAAAGGCCCCCACTGGAGCATGGACACTCCCTGGTCCAGCTGGACAAGCACGTCCAAACAAGGATGATGGACAGCAGGCTGTTACAAGTGTTTGAGTTCTTGTTGGTCACTGTCCCTAAAGTGTGTAGTTCATGGCATTCAAGCATATTTTTAGGGCTCATGGGGAGAATGTTATCAAATCTACAACACTATGTCCCCGATTCTTTTCTCTCTGTTTTTAAAATAGGCTCCATGCCCAACATGGGGACTGAACTCACGACCCTGAGATCAAGAGTCAAATGCTCCACTGGCGGAGCCAGCCAGGCACCACCCAGCATGCTCCCTATTCTTATTCTATTTGTGTCATGCCCTGAAGAGTGACCATGCCATGACACTGATTGGCCAGGCACTGACCAGCTCTGGACAGAAGGTTAATCATGAACTGGTTCTTTGAGTCTTATTTTTCCTTGTCCCAGGAGTGTCCCTAAGCTCACAGGATGTCGGCATGACTAGGGCTTACTCATACTGACAATGCCATCAAATACCATGAAAGGGTCTCCTCCATCCTGACCAGATTGAGATCAGGTGCTGAGGAGTAGCCCAGTGTTCAAACAGAGTTTGACTGGCTTGTCCTAAATGGTGCCTCCAAACCCTCAGAATCTTTGAACTGAACACAATCATGGCTTCAAACGGACCAGCCTTTCTATGTCCTTTTCAGATGAATGACTATGGCAAGATCTGGACTTCTATGGCTCAAGAGCTTCCCTGGGCTATGTGACCACCGAGCTGACCTCATAATGACAAACAGTGTTTGGGATTCCCGTTGGCTCAGGGAATTCCTGACATCCACGCAGATGCTAAAGCTTCTTTGCACAGTAACTACTAATCCCATGGCTGAGTCATAAGTGCAGTTTGGCTCAGTAGTTAGAGCACGAGCACTGGACTGCAGGCCTGTGTTCACCTCCTGGCTGCTTTACTTAGAGGAATTCATGAACCTGGTCACATTCATCTCTGTGCCTGAGGAACAGGGAGAGGAAACAAATCATTGCATAAGTGTGTGATGAGTATTGAATGAATGAATACCTGTCACGTGGTCAGAAAGGTGAATTAGAGGGTCTAGATCTTGTCTGAGATCTCACAATTTCACAAGTTCCAGAGCTGGATTCAAATCTGGGAGTCTGAGTTTCCAGACCATTGCTCTGTGACACACAGCTGCTTTGCCTAAATACAAGCATTTTACCCCAACACGATTTCCTTTGGACAGAATCAGAGGCAAACAACAACAACAACAACAAAAAGCTAACGAGCAAACCTATTGCTGTCTCCCTGAATCCACTCTCTGGGGCCCTTGTCCACAAATATCCATGACTGTTCTCTAGAATGTTCCAGTTGCCTGTCTTAAGGTCAGCAGATCAAATGAGATGAATCCCAGTGTAAAGGAAGGGAGGGTCACTGATACAAAGTCTTGTGTTTTCAAACATGTGAAACAATGCCATCTTGCATTATTTATTCCTCACACAAATAGAAGTGCCTCCAAACAAACTAGGAGTTCCTGAGACCCTTGTCAACTCATAGAAAAAAAAAAACCATAGCTTAGCTTTTGGGAAGAGATCTGGATGAAAGTTCAGGAGAACTAAGAAACACATTACATCAAAACCACTTTAATGTAGACACATTCTGTTTTCAAGCTACAATCCTCTGTGCAAATGTATGCAATCATCTCTATATACATATATACTTATATATATAATGTGTGTATCTCTGCTCTTGTGTCTACATCACCTATTTTTCTTTGTGCATCACTAATAATCTGTGTACTTGTTTATCGATCACTCATTAACTCGATCAATTAACCAGTTACCCGTCTTTCACCATACATTAAAGGCTGGCTATTCATTGCGTCACCGAGAAAAAAAGGTCATGCTATTGTCACCATACTTACGTCTGGGGCGCTGAATGGGACGGGTGGTAGCATACCATTGAAATCTCTAGAAAATGTCATTTTGGATAACACCCAAAGTTCTTAGAAATGGAAATGTGTGTTTGGGGGTCATAAATTGAAACGTAGACTCTCATATTCTGAGGATATCTTTGGGGCAACTATTGATAGGAACGAACCCACATGTCCCCAAAATCCTGAAATCCATACCCCTTTGGGGATGAATGGTACAGGGCAGACATTGTAAGACACTGAGAAAACAATGATAAATGTCCTCCATATCAACCTATCTGGGTTCACTCTAAATTTCAGAAATGCATAATGTGAATATAGAATTTAGGATGCTTAAAAAAACTTAAACAAACATAGACACTGCCGTATTTTCCCCCCTTGAGAAGCTAGGGGTGACAAGTGAGGGGTGCAGGATATCATAGGAAGCAGTCCATTGTTCTCCATGGAGGACAAAAACCAAGGCTGCTAGCTCAGTAGAACCACCAACAGTAGAAATCAAGGGATAAAACAAAACCATAAAACATATGTAGATGAAATTCGGAGAGAGGAAATTTTCAACGATGAGAAAAATAGTTTGAGAAAGAGTGAACTGAGCCATAGCAAACAGCATTCAGAAGATCATTAGGAACATACCATTACAGCAGGAACCACAGCAGGAACCACAGCAGGAACCACAGCAATTTCCCATTCTGAGTTGGAGCAGCAGAGCAAACACCAATCCCTAGGAATGGGTCAGCTCAAAGAGTCCCAGCTGGAAAGGACAGCAAAGGTGTGGCTCAAGTCACCATGGCGACGGTGTCATCATAGACCTTTCAGAGTCAATGCAGCTGCACAGCGGCCAACTTCTGGTGTCGACAGGGGCCTGTCTTCACAGACAAGGGGGGCATGGGAGAGTAAACGCTTTGTTTCGAAAGTTGAACCCCAGTCTCACACATTCTCACTCTTTTTTTTTTTTTTTGAAAATAAAAGACATGATGGGGGATGACCTGCCATCCCCCCCAAACAGAGTCACTAGCCAAACTTCAGGGTGAAGAAGGAAAAGAAAAACAGATTGAGAATAAATAGAGGTCCCACTCTTGATTTAAAACACCATCCCCACCCATTCTATCCTCCGGAGTCACCAGACATTTCTAGAACAAAGTTTAAAATGGGTCCCAGGTGAAATGAAGAGCAGTGTTCACAGAAATTCCATTCTTCAAATCATATTTCTCTAAGCATATACTAATGAAATTATGTCATTCTCTCACCGTCTATGCATACTACCTGATTTTTCTCTGTGTATAGCTGAGAGGACGTACTTAGTTACCTCTCAATCTTTGTGAATTTCTTGGTCAGTACGTGTATATAAAGCAGACTCTTCCCTGAATAATGAGGGGGAAATATCACTGTATTTTCACCACTGCATTTCTGTAATAGCGAACGGGTTGAGGGCAATACATACAACTAGTACTTTTCTAAATGAAGTACTTTAAATACTCCCCAAAATGCAGGGTTCGGTGTGTGTTCTGGCTCATGGATGGGCACTCAATAGACACAGGATTTTGATCTGTTCATGAAAAGTAGCAATGGAAACGGAAGGAACCAGCTCCAAATATACTTAAAGAAGGAAACCTTTTAGAACAAAACCAAGTGCCATGGACTTAACCAAGCAACTACAATACATGGTAAAAAAAAGTGTATGTAGTTGGGGAACCTGGTGAATCCTTGGACTCTGAATTTTGGCTCAGGTCATGATCTCAGATTCGTGAGATCAAGCCCCAGAAAATAATGGCATAAAACAACCCCTTTACTTTGGTAAAGTACTACTTTGGTAAACCTGGTCAAGAGGTTAGGAATTCATCCAGGACACAATGCTGACGTTAGAAAATGAAAGGTTTCATTTTTTTAAAAAAGATTTTATTTATTTATGTGACAGATAGCCAGCGAGAGAGGGAACACAGCAGGGGAGAGGGGTGGGAGAGGAAGAAGCAGGCTCATAGTGGAGGAGCCTGATGTGGGGCTCGATCCCGGAATGCCAGGATCACGCCCTGAGCCAAAGGCAGCCGCCTAACGACTGCGCTACCCAGGCACCCCGAGAAAATGAAAGGTTTCAAATATCCACACCCAGGATGATCCCCACTAGGTAGAACTTGGGGTCCATGAAAAGAGCAGCCCTAGGCCCAGTGCCAATAAATAAATGAGGGCTTTCTATTTCTCAAATCCACAATCCAGAATCCAAGTTTTGCAGGCAGTTGGAACTTCCTGTGTTAGTGAACAGATTCTTTGCAAATGCCCACATCTATTCTTTGCATGTTCCCCAGATCTACTTCCCAGTAGGGTGGCCAGAGGGCAACCAAGGGGAGTCCATGATTCCAATTGTGTAGCTGAACCTCTCAGCACCTCTTTCGGATTCTATCTGAACCGAATGCCCACTTTGGACACTCTTCAGTGTAGCAGAAATCATGAGCTTGTCATTGGGTGTATCTACATCTGAGGTCATACCCATTGGAGAGAAAAAACAAATTCAGCCACTGGTCAGAATGCAGAGCCTGGACATAGAAGAGGCCCACATATTCCTTTTGCATTTCAGTGGCTTCTCTCTGCTCTTTCCACAGTCAATAAACCTTCCCACAGAAATCTGTCCTGAACATCAAACTCAGGACTCAATTAATGATGCCTATAAGAGAGACCTTGTGTCATGATCATTAAGCAGTGAATCAGTAAAAATGTTGTAAGGAGGGAAATAAGCAAGACCAGACATAGGGGGCAGTATGATTTTGAAGCCTTTGCTTTTTTTTGCACTCTGAGGTAGCCAAATCCTTTTCCATATCAAAAGGTTAAGACACACATTAGTAGTATCATTTTTCCCCCACAAAGCCAAGAAAAAGGACGAGACTGTGCTACACGTCTTGCGAGGGAAATCAAGAGACGAGGCAGGTGCTTTCCATAGGGAATAGATTCCACCTGAGGTTTGGCATGGCAGGGAGACCTCCCACAAGGGCACCAATCAAGAGCCCAAAGGAGGTGGGGAAGCAACGGGAAAGGAAGAGCGTATGAGGCGATCGCTCCTCCAAAGAATAGATGTCTCACAAGAAACCGAGGTGTCCTGATGATGGACTCTGTCGGGTGGCTCACTTGTGTCCAGAGCAGGACTCAACCATCAGTCTTTATCAGAGACCTACCAGGTCACTCTACTCTGCACTTGGGACTGAGGGGCACAGGCCCATAAAATGCCCAAAGTCAGATAATTCCCAACTTTCGTGGGGAACCAACTGTGATATCACAATCTCTGAGTCCTTAGTGAGGAAGGGGGCAGTGGGGTTGTTTCAGCATCCATGGCTTCACCTAGGGAATAGTTCTCAGCTAGGCTCCAGATCTTTGATCTTGGAAACCAACTTCCCCTACTGCCAGTCGAACATGACTCCATTCTTCCAAGAGACCACAGAGCACAGAGGACCCCCATGGGGGGGCTTTATGCAGTCAGTTGGTGCAGTGGAGGGAGGAGATGTGTTCATGTTTCAAGTACACCCATGTGCTCTATTTCCTGATACCAACCACAACCAACTCGCCAAGTTCTCCAACAATTCAATTCATACTCCACGGATTTCAGGGCTCAGTCCCACAAGTCTGTCCCCACTGCAGAGGCCAGTCACAAATGGGGTGTTCAAGCTACCCACACTTCTGCCCAACCACAAGGTCAGGTATTCCCTCAGACCCCCTCCTTAGGGTTGATAATTTCACTAGAATGACTCACATCCACAAGTGGATGGATAAAGAAGATGGGCTCCATGTATACAAAGGAACATAACTCAGCCATTCTAAAGGATGAATTCTTACCGCTTACATCGACCTGGACGGAACTGGAGTGTATTATACTGAGTGAAACACAGCAGTCAGAGAAAGACAAGTATATGGTTTCACTCATAGGTAGACTCTAAGGAACAGTGCAGAGGATCATAGGGGAAGGGAGGGGAAAACTGAACTGGAGGTCATCAGAGAGGAAGAAAACCCATGAGAGACATTTAAGTATATGAAACAAACTGAGGGTTGCTGGAGGTGAGGTGGGTGGGATGAGGTAATTGGGTGATGGGCATTAAGGGGGGCGCGTGATGCAATGAGCACTGGGGGGGTATACGCAAATGATATATTATTGAACACTACATCTGAAACTAACAATGTACTATATGCTGCCTAATTGAACTTAAATTTTAAAAAAGGAAAAAACAATTATAAATACACTGTAATAAAAGTTATACAAATGAAGGGGAAAAAATATTGACTCAGAAGTCAGGAAAGCACTTTACTTACATTGACCAGTTTGTTTAAAGAATACAACTCAGGAAACGCCCAATGGAAGAGATGCGCGTAGCAAGGAAGGTCTAAAGGGGGTGGGGAGTGGTGGAGAGCTCCCACGCCCTCTCTGGGGGAAAAATCACTTTTCCAGAATATTAATGTGTTCACCAACCTCTTGTTCAAGACTTTTTATAACCCAATCTTCAGCCCCCTCCCCTTACAGATGGCCAGTGGCCGGGGCTGAAATTTCCAATCCTTGACTCCCAGTTTGGTCCTTCTGGTGACCAGCCCCACTGCGATGCCATTTCTGGGCCCCGCCCTATGTCAGCTCTTTAGCCTAAACTCTGGAGAGGTCTGTTGGAGATTTTATGACTAACAAAAGGCTCTCCTATCCCTCAGGAAACTGCAAGGATTTTAGGAGTCCTGTGCCAGGAACCAGAAATAAATAAATAAATAAATAAATAAATAAATAAATAAATAAATAAACTTATACATACATACATACATACATACATACATACATACATTTTCCACAAAGCACTTCCCCAGAAAGGCTAGGCAGACAGGACATTGGCTTGCCTCTTCAAACTACTTCATGGTGGCTTCCCAGAGGGAGATCACCTGGACAGCTGAATGGCAGGATCATCTGTGATTTAAATGCTATTGTTTCCTGAAATCCTTTCATCCTTAAAGTGGAAATGCCTAATGGGTCCTAACTAAATGTCCTTTCTAGTATTAAGGAATGAACACACAAAATCAAGGGCACATGGTCCAAACCGAGAGAGATCTGAAATGTCGATTGGAAACCAAGTCTAGAATCTTCACTGGGCTTTGAGCTGAGATGGAAGAAGGATCCGAACTTAGGTGGATCCCCAGCTCTGCCTGCAGGTGCTGCCTGGCCCAGACACTAACCCAGAGCAGGGTTGAGTTTAAGATGTCCTGACAGTGCAGAATTCTCCACCTTCTAGATCAGGGCTCTCTGATAAAAACCTAATGCAAAACACAGACATGGTTTCATGTTTTCTAATAAGCACACTGGAAACAAGAGCAATGATTATGGTGAAGTAAATGTAAATGATGTTTTGGGTTTGGTTTTGTTTTTTAAGGAGGCTCCTGCCCAGTGTGGAGTGCAAGGCAGAGATTGAACACACAACCATCAAGACCTGAGCTGAGATCAAGAGATGGTCTTTTAACCAACTGAGCCACCCAGGCACACTAAACAATATATTTTTAATTCACTATCCCCCAAATGTTCACATTTTCACATGTGACACAAGAAAGGTGGCCACATTTCAAGGGCTCAAGAGCCATTCCGAGCTGGTGCTACCATATTGGACAGGGAAGACAGAGATTGTTTAAATCATGGAATCTTATTGGCCAGTGCTGTTCAGGCTGTCTCAGGCTATACTACACTTTGATTTATGAACATCCTGAAATAATCCACTTCTTCAGACTGAGTGCTGAGACTCACATCTGTGCCTGGGATTCTCAAACCCAGAGTCAATGTGGGACAAAATTACGTACATGTTGCCAGGCATGGGTGGTAGTGGCTCAGTAACAGTTTAATCAACCTCGTCTAAACTCTCCATCTTGCTCTCACCTTAGCCACCCTCTGTAGAATGTGAGAAACTCATGAATGGAATGAATGATTATCAATCATTTTAATGAATGAAAATAAATTAATGTAGGGCTCCTCTCTACTCGCCTTGACTTCTGTTCTCCAGGCATTTACACGGTGATGAGGCTTCCATTGGCGTTCTCGCTCTCCCTGTATTTACATTCCGTCAATGTCTCTTCAGTCTGAGATTATTTTTACTCCATTAAGGGGTACATAATAGAATATTATACCCAGAGGATGTATCTTCCCAGTTCTCTGGACACATTATATTGGCTTCCAGTGGTCCCCAAGCAGGGAGTGCTTTGGCCCCCAGAGAACACTTGGCAATGTCTGGGTACATTGAAGGTTCCCAACTGTGGGGCGGGTGCTACTGGCATTTGGTGGGTAGAGGCCGGGGATGCTGCTCCACACGCTACCAGGCTCCCTGCAGCTCCCACAAGAGTTCCCTTGCCGCAAATGTCAACAGAGCCAAGGTTGAGAAGCCCTGTCTTAAGCCATGTCTGCTAACCCCCTTTAAGAAAAATGGGGGTTCCTAGGGGAGCCCCGCATTGGGCTCTGCATTCAACATGGAGTCTGCTTGAGATTCTCCCTCTCCCTCTGCTCCTCCAACTCACGCTGTCTCTCTCTCTCTAAAATATACAAATAAATCATTTTAAAAAAAAAGAATGAAAAATGGGGATTCCTCCTGATCACTTTTAACCCAATATTAAATGGTCAATATCTATCTCTATGGAATTAGTCACAGACCCCACTGATGTAAAAAGGAATACACCTATTCTTATATTTCAATTTTTTCAAAGTAGCATATGTGTTTTGGGAAGTCTCTCAAAGCTCACTCTCTGGACCCAGTCATTTCTCCCCAACTGTTTTTCTCCATGATTGCAAATACATATTTTCAAGCATTGTTAGACAAACTGGAACGGGCCCCAGACCACCTGAAATTGGACAACAGCCTTTCCTTTTTGAAAATTTTGCAAGAGAGCATAATAGAAACGAGACATCTAAAGTTGCAGTAAACCATACCGTGTCTTTTATCCAAACTAAAATTCATATTCACAGAACAATTATTACTGATCAGCCATTTCACACAATTTTTCACCCCTTGTTAATGCTAATAAAGTGTATGAATTTTGAATCTGCGAGTGGCTGACCAAAGTGTGACCCCACAGCATGTATAGCCTGTTAGAAGGTTGTGTGCCTCACAGTCAAATCCAACCACCATTTCTAAATATTGCAACTCACGAGTTTTGTATTTGCTTTCTTTTGTTCGCCACAAGTTTGGATACATTTGAAAATGTCCAAGAATAATGAGAATTGTAGACCTTACTTCTGAGATGGGAAATTACAAATAATTTTCATAACATCTTCATATTTCCCTTCTTGACATCGTACCACAACTTAGGTAAATGGCCTTTGGTTTATTCTTTGCATAATGTCCAATAAAGTTTTCTCCCTTCAATTATGTTATATCGTTTTACATTACTCCTAGATAAGCAGGAAAGTGTAGGGAGCATGAAAATCAAGAGATAATATAAGGAAAATCAGATTGATTTCAAGTTATAAAATTAAATTCTACATCAATCCAGTAATAACTATTTGCTGTCTACTTTTTGCTGGATACTCCTTGTAGTTGATATCCAAAATCAAGACCACAGACCCAGCTATTAAATTTGTCTCATTCAAAAAGAATTAAGACCACACCCACACCAAAAGAAAAGAATAGTAACCGATTCTATTAGAAATGTTTATAAGTTGGGTACCTGGGTGCTTCAGTCGGATGGGCGTTGGATTCTTGGTTTCAGCTCAGGTCATGATCTCAGGGTCCTGGGATCCAGCCCTGTGTCGGTTCCATACTCAGGAAGGAGTATGTTCCTCTCTCTCTCTCTCTGCTCCTCTCCCTGCTTGTGAGTGCTCTCACTCTAAAATAAATAAATAAAATCTTTTTAAAAAGAGAGAAGGGAGAAAGAAGCAGCAGCATTTATAAGTTGTCCTGGGAGAGCAACATAAAGAAATGATTTGTCTTGGGACAAAAGGAAAGGTTCCTACAGGTAGGAATAATTGAGGGGAGACTGGATTTAGCCGAGTTTTGCCATGTCATTAAGGTTTAGTGGGGTGCCTGGGTAGCTTAGTCACTTCAATGTCTGACTCTCGATTTTGACTCGGGTCATGATCTCAGGGTGGTGCAGTCATTAAGTGTCTGCCTTCGGCTCAGGGTGTGATCCCAGAGGTCTGGGATCGAGCCCCCTATCAGGCTCCTCCGCTGGGAGCCTGCTTCTTTCTCTCCCACTCCCCTTGCTTGTGTTCCCTCTCTCTCTGGCTGTCTCTTTCTGGGTCAAATAAATAAATAAAATCTTTAAAATAAAACAAAATAAAAAAAGATCCTCTCTCTCCCTCTTCCTCTGCCGCTCTCCTCCCTTTAAAAAGGATAAAGGTTTCCAGAAAGAAGGCAGGCTGAACATTTACCTATGAGTTTAAACTGCTCTAATTTTTAGTAGTCTTGTGAGGAGCAGGTAGTGAAGATACCCCTCATTATCAAGAGACAGAGATGTTTACTAAACTGAGCAGTTGTGGAATCACATGGGTCCTTGCCTTCTGCTGGGCATTTCAGATAGTAGAATGGAGGAGGGGGTAAGCCTGGGTGGGGACAGGGAAGAGGGAAGAGCTGGCATAGTTTCAGAAGCAGCACCACCTAGCGGCCGGCTGTGTTTGCGACCACTGGACTCACCAAAAGTTCAGGTGTCACTCAAGCCCAAAAATCTACCAGGGCTTTCTCTCTTTGAAGAGAAAAACACAAAATAAGTGAGGCACAACAACAAAAACCTCTCAGATTTCTCTGAGGCTTCGCCAAAAAGGATATTTAAAATATGTATAATTTATGAACTGTTGTTATGAACTTCCCATATTATGAATCTCACATATATTTGGCTTCATGGTTTTGATACACCTGTATTTTTATATTTCACTGTGCAATAAAACATGGTAGCAATAAGAGATTTCTTTTTTTAGTCACTGAGTGGCAATAAAATCAACGTGAAGAATCCATCTCAGAGGATGGGAATGAAGCAGAGCCAAATGCCATCCCCCTTGCTTGGTTCCCCATGATTACTTAGCAAATAGGTTGTGTATCCATCAGTCTGGACCTGCATGTTCTTTTTTTTTTTTTTTAATGATTTTTTATTATATTATGTTAGTCACCATACAGTACATCCCCGGTTTCCGATGTAAGGCTCGATGATTCATTAGTTGTGTATAACACCCAGTGCACCATGCAATACGTGCCCTCCTTACTACCCATCACCGGTCTATCCCATTCCCCCACCCTCCTCCCCTCTGAAGTCCTCAGTTTGTTTCTCATAGTCCATAGTCTCTCATGTTTCATTCCCCCTTCTGATTACCCCCCTTTCTTTATCCCTTTCTTCTCCTACCGATCATCCTAGTTCTTATGTTCCATAGATGAGAGAAATCATATGATAGTTGTCTTTCTCTGCTTGACTTATTTCACTTAGCATTATCTCCTCCAGTGCTGTCCATGTTGTAGCAAATGTTGAGAACTCGTTCTTTCTGATAGCTGAGTAATATTCCATCGTACATACGGACCACAACTTCTTAATCCAGTCATCTGTCGAAGGGCATCTCGGCTCCTTCCACAATTCAGCCACTGTGGACATCGCTGCCACGAACATTGGGGTGCATATGGCCCTTCTCTTCACTACGTCCGTATCTCTGGGGCAAATACCCAGCAGTGCAATGGCTGGGTCATAGGGTAGCTCAACTTTTAACTTTTTAAGGGACCTCCACACTGTTTTCCAGAGTGGCTGTACCAACTTGCATTCCCACCAACAATGTAGGAGGGATCCCCTTTCTCCACATCCTCTCCAACAATTGTTGTTTCTTGCCTTGTCTATTTTTGCCATTCTAACTGGCGTAAGGTGGTATCTCAGTGTGGTTTTGATTTGAATTTCCTTGATGGCTAATGATTTTGAACATTTTTTCATGTGTCTGTTAGCCATTTGTATGTCTTCATTGGAAAAGTGTCTGTTCATATCTTCTGCCCATTTTTTGATTTGTTTATTTGTTTCTCGTGTATCGAGTTTGAGAAGTTCTTTGTAGATCTTGGATACCAGTCCTTTATCTGTAGTGTCATTTGCAAATATATTCTCCCATTCCGTGGGCTGCCTCTTAGTTTTTCTGACTGTTTCCTTGGATGTGCAGAAACTTTTAATCTTGATGAAGTCCCATAAGTTCATTTTATCTTTTGTTTCTCTTGCCTTTGGGGATGTGTCATGAAAAAGGTTGCTTTGGCCAATGTCGTAGAGGTTGTTGCCTATGTTCTCCTCTAGAATTTTGATGGATTCCTGTCTCACATCGAGGTCTTTCATCCATTTGGAGTTTATTTTTGTGTATGGTGTGAGATAGTGGTCAAGTTTCATTCTCTTGCATGTAGCTGTCCAATTTTCCCAGCACCATTTATTGAAGAGACTGTCTTTTTCCCACCGGATGTTTTTTCCTGCTTTATCAAATATTAGTTGCCCAAAGAGCCGAGGGTCCATTTCTGGGCTCTCTATTCTGTTCCATTGGTCTATGTGTCTGTTTTTGTGCCAGTACCATGCTGTTTTTGTGATCACAGCTTTGTAGTACAGCTCGAAATCCGGCATTGTGATGCCCCCAGCTTTGTTTTTCCTTTTCAACAGTTCCTTGGAGATTCGGGGCCTTTTCTGTTTCCATACAAATTTAAGGACTGTTTGTTCCAGTTCTTTGAAAAATTGGACCTGCATGTTCTAAATAGCTGAGCTAAAGTGAAAGAGAATTTGTACCGATATTAGTGACCGGTGACTATTAATTAGTAAAGCTGAAGGCTTTAATCTTAAGAAAATATGAGTCGAGTTGAAATTGGAATTTTACCTTCCATGGTGTGGATTAATGATGAAGCATGAATTTTTACAAGTATATATATGGAGTAATATATATGGAGTAATGTTGATGAAGTTAAATACATGACTGATTTTGTCCAGAAGACAAGAAAAAAATTATACTTATTGGCCACAGGCAATTCTTGAGATTTGTAAATACTCAAATTCAAATTTTCTGAATGTGTAGCTCCCTTTGCAATTTTGGTCAATGCCGAATAAAACCATTTGTGGCACAAGCTTTCTGTCATCAGCAAATCGCTTTTCTTCTAGAATTAAATTAAAATAAATCAGATTCAAGAAGTGAATGCTGGTATGGTAGGGTGGGAAGAGAACATTTTCACAGAAAGTGCCCCTTGTGGATCATTCTTGTTCCAGAACTGAGTCACCTTTGGAGGGAGTGGGAAACCTGAGAAGAATCTGACAGAGGACACACCCAATCTTGTGCAATTTTGTTTCTAACTTCTCAGGGTTCTACAAAAGGCAAATATGAGAGAGCAACGTCTGGGGAATTAAGTATTTTACTAATACAGCGAGTGTTTCTGAGTCCAATTCAATTCCAAGCACAGCGTGTGCACCTAGAGACACTGGGGGCACTCAGGCTCTCTGCTCCCGGAGCTGTGGGCAGGACTAGATTTTCAATACCCACGCTGGAGAGATGACCAAGTCTTCCTTTTCCTTAACCAAATCATAGCTTGGACTGTCCCACGAGATGCTGAACTGAGCTCCCCATTGACTGTTTCCACCCCTCAGCTGCTGCTCTAGGTCTGAGTGGCGGCCAGGTGGGACCAGCTCCCCGAGCTGGAGGCTCTCTGAGCTGAGTCTGGCAGCGTCTGGCAGACGTCTAATGTGACCCACCTGCATCAATCATAACTTTTCTAGTAGCCACATTACACACAGTAAAAGGAGAAAAGTCAAAAGAATTGTAATTGGAAAAATGGTATCACTCCAACATGCATTTACGTCAATGAGACCGTGTCTTAAAAATCTCAATAAAATAATTTAGGTTCTCTTTCTTATTCTGGTTTCAGCATCCAGTGTGCATTTTACACTCAGAGCACATCTCAATTCAGGTGAGCTGAATTCCAGGTGCTCGAAGGCCACAGGTAGTTGGTGGCTATGATATCAGACACCCCAGATCTAGTTCATTTCACCAGCTCAGGCCAAAGCTGAATGACCAATTGCACCATTTATCCTAAAAAGCATCTCAGATATCAGAAGTTCTGGGCCAAGAGTCATTTATTTATATTTATATTCATATTCATATTTGTATTATGCTGTAGGCCATATCCCTGTAGAGGGATGAGAAATACTAGGTACATGACAGGTCTATGCAAGCAAAGAGGATAAAACCTCAAGCCCTCATGGTCATTTGGGTCATTAGGAAACTCCAGTATACTTATTATTCCCGAGAGTGGGTTTGGCTGAACATTTTAAAGAACGAAGCAAATGTCTCATCTGCCTAGGTTATCTAGAAAAACCTATGTACCTAAACTGTGCTTATATCCATGGCCACTAGTGCATCAATTCATGGCCGAAGGAGCCCCATGGGAAAGGTTTGTCGTGTCCCTTCTGCTCTGTGGTCACTCAGAAGAATGATATCAAGACACAGGGTCAGTTGGGGGAGCTGGTGTCTAAGATCAGGGATCTAGAGTCCTGGGTTCTGGGACGCACATCCAGGGACAAGAGGAAGGAATTGGGCCCTGCTAAGTGAGCTGCTGAAACACAGAGTCCAACCCAACCTTCCAGTCCAGAAACTATCCTGTGGGCAAGGAAGCTTCACCACAGTCCCAGGGGAAGGCAGGGAAGCTCCTCTCTATGCAAAGGTCCCACTGGGGAAGTTAATGTACATAACTCCAGGTGAGAAAGGCCAAGTCCCGCCCTCTGGGCCTGTGAGGAGAGGGAGTCTGATGATAGATGCTGAGAGTGGGGACCCTGCCCCCACCCCACCTGCTGTACGACCCATCCTGACACCGGCACCTGCACAATGGACAGAGACCTGAAACTGCCCTCTTTTCCTTGCTCACATTCCTTCTTCTTCCTCATTCATCATCAAACCCTGCCTGTGACTTTCAGGTAAAAGCCAATCAGTACACCTCATGTTAGCATCATTACTCTTATGCCTTTATATATTCCCACAAGAAGAGGGGACAGAAGACACTGCTTTTTCAACTATAATACAAGTTGTATTTGTTTTATTTTTTTACAAAAGTGGAAAGTGAAATGTATGCAATTTTAATCCTAACTGCTTAACATATTCTGATTCGCACTGCATGGAATTTCCTTCCCATCTGAGTGCTTCGTCTGGTTCTCATGTACACGAGTCATCTCCAGAGCCTGAGAAACGCTGCCACGAGGTGACCCAGGCCCTCCACACATCTCCACAGAGGCAAGAAAGGAAACTAACTTGTCCAAATTCCTCTCCTCTGTCAGGGGGGTGACAGGGGCTCTACAGCAGGTGCGGCCCCACCAACACCCGTGCCTGCCAGCGTTTGCCCCCAGAGCCAAGCCCTGGAAGGACTGGGGAGGCCCCAGGCAGACCTGAGGGGAGGACCCAGGGTGGGCCGTGACCACAAGGTGGGAAGCAGGCCCATCACTGTATAGCTGGAGCAGCAGGTTTGACAGGAGCAGGGACTCTGGCTCTGGTGCTCAGAACCTCTGTCCTGGGCCTGGCCAGTCCCAGGAGCTCAGTGGGACCATGAAAGCCATTGTGTGCAGCCAACCCAGCAGCCTTCACACAGGCCTCTAGAATTCCCATCAGGCCACCTGGGCCTCTCTCCCACGGAGCCAAGTGCAGGTTTTATTCTGATCCCAGGACCGGGGATGTGGGTGAGGAGAGGAGGAGAGAGATGTGCTCCAGGGTGTGCCTCCCACCTCACTTCTGAGGGAAAGTGTAAAGAAATGCCATTTACTCAACTCTGAGCAGCAAGCCTATATATAGAGAATGCAACTTCAAACACCCTGACACATGAAGAGAGAAACTTTTTCAAATATCTGTGTTTGAACAGTAAGAGAAGTGCCATACACTTAACACTAAGAAAGAGCACCATCTAGAGATAACCTTCAACATCACATCTACCTTCATGAAGATGGATGTATTTTCCAAAAGTGTGTGTGAAAACCTAAGGAAGGTGCTGTATGCTCAAGTAAGAACACCCTTTGGAAAAGATCTTCCAACTCTTCTGTAATGAAGATGGAAGTACTTGCAGAAGTGTGAGTGAAAGCATAAGTAGAGGTTCTATCTAAGTAGTGGTGAGAACCAAGTCTGTGTTGATAGAAGGCAACATCGAACTAACATCGTGACCCATGAATATACATGCATTTTCCAATACCTGCGTTGAACCTTAAGGAAAGGGCAATATACACAAATCTCAGTCAGAACATTGAATAGACACCATCTTCCAAGTCACATCTTCTGTTAGGAAGATGGCAAGTTTTTCAAAAGTACCTAAGAATGCATAAGGGAAGTGTCACCTACTTTACGCTAGGAGAGAACACTCTATATAAAAACATCTTGCACCTCACATCTGTTGTCATGAAGTGGGAGCATTGTGCAAAATGGCGTCTACAAAGATCAAGATAATGCCCTTCATTTAACTATGTAAGAACACTACACAGAAAGCATCTCTCAACTCACATCTGTCATGAGGAGGAAAGCCGTTCGAAAAGGTTGTGTGAAAATGAAAAGAAAGTGCCATCAGCCATTCAGTGAACCAAGTTTGCGTAGGGAGACGGCAACATTGATTAGTGAAGATACCAGGGTTTCCCAATACATGTGTTGAACCTTAAGGAAAGTGTCATAGATGTAACTCTCAGTAAGAAGAGAGTATGGAAAGGGTCTTCCAACTCCCATCATCTGTCATGATGATGGAAGCATGTTTCAGAGTGTGAAAGAAAGCATAGGGAAAGGGCTGTTAACCAATCTTTAGGAAGGAACATTGTATCGAAGCTGTCTTTCAACTCACGTCTTTGGTCGTGAAGATGAAACCATTCGCACAGGTGTCTAAGAAAACATAAGGAAAGTGGCATATACTGAAGTTGAAGAATGAGCACCATAGAGAAAGCATCTTGCATCTCACAGTCTTCTGTCATGAAAACGGAAGTATGTGCAAAAGTGTGTATGAAAACATAAACAAAATGCGCTTGGCTTAACTCTAGAGAAGAACACTGTATAGAGAATGTCTCGACTAGCAAGTTCTGTCCTTAAGATGGAAGCCTTTGGCAAGAGTGTGTGCGAGATGTAAAGAAAGTGCAGTCTACTTCATTCTGACTACCAAGTCCGTGTAGATAGAATACAATATCGAACCCGCCTCCTGATGAATGAATCAACCAGAGTTTTCTTCCCTGTGTGTTGAACCTTAAGGAAAGTGCCATAAACTTAATAGTAGGTGAGAACACTCGATAGATAGCATCTAAAAACCCACAACTTCTGTCATGAAGACGGAAACGTTTGCAACATTGAGTTGAAAGCTTAAGGAAAGTGGCAGAGACTTAGCTTCAAGAAAGGACCATATCGAATCCATCCTTCAAGGCACGTCTTCTTTCATGAAGTTGGATGCATTCTCAGAAGTGTGTTTCTCAGCATAAGGAAATTATCATATGCTTAACTTTATGAAAGAACACTGTAGAAAACCATCTGAAACTCACATTTTCTCTCATGAAGCTGGAAGCATTGGCTTAAGGGTGAGGGAACGGGTAAAGAAATGCCGTTTACTCAACTCTGAGCATGAAGCCTCTGTATAGAGAATGCAACTTCAAACACCCTGATGCATGAAGAGAGAAGTTTTTTCAAATATCTGTGTTGAATGGTAAGAGAAGTGCCATACGCTTAACACTAAAAAAGAGCACCATCTAGAGAAAACCTTCCAAATCACATCTACCTTCATGAAGATGGATGTATTTTCCAAAAGTGTGTATGAAAACCTAAGGAAGGTGCTGTATGCTCAATTAAGAACACCCTTTGGAAAAGATCTTCCAACTCACGTCTTCTGTAATGAAGATGGAAGTACTTGCAGAAATGTGAGTGAAAGCATAAGGAGAGGTTCTATCTAAGTAGTTGTGAGAACCAAGTCTGTGTTGATAGAAGGCAACATCGGACTAACATCGTGACCCATGAATATACACACGTTTTCCAATACCCAAGTTGAACCTTAAGGAAAGGGCAGTATCCACAAATCTCAGTCAGAACACCAAATAGACACCATCTTCCAAGTCACTTCTTCTGTTAGGAAGATGGCAAGTTTTTCAAAAGTGTCTACGAATGCATAAAGAAAGTGTCACCTTCTTTACGCTAGGAAAGAACACTCTATATACAAGCATCTTGCACCTCAACAAGATCCTTGCTAATAGAATTCAACAGTACATTAAAGGATTATCCATCATGACCAAGTGGGATCCATCCGTGGGATGCAAGGATGGTTCAACATTCGCAAATTTATCAGTGTCATAGATTTTATCAACAAGCAAAAAGCCAAAAATCATATGATCCTCTCAATAGACGCAGAAAAAGCATTTGACAAAATACAGCATCCTTTCCTGATTGAAACCCTTCAGAATGTAGGAATAGAGGGTACAGTCCTCAATCTCCTAAAAACCATCTATGAAAAGCTTACAGCAAATATCATTTTCAATGGGGAAAAGCTGGAAGCCTTTCCCTTAAGATCAGGAACACGACAAGGATGCCCACTCTCGCCATTATTATTCAACATAGTACTAGAAGTCCTTGCAACAGCAATCAGACAACAAAAAGGGATAAAAGGTATCCAAATCAGCAAAGAAGAAGTCAAAATGTCTCTCTTCACAGATGACATGATACTCCATATGGAAAACCCAAAAAGAGTCCACTCCCAAAATACTAGAAATTATAGAGCAATTCAGTAATGTGGTGGGATACAAAATCAATGCTCAGAAATCAGTTGCATTTCTATACACGAATAATAAGACTGAAAAAAGAGAAATTAGGGAATCCATCCCATTTACAATAGCACCAAAAACCATACATTACTTTGGAATTAACCAGAGACGTAAGGGATTTATATTCTAGAAACTACAAATCATTCTTGAAAGATATTGAAAAAGATACAAAAAGATGGGAAAATATTCCATGCTCATGGATTGGAAGAATTAACATAGTTAAAATGTCCATGCTACCCAGTGCAGTCTACAATTTCAACGCTATCCTGATCAAAATACCAATGACATTTTTCAAGGAACTGGAACAAACAGCCCTTAAATTTGTGTGGAACCAGAAAAGGCCCCGAATCGCCAAGGAACTGTTGAAAAGGAAAAACAAGGCTGGGGGCATCACAATGCCAGATTTCAAGCTGTACTACAGCTGTGATCACAAAGGCAGCATGGTACTGGCACAAAAACGGACACATAGACCAATGGAACAGAATAGGGAACCCAGAAATGGACCCTCGGCTCTTGGGCAACTAATCTTTGATAAAGCAGGAAAAAACATTCAGGGGAAAAAAGTCTCTTCAATAAATGGTCCTGGGAAAATTGGACAGCTACATGCAAAAGAATGAAACTTGACCACTCTCTCACACCATACACAAAGATAAACTCCAAATGGATGAAAGACCTCGATGTGAGACACGAATCCATCAAAATCCTAGAAGAGAGCATAGGCAGCAACCTCTTGGACATCAGCCACAGCAAGCTTTTTCATGACACATCTCCAAAGGTAAGAGAAACAAAAGATAAAATGAACTTGTGGGACTTCATCAAGATAAAAAGATTCTGCACAGCCAAGGAAATAGTCAAAAAAACTAAGAGGCAGCCCACGGAATGGGAGAAGATAATTGAAAATGACACTACAGATAAATGATTGGTATCCAAGATCTACAAAGAACTTCTCAAACTCAATACATGAGAAACAGATAAACAAATCATAAAATGGGCAGAAGATATGACAGACACTTTTCCAATGAAGACATACAAATGGCTAACAGACACATGAAAAAATGTTCAAAATCATTAGCCATTAGGGAATTTCAAATCAAAACCACACTAAGATACCACCTTATGCCAGTTAGAATGGCAAAAATTGACAAAGCAAGAGACAACAATTGTTGGAGAGGATGTGGAGAAAGGGGATCCCTCCTACATTGTTGGTGGGAATGCAAGTTGGTACAGCCACTCTGGAAAACAGTGTGGAGGTCCCTTAGAAAGTTAAAAATATAGCTACCCTATGACCCAGCCTTGCACTACTGGGTATTTACCCCAAAGATACAGACGTAGTGAAGGGAAGGGCCATATGCACCCCAATGTTCATAGCAGCTTTGTCCACAGTAGCTAAACCGTGGAAGGAGCCAAGATGCCCCTCAGTAGATGACTGGATTAAGAAGCTGTGGTCCATATAGACAATGGAATACTACTCAGCTATCAAAAAGAACGATTTCTCAACATTTGCTGCAACATGGACGGCACTGGAGGAGATAATGCTAAGTGAAATAAGTCAAGAAGAGAAAGACAATTTTCCTATGGTTTCTCTCATCTATGGAACATAAGAACTAGGAAGTTCAGTAGGAGAAGAAAGGGATAAAGAAATGAGGGGTAATCAGAAGGGGGAATGAAGTATGAGAGACTATGGACTCTGAGAAACAAAGTGAGGGCTTCAGAGGGGAGGGGGGAGGGGAATGGGATAGGCTGGTGATGGGTAGTAAGGAGGGCACGTATTGCATGGTGCACTGGGTGTTATACACAACCAATGAATCATTGAAATTACCTCAAAAAATAAATTTAAAAAATTAAAAAAAATAATGATGAAGTATATGTTGGCTAATTGAATTTAAATTGAAAAAGTGAGACGTAGGAATTGGCCTTTCTGGTGGCCATTACCATTCTCTTGCTATATTTTTAACTTGGTCTTCATTCATATTCAGGGGCAATGGGACTATAACTACTGCTGACAGCATGCAGCGATTGATAGACTTTTTCTAAATTGTTCCTAGGCTAAGGAAGTACAATCAATCAGTGTCTGATAACTCAAAAAAAAGATAGACTTCATGACGCAGAGCACTTGCTTCCTGGCCAGCTGGAGTAAGCCCAGTGATGGGTAGCAACGTTGCCTCCCAGCCCTGGCTGCCCAAGATATTTTCATTCTGAAGAGAAGATGGTCTGCACATGCACAGTGTGCTCCAGGACCTGGCCTGTGCAGAAAGAGCCCTTTCTAAAACTACCCCAAGGCCTGATTCCAAACACTTTGGGACTTAGCCTGAGCAGCCACCTGATACAAATGAACAAATGCTGCCTGGATCTCCTGATTGGAAGGGCAGGGGAAACACAAAGGCCAGAAGCTTTTTTCTCTTTCCAGAAGAAGAATGCAGAATTTTTCTAAAAGGGCTCCCAGGTTTGGTCAATAGAGTTTTCTCTTTGCCCAAGCCTATCCCTATTTCTTAGTCAGATTGCTAGGAAATTGTGCTAAACTCTTCATTTTTAATATTATCTCATTCTCATTCCTAATGAAGGACTTTGGTTTCTCAAGTATTTCATTTCCATCTCTTTGATGTTTCCTCAAACTCGGTTCTCCCTGGGGGCCATCCAGATCCAATGTCTCAGAGCAATACCCTCTGCATTCAACTGGGAATCTGGCTAAATCCTTGAGAATGTGGGCACACTGGGCCACAGGGGCCGTCTTATCACGCCTTCTGAACTATTTTGAATTTGGCAGGATTAGGCAATTGAAGTTGCTCAACGGTGAATATTTGTGTGTAGGCATGGCCAGAGTTTTTGGGGTGGGGAACTGCCTTCATTTGTAAGGTAAAGAAAAACAAAGTTAGACCCCTCATTCCCAGATTTATTTCACTCCCATATGAAATGTAGAACTTTGACTCTCATTGCAGATATTCTCATTTTGTTGGCATTTTTCTAATGAGATCTTGGTCACCATCAGGGGCCATGGTGTTGTCACACAGCCAGTGCCTGGTGAGGGGTGGCGTGTTCCAAGTCTGGTCCTGTGCTAAGCAAGAGCAGTCAGCATCTGATCTTCCTAAAGGAAGTATGGCATTCCTGTTCCTGAGCACTTGGTTCTTGCCAGGTTACTAAGTGCAGTGATGTGTAACCAGCTTGCCTCCAACCTCTGGCTCATGGAGATGCCTTCATTTTGAAGAAAAGACCATTCCCACATGGGCAGCATGCTCCTAGAGCTGGTCAGTGCAGAAAGAATTTTCCAAGGAATACTGCTCCAAATACTTGGTCATCAGGTGGGAGAATGAACATTTTACCCCTGAATCACTGCTATCTTTAACCACTGATGGAAAAGCAGGAAAAAGAGCCAACACTGGAAGCATTCTTTCTCTTTATGGAGGCAGAATGAAGGCTCTGACCAAAATTTTCCTGGGGTTGCAAATGGATGTTTCCATTAACCCAAGTCCATGGGTGATTCTTATTCCCAAAACTTCCAACCTGTTAGGACATTGTGCTAGTCACTTCATGTTCAGCATTATCTCATTTCATCCCAACTGAAGAACTATGGCCCTTTGTGGATCTCTTTCCATTCCTTTACTCTTTTTTCAAACTAGGTTCTCCCTGGGGGCCTCAGAACTATATCTTATGCTTTCAACTGAAGTGTGTGGCTGAATGCTTGTCACTATGGGTTAGGTTAGATCAAAACACATCTGGTAACCTGGCTTCAGAAGTACAGTGACATCAGAAGGACTAGGGAACTTGAGGGGCCCAGAAGAGAATATTTGTAGGCTCTGGTAGAGATTTTTGGAGGGAGCCGGCCTCATTTTTGGAGCAAGTGGAAGAAAAGCTAGATATCTTATTGCAAGATGTATCCCATTCCCACTTGACATGTAGAACTTTGGCACTCTTTGCAGTTATTCCCATGTCCTTATTGTTTCTCTAACAAGGTCTTGGGTCATCTTCATGAGCCATGGTGTTTTAACTCACACAACACCCAGAGTTCCCACTCTGGACCTGTGCTAAGCTAGAACAATCAGGGTCTAATATTGGAAAGGAAAGTTTGCCCTTCTGTCCCTGAACTCTTGGTTCTTGGTCAGCTGAGGAAGAGCAGAGATGAGGTTCTAGCTTACCACACTCTCCTGGCTGATTGAGATGCTTCCATTCTGAAGAACAGATGGATTGTTCATGGCCTACTATGCTCCAGGATCTGTTCAGTGCAGAAATAGCTTTTTCAAGGAATAACGAATGCTCCAAGTAGCCGTTCCAAACATTTGATCATCAGTTGGGAGTTTCAGTCTGGTACCTCGGAATCACTGTTGCCTCTATGCACTGATGGAAAGGCAGGAAAACCTCCAATGTCAGAAGCTTTCCCTCTTTTTGTGAAGGAAGAATGAAGGCGTCTTGGGGCACATAGCTGGCTCAGTTGTTTAAGCATCTCATTCTTGATTTTGGCTCAGGTCATGATCTCAGAGTTGTGAGATCGAGCACCACATAGGGTTCCATGGAGCCCGCTTGAGATTCTCTACTTCTGCCCCTCCCACATTCTGTGCATCTCTTGCTCTTTCTTTCTACAAAAAAGAAAAATAATAATAAAGGCCTCTTGTTTACTCAGTTCCCAGATGTAGCCATTGGATGTTTCCCTTTGCCTGAGACCACTGGAGTTTATAATTCCTAAAAGCCAGATAGTTTGGACATAGTGCCAGCCACTTCATTCTCAAGATTATACCATTGTCATCTCCATGAAGTACATTGGGCTTCCATGTGCCCATTTCCACTTATTTGCTCTTTCTTTCTTTTCTTTCTTTCTTTTTTTTTTTTAATAAGTCAATCTAGGGAGCCATTCAGAAGAAGTGTCTCAGAACCATATTTTCTGCTTAAATATAGGGAGCTCAGCAGAGTTCTTGCAACTGTGGGATTCCTTGGAAGGAATCCCCTTGACGCTGAGTTTCAGAAGACTATGGACATCATGAAACATAAGGGATTTGAAGGTGCCCACCAGAGAATGTATGTAGTTGGACCAGAGAATTTGGAAGGGTGCTGGTGTCCTCCATCCCAAATTTATTCCATTCTCATTTGAAATGTAAAACTTTTCCTTCTTGGAGCCATAAGAAAATTGCCTCCATGCACACATATATATCTCTGGGCTCTTTTTTCAAACTAGGTTCTTTCTGGAGGCCATTGAGAGAAGCCAGCATTCTCAGAGCAATGTTTTCAGATTGAAACTGGGGAATCCTACTGAGTCCCTGGGGCTCTTAGATAGGTGGCGCCACTGGGCCCCTTGTAAATTTGGCTTCAGAAAGATGTGGACATCAGGAAGACTAGAGGGTTTGAATGAGTTCAAAAGATTGTGTGTAGGCACGGCCAGAGTTTTTGGGTGGGAATTTGCCTTTTTTGGGGGGCAAGGGCAAATGAAGCTAGACATCTCAATCCCAGATAACTCTCATTTCCATTTGAAATGTGGAACTTTGATTTTCCTTGAAGCCTTTCCCATCTTCTGTTGATTCTGTAGCTTGGTTGGTTTGCACTTAGGGGTAATAGGGTTGGCATCACACAACCAGTGCCAAGTGTTGAAGGCAAGTTCCCCCTCGGATCCTCTGCTATGTGAGAGCAGTAAGTGTCTGATAGCCAAAAGGAAAGATTCCCCCTCCAGCCTCTGAATGCTTGATTCTTGTCCTGCTGTTTAAAATGCTGTGATTGTAGCCAGCTAGTCTCCCACCCCTGGGTGACGGAGATGTCTTCTTTCTGAAGAGCAGACAGTTCACATATGTGCACTATATTCCAGGACCTGGTCAGTGTAGAAAGAGCTCTTTCAAGGAATACTGCTCCAGTGACCACTTACAAATACATCATCAGCTGGGAGAACCAATCTGCTAACACTAAATCACTTGTGTTGATTTTTCCCCCCACGATAGGAAAGGCCAAATCCAGAAGGAAGAATGAAGTCCTCTTGCTTATTGACCCCCAGAAGTAGCCAATGGAAGTTTCCCTTTCCCCAAGCCAACAGGCCTTTCTTAGTCCTGAGACTGCCAGCTTGTGAAGAGATTTTGCTAGACACTTTGTTCCCAATATTACTTTATTCTCAACACTAAGAAAGTCCTCAGTCCCTCTGTGTTCATTTCCATTCCTTTGATCTTTTTTCAAACTAGGTCCTCCAGAATGAAGCTTCTTAATCAGCTGGGAGAGAGAGGTGCCCTGACTACCCATCCACACATTTATCCAAGGCAGCCACACGGGCTCAGGGACAGGAGGACCAGCCATTTTTTTTCGCATATGAGATACTAATACTCTCACTTCACACAGGACCAGAGGGGGACCTCACCAGTAATCCCTAGGTGCTGGCTGTGAGTAAAAGCACTTTTCAGCCTGATTGTGAGCCAAGAGCTAGATACAAAACCAGCAAGACTCTAGGCATGTGCATAAGAAGGGCCAAGAATCTACATTTAAAATGGGAATGGACTAAATCTGTAATGAGATGTCTCGTTGCCGCTAACCAAGAAACGAGGCCAGCACCTTCTAAAATTCTCTGGCAAAGCTTATTCACATGCACACACACACACACACACACACACACACACACACACTCACTGTTTGGAACCTTCAAATGCCCCAGGCTTCCTCATGCAAGCATAGTCCTGAAACTAAATTTCAAGGGGGGGGGGGCGCCTGTGCCCCACACTTTCCCACATTCACAAGGAATCTTCCAGACATCCCAGTTTAAAGAAGAGGATATTGCTCTGAGACACTGGATCTGAATGGTCCACAGGGTGAACCTAGACAAAAAAGAAGAGGATGGAAATGGATATATGGTGGACAAAGTGTGTTTATTAGAGGTAAGGTGAGACAGAATGCTTTGATTGAAGTGACGAGGACAATCTCCTAGTAACCCAATTAAACATTCCCAGGAATGAGAAACAACTGTGGGCTTCGATGAAGGGAAATTGCCATTGCCTACACCTGGGAAGCCTGTCAGCAAGAATTCTGCATTCTTCCTTCAGAAAGAGAGCAAAATCTAGTGTTAGCTTCTTTCAATCGCCTTTCCCATGAAAGGATAGAGGCTGCAGTTATTCGAGCTCATCACATCCCACTATGCACGCAGCATACTGGGGACAGTTCTATTTTTCAGAAGGAAGGCACCTCAAGCTCAAGAAGAGGATGGCCACCTTTCCTTTGGGATATCAGACATGAATGCCCTCACATAGCACAGGACTGAAGTGGAAACTCACAAACAGTCATTGGCTGCTGGCTATCTGGGTAAAGTCCCCCAGGCCCCTATATGTAAAACAACCCTACATAAAAAAAGAAAAATCAACAAGAGGATGGAAATGGTACAAGGAAGGCCAAAAGGTCTACAGTAAAATTGGGAATAGGAAATCAGTTTGGGTATTGTGGAGATTGCTGCCATAAACGTTAGGGTACATGTGCCCTTTCAAATCAGTATGCGTTCATCCTTTGGATAAACATCTAGGCCTGCAATTGATGGGCCATAGGGTAGCTCTATTTGTAACCTTTGGAGGAACCTCCATACAGTTTTCCAGAGGGCTGCACCAGTTTGTATTCCCACAAACAGTGTAAGATGGTTCCCGTTTCTCCTCATCTTCACCAATATCTGTTGTTTCCACAGTTGTTCATTTTAGGCATCCTGATTGATGTGAGATGGCATCTCATGGTAGTTTTGATGTGTATTTCCCCAATGCTGAGTGAGGCTGAGCATCTCTTCATAATCCTAGGGGACAACACAGGCAAACACATGTTCGACAAATTCTCACTAGCCACGTTGTCCCCAAAGGCAAGGGAAACAAAACCCAAAATGACCAACTGGGACTTCATCAAGATAAAAAGCTTTTGTGCAGCAAAGACAACGTAAGAATGGGAGAAGATGCTTGGGCAGCATAATCGTTAGCACATGGACAATCCTGCCTGGAGAAACTGGGAACACCTGGCATTCCACAAAGCCCACAGATGCCATTCTGATGTTGGGGTCCAAACATAGCACTGAAATAGGGATGAATGGGCTTGAGGAACCTTACTGATGTTATGTGGGAAGGGAAAGACACAGGAGGGTTTTAGTTCCAGGTAGAGTCATGGAGCCTGAGAGGTGGCTCATCTGAACACACAGGAAGACTCCCTGGGTGCTACACTAGGCGTTCGACCTTTCAGGACAAACTGTGTGAGATTCGCCAACTGCAGGAAGAAGGCAGCGCCTGGCTTTGCTAGCTCTCACGTGATCTTGGGGGGAAAATCTCATGTGATCTCAGTCCAAATCTTGTGAGATGTCATTCAAGCTCCATGAGACCTCGGGCCAGCCAGCAAGGTCTAGGGTCAACACTCGTGAGGTTTCTGGCCAAAGCTCTCAGGCCCTTGAATGGAACTGGCCCTCCATAAAGCCTGCTTAGTGCTCCTTAGGTAGGTAGGGATGGCACATGACAGAAGTGGCCACAACGACTAATACCTCCAGTTTTAGAAATGCTCCCAGGCATGACGTGAAGGAAGAAACAAGCTGTCTCACACCTAAATTCCTGGTATGGCAACATCCTGGGGGGGAAGAAGGGGTAATAAGGGAGCACAGAATTCAGAATGAATGCACCCAGTGAACAAGTCTTCACACTAAACCCGAATGACAGAATGATTTCTCATTCTGCTCAGTTGGAGGCAGAGGCAAGGTATGATCTCATCGGCAGGAGGAGAAGGAAGAAGCAATGTGCCCCCCAAGCAAGGCAAGAGAGCATAAAGACTTTCCCAGGCACTGAAACTACTAAGGCAGTCTGTATTGACTGCACAACCACCCAGAGAAAGAAAAAGAAAAGATACCTCTTTCTTTAGCTGGACATCACGAGTTGGAAAATCATGTGAGAGCTCAGTCCAAATCTCTTGAGATTTCAACCAGTCTCAGAAGATCACAGTCCAAATCTTGAGAGATCTCATCCAAATCTCGTGACATCTCGGGCCCAGCCATTGACACATAGGGCCAAAACCCAATGGATTTGTGGCCAAATGCTCTGGCACCTGGGGGGAACTGGCACTCCCTAGGAAAACCTTCTTGGCACTCCTTATGTCTTTTGGGAATGTATATGTTAGGATGGGACAGAATCCGACTTCGATCATTGGTCCCAGACACAACCCTCAGGAAGAAACAAAGCATCTCACACCTAAATATCAGGTGTTTAATCATCCTCCCCTCAAACAGGTGAGAAAGGAGCATAGAGGAATGGGCCCAATGGATTCTTATTCATTCTCATCCAGAGGTGAGAGAAACAGGACGCACAGTAGAAGAAAAAAGCAAAAGGCCCCATGGTAGGGCTGGTGAGAACAGAAGCAGAGGTTTCCCTGGTTTTTGAAACATGAATGTTGTCTGAAAAGCCTTGCAACACTTATAGAAAAAAAGAAAGCATACCTCTTTCCTTCACCGGACCTGAAGTGATTTGATGGTAAATCTGGTGAGATTTGTCCTAATCTCATGAGATCTCTTCCAAACTTCTCCAGACCTCAGTCCAAACCTTGTGAGAGCTCACACACATCTCGCAAGATTTCTAGCCAAGTCTTGTCAGATCTCACTCCAAATCTCTTATGATCTCATTCAAATCAAGCCAATCTCTGTCCAAATCTCGAGTACTCATCCAAATCTCATGAGAATTCAATCCGAATCTTGTATGATCTCATTCAAATCTCTCCCTGAGAGACCCAAAGGATCTCCTCATCTCTGCTTATTGTGGGGTCACAGGCCACTGCACTCTTTCCACCCTGCTACCTCTTCCTGACTTTGTTCTGTGGACCAGCCTTCTTCCTCATCTGGGCTACATGGCTTCCCAATTCCCCAACTCAGGTCTCTGAACCTTGACTCTGCCTCCAACTGAGCAGATTGTTTCCTTACTCCTCCAATCCTCTTCCTACTTGTTCCAAAGAGTTGAATGTTGATCTAGTTGTATTTGAAGGACAATGCAAGTTCTGGATCCCCCTACTATTCTGCCGTTTTGGAAACATACACACCCACACAAACTTGTGCCTTAATGAAAGAAAGTTGGTATTTTAGGGACACTTTAAGCACAATATAGTTTCAAGGAGTTTCCTTACTATGGATACACCAAGTTGAAAAACACTTCCATCTTAGTGCAAAAGAGACGTTGCTTGATGGACAATTTCAGTAGTGTAGTTTCAAGGAGATAAGTACATCCCTTTTCCTAATGCTTCTAACACACACACAAAAAAAATTTTTTTTAAACCCACTATATATTCATGAAAGGAAGATGTTCCTTGACAAGAGTTTTAAACACAGTGTGGTTTTGAGTTCAACAAATGGCTTTTAGAAGTTTTATTCACATAAGACAAAACACATTTTCTAAGGAAAAGAAGATGTTGCTTGGAGTATGCCTATAAAACAGTGTAGTTTCAAGAATGTATGCACAATTCCATTTCATTGTGTTAAAACTATGGGTACAAAAACACTTCTCAACGTTATGGAACTCTGATGTTTCTTGAAGATGCTTAAAGACATTATAGTTTCAAGGAATGAAGTACAAGGCCAATTTCTACGGATTATACACATAAGTTGATGAACCTATGTGTGAAAATGAAAGTCATTACTAAACCATTCCTTTAAGCCATGAGTAGTTTCAAGAAGTAAAGCACATTTTTTTTCTGTTAATGTGTCTTCACATAGGTTCAGATGAAAAGATGTTAATTCGAGGACACTTCGGAGTGCAGTTTGAAAGTGGTAAAAACATATTTTCTTTGTTGTTGTACCCATATCATTTCTATCACATTACAACACATATCTTCATGAAGGGAATATGTTACATGACCCACTGTTTTAAGCAAAGTGTGGTTCAACTAGACGCAAAGCCTAGGACTTCCAAGACTCTGTGAAATAACATGCAAAAGAATGAAACGACTCTTTTTTACACGATACACAAAGAAGACACTCCAAATGGGTGAAAGACCAAAATATGAGACAAGGATCCATCAAAATCTGAGAGGAGAATAGAGGCAGCAAATTCTTTGATCTAGGCCACAGTAATTTCTAGCTAGACACAGTTGCAAGGCCAGGAAAACCAAAGCAGAAATTGGAAATCATCAAGATACAAAGCTTTGGAACGACAGAGGCAAGAGTCAACCAAACTTAAGGGCAACATCCGGCATGGGAGAAGATATTTGCAAAAGACGTAGTGGCAAAAGGGCTAGTATCCAATACTGATCAAGAACTCCTAAAACTCAACACCCAAACCCCAAAAACTCCAGTAAAGAAACTTGGGGAAGACAGGAATAGTCATGTTTCCAAAGAACACACACACAAATGTCTAACAGACAGAAGAAAAAATGCTCAACATCACTAGGCATCAGGGAGCAACAAACTAAAACCACAATGGTAACCTCCCACCGCTCAGAATGGCTAACATGAACAACCCAGGAAACACCAGCTGTTGGCAAGGATGCAGAGAAAAACCCACTTACACTCCTGGTAGGAATGCAGACCAATGCAGCCTCACTGGAAAACAGTGTAGACATTTCACAAACACAAAAACGGAGCTACCTGACGACTCAGCAATTGCACCGCTGGGTGATTAACAAATGGACACAAAAATAGAGACTCAGAGGAGCACATGAACATCAATGTTCATAGCAGACTTATCAACAACAGCCAAACTATAAAAACAGCACAATACTCCAACAGTTGCAGAATGGATAAAGGAGTTGTGACATATATAGACATATATTTAGAGTGGTGACATATGGAGATAGAGTGCTGTGCTCAGGAAATAAATCAGAGAGAGACAACATAGGACATATCTCAGATGCAGGATTTGAGAAACAAAACAGATGAAATTGTGGTAAAGAAAAAAGAGAGAGAGAGGGAAGAAAACCATGAGGCACTCAAACATACATAACAGAAAAGATGGAAGGACCTAGGTGGGGATAATCTAATTGGGTGATGGGTGGACACTTTTTACAATGAACACAGGGCTTTATAAGTAAGTGAAGAATCACTAAAATATGAGGAAACAAATATGACAATAGATGCTAACGAATTGGAATTTAAAGAAACATTTAAACAAAAAACACAAAAGATTTGCACTGTCCATGAGGGCCCAGAAGTGAAAAACGCTTCTGTCCTCATGGGCCAGTGTGTTAGATGATCACTGCGTTCTCCACAGAGCTTGTTTCCCCGAGTTAAGACGATGGCACTGTCCTTATGCTTCCACACATACACGTGTGAAAACGCTTCGATCTTCAGGATAGAGGATGGTAATTTGAAGCAGGATTTTCTGTGTTGCTGTGTCTCAGAGTTAAGTCAACAGCACTTTCTTCACGCATTGCCGTGCAGGGCCAGAGCCATTGCTCAGCTTAGGCTGTGAAACTGGGAGCTGCTCTGCTGCACCCATCCAGTGGCGTTGTGGAGAAATGCCCTGGGCACAAGCCACAGTGGGCTGGCGTTAGCACAGACGATGTTAGTCGGAGGAGGGTGCCTCTACCCATGTTGCTTCTTAGAGTTAAGTACACAGCACATCCCATCCCTCTTGCATTCACAGTGTAGGGCCAGAGCCATGTATTTGGCATTGCAGAAGAGTGACCCGAGGGCCGAAATGAGCGCTCGCATCACGGTGAGCGTCTGGCTTCCCTGATTTGGCCGCAGCGAGACGCTCTTAGTACGCCTGTGGTTTGGAGCCTTCACTAGCCTCGTGGTTTCCAGAGATATCCGCGGGCCTTCTAAGTGCCAGAGAGCCTTCTTTGTCCTTGCCTGATGAACCTGGCATTGCCCCGTTCTCCAAAATCCACTGTTTGCCTCACAGCTAGGGTTCTGGACTCATCAAGGCCACATCCAGCCCAAGGGCTTGGGTGCTAGTCCCGAAGACACTAGGCGCCGATTCCATAGAGGTGCAGGTTACAGTCCTGACGGGGTGTGTGGCGGGCTAGCTAGTTAGGGTGAGGTTCAGGCTTAGGCTGACTCAAGAATGCGGCGATCCAAATGCTAAAAAGTTTGTGGGTGCATTTGTTTTGCCAGTCACCTGACTGGCTCTGTCGGAGGACCATGTGACTCTTGATCCGCAGGGGTCGTGAGTTCCAGCACCACGCTGGATGGGCATAGAGATTACTTAAAATTAGAAAGCTTTAAAAAACAAACACAAAAACCACAGGCACTGAGCAGCATTAAGTATCCAAGACATACACCTGTGTTGGGGCACCTGAGTAGAGCAGTTGGTTGGTTGGGCAGCTGCCTTTGGCTTGGGTCATAGTCCCAAGGTCCTGGAACAGAGCCCCCCATCACACTCCCTGCTCAGTGGGGAGTCTGCTTCTCTCCCTCCCTCTGCCGATCCCCCTGCTTGTGCTCTCTCGCTCGTGCTCTCTTTCTCAAATAAATAAATAAATAAATAAATAAAATAAATAATATAAATAAAATAAATAAAAATCTTTATTATGGAAAGAAAAAAAATAAACACCTGTGAACAGGAAGTAGAGGAAAACATCCACAGTAGCAGAGGATGTGACACTAGAGGGCAGCAGAGCAGCATGTTAGCATGTGACACTAGAGGGCAGCAGAGCAGCATGTTAGCCTCTTTCTCAAATAAATAAATAAAAATCTTTATTATGGAAAGAAAAAAATAAACACCTGTGAACAGGAAGTAGTCAGAGGAAAACATCCACAGTAGCAGAGGATGTGACACTAGAGGGCAGCAGAGCAGCATGTTAGCCAGGTGCTATGGAGCTTTACTGCTTTCTGTGCCCCACGGGGAACTTTAAAAAACCTCACCCTCCTATCCAGAGAGGAAAGGGCAAAAGCAACCTCCATCAAGAATTCCTTTGATTAGGAGAGGAGTTAAGATGGCGGAGGAGTAGGGAACCCCTTTTTCAGCTGGTCCCCTGAGTCGAGCTGGATAGGTACCAGACCATCCTGAACATCCACGGAATCAGCCTGAGACACAGGAAGATACATCTGGATCTCTAAAATTGAGCATCTCCAGCAATGAGTATTGAGGTACGAAGCGGGAAGCCGTGAAACCATGCACAGATATCGGAAGATAAACGGAAGGGGGAGGGAGCCGACACATTCGGGTGCTGGGAAGGAGCAGGCAGACTCACGGACCTGCACCCATGAGAGAGCAGACTGAGACCATGAGCCAGGGAACGTGTGTGACCAGACTGAAAACTGGAGCTCCGGAGCGCCTGCAAACCACACTGAAACAGAGCTCCGGAGCGCGTGGGGGTGATGGATGGCTGTCAGTGTTAGAAACGCAAAGAACAGAGACGCGCCAGCCCTGGAAGTGAGGGCTGGGATGCTGGCTGTGGGGCGCACATCCCGGGACACTGCAAGGTTGAGCAGCACCAACAGAAACAGAATTAAAGAGGTCAGAACATCAGTGGAGAATGGTCTGCAATCCCTCTGTTCTGAGACAGAAGCTGAGATTCGGCCACTGCTGCTCTGACTCTCAGAAGAGGCACAGCAAATTGCCAGGGAAAGCCGCCACAGAACAAAAGCCTGGAAATACCGGCTCACAGTGTGCCCATCCCCATCCCCCCTCACAGGGGACACGGAGACTCTATCCAAACAGGGTTGCCTGAGTATCGGACCAGCAGGCCCCTCCCCCAGAAGGCAGGCTGAAAAATCAAGAAGCCCACATCCCTAAGATCCCTATAAAACAAGTGAGCACTGCCTGGATCCTGGTCAATAATTTGGGCTCTGGACAACCCCGCAACCTCTCCTCATCAGAATGACGAGAAGGAGAACTCCCCCTCCCCCCCACAGCAAAGAAAAGACAATGAGTCTGTGGCCTCTGCCACAGAACTAATAGATATGGATATAACCAAATTATCAGAAATGCAGTTCAGAGTAACAATGGTCAAGATGATGTATAGACTTGAAAAGGTATTAATGAAAAAGATAATGAGAATATAGAATCTCTAAGGGCGGAAATGAGAGTGAATGTGGCAGAAATTAAAAATTCTATGAATCAAATGCAGTCAAAACTAGAGGCTCTGATGGCCAGGGTGAATGAGGCAGAAGAACGAATCGGTGAATTGGAGGATGGGTTAGTAGAAGAAAAAAATAAAATAGAATCTGGACTCAAAAAAATCCATGCTCAGGAATGTAGGTTATGGGAGATTACTGACTCAATGAAACGTTCCAATGTCAGAATCATCGGCTTCCCTGAGGGGGTGGAGAAAAACAGAGGTCTAGAAGAGATATTTGAACAAATTGTAGCTGAAAACTGCTCTAATCTAGCAAGGGAAACAAACATTCATGTCCAAGAGGCAGAGAAGACCCCTCCCAAGCTCAACCACGACAAACCTACGCCACATCACGTCATAGTGCAATTCACAAATATTAGATCCAAGGATACAGTATTGAAAGCGGCCAGGGCAAAGAAATTTCTCACGTACCAAGGCAAAGTTATCAGAATTACGTCAGACCTGTCTACACAGACCTGGAATGAGAGAAAGAGTTGGGGGGGGGGGCATTTTTAAAACTCTTTCAGAGAAAAACATACAGCCAAGTATCCTTTATCCAGCAAGGCTGTCATTCAGATTTGATGGAGAAATAAAGACCTTCCAGAATCGCCAGCCATTGACCAATTTTGTAACCACGAAACCAGCCCTACAGGAGATATTAAGGGGGGTTCTATAAAAGGCCCCAAGAGTGAAACAGAACAGAAAGTCACAGTCTATAGAAACAAAGACTTTACTGGCAACATGGCATCATTAAAATCATATCTCTCAATAATCAGTCTCAATGTAAATGGCATAAATGCTCCCATAAAACACCACAGGGTTGCAGATTGGATAAAAAGACATGACCCATCCATTTTCTATCTGCAAGAGACTCATTTTGAACCTAAAGATACATCCAGACTGAAAGTAAAGGGATGGAATACCATCTTTCACACCAATGGACCTCAAAAGAAAGCTGGGGTAGCAATTCTTATATCAGACAGATTGGATTTGAAACTAAAGACTATAGTTAGAGACACAGAAGGGCACTATATTATTCTTAAAGGATGTATCCAACAATTGGATATGACAATTATAAATATATATGCCCCCAACAGGGGAGCAGCAAGATACACAAGCCAACTCTTAACCACAATAAAGAGACATATAGATAAAAATACGTTAATAGTAAGAGACCTCAACACTCCACTATCAGCAATAGACAGAGCACCCAAGCAGAAAATCGACAAAGAAACAAGAGCTTTGAATGAGATACTTGAGGAGTTGGACCTCATAGAGATATATAGAACACTACACCCTGGAACCAAAGAATACTCATTCTATTCTAATGCCCATGGAACATTCTCAAGAATAGACCATGTTCTGGGTCACAAAACAGGTCTCAACTGATACAAAAAGATTGAAATTATTCCATGCATATTCTCAGACCACAACGCTTTGAAATTGGAACTCAACCACAAGGAAAAACTTGGAAGAAACTCAAACACTTGGAGACTAAGAACCATCCTGCTCAGGAATGACTCGATAAACCAGGAAATCAAAGATCAATTTAACCAATTTATGGAGACCAATGAGAATGAAAACACAACGGTCCAAAACCTATGGGATACTGCAAAGGCAGTCCTAAGGGGGAAATACATAGCCATCCAAGCCTCACTCAAAAGAAGAGAAAAATCTAAAATGCAGTTTTTGTATTCTCACCTCAAGAAGCTGGAACAGCAACAGAGGAACAGGCCTAATCCACACATGAGAAAGCAGTTGATCATGATTAGAGCAGAGATCAATGAATTAGAAACCAGGAGTACAGCAGAGCAGATCAACAGAACTAGAAGCTGGTTCTTTGAAAGACTAAATAAAATTGACAAACCACTGGAGGACTTATCTAAAAGATTAGAGAAAGGACCCAAATTAATAAAATTATGAATGAAAAGGAAGAGGTTACAACCAACACCAATGAAATTGGAAAGATTATTAGAAACTTTTATCAACAGCTTTATGCCAATAAGTTAAGCAATCTGGAAGATATGGAGGCCTTCCTGGAAACCTATAAACTACCAAGACTGAAACAGGAAGAAATTGATTTTTTAAACAGGCCAATTAATTATGAAGAGATTGAAACAGCGAAAGGGTCCCTTAAAAAGTTAAAAATTGAGCTACCCTATGACCCAGCCATTGAACTACTGGGTATTTACCCCAAAGATACAGACGTAGTGAAGAGAAGGGTCATATGCACCCCAATGTTCATAGCAGCTCTGTCCACAATAGCTAAATCGTGGAAGGAGTCGAGATGCCCTTCAACAGATGACTGGATTAAGAAGTTGTGGTCCATATTTACAATGTAATATTATTCAGCTATCAAAAGGAATGATTTCTCAACATTTGCTGCAACATGGACGGCACTGGATGAGATAATGCTAAGTGAAATAAGTCAAGCAGGGAAAGACAATTATCATATGGTTTCTGTCATCTCAGGAACATAAGAACAAGGAAGATTAGTAGGAGAAGAAAGGGATAAAGAAAGGGGGGTAATCAGAAGGGGGAATTAAGCATGAGAGAATATGGACTTTGAGAAACAAACTGAGGGCTTCAGAAGGGAGGGGGTGGGGGAATGGGATAGGCTGGTGATGGGTAGTAAGGAGGGCACGTATTGCATGGTGCACTGGGTGTTATACACAACTAATGAATCCTCGAACTTTATATCAAAAACCAGGGATGTACTGTATGATGACTAACATAATATAATTTAAAAAATATTAGAAAAAAAAAACCTTCCAAAAAATAAAACTCTAGGACCGGACAGTTTTCCTGGGGAATTCTACCAAACATTCAAGGAACAAATAATACCGATGCTCCTAAAGCTATTTCAAAAAATAGAAACAGAAGGAAAGCTACCAAACTCATTCTATGAAGCCAATATTATCTGGATCCCCAAACCAGGCCAAGACCCCATCAAAAAGGAGAATTACAGACCGATTTCCATAATGAATATGGACGCCAAAATTCTCAACAAGATCCTGGCTAATAGAATCCAACAGTACATTGAAAGGATTACCCATAATGACCAGGTGAGATTCATCCCTGGGATGCAGGGATGGTTCAACATTCGCAAATCAATCAGTGTCATAGATTGTATCAGAAAAAAAAAAAAAGCCAAAAATCATGATTCTCTCAACAGATGCAGAAAAAGCATTTGACAAAATACAGCATCCTTTTGTGATTAAAACCCTTCAGAGTGTAGGGATAGAGGGCACATTCCTCAATCTCATAAAAACCATCTATGCAAAGACTACAGCAAATATCATTCTCAATGGGGAAAAGCTGGAAGCCTTTCCCTTAAGATCGGGAACACGACAAGGATGCCCACTTTCGCCATATTATTCAACATAGTACTAGAAGTCCTAGCAACAGCAATCAGAGAACAAAAAGGGATAAAAGGTATCCAAACCGGCAAAGAAGAAGTCAAAATGTCTCTCTTCGCAGATGATATGATACTCTATATGGAAAACCCAAAAGAAGCCACTCCCAAACTATTAGAAGTTATAGAGCAATTCAGTAATGTGGCGGGATACAAAATCAATGCTCAGAAATCAGTTGCATTTCTATACACGAATAATGAGACTGAAGAAAGACAAATTAGGGAATCCATCCCATTTACAATAGCACCAAAAACCATACGTTACCTTGGAATTAACTTAACCAGAGATGTAAAGGATCTATATTCTAGAAACTACAAATCACTCTCGAAAGACATTGAAGACACAAAAAGATGGAAAAATATTCCATGCTCATGGATCGAACGAATTAACATAGTTAAAATGTCCATGCTACCCAGACCAATCTACACTTTCAACGCTATTCCTATCAAAATACCAATGACATTTTTCAAAGAACTGGAACAAACATCCCTTAAATTTGTGTGAAACCAGAAAAGGTCCAGAAGCACCAAGGAATTGTTGAAAAGGAAAAACAAAGCTGGGGGCATCACAATGCCGGATTTCAAGCTGTACTACAAAGCTATGATCACAAAGACAGCATGGTACTGGCACAAAAACAGACACATAGGCCAATGGAACAGAATAGAGAACCCAGAAATGGACCCTTGGCTCTTTGGGTAACTAATCTTTGACAAAGCAGGAAAAAACATCCAGTGGAAAAAAGACAGTCTCTTCAATAAATGGTGCTGGGAAAATTAGACAGCTACATTCAAAAGAATGAAACTTGACCACTCTGTCACACCATATGCAAAGATAAACTCTAAATGGATGAAAGACCTCGATGTGAGACAGGGATCCACCAGAATCCCAGAGGAGAACATAGGCAGCAACCTCTATGACATCGGCCACAGCAACCTTTTTCATGACACATCTCCAAAGGCAAGAGAAACAAAAGATAAAATGAGCTTCTGCACAGCCAAGGAAACAGTCAAAAAAAAAAAAAAATAAGAGGCAGCCCACGGTATGGGAGAACATATTTGCAAATGATGCTACAGATAAAAGACTGGTATCCAAGGTCTACAAAGAACTTCTCAAACTCAATACACGAGAAACAAATAAACAAATCATAAAATGGGAAGAAGATATGAACAGACACTTTTCCAATGATGACATACAAATGGCTAACAGACACATGAAAAAATGTCCAAAACCATTAGCCATCAGGGAAATTCAAATCAAAACCACACTGAGATACCACCTTACGCCAGTTAGAATGGCAAAAATTGACAAGGCAAGAAACAACAATTGTTGGAGAGGATGTGGAGAAAGGGGATTCCCTCCTACATTGTTGGTGGGAATGCAAGTTGGCACAGTCACTCTGGAAAACAGTGTGGAGGTCCCTTAAAAGTGAAAAATTGAGCTACCCTATGACCCAGCCATTGCACTAATGGGTATTTACCCCAAAGATACAGATGTGGTGAAGAGAAGGGCCATATGCACCCCAATGTTCATAGCAGCTTTGTCCACAATAGCTAAATCATGGATGGAGCTGAGATGCCCTTCAACAGATGACTGGATTAAGAAGCTGTGGTCCATATATACAATGGAATATTACTCAGTTTTCAAAAAGAACAATTTCTCAACATTTGCTGCAACATGGATGGCTTTGGAGGAGATAATGCTAAGAGAAATAAGTCAAGCAGAGGAAGACAATTATCATATGGTTTCTGTCGTCTATGGAACATAAGAACTAGGAAGATCGGTAGGAGAAGAAAGGGATAAAGAAAGGGGGGTAATCAGAAGGGGGAATGAAGCATGAGAGACTATGGACTCTGAGAAACAAACTGAGGGCTTCGGGGGGGTGGGGGAATGGGGTAGGCTGGTGATGGGTAGTAAGGAGGGCAAGTATTGCATGGTGCACTGGGTGTTATACACAACTAATGAATCATCGAACTTACATCAAAAACCAGGGATGTACTGTACGGTGACTAACATAATATAATAAAAAATATTTAAGAAAGACTTCCTTTGATTAAAGGGAACTCTTATTACATTCACCTTCACCATTTGAACATGGGCTTTTAATGGTTTCTTTTCCAAGCCTTTCTCTTTGTCTTCTTCTTACCTGTGTGAATCCCTGATCGCATGTCACAACATCCTCCCCCACCAGAACACACACAGACACACACACACACACGGATGAAAACTGTACTCTGTACACCATACATCCTGAGCACTGGGAAAGTAAATGAGGAAATGCAGACAAGAGAGAAATCAAGCAAATACTGTAACTCTGAAGGCTGGACATCTACTGAGTTGAGAGAATTGACCAAACATCAGAAACTTGAAAAGAAGTTTTTCCTTTAAAGTTGATTCTTCCTTAGTGTGCTAAACTACCTACGTTCTTTACTGGTATTTCCTCAACTCAAGAGTGCGACAATCCAAAGGCAATTTCGTGGTAGAAAGTTTGTGGGTGCTGTCTTCACATTTGTTTTGCAAGTACACATATTTCAGGGCACCAGGCTGGCTCGGTCAGTTGGAGGACCACGCGACTGCAACTCTTGATCTGCGGGGGGATGGCGAGTTTCAGCACCACACTGGATGGGTGTGGAGATTACATAAACAAGCAGACTGGCAAAAGGAATTAGAATCACTACGGTGATTTCAAACAAAACAAATGAAAACAAAACAAAACTCAGAAATAAAGTCGCCCCTGGTTTAATGCTTATTTCTAGATGCGACGACAGAGACCCTGTGAGGTTGCTAGACAAAGAGACATGTGGACGGATGGCACGGAACAGATACCCAAACAGATACGCCCAAGCCTAACAGAAGTTTGACAAATTCTCAAAGGCCACTCAAAGGAGGATGGATGATTCACTTCCCCATGACATCAGAGGACAGTAATCAGACATCCACAGACCAAACACGCAGGCAGGCAGGCAGGCAGGAAGGCAGACAAAGGAACAAGAAAGCTGGGGTGCCCGGGTGGCTCAGTCGGTTAAGCGTCTGCCTTCGGCTCAGGTCATGATCGAAGGGTCCTGGGATCAAGCCCCACCATCGGGGGCTCCCTGCTCACCAGGGAGTTTGCTTCTCTCTCTCTCTCTCTCTCTGACCCTTCTCCCCGCTTGTCCCCCCCTCGAAGTTGTTTTAATTAAAGAAAGAAGGAAAGCAAGCAAGCTAGCTTTGACCTAAAGAGCCACACTTCACCCCTCAGACAAATGTGAACCCAAAATGGATCACACACTGCCATGGGAAACATAAAACTGGAACACACCTGGGGGGGCCAGGGGGTGACTCGAAGAGAAAAATTGAGGAACTAGGGCCAGGCAAAGAGAGTTTAAGACTTGGCACCAGAGGCATGATCCATGAAAAAGAAATGGAGAGGTGGGAAGTCATCAAAATTAAAAACCTAGGCTCTCTGAAACACCCTCTCAAGAGGGCCAAATGACAAAGGACACACAGAGGCCTGGGGGATTGGTGTGTGTGTGTGTGGGGGGGCTTGTGACTCAGAGAGAAACAAAATGAGGAGAGGCTCCCAGAGGTTGGATCAGGGTCACCAAGTGAACAGCGGTACAGTCTGTTCAGATGGGAGGTCTGGCACACGGTCAAGGCAAGGAAGAAGACCAAGATTTTAGGGTTAGGTCCCCTTGAATAGGTCATGTCCATGAGGCTACCGAGTCAGAAAATCAGCTAGGCAGTTTTTTTTTTTAAAGATTTTATTTATTTATTTGACAGAGAGAGACAGCCAGCAAGAGAGGGAACACAAGCAGGGGGAGTGGGAGAGGAAGAAGCAGGCTCATAGCGGAGGAGCCTGATGTGGGGCTCGATCCCAGGACTCTGGGATTATGCCCTGAGCCGAAGGGCAGACGCTTAACTGCTGTGCCACCCAGGCGCCCCAAGCTAGGCAGTTTTATGTCTAATTCCGAATGGACATGAAGTCTGGGGTTTATAAGCAGAAAGTCCATAATTGATCACCCAGAGGTGATTAAACACAGAGATAAACTGCAGCGACAATAGACTCTGTAGGGCCCAGGGTCAAACTATGGCCGACAGGGGTGGGGGTGGGGGTGGGGGGACACTTCACATTTCAACACCCAGCCTAAGAAGCCCATGCTGAGGAACACTGCCACTGCAGAGGAGGACCATCAGGAACGGTAGGAACGACAGGAGCAAGACATCACCGGCTGTCGGGAACCACAGAGAGGATGAGAGATTCCCGAGGAACAAAGACCAGTGAGCCACTTAACCAGACTACCCTCAAGGAAACCAGAACGTGTGACCCCTAAAAGGGGCCACTTTGGTACATGGCTTACTTTGAATTCAATTCACTGGAGACACAGCAGCTGCAAGGATATTCTGACCCTTCTTTTCTTTGGGAGAGCAAGAGATTGAACTCCCATGTGAAAGGTACCTGCCCTGGAGCCAGAAAGAAGACAGACATTCTTCATCACCAGAGACAAGGGGAGGGGACCGGGAGAATTAGGGTCTGAACAATCCACGTCAATAAACCCTCTTTGACGAGCCCCTGTCTTCCCGGGGATGTCTCTCAACACGGCCTACTGGCCTGCCCGCCCCTTGCCCAAACCCCTTCGTCTTCTCCATTCTTCACAAGTTGGCTGATGCCTTGTCTTTATTCTCGTGTGAAGGCTCCCCTGCCCATCCATGTAAACACACACTAACCATCGTATGCCCTTCTCCCATGAATCTCTTGTGTCGGTCGCCATCCTAGGCCCAGCCAGAGACCCCCAAGAGGGTAGCAGAGACTCTCTCCTTCCCCCCCCCCCCCGGGGCCGAGACTGTCCAACTGGAATGTTGGTGTCGGACTTGATGAGAAGAGCGAAGGCAAGAGAAATGAAGCGACAATGAGGTCTCCTTATAACTTGCAGCCTGCCGATAAATCCCTGAGACATACAGGGTGTAACACCCCTACAACTCTCTCAAGGATTTTTTTTTTAATGTTTTACCAATGAAGATTTGTTGTAGTCAGTGTCACTTCACTCTTATAACCACAGATGCCCGGGATATGCTAACACCCCTCTATCAACCTGTGGCCCACTGACACACATCTAAAGGGCCTCATGACTCGTGCTTTGCTAAAAGAATAGGGACTGACGTTACCTTGACAAGAGCTAGCCCTGCAAGGTCTTGGAGACCTTGTTCTCAGCATACACAAATTCCTTAGAGACTTACCTTAGCCCTAACCCCCACTCACTAGAGACTGTATCACCAGTTAATGCCTCACAGTCCCAGCGCAGCTCTTTCCGCCCACAGGTCCCATCCCCATGCTATAATACAAGCACCTTGTTGCACCAGAAACATCTCAAGAATTCTTTCTTGACTGCGTGCTTGGCAGCTCCACATCAGGTCTGCTTGTCTGTCTGTTCTTGTGTTTGTTCCTTCGTTCGTGTGTGAGTGTGTGTGTGTGTGTGTGTGTATCTGTCCGTCTGTCTAGTGGTGCTTTATTTAATTTTTTAGAGCGATTTTGGGTTCACCACAAAACTGACTGGCGAATACGGATGGTACCCATATGCCACCTGCTCTGCCATTGCTTGCTGCTCCCCGCCCCACCACCCAACATGCAGAGGCGCAGGTGTGCTCCCTCAGAGCTTCCCACTCCCCCATCTGTGCCAGAGCCCGTGTGTTGATTACAATGGATGAATCCACACTGAGACATCATCATCACCCACTCAGAGTCCAGAGTTTACGCTAGGGTTCACTCTTGGTGTTGTCCATCCTATGGGTTTTGACAAAGGTATCTTACCATCATAGTAGCATACTCAGTAGTTCCACTTCCTTAAAAATCCTCTGTGTTCTGCCTATTCATCATCCCCCCCACACCCCCAACCCCGCTAAAACCCCTGGCAGCCTACAGATCTTTTTTTTTTCTTCCCTCCCTCCCTTCATCTTTCTTATCATTAGTTTGGATATCATTCCTTTATTATAAAAAAGAGACATGGAAATTATTTACATAATGCAGGACTGCACAACTTCACTGAACTGGGTAGTTTCACATGATGCCATTTCAATAATGATTTATTTCAGGCTACATCTTTTCTGAGAATGTCACAATCCATATCATCTACAACTACCTCGATGCCTCCATACTCTGGGAGAAGAAATTTCTCGCCAACTTTCATGCCAACTGGTTGAGTCTCTCCACCCTTTTCCTTTAGAGCCTCATCCAATAGCTACTCCTGTTGCTTGCAGTCCTTTTCCTGGAGATTTTTATGGGAGCACAATGCCTCCTTTGGTTACAATTTTGGCTGCACTCCTTTGACCTAAAACCCAGTCAAAGAGGGGTAGAAACCCTCTCTAAACGCCTGTCTGGCCATGACGCTGTCCGCTGCAGTTTGTACTCTGCTCTCCAGCCTACTGATTTCAGTTCTGCCTCCTCCACAATGTCATATTTAGTTGGAATTGTGAGTTATGTTTACCATTTCAGATTGGCTTCTCTCAGTCAGGAATACACATGTACGGTTCCCCCACCTGGCTCCCCACGGCTACCCATAGATCCATAGCTCGATCATTTCTTTCCAACGCTCCTGAAAAACATTCCATGGCCTGGATGTACCCCAGCCTATATATCCATTCACCTCCTGAGGGACTTCTTGGTTGCCTCCAAGGTCAGGCAGTTTTGAATGAAGCTACCTTGAACGTCTGTGTGCAGGTTTCTGTGCAGACGTCAGTTTTCAACTCATCTGGGCCGTTGATAAATACCAAGGAGTGGGATTGCTGGGTCATACGGTAAGAGTGTTTAGCTTGGAAAGGCATCACCCATATTTGTGGCATTATTTTTTTTTTGGATGATAGCTGAGAGCAGGGCAGCACACTGAAGGAACAAGGTCATGAAGGAGGTAGAATTCAAAGATGCTGGAAAGGAAGATGTCACCAAGGCACGACCTTTACCTCCATCCTCGTAGGGTTTGTGGCTGACCCTGAGGATGACATTGACATAAGACAGATGACCAGGAAAAGGAGCATACAAATTTGTTTCCTACAAGTGTCATGTGACAAAGCCCTCCTGAGGAAACGAAGATCCTGAGAAGGAGCAAACCCTAAATGCTTGTATATTGCGTTGAACAAGGAGAGGCAATTGTGGGAGAGTAACTCAACTATGTGGTGAGGCTAAAGGAACGTTAAGGATTTAAAGCAAAACAAAAAACAAACAAACAAAAAAGCAAGATCTGTTTGTCCAGAATTCTCATTCTCATTCTGAACTTCCTGTCCTTGAAGATCAGAATGTTATTCACGGGGCACCTGGATGGCTCAGTCTGTCAAGGTTAAGCGGCTGCCTTCAGCTTAGGTCAGGTCTCTTGATCCTGGCATCCTGGGATTGAGCCCTGCCTTGGCCTCTTTGCTCAGCGGGGAGTCTGCCTCTCCCTTTCCCTCTACCCTCCCCCCTACTCATGCTTGGGCTCTCAGGGTCTCTCTCTTTCTCTCTCTCTACCCCTCTTTCTCAAATAAATAAAATCTTTTTAAAAACTTAAAAAAAAAAGAATGTCTCTCACTCCCCTTCTGGCATAGGGAAGACATATTCTAGGGGGATGGTTGGGGGATGCTTCTGGGGAGAAAAGGGGGAGAGTCAGTGCACCCTCCTTGCACCTGCAGGGGGGTTGTGTGTGTGTGTGTGTGTGTGTGTGTGTGTGTTTGCTGCTTTTTAGAAGTATCTATAGTTCAAAACAGTACTCTGGTTTCCTTTATATCTAAGGCTTATCTTCGGTTTGGGTTTGGACAGGAGGAGGGAGGGCCACATTTTCTTCTGACAGGGTGGTGAAGGAGAAGAGTGGTGTGGGCTTGTGTGCATGCTTTTCCATCATGGGGTGAGCAGAGGATTCAGATTCAGCTCTTGCCAGATGGGATCTAATTTCTCCATAAACAGTCAGGCAAAATATCAGGCAAACAGAGGGCAAATAAACGTTAGAAGACCATGGAGAAGATGGGTTCCAAAGCAATGACTTCATCAGAGGAACATGAATGTCAAAGATTTCCAGGGACCATGTTTATGGATGACTTGGTGTGTAGGTCATTTCAAATTTGTGGTGCTACCATCCAGTCACTTTAGCTTACTGTCTCCAGCTCTCATGAGCAGTGTAGTCATGCGAATATAGGCCTAGGGAAAGTTCCATATACTTATAGCTAAGAAACAATGGTGTCAGGATAATGCCCTTCAAGTTACATCAGCCTTCTTGAAGATGGAAGCATGAATCAAGGTGGTTATGATACCATCAGGTAAGGCCTACGAGCATATAACTGAGAAACAACAGTGCACAGGAACCATATTACAAAGTACAATATCTTTGGTTAATGTGGAATCCCTATCATAAGTGGATGTGGCAACGTAAGGAAAATGCCATAAACTTATCTGTAAGAAACATAAGTGTATGGGAACCCACTTACCCCTAACATCATCATTCATGAATGTGGAAGCATTAACCAAAGTGGTTGTGGAAACCTGATGAAAGTGCCAAACACTTATCTCTGAGACACAACACTATACAAGGAAAAACCAACGAACATCATCTTTCACCAATAAGGAAGGGTTCACCAAAGTGGTTTGGAAACATGAACATTGTGCCACATTCTTATATGTAATAGACAGCAGTGTCTAGGAACTGTCCTCTAATTAAAGCAACCTCCTGCATAGGTATCCCTACTCAAAATTGGGTTTGCAGTCCAGGGAAAAGTACACACCCTTATCCTTAGGAAACAAGGGTGTCAAAATAATGTCAACCAGTAACATCATCGATTATGAATAGGAAAGCATGAATAAAAATGGTTGTGGAAGCATTAGGAAAGGTCTATGTACATAACTGTAAGAAACAACAGTGTATAGGAACCGCCCTCAGCTAACATCACCCTCATGATTCTATATCCCTTCAGAAAATAGGGTGTGTATGAATCACCAAAGGGCCGCACACATAAATCTAAGAAAAAACAGTTTACAGGAAAGAACCCCTTACAACGAACATCACCATTCATGCATATGGAAACATGAACCAAGGTGGAGGTGGAATCTGAAGGAAAGGACCACATACCTGTCCCTAGACAATGCCACTTTGCAGAGTAATAATTATACAGAATAATAATTAACAGCATCTTTCAGGATATAGAAGCATTAATAAAAAGGTTCTGGAATCTCCAGGACTGTGCCCCATCCTTATTGGTAATAAACCACCGTGTACAGGAAAACACCTTCAAATAACATCAGCCTCCTCAATACTGATCCCTATTCACCATTGTGTGTGTAGGCATAGGGAAAGGTCCACATACTTGTAGTTAATAAAGAACGGTGTCAGGATAATGCCCTTCAAGTCACATCTGCCTTCTTGAAGATGGAAGCATGAATCAAAGTGGTTATGGTACCATTACGTAAGGGCTATGAACTTATAGCTGAGAAACAACAGTGTACAGGAACCATCTTACAACGTACAATATCTTTGGTAAATGTGGCATCCCTATCGTAAGTGGTTATGGCAAAGTAACAAAAATGCCATACATGAATCTTTAAGAAACAACAGTGTAGGGGAACCCACTTAGCCCTAACGACAACATTTATGAATATGGAAGCATTCACCAAAGTGGTCGTGGAAGCCTGATGAAAGTGGCAAACACTTATCTGTGAGACACAACACTATACAAGGAAAGACCAACAAACATCATCTTTCACGAGTAAGGAAGAGTTCACCCTAGTGGTATGGAAATATGAACATTGTGCCACATTCTTATATGTAATAGACAACAGTGTGTAGGAACCGTCCTTCAACTAAAGCTGACTCATGCATAGGTATCATTTTCAAAATAAGGTTTGCAGTCCTAGGGAACCATCCACACACTTATCTCTAGGAAACAACGGTGTGAAGATAATATCCACCAGTAACATCAACGATTATGAAGAGGGAAGCATGAATCAAAGTGGTTGTGGAGGCATTAGGAAAGGTCTATGTACATAACTGTAAGAAACAACAGTGTATAGTAGAGCCCTCAACTAACATCACCCTCATGATGCTACATTCCTTCAGAAAATAGGGGGTGTATGAATCACCAAAGCACTGGATACATGTATCTAAGAACCAACAGTGTACAGGAAAGAACCCCTTACAAAGGACATCACCATTCACACATATGGAAACATGAACCAAGTTGGAGGTGCAATCAGAAGGAAAGGACCACATGCCTATCCCTAGGAGCACTACTTTACAGAATAGCATTAACATAACATCATCTTTCACGAATATGGAAGCATTAATGAAAAGGTTCTGGAATCTCAAGGACTCTGCCCCATCCATATTGGTAATAAACCACCATGTATAGAAAAACACCTTCAACTAACATCAGCCTTCTCAATACTGATCCCTAATCAAAATTGGGTGTGTAGGCCTAGGGAAATATACATGTACATATAGCTAAGAAACAACGGTGTCAGGATAATGCACTTCAAGTCACATCAGCCTTCCTGAAGATGGAAGAATGAATAAAGATGGTTATGGTACCATTAGGTAAGGCTTACGAAAATAGAGCTGAGAAACAACAGTGTACAGGAACCATCTTACAACGTACAATATCTTTACTAATGTGGAAACCCTATTGTAAGTGGTTGTGGCAACGAAACCAAAGTGCCATAAACTTATCTGTAAGAAAGGAAAACACCTTCAAATAACATCAGCCTCCTCAATACTGATCCCTATTCCACATTGGGTGTGTAGGCCTAGGGAAAGCTCCACATACTTACAGCCAAGAAACAATGGTGTCAGGATAATACGATTCAAGTCACATCAGCCTTCCTGAAGATGGAAGCATGAATCAAGGTGGTTATGGTACCATTAGGAAAGGCCTACTAACATATAGCTGAGAAACAACAGTGTACAGGAACTATCTTACAATGTACAATTCTTTGGTTAATGTGGAATCCCTATCATAAGTGGTTGTGGCAACGTAATGAAAATGCCAAAAATTTGTCTGTAAGAAATAACAGTGTACGGGAACCCACTTAGCTCTAACATCATCATTAATGAGTATGGAAGCATTTACCAAAGTGGTCGTGGAGCCTGACGAAAGTGCGAAACACTTATCTCTGAGACACAACACTATACAAGGAAAGAGCAATGATTTCTCAACATTTGTTGCAACATGGACTGCACTGGAGGAGATAATGTTAAGTGAAATAAGTCAAGAAGAGAAAGAAAAATATCATGTGGTTTCTCTCATTTATGGAACATAAGAACTGGGAAGATCGGTAGGAGAAGAAAGGGATAAAGAAAGGGGAGTAATCAGAAGGGGGAATAAAGCATGGCCGACTATGGACTCTGAGAAACAAACTGAGGGCTTCAGAGGGGAGTGGGGTGGGGGAATGGGGTAGGCTGGTGATGGGCAGTAAGGAGGGTACGTATTGCATGGTGCACTGGGTGTTATCGTAACTAATGAACCATCGAACTTTACATCAAAAACCAGGTATGTAATGTATGGTGACTAACATAATATAATAAGAAAATAATAAATAAATAAATAAATAAATAAATAAATAAATAAATAAATAAATAAATAAAAAGGAAAGACCAGCGAACATCATCTTTCACGAGTAAGGAAGAGTTTACCAACATGGTAAGGAAACATGAACATTGTGCCACATTCTTATATATAATAGACAACAGTGTCTAGGAACCATCCGTCAACTAAAGCACCCTCATCCATAGTTATTCCTTCTCAAAATTGGGTTTGTAGTCCTAGGGAAACATCCACACCCTTATCTCTAGGAAACAACGGTGCCAAGATAAAGTGCACCAGTAATATCAATGATTATGAACAGGAAAGCATGAATCAAGACGGTTGTGGAAGCATTAGGACAGGTCTAGGTACATATCCATAAGAAACAACAGTGTATAGAACCGCCATCAACTAACATCACCCTTATGATTCTACATCCATTCAGAAAATAGGGGGTGTATGGCCCAATGTTCATAGAACCTTTGTACACCATAGCTAAATCATGGAAGGAGCTGAGATGCCCTTCAACAGATGACTGGATTAAGAAGTTGTTGACCATGTATACAATGGAATATTACTCAGCTATCAAAAAGAACAATTTCTCAACATTTGCTGCAACATGGATGGCATTGGAGGAGATAATGCTAAGTGAAATAAGTCAAGCAGTGAAAGACAATTATCATGTTTTCTCACATCCATGGAACATAAGAAGTAGGAAGATCAGTAGGAGAAGAAAGGGATAAAGAAAGGGGGGTAATCGAAGGGGGAATGAAGCATGAGAGACTATGGACTCTGAGAAACAAACTGAGGGCTTCAGAGGGGAGGGGGTGGGGGAATAGGATAGGCTGGTGATGGGTGGTGGGGAGGGCACGTATTTCATGGTGCACTGGGTGTTATACACAACTAATGAATCATTGAACTTTTCATCAAAAACCAGGGATATACTCGATGGTGACTAACATAATATGATAAAAAACATTAAAATAAAAGAAAATAGGGGGTGTATGAATCACCAAAGGACCGCATACATATATCTAAGAAACAACAGTGTACAGGAAAGAACCCCTTACAACGGGTATCACCATTCATGCATATGGAAACATGACCCAAGGTGAAGGAGGAAACAGAAGGAAAGGAACGCATACCTATCCCTAGACAACACCGTTTTACAGAATAGCATTAACAATTAACATCATCTTTCACGAATATGCAAGCATTAATGAAAAGTTTCTGGAATCTCGAGGACTTGGCCCCATCCTTATTGGTAATAAACCACCGTGTACAGGAAAACAACTTCAACTAACATCAGCCTCCTCAATACTGATCCGTATTCAACATTGGGTGTGTAGGCCTAGGGAAAGGTCCATATACTTATAGTTGAGAAACAACAGTGTCAGGATAATGACCTACAAGTTACATCACCCTTCCTGAAGATGGAAGCATGAATCAAAGTGGTTACGGTACCATTAGGGAAGGTTTATGAACATATAGCTGAGAAACAACAATGTACAGGAACCATCTTACAACATACAATATCTTTGGTTAATGTGGAATCGCAGTCTTAAGTGGTGTGGCAACATAACAATGCCATAAACTTATCTGTAAGAAACAGCAGGGTACAGGAACCCACTTAGCCCTCACATCATCATTCATGAATATGGAAGCATTCACCAAAGTGGTCGTGGAAGCCTGATGAAAGTGCCAAACACTTATCTCTGAGACAGAACACTATACAAGGAAATACAAATAAACATCATCTTTCATGAGTAAGGAAGAGTTCACCAAAGTGATTTGGAAACATGAACATTGTGCCACATTTTTATGTGTAATAGACAACAGTGTGTAGGAACCGTCCTTCAACTAAAGCACCCTCATGCATAGTTATCCCTTCTCAAAATTGGATTTGTAGTCTTAGGGGAACGTCCACACCCTTATCTCTAGGAAACAATGGTGTCAAGAAAATGTCCACCAGTAACATCATCGATTATGAATAGGGAAGCATGAATCAAAGTGGTTGTGGAAGCATTAGGAAAGGTCTATGTACATAACTGTAATAAACAACAGTGTGTAGGAACTGCCCTCAACTAACATAACCTTCATGATTCTACATCCCTTCAGAATATAGGGGGTGTATAAATCACCAAAGGACCAAAAACATATATCTAAGAAACAACAGAGTACAAGAAAGAAGCCCTTACAATGAACATCACCATTCACGCATATGGAAACATGAACCAAGGTGGAGGTGGAATCAGAAGGAAAGGACCACATACGTATCCCTAGAAAACACCACTTTACAGAATAGCATTATCAATTAACATCATCTTTCATGAGTATGGAAGCATTAATGAAAAGGTTCTGGAATCTTGAGGATTGTGCCCCATCCTTATTGGTAGTAAACCACCCTGTACAGGAAAACATTTTGAACTAACATCAGCCTCCTCAATACTGATCCCTATTCAACATTTGATGTGTAGGCCTAGGGAAATGTCCACATACTTATAGCTAAGAAACAACAGTGTCAGGATAATATCCTTCAAGTCACATAAGGCTTCCTGAAGATGGAAGCATGAATCAAGGTGGTTATAGTACCATTAGGTAAGGGCTATGAACATATAGCTGAGAAACAAAGTGTACAGGGACCATCTTACAATGTACAATATCTTTGATTAATGTGGAATCCCTATCATAAGTGGTTGTGGTAACGAAACCAAAGTGCCATAAACTTATCTGTAAGAAACAACACTGTATGGGAAACCACTTAGCCCTAACATTATCATTCATGAATATAGAAGCATTCACCAAAGTGGTCGTGGAAGCCTGTCAAAAGTGCAAAACACTTATCTCTGTGACAGAACACTATACAAGGAAAGACCAATGAACATCATCTTTCACGAGTAAGGAAGAGTTCACCATAGTGGTATGGAAACATGAATATTGTGCCACATTCTTATATGTAATAGACAACAGTGTCTAGGAACGGTCCTTCAACTAAATTCCCTCATGCATAGGTATCCCTTCTCTAAATTTGGTTTGTAGTAATAGGGAAGAGTCCACATACTTATCTCTAGGAAACAAAGGTATCAAGATAATGTCTACCAGTAACATCTTCGATTATGAAGAGGGAAGCATGAATCAAAGTGGTTGTGGAGGCATTAGGAAAGGACTACATATATATCTGTAAGAAACAACAGTGTACAGGTAAAGCCCTCAACTAACATCACCCTCATAATTCTACATCCCTTCAGAAAATAGGGGGTGTATGAATCACCAAAACACCACATACATATATCTAAGAAACAACAGTGTACAAGAAAGAACGCCTCAGAACGGACATCACCATTCATGCATATGGAAACATGAACGAAGGTGGAGGTGGAATCAGAAGGAAAGGACCACATACCTATCCCTAGACACCACCACTTTACAGAATAGCATTAACAATTAACATCATCTTTCACAAATATGGAAGCATTAATGAAAAGGTTCTGGAATCTCGAGGACTGTGCCCCATCCTTATTGGTAATAAACCACCATGTACAGAAAAACACCTTCAACTAACATCAGCCTCCTCAATAGCGATCCCTATTCACCATTGGGTTTGTAGGCATAGGGAAAGGTCCACATACTTATAGTTAATAAAGAACAGTGTCAGGATAATGCCCTTCAAGTCACATCTGCCTTCCTGAAGATGGAAGCATGAATCAAAGTGGTTATGGTACCATTAGGTAAGGCCTACGAACTTATAGCTGAGAAACAACAGTGTACAGGAACCATTTTACAACGTACAATATCTTTATTAATGTGGAATCCCTATTGTAAGAGGTTGTGGCAACGAAACCGAAGTGCCATAAACTTATCTGTAAGAAACAACAGTGTACGGGAACCTACTTAGCCCTAACATCTTCATTCACGAATGTGGAAGCATTAACCAAAGTGGTCATGTAAGCCTGACAAAAGTGCCAAATACTTATCTCTGAGGCACAACACTATACAAGGAAAGACCAATGAACATCATCTTTCACGAGTAAGGAAGAATTCACCAAAGTGGTATGGAAACATGAACATTGAGCCACGTTCTTATATTTAATAGACAACAGTGTCTAGGACCGTCCTTCAAGTAAAGCAACTTCCTGCATAGGTATCCCTTCAAATTGGGTTTGCAGTCCTAGGGAAACATCCATACCAGTATGTCTAGGAAAAAATGGTGTCAAGATAATGTCCACCAGTCACATCATCGATTATGAATAGGGTAGCATGACTCAAAGTGGTTGTGGAAGCATTAGGAAAGGTCTACATACATATCTGTAAGAAAGAACAGTGTAAAGTACCGTCCTCAACTAACATCACCCTCATGATTCTACATCCCTTCCGAAAATAGGGGGTGACCAAGCTTATTCTTAGCGGCCAATAGTACCTTGATCCCCAAGCCAGGCAAAGACACCATCAAAAAAGAGAATTACAGACCAATTTCCCTAATGAATATGGATGCCAAAGTTCTCAACAAGATCCTGGCTAATAGAATCCAACAGTACATTATAAGGATTATCCATCATGACCAAGTGGGATTCATCCCTGGGATGCAAGCGTGGTTCAACATTTGCAAATCTATCAGTGTCATAGATTTTATCAACAAGAAAAAAGCCAAAAATCATATGAGCCTCTCAATAGATGCAGAAAAAGCATTTGGCAAAATACAGCATCCTTTCCTGATTAAAACCCTTCAGAGTGTAGGGATAGAGGGTACATTCCTCAATCTCATAAAAAACATCTATGAAAAGCCTACAGCAAATATCATTCTCAATGGGGAAAAGCTGGAAGCCTTTCCCTTAAGATCGGGAACACGACAAGGATGCTCACTCTCGCCATTATTATTCAACATAGTACTAGAAGTCCTTGCAACAGCAATCAGACAACAAAAAGGGATAAAAGGTATCCAGATCGGCAAAGAAGAAGTCAAAATGTCTCTCTTCGCAGATGACATGATACTCAAAAGAAGCCACTCCCAAACTATTAGAAGTTATAGAGCAATTCAGTAATGTGGCGGGATACAAAATCAATGCTCAGAAATCAGTTGCAATTCTATACACGAATAATGAGACTGAAGAAAGAGAAATTAGGGAATCCATCCCATTTACAATAGCACCAAGAACCATATGTTACATTGGAATTAACCAGAGACGTAAAGGACCTATATTCTAGAAACTATAAATCACTCTTGAAAGACATTGAAGAAGACACAAAAAGATGGAAAAATATTCCATACTCATGGATGGAACGAATTAACATAGTTAAAATGTCCATGCTACCCAGAGCAATCTACACTTTCAATGCTATCCCCATCAAAATACCGATGACATTTTTCAAAGAACTGGAACAAACATCCCTTAAATTTGTATGGAACCAGAAAAGGCCCCAAATCGTCAAGGAACTGTTGAAAAGGAAAAACAAAGCTGGGGGCATCACAATGCCGGATTTCGAGCTGTACTACAAAGCTGTGATCACAAAGACAGCATGGTACTGGCACAAAAACAAACACATAGACCAATGGAACAGAATAGAGAACCCAGAAATGGACCCTCAGCTCTTTGGGCAACTAATCTTTGACAAAGCAGGAAAAAACATCCAGTGGAAAAAAGACAGTCTCTTCAATAAATGGTGCTGGGAAAATTGGACAGCTACATGCAAAAGAATGAAACTTGACCCCTATCTCACACCATACACAAAGATAAACTCTAAATGGACGAAAGACCTCAATGTGAGACAGGAATCCATCAAAATCCTAGAGGAGAGCATAGGCAGCAACCTCTATGACATCGGCCAAAGCAACCTTTTTCATGACACATCTCCAAAGGCAAGAGAAACAAAAGAAAAAATGAACTTGCGGGACTTCATCAAGATAAAAAGCTTCTGCACAGCCAAGGAAACAGTCAAAAAAACCAAGAGGCAGTCCACGGAATGGGAGAATATATTTGCAAATGATGCTACAGATAAAAGACTGGTATCCAAGGTCTACAAAGAACTTCTCAAACTCAAGTGAGAAACAAATAAACAAATCAAAAAATGGGCAGAAGATATGAACAGACACTTTTCCAATGATGACATACAAATGGCTAACAGACACATGAAAAAATGTTCAAAATCATTAGCCATCAGAGAAATTCAAATCAAAACCACACTGAGATATCACCTTACGCCAGTTAGAATGGCAAAAATTGACAAGCCAAGAAGCAACAATTGTTGGAGAGGATGTGGAGAAAGGGGATCCCTCCTACATTGTTGGTGGGAATGCAAGTTGGTACAGCCACTCTGGAAAACAGTGTGGAGGTCCCTTAAAAGTTAAAAATTGAGCTACCCTATGACCCAGCCATTGCACTACTGGGTATTTACCCCAAAGATACAGACGTAGTGAAGAGAAGAGCCATATGCACCCCAATGTTCATAGCAGCACTGTCCACAATAGCTAAATCGTGGACGGAGCCGAGATGCCCTTCAACAGATGACTGGATTAAGAAGTTGTGGTCCATATATTCAATGAAATATTACTCAGTTATCAGAAAGAACGAGTTCTCAACATTTGCTGCAACATGGATGGCACTGGAGGAGATAATGCTAAGTGAAATAAGTCAAGCAGAGAAAGACAATTATCATATGATTTCTCTCATCTATGGAACGTAAGAACTAGGAAGATCTGTAGGAGAAGAAAGGGATAAAGAAGGGGGGGGTAATCAGAAGGGGGAAAGAAGCATGAAGGACTATGGGCTCTGAGAAACAAACTGAGGGCTTCAGAGGGGAGTGGGGTGGGGGAATGGGATAGACTGGTGATGGGTAATAAGGAGGGCATGTATTGCAAGGTGCACTGGGTATTATACGCAACTAATGAATCATCGAACTTTACATCAGAAACCAGGGATGATTGTATAGTGACTAACATAATATAACAAAAAACAAAATGTTTCCTTACTCGTGAAAGATGATGTTCGTTGGTCTTTACTTGTACAGGGCTATATCTCAGAGATTAGTGTTTGGCACTTTCGTCAGGCTTCCACGACTATTTGGTTAATGCTTCCATTTCAAGAATGACGATGTTAGGGCTAAGTGGGTTCCCGTACACTGTTGATTCTTATAGATAAGTTTATGGCATTTTCATTACGTTGCCACAACCACTTATGATATGGATTCCACATTAACCAAAGATATTGTACGTTGTAAGATGGTTCCTGGACATTGTTGTTTCTCAGTTATATGTTCGTATGCCTTACCTAATGGTACCATAAACACCTTGATTCCTGCCTCCATCTCAGGAAGGCTGATGTGACTTGAAGGGTGTTATCCTGACACCGTTGTTTCTTAGCTATAATTATGTGGACGTTTCCCTAGGCTTGCACACACAATGTTGATTTGGGATCAGTATTGAGGAGGCTGATGTTAGTTGAAGGTGTTTTCCTATACACAGTGGTTTATTACCAATAAGGATGGGGCCAAGTCCTCGAGATTCCAGAAACTTTTCATTAATGCTTCCTTACTCAGCAAAGATGATGATCGTTGGTCTTTCCTTGTACAGGGTTGTGTCTCAGAGTTAAGTGTTTGGGACTTTCGTCAGGCTTCCATGACCACGTTGGTTAATGCTTCGATGTTCATGAATGATGATGTTAGGGCTAAGTGGGTTCCCCTACACTGTTGTTTCTTACAAATAAGTTTAGGGCATTTCATTACGTTGCCACAACCACTTATGATAGGGATTCCACATTAACCAAAGATATTGTACGTTGTAATATTGTTCCTGTACACTGTTGTTTCTCAGTTATATGTTCGTAGGCATTACCTAATGATACCATAACCACCATGATTCCTGCTTCCATCTTCAGGAAGGTTGATGTGACTTGAAGGGCATTATCCTGACAATGCTGTTTCTTAGCTCTAAGTATGTGGATCTTTCACCAGGCCTACACACGCGATGTTGAATAGGGATCAGTATTGAGGAGGCTGATGTTAGTTGAAGGTGTTTTCCTGTACGTGGTGGTTTATTACCAATAATGTTGGGGCAGAGTTCTTGAGATTCCAGAACCTTTTCATTAATGCTTCCTTACTCGAGAAAGATGATGCTCTTTGGTCTTTCCCTGTACAGGGCTGTGTCTCAGAGATGAGAGTTTGGCACTTTCGTCAGGCTTCCATGACTACTTTTTTTAATGCTTCCATATTCATGAATGATGATGTGAGGGCTAAGTGGGATCCTGTACACTATTGTTTCTTACAGATAAGTTAAAGGCATTCTGGTAATGTTGCCACAACCACTTACAATAGGGATTCCACATTAACCAAAGATATTGTACGTTGTAATATTGTTCCTGTACACTGTTGTTTCTCAGTTATATGTTCGTAGGCATTACCTAATGGTACCATAACCACCTTGATTCCTGCTTCCGTCTTCAGGAAGGCTGATGTGACTTGAAGGGCATTATCCTGACACCGTTGTTTCTTAGCTATAAGTATGTAGACCTTTCCCTAGGCCTACACAACCAATGTGGAATAGGGTTCAGTATTGAGGGGGCTGATATGAGTTGAAGGTGTTTTCCTGTATGTGGTGGTTTATTGCCAATAAGGATGGGGCCGAGTCCTCAAGATTCCGGAACCTTTTCATTAATGCTTCCTTACTGGTGAAAGATGATGCTCGTTTGGGTTTCCTTGTACAGGGTTGTTTCTCAGAGATAAGAGTTTGGCACTTTCGTCAGGCTTCCATGACCACTTTGGTTAATGCTTCCATATTGATGAATGATGATGTTAGGGTAAGTGGGTTCTCGTACACTGTTGTTTCTTACAGATAAGTTTATGGCATTTTCGTTACATTGTCACAACCAGTTTTGATAGGGACTGCACATAAACCCAAGGATATTGTATGTTGTAAGATGGTTCCTGTACACTGTTGTTTCTCAGTAATATGTTCGTAGGCCTTACCTAATGGAACCATAATGACCTTGATTCCTGTTTCCATCCTCAGGAAGGCTGATGTGTCTTGAAGTGCCTTATCCTGACACGATGGTTTCTTAGCTATAAGGATGCGGACCTTTCCCTAGGCCTACACACCCAATGTTCAATAGGGATCAGTATTGAGGAGTCTGATGTTAGTTGAAGGTGTTTTCCTGTACACGGTACTTTATTACCAATAAGGATGGGGCTGAATCCTCGAGATTCCAGAACCTTTTCATTAATTCTTCCTTACTCATGAAAGATGATGTTCGTTGGTCTTTCCTTGTACAGGGTTGTGTCTCAGAGTTAAGTGTGTGGACCTTTGGTGAGGCTTCCATGACCACTTTGGTTAATGCTTCCATATTCATGAATGATGATGTCAGGGCTAAGTGGGTTCCCCTACACTGTTAATTCTTCCAGTTAAGTTTATTTTTTTAAATATTTTTTTATTATATTATGTTAGTCACCATACAGTACATCCCTGGTTTTTGATGTAACGTTCGAGGATTCATTAGTTGGGTATAACACCCAGTGCACCATGCAACACGTGCCCTCCTTACTACCCATCACCAGCCTATACCATTCCCCACCCCCTCCCCTCTGTAGCCCACAGTTTGTTTCTCAGAGTCCATAGTCTCTCATGCTTCATTTCCCCTTCTGATTCTGATTACCCCCCTTTCTTTTTATATATATAAGTTTATGACATTTTTGTTACGTTGCCACAACCACATACGATAGGGTTTCCACATTAAACAAAGATATTGTACTTTTTAAGATGGTTCGTGTACACTGTTGTTTCTCAGTTTTATGCTCGTCGGCCTTACCTAATGGTACCATAACCACCTTGATTCTTGCTTCCATCTTCAGGAAGGCTGATATGACTTGAGGGGCATCATCCTGATACCGTTGTTTCTGAGCTATAAGTATGTGGACCTTTCCCTAGGCCTACACACCCAATATTGAATAGGGATCAGTATTGAGGAGGCTGATATTAGTTGAAGGTGTTTTCCTGTACATGTTGGTTTATTACCAATAAGGGTGGGGCAGAGTCCTCGAGATTCCCGAAACTTTTCATTAATGCTTCCTTACTTATGAAAGATGATGTTCATTGGTCTTTCCCTGTACAGGGTTGTGTCTCAGAGATGTGTGTTTGGCACTTTCATCAGGCTTCTACGAATACTTTGGTTAATGCTTCCATATTCATGATTGATGATGTTAGGGCTAAGTAGGTTCCCATACACTGTTGTTTCTTACAGATAAGTTTATGGCATTTTCATTACATTGCCCCAACCACTTATGATAGGGATTCCACATTAACAAAATATATTGTACCTTGTAGGATGGTTCCTGTACACTGTTGTTTCTCAGCTATATGTCCGTAGGCCTTTCCTAATGGTAAATAACCACCTTGGTTCATGCTTCCATCTTCAGTAAGGCTGATGTGACTTTAAGGGCATTATCCTGTCACCGTTGCTTCTTAGCTATAAGTATGAGGACCTTTCCCTAGGCCTACACAACCAATGTGGAATAAGGATCAGTATTGAGGAGGCTAGTGTTAGTTGAAGGTGTTTTCCTGTACACGGTGGTTTGTTACCAATAAGGACAGGGCAGAGTCCTTGAGATTTCAGAGCCTTTTGATTAATGCTTCCATATTAGTGAAAGATGATGTTAATTGTTAATGCTATTCTGTAACATGGTGCTGTATAGGGATAGGTATATGGTCCTTTCCTTCTGATTCCACCTCACCCTAGGTTCATGTTTCCATATGAGTGATTGGCGATGTTCGTTGTAAGGGCTTCTTTCCTTTCATGTACACTGTTGTTTCCCAGCTATATGTTCGTAGGCCTTAACATAATATAATAAAAAAACATTAAAATAAAAAAAGTAAAATAAAATAAAATAAAATACAACAGAGAGAAATATTAAAAAAAAGAATTTTTAATTTCTGCCAGATTCGCTCTCATTTCCGCCCTTAGAGATTCTATATTCTCATTAACATTTCCGTTAATACTTTTTTCAAGTCTACACATCATCTTGACCATTGTTACTCTGAACTCCATTTCTGATAATTTGGTTATATCCACATCCATTAGTTCTATGGCAGAAGCCACAGACTCATTGTCTTTTCTTTGCTGGGGGGAATTTTTTCTTGTCATTCTGATGAGGAGAGGTTGCGGGGTTGTCCAGAGCCCAAATTATTGACCAGGACCCAGGAGTGTGCATTTGTTTTATAGGGACCTTAGGGGTTTGGGCTTCTTGATTTTTCAGCCTGCCTTCTGGGGGAGGGGCCTGACGCGCCAATACTCAGGCAACCCTTTTTTGGTAGAGTCTCTGTGTCCCCTGCAAGAGGGAATGGAGATGGGCACACTGTGAGCCGGTATTTCCAGGCTTTTGTTCTCTGGCGGCTTTCCCTGGAGGTTTGCTGTACCTCTTCTAAGAGTCAGAGCAGCAGTGGCCAAATCTCAGCCTCTGTCTCAGAACAGAGGGATCACGGACCATTCTCCGCTGATGTTCTGGCCACTTTAACTCTGTTTCTGTTGGTGCTGCTCAGCCCTGCGGCGTCCGGGATGTGCGCCCCACAGCCGGAGTTCCAGCCCTCACTTCCAGGGCTGGCGTCTCTGTCCTTTGTGTTTCTAACACTGCCAGCCGCCAGCCACCCCCATGAGCTCTGGAGCTCCATTTCAGTGTGGTTTGTTCACTCTGGAGCTTCTTTTTTCAGACTGGTTGAGCTCATTCCCCAGCTCATGGTCTCAGTCTACTCTCTTGCATGTGCCGGTCTGGTCCGTGAATCTGCCTGCTCCCCAGTGCAGGTGGCTACCACTTCCAGGTGCCCGAACACGGCGGCTCCCTCCCCCTTCTGTTTATCTTCCAATATCTGTACTAGGCTTCATGGCTCCCCACTTTGTACCTTAATACTCATCAATGGAGATGTTCATTTGTAGAGATCCAGATGTATCTTCCTGCATCTCAGGCTGATTCTATGGGTGTTCAGGATGGTCTGGTACCTATCGAGCTCGATTCAGGGGACCAGCTGAAAAAGAGGACCCCTACTCCTCCACCATCTTAACTCCCTCCAACTCAGCATGAACTGTTTTTGTTCCCTTAGCAGATTAGTTCTGCTAGGTAAGAACTCCACACTTACAACCTTCAATGAAGGTCTTATTCTTTCAGGAAATGAAAACTGAGCAAGAGTAGAGAAAGGCTCTCTGCTCATGTTGCCCAAGGTGAAGATCAAGGGATGTTTCTATAGGATGTTTCCCTTAGAAGGTCTGAGCATGACTGGGGGGGTGGGGTGGTGGGTGGTGAATTCTGTGCCCCAGCCCCACCACACTCTGCCTGCTTCACCATATCAGGAGGCTGCCACTGTTATCTTTTACATTTTCAGAAGCTTCCCATAGTGAGGACTAAATCCTACATCCATTTTCTTTCATGAGTCAATAATAACATTTGTTAAGCACTTAAAATGCATCTACTGAGTATTTTTATGTAAGTACTTCATTTAATACTCACAGCAATCCCCTAAAATAGTTCCTATGAGTATCCCAGCCTTACAGAAGAGGAAACTAAAGCACGGGGCAGTCAAGTCAACTGCCTAAGGGGAAATGGGTAGGGGTGGTGGAGATAGGGTTTGCACCCAGACTGGTTCACCCTGGACCCATGCTCTTCACCCCTGGCCCTACTGCCTCTCCCCAGTCCTGATGTCTGTACCCTAGGGTCTGGCACGAGTCCACAGACACCCACCTGGCTGCTGTTTCCCACGTGGGTGCTCTTCTCTTTGGCTTATTGACTCAATCTTGAACCCTCTATTGAATGGTGATGAAAGGTAATGCATTTTTGAACTTTAATGCCAAACAATAGCCTTTAATGTGGCTATCATTTCAAAGGGGGGCATCCTGATTTAAAAGAGGTTTAGTGATCCCCAAAGGCAAGAGAAACAAAAGATAAAATGAACTTATGGGACTTCATCAAGATAAAAAGCTTCTGCACAGCCAAGGAAACAGTCAAAAAAAACTAAGAGGCAGCCCACGGAATGGGAGAATATATTTGCAAATGACACTACAGATAAAGGACTGGTATCCAAGATCTACAAAGAACTTCTCAAACTCAACACACGAGAAATAAATAAACAAATCAAAAAATGGGCAGAAGATACGAACAGACACTTTTCCAATGAAGACATACAAATGGCTAACAGACACATGAAAAAATGTTCAAAATCATTAGCCATCAGGGAAATTCAAATCAAAACCACACTGAGATATCACCTTACACCAGTTAGAATGGCAAAAATTGACAAGGCAAGAAACAACAATTGTTGGAGAGGATGTGGAGAAAGGGGATCCCTCCTACATTGTTGGTGGGAATGCAAGTTGGTACAGCCACTCTGGAAAACAGTGTGGAGGTCCCTTAAAGAGTGAAAAATTGAGCTACCCTATGATCCAGCCATTGCACTAGTGGGTATTTACCCCAAAGATACAGACATAGTGAAGAGAAGGGCCATATGCACCCCAATGTTCATAGCAGCACTGTCCACAATAGCTAAATCGTGGAAGGAGCCGAGATGCCCTTCAACAGATGACTGGATTAAGAAGTTGTGGTCCATATATACAATGGAATATTACTCAGCTACCAGAAAGAACGAATTCTCAACATTTGCTGCAACATGGACGGCACTGGAGGAGATAATGCTAAGTGAAATAAGTCAAGCAGAGAAAGACAACTATCATATGATCTCTCTCATCTATGGAACATAAGAACTAGGATGATCGGTAGGGGAAGAAAGGGATAAAGAAAGGGGGGGTAATCAGAAGGCGGAATGAACCATGAGAGACTACGGACTATGGGAAACAAACTGAGGGCCTCAGAGGGGAGGGGGGTGGGGGAATGGGATAGACCGGTGATGGGTAGTAAGGAGGGCACGTATTGCATGGTGCACTGGGTGTTACACGCAACTAATGAATCATCAAGCTTTACATCGGAAACCGGGGATGTACTGTATGGTGACTAACATAATATAATAAAAAATCATTAAAAAAATAAAATAAAAGAGGTTTAGTGAAGTTTAATGAATTCACTTGTCAGATAGGTGATTCTCCTAAGGCTTGGGGTAAGTTGAAAGAGAACTGAACACAAGCCACACAGATTGATGTGATGCCTGGGCTTGGGGCCTGCAGCAAGTGTCCAGTGTGAAGGCCAAGGAAAAGGGGCAGCTGCAAAAATGGGTAGACACACATTTCCTTTCTTCCATCAAATGTGATGTCCTTACTCTGTCCACTCAGACGCTCCCACCCTGTGACCCTGCCCCTGGCTCTGCAACCCCGCCCACCTGCAAGAAAGCAGGAATTCGTTTTTCAGTAAACACATTGCGCATGCTTATTGTGAACCCCAGGGTGGAATCAAGCTTTGGAGGAGGCAAGGGAACATGTGACTTTTATTATTCTTCAGAGCATCTTGAACACTGTCTGCTTGTCTCAGAGGAAACATAATGGTGCTCTGGGCTGTCTCTTGTGCCTCGGGGTGCTGGCAGGGGGGATGGGGTGGATTTACTGCCTCAGGGGAAATCTCAAGAGCATATTTCTCCCAGTTGATTCTAGCTTTCCTTGAAGTAGAGATTCTACATTAGTTATAGAGGATCATTTATACTGATGGTTTAACTAAATCTACTTTGAGGGAAAGGTTTTTTTTCTTTGAACTTTACTTCTTTCTATGAACAGTTGTTTACTTTGCAAAATCCCCATGTATAAACGGGATGGGTGTTAATAATGGTTCAGAAGTTACTGTGGAAAACCATTGGCCTCAGGCATCTATATATAACATGTTAGGACACACAGTAGAGTTACTCGGCCAAGGTGCCAGCAGGATCTAGGGTAGTCGAGGCATCATACCGGCCTCTGCCTTGCCTGTTCCAAAGGCTCCTCTGTTTCCTTGCTGTTGACATGTTGGGTGATAAATAGGAGAGCTTACTGAGATGTCTGCTCTGAAAAGCGAGGTTCTGTGTAATGCTGCATACGTAGTACTCCAGACTTGAAGCCCTTAAAGTCATCAGACATATTAGTACTTGAAAGGCCGAACAACGAAAACTATGAGCTGAAGAAAGACTGAAACGAGATGTGACAGGCTTCATACAAATTATTCATAATTCCATTCTGATTCAGAGCAGGAGTTAAAAAGGCCTGGAAACCCCACACCGCAGCTGGTTAAGTGAGAGCGCTGCTTTGTTGATTTGTTTCCTCCAGTGAGGGTAGGCCAAAGGCAGAGGCCCTTTGGGAGGGAGATCACTGCAGATAAAAATGATCCTTTGAGGCCAAATGGTCTTTTGGCTGAACCTCTCAGAGATTTGGTAACCACAGTTGGACTATAACCAAGGAAAAGGCTGAGGAAATTCTCAGCCACAGGCCACCTGGATAGACTTTTTGAGGGTGGTGGCCTCTTGTCCGCCCTTGCCCACACACTGCAGATTGTTTCTGGAAAACATCCCAGAGCCCAATTTTTCTCAGGGTAAGGAACTGTCGACTTCCAAATTACCTAGGCCACTTATTAAAATGCATATCTCAGATCTCGCCCCAGACCTCGTGATTCAGAGACTGTGTCAGCACAGCTGGGGAATCTGCTCTTCTAGAAACTATTCCAGATGTCTCCTCATACTGAAAAGTTTGAAAACCACTGCTGAACCCTAATAGGCAGATACTTTCCTGGGCTCTGGCATAATTTAACCTTTTCTTTAATTCAGGACGAGGAGTATCTGTTACGGTCCAGTTTGGACAAGAACTTGGTGTGTCTCAGTAGACTCATCCAGTGGTTAGAACAAGGACTTAGCCTGCTGTCATAGGAGGGGCGTTCAGTGTTGCTGTGTTTGTTGATTTGTTGTGATATTACCAGTGAGACATACTCAGGTCGCGTGGCAGCTTCTTGCCCTCAAAAAACTTTTACTCTGGTTGAGATGTTAAGGCCAACACTGATGAAACATTTGTGAATCCTGTGAAGTAATACCTAATTTAGTACTAGATTGGTGTAAAAAGCTAAAGGATAGATAAAAACAGGCTGGCATAGGCAAGGGAAGCCTCACAGAGGAGATGGGATGTAAGCTGGATTGTGAAGAATTGGTAGATTTGGGGCCTGAAAAAGAAGACAGGAAGTTCCTGGCAAGGGGAACGTGATGCCTGGAGGCCCAGAGTAGAAGAGGGCTTGGGGGCTGACGGCCCATTAGGAAGGTCAGGGTGGCTTCAGGGAAGGGATGTGTTGGGAAGTATGTGGGATGGGCTGGTCACAAAGGTCCTGAGAAGCCAAGTAAAGGAATGTAGATAAGAAAACAGAGCTACTGATGCTATTGAAGGCTGTTGAGGAGCAAAGCTAACACTATTTCATGGGCCCAGCAGGGCCAGGAGAGTTGTTACTGTTTCTGTGGTTCCCAGAGCTGGGTGTCACTTGCATGCCAGTGGGGAAGATGGTGAGAAGTCAGCTACATCTGGGGAGACTCTGTTTAGAATCTGCATTTCTGATGTATGGCCTAGGGCAGATGAGGCAACACAGGGCAGTTCTGGGTCTGGCAGGGAGAGGGGTACCACGTCAGTCCAAGATGGCTGGAGCCAGAGATGGAGTTGAGTCGAGGTCATGGAGTGTGGAATCTACAGTAGATGGGGCTTCACAGCGGGGCAGAAGGCCAAAGCAGACATTGAAGCTAGCAAATAAGGAAAGACTTGGCACAGCAGAATCTGTGGAATTAGTCTGGTTATCCATGGAGAAATGAGACTCATGGGATATGTTCTTTGGAAATCCTAACAAAAAGTCAGTGTCGAGCCTTAAAGGGCCATCCCACAGTGCATGGGCACGGGCTGGGGCCAACTCCACCCAGCTGTGGGTTATACTTAGGATTGGTTTTCCTCTGTGTGGCATGCTAGCAGGGCCATCCCGGAGTCTGCCCAGAGCTGCAGTATGAAAGGTCTTTAGACCGTAGGTGTGCCTGGCTGATTCCTAGGATACCCCGATGCCCTGTTTTCTGGTGGTGCCCATCAATCAGCAAACTTGTAGCTTGAGGAAATTCACATCATAGGAGCAGAGAATGTTCAAATACTAAGGGAGATTTTAGATTGCAGCTCAGGGATACCAAAGAGATTTTGTCTCCTGTGTCAACTCCAATTATGGGATGGTGGCTGCCCAGAGTGCTGGGTCTAGTCTGGGTTCTGCAGGAAGGAAGGGACTGATGGATCAGGGACGTTGGCCATGAGTGTGGGAGGAGTGAGTACATGATGGCACCCGTGCCTCCTCTTTGCCATGTCTGATTTGGTCCTGACTTCCTCACCTCCTCCTCTGTGGGGGGACTGAAGCCCACGATGTGAAGTGTGTGACTCACAGCACTTCTAGGACTGGGCCTGAGGTCCTCCGACTCCCTAGTCTACTGTGTTTCTCGATGGATCGCACAGCCTTCCTATTCTCCCACTCACCATGGCGCTGTCACGCTGACTTCATTTTCCCAGTCCCACCCTTGGCTTTTACTAGACTGTGTTAGGAACTTGGCCACGGAACTCATTTGCACAATGGCTAAACTTGTTTCACATGTGATCAGAACTCTTGGGGAAGGATTCTAGGAAGAGGAATTGCAGATTGGTTCAGAATTCCCAAGTGCTGGAAAGTGCAAGTGGGAAGGGGGCTGGCAAGGAGCCGACTGAGAGAGAAGTAGGGTGAATGAGGAAGCCACAGAGGATTGCCATTACTGTCTTGGGGTTGAAGGTCCAACACTGAAGTTGGAGGTTAGAGGTGGGCACGGGGTGGGGAGGAGAGACCCCGATGCTTCTTGAACAACCACTGACAGGTAATGTGGTCCTGGAAGCACGTGGGCAGCGGCCCTGTGGGCAGAACGTAGGCACACAGTGAATGTTAGCCAAAAACCCCACTGTGCCCCCAGTGTTCTGTCCTCACAGCCACAGTGGCTGTGGCTGTGATTAACCCACATTTTACAGAAATAGGAAGTGAGTTGGGTCTTGGAAGGGTGAACTCTCATGTGCACATCAGCAATGGCTGGTCATGTGACAGATGCCAAATCCCATCTCTTTCCTGGGCAGGGAGAATGCCTCCTTAGGGGACCTAATATTTAGGAGACAGAAAAGGATTATCTCTTTCTGCTCATTACCCTGCTCTCAGATGAAAAACCGTCTGCTTCTAGTGTATCACACATAAATCCAACCTTATTCCTAATTCCTGGAGTAGAGGCCAGCTCTGTGTGTTGTTTGCTCTTGAGTTGTTTGCATGTTTTATTGAGGAGTTAACTTCAGAGGAAAAGGGCGTGTTTGGAACTTTACAACTGCATCTGTCACCTCTCTAAGTCAACCTCTTCTCCTCTCCCCTGCCTTGATTTTGCTGAAAGGATCAGGGATAAACTGCTTAAATAAATGTTCAGCCCGCTGAGTCCAGACTGCCCTCAATTGCTTGTGGTGTTGGAGACATAAAATGTTACTTGATGCAGTTCAAAGAGGCTTTCAGCACATGCCCAGGCAGGGCCTCAGGGTGGGCAGAGCTCAGCTCGCATGCTGGCTCCACCAGGCTAATAACAGGGTAACATGGCTTCTGTCTTACTACCCGCTTCAGAAATTAAACCTGCACTTCTGGGGCCTGGCTGGAAACCACCGGCTCCTTCCACTGCCAAGCAGGAGCTGTGCCCCCAGGGACTATCGGCAGAGCTAGTGTGGCTACTTTTCGGCATTGAAAGCACACCGACTGGTTTAAGTCACCGATTGCTGTGAGCGTTGGCTGCTGGCAGTGAGGCCAGAACCTAGAGGAGGCCAGTAAAGTTACTCGCTTCTCTCTCTAGTCTCACAACTGCCCTAAGGGAACACTTTGGTAGTCCCCCCCCCCCCGCCGCCGCCCGCCCCATCTGTGGTTTTGCTTTCCTCAGTTTCAGTTCCCCGACGTCAACCGCAGTATAGAAGTAGTGCATATTGTCCGAAGTACAGTAGCCCCCACGTGACGTCACAAGGCCTGCATCACTCACATCACTGCATCTCCCCGCGCAGACATTGCATCACCTCACCTCATCACAGAAGAAGGCTGAGTCTGGTGCCATCAGATAATTTGAGGGGCCACATTCACATAACTTTTATTATAGTATATTCTTGTAATTGTTCTACTTTATTATTATTGGTGTTAATCTCTTTGCCTAATTTATAAATTCGATTTTGTTGTGTGTATGTACAGGAAAAACCATAGGGTTCAATACTACCCGTGGTTTCAGGCATCCACGGGGGGTGGGGAGGGGTCTTAGAATGTATTCGTGCTGATAATGTGTGAGACCGCTGTCTGTGCTGATTGAATTTACTCTAATGGTCTCACAACCACACTGGGGTGTGTGGAGGGTCCATTAAGCTCATTTGACATGAGAACACCAGGACACGGATTTATGAAAGTTGAAAGTTACATTGAAATCCTATCATTTGTTTTTTGCCTTTTTTTGTTGTTGTTAAATTTTATTTTATTTTCCAGTTTTACGGAGGTACAATCAATATATAACATTGTAGAAGTTTAAGGTATGCAACGTAATGATTGGCTACATGTCTGTACTGCAAAAATGATCCCCGCACTGGGTTTAGTTAACATCTATCACCTCACATGGTTACAACTTTTTTTTATTGTTGAGATGAGAACTTTTAAGATCTACTCTCTTAGCAACTTTCTAATAATACAATACAGTATTCATAATTTTACTCACCATGCCGCACATGATATCTTCATGAATTATTTATTTTATAACTGGAAGTTTGTACCTTTCGATCCCCTTTACCCATTTTGTCCATTTCCTCCAATCCCCACCTTTGACAACCACCAATCTATTCTATTTCTAGGAGTTTAGGTTTTTTTAGATTCCACATAGAAGTGAGATCATATGGTATTTGTCTTTCTCTGTCTGACTTATTTTACCGAAGCCCTAACATTTGAAAATGGAAACCCAGCCTCTACATATCTGTAGAAATGATTATTTAAGTGAATTAAAAATAGCATATGCTATTTTAATTATACTGCTCCTTTCTGAGGAGAGATGATTCTAATGCAAATGAAAACAATCTTAATACTTTCCTGCTTTCTTTTTGGGAGAAGAGAGCAAACTGAAATCAACCAAAAACACTTAACTACATATTATATCAACAGTTTCTACTCTTTTGCTTAAAAGACTTTTCAAGTGTTACATATTTTTACTTTTGAAAAACTGAATCCAGAATTCTTTGCTATTATGATCTTAAGAAATCTCATATATACATTTATTAAAAAAATAAGTTCATAGTGAAAACTTGGAAATTATTCTAAGGGCACAAAACAAATGTCATCTTCTAGTAAAAATTATATGTAACTGTTTGCATTGCTATACTTCCTTTCACTCTATTTTTCTATGCCTACATGTGTTTCTTTGAACAAAATTAACACTTTGTACTTTGCAGCCCTATTTTTTTTCACTTCATATTATATCATCCTACTTCTGGAACATTAAGATTAAACTACATTATTTTTAGTGACTGCATAATATTTCACCATTCTGTTCTTGAAACCATTTTTTTTTTAATTTTAGCTGCCAGGACCTATCTCTGTCTCTCTCTTTCTCTGCCCCTCTCCCCACCTCTCTCTCTCTCTCTCTCTCTCTAGGTTTTCTTCCTTAGAATCTTCTAAATCTCTTTTGTGGAGCCTCTCCAATTTCTAACAGTGGGAGGTGCCCCAGAATTCAGTTCTACAGCCTCAGGCTGCTTGTCTTCTCCAGGTGTGTTCACTTGCCAAACAATTCCATCAATTACCATGGCCTCAAATATCATCCGTCTACTGCCAACTCCCCAATTCTATCTTCAGCGCTACTCACATATACAGCTGCCTATCTGCCATCTCTGTGGCATCTCAATGACTCATGGATGTATTAAACTTAATAGGTCTAAAGCTAAACTCCTAACTAGGCTGTACCCAAGGTTCCCATCTCAGCAAATGGCAACTCCATCCTTGACCTACACAGGTATCCAACCTTGTCTGAGGCTTTCTTTGACTTTTTAAAAAAATTTTTAAAAATCTTTTTAAAAGATTTTTATTTATTTGAGAGAGAGAGAGAGAGCATGAGCAGGGGGAGGGGCAGAGAGAGAGAGGGGAAGCAGTCTCCCTGCTGAGCATGGAACCTTATATGGGGCTTGATCCCAGGACCCTGAGATCATGACCTGAGCTGAAGTCAGCCACTTAACCAACTAAGCCACCCAAGTGCCCATTTTTTTTAAGATTTATTTATTTATTTTAGAGAGCTCAAGAGGGCACACCTGTGAAACGGTGGGGGAGGGGCAGAGGGAGAGGGAGAGAGAATCCTCAAGCAGAATCCCCACTGAGCAAGGAGCCCAGCTTGGGGCTCGATCTCATGACCCTGAGATGACAACCCTGAGATCATGACCTAAGCTGAAACCAGAAGTTGGACCTTAATGTATGTTGCCATCCAGGCACCTCTCTTTGACTCTTTTATATCACACATCCAGTCCTCCAGCAAAACCTACCAGCTCTGCCTTTCGAGTGTGTTTAGAATCTAATAGAGCTTACCTCTCCATCTCATCTTCATTGCAACCACCCTGGCCCAAAACACCTTCATCTCCCAATTGGATGATTTCAGTAGCTACTGAATGAGCTTTCATCTTGATTCCTTTCTGGCCCTGTTACAGTTTATGCTCAACAGAGTAACCAGATAATGTCACTGCTCTGTCCAAAACCCTCAAAAGGATTCTAATCTCACTGCTAGTAAAAGCCCCCAGGCACCATCGCTGCCTCTATCCCCACCTCTCTGGCCTGCATCCCTTTGGAGCTTTGCCTGACTCTGTTCTAACCTGATAGGCTCTCCCCAGATAGCTGCCTCTCTGGTCCTCCTTGCTTCAAGTTTCTGTTCGAATACCATCTTTTTTTTTTTAAAGATTTTATTTATTTATTGGACAGAGATAGAGACAGCCAGCGAGAGAGGGAACACAAGCAGGGGGAGTGGGGGAGGAAGAAGCAGGCTCATAGCGGAGGAGCCTGATGTGGGGCTCGATCCCACAACGCCAGGATCACGCCCTGAGCCGAAGGCAGACACTTAACCGCTGTGCCACCCAGGCGCCCCTGTTCGAATACCATCTTACCTGTGAAGGTTCTCCCTGAGTAATCTTTATAAAGAGCTAGCTCCCCATACTCCCTCTCCACCCTCTTACTTATTTTTATTTTTCTCCATATGTGGAGCATATGTATTCGTTTCCTAGGGCTGCCTAACAAAGTTCCACAAATTGGGTGGTTTGAAACTACATAAGTGTATTCTCTCCCAGTTCTGGAGGCTAGAGGTCTGGAATCAGGGCATTGGCACGGTTGCTTCCTTCTGAGGGTTCTGAGGGAGCATCTGTTCCACGCCTATCTTGGCTTCTGGTGACGTCCGGCAATCCTTGCTATTCCAGATATGGATGCATCACTCAGTCTCTGCCTCCATCGTAAAGATGGCTGTCTTCCCTCTGTGTCTCTTTCCTATTTCATAAAAGGAGACCAGTCGCACTAGATTAAGGCTCACCCTATTCCATATGACCTCAATTTAATTTAACTAATCCATGTGCAATTACCTTGTTTCCAAATAAGGTCACATTCTGAGTTAGGACTTTCACACAAATCAGCCTGTAGCAGCATACAATATATTTACTTGCTTATTTGATTAATGTTTATTTTATTAGATTATCTGGGGGTCTTTATCCTCTCTTATTGGGCATTTAGGTAGTTTCTGATTTGGAACTATTATAAACAATACCATAACAAATCTTCAAACATACATTTTTTTCCTCTCATGTTGGTGTTTTCTTTCCCTTAAGGCAAATTCTTAAGAGTCAAAGACCCTCCAAAGAGTGAAAGAGAGTGAATATTTTTATAATATTTGATATATACATCCTCATTTGAACTACATGGGCTGAAGGGGATACTCATGCATTTTTGAAGACCATTCACAGACACATCTATCTTTTACAAAAAATGGCCCCCCAACATTTTGCCATTGGTATAATCACTAATTAGTTCATATTCTTTCAGGGAGTAGAGTTTCCTATTAACCATTTCCTACCTACTGGACCTGGGCCAGATCCAGAAGCTGAAAGCAATGTTGTATGGGCTTGGCGTAAGGGAACCAATCACCCTTGGGAAGTTGGGAGGGATTTTACTCATTAAATTCCTCCAAACCATGCAGTGTTACATGACCCAGTCACATCCCCTATTTAAACAATATATAAATATAAGATGATCAAAGAAAAGGCCACTCAGCTTAGAGCTTAGAGTGTTTGGAGCGAGAGTAGGCAAATGGTACTGATTGTTTATGAAGCTGGCCGGACATTGCAGTCAGTCGGCGGAGGCCCCTGAGTGTCTGTGCTGCTGATGGGTAATGCCCTCTTTTGCCAAACCTTCCCATGGTTCTCTGTAATAAACCTTTATCTGCCAGCAATTTGTGCACATATCCTGCTGGTAAGCCTGAAGACAACTTGACTAGCAAAGCCAGTACAATATTGTTTTACAGAAGGGACGTGCCCATTGACAATCTCACCGATAGTTATGCCTGTAAGCAACTGGGTCACCATAACCTTACCAGTTTTAGAGGTTGTCATGAAAACCTTTTTCAGGGGATTCAGTTCAACAGCAATAAGATGGTACCTCAGTGTCAGTTTACTTAATTACTGTTTCGAAAAACTCAATGCTTAAATGGTCCTTATTGTAAACAAAGTTCACACTAATAAACCGAAAATTAGTTGTGTTGTTTGCTAAATAATATTCTTCATTCACTGGAAATTTATCTAACATTGATCTCAAATTATTTAACAGTGAAATTGCAACTTTACTGTAGGCGCAAAAGTCCTCAGACTTACAGAATTTGAGGATCCATATTGCCTACTTGAATCTATCTTTTTATTTCTCTTGTCAATTGTATGAGCTGTGGCCAACTTAAATGCTTTGACGGTCCCATGTAGTATTGACCCCTAAGCAGAAGACAATAATTCTCAGTTAAATAAAACAATTAGGAACAGAACACCGGTACCTGTAGTAGGCACAGTTTTAAGATGACCCCAGTGAGTCACACTCTCGCCTAATCCTCTCCTCTTGCGTGCCCGTAGAACCTATAAGTTGCTTTTAGCAAATAGGATATGGTAAAGGTAATGAGATGGTCATCCTTTTGGTTATGTTATTGCCTTGTAAGACTCCGTTGTAGTAGATTCCAGAGAGAGAGATGGTCCTTCTGGCCTTGAAGAAGTAAGGTACCATGTGGCAGTGAACTGTGGACAGCCTCTAGAGTCTGAGAGTGGCCCCTAGGTGAAAGCTAGCAAGAAAACCAGGACCTCAGTTTTGCATCTGCAAGGAACTGAATTCTGCTCAAAACGATGTGAGCAGGGAAAAGGCCCCCACACTCCAGAAAAGAATGCAGCTGGGCTAATACCTAGATTGCAGCTTTAAGAGACCCTGAGCCTATCTCCTGACCTGTAGAAACTGAGATCATAAATGGATATGGCTTTAGGCTACCAAGCTGGTAGTAACTTGTTACTCAACAACAGAGAATTAATATGGTCCCCTTATCGGGGTAGTGTAAGAGAGTGGGTTTAAATCTCAACTCTGCTATTTGTTAGCTATACGGCCTTGGCAAATTTTAACCCCTCTTAGCCTGTTACCTTAAACTATTAAGATAGTCCCTGTTGCAGGGTGTGGAAGATTGAATGAAATAACGCATGTAAGTTGCTTAGCATGGTATATGACACGAGTAAGTTGTCAGTAAATGTTTTTTATTGCTGGCGGAAGTGGGACAATTCTAGTTCCAAAATGCTAAATATTTTCATCATATCTTTTCTCCATGTACCCCATGTTTTGATGATTTTTGTCTATCATTTTAACTGAATTTATTAAGTTATAATTCATTTTCTCATCTATTTCTAGTTAATTAGCTATGCAGAGCTTCTGATCAGCTTGAAATAATAACAGAATAATTCTAATTAATACAATTTGGCTAAAAGCAAAGACATTTGATGTTATAGTTAATGCAATTTCCATTAGCTTTTGAAATATTGGAAAAGAGTATTGAACCTTATTAGACTACCAGATTTGGAACCACAAAGTTAGTTGATTGATGGGAAGTAGACATTGAGTGATTTTCTGTAGTTAAGCAAGGTCAACATGACTTGCCTTTATATGCCACCATATTTGCTCGGTGAGATTGGCTGAAAAGAAACCCAACCAAGTTCAAGTGAAAGAAAAAAGTGTCAAGAAAGGAAAAGAAAAACATTGGGTATAATATTAAAATTACTTTAGGCACTTAATTCTTGGAAATTAGCTTTAGAATGACTAAAGTTTTAGGAATTGTGCCATGTCAACATTTGAGTGGTGGTAAAGTGAATAAATATATTGTATGGCAGTTCTGCATTTATATTTAAATGTTCTTATAATTTGTGTTGTGTATAGCAATACTTGAAGTATGATTGCTACTCTTTCATTAGTGCTTTATTTCCTCTTTGAATATTAAAAAAATGCATTTCATTGTATTATTAGTATCAAGGCCTGCTGTATTCAGTTTTTAGCTGAACGCTTTTCACGTGGATTATGGACTTGATAGGAAATTATATTTATTTAGTAGAAGTTCCTTTTATACAAGTTTACCAAAAATTCTGATAAATAAGAAATAGTTGTGTCATAATAAACTGTTTCATCTAGTCTAAAAGTATATTGATTTTTTTAAATGCAGAAAACCAAAATAAAGCTTAAGAAATACATTTGAAAAATTAAGATTAAATAAATAGCATTTTCCAGTATATACTCTGCATACACCCTGAAAAACATAAGTTCTGTGATACAACACACTCTCAATGTACACACACACACACACACACACACACACACACTGCATGCAACAGGCACACAACATACATCACCCCACAGTACACACACGAAACGCACAAATAGCAACACATATTAGCATATTAAGGGCTCTGAGAAGTCCCTCAATAGAGAACTTTTCAACTTGGTTTAATCATATTTTTCTGAAATGAATCTCAGAATCCTTCCTCTCCCTTCCCTCGAGTGACTTTGATTCCTGATGACACAGTGCTTTCTGGAACACAGTTTGTGAATGGCTGCGCTAGGAGAGTTTCTCCAAGGAGTTAGCTATTATGTAGGATAAATATAAGGTGCCCTGAACATTTATGGGCCAACTTTTTCACCATTAAAACAACTCACATATGAGACATGACACCTCCAAACTTTATAAAGAACGTTGAGGATCGTGGCAGGTACTGAAAACCCTGTTAACTTCCTCTGGAGTCTGGGTTCCTTCTTTTATGTTGGGATGAAGCCTGGTTTAGCTGCATCGCCATTCTCTGCTCACATAAGGAGAGAGGTCCTGATGGACATAAAGGTGGTCCCCTTCCTGCAAACTGGGTTGGTTCCTCAGGGTGGCAGTCAGCCTCCCTTCCTCCGTAAGCAGCCTTCAGCTTGACAGCATGACGGAGCAGTAGGTCTTTGCATTCCTGATCCAGGTGATCCAGACCCAAAGGCAGCTCCTATCAGCTCTACCCCACCCTGTTTATTTCATGGAGAAAGTCCGAGGAATACACTTCAACGTTTCAAGAATGTGCAGTAGGGCTTGGAGAGTGCTTGCTTCGGAAGATTAAAAAGGTTTTATCTTCATATGGAAGCTCTGACGTTTGCTGTCAGGATGCCAGACCACAATTCTATATAAGCTTTCCTTAAGGTTCCACTGACAATTTCACAGGCGCTGGGAACATTTATTGCCAAAATGAGAATGAAAGGCTTGCACAGTCTGAGGCATTAATGTGTTATATTTTGGATAAAACCCCGATTTTCCGCAGAGTGACTTAAATGCTATTAAATAAATGGGATATTTTGGCGACTCCTAGATAGGCCCTTGATTAGTAATTTACCTATTTATTAAGGTATAGAGCAATGAGAGAATTCACTAAAAAGTGCTTTGCGTCATTCAGTTCACTCAACATTTGAATACATGTAAGATGTTTTGCTGTATACTTTGCCTATCTATGTGCTCCATCAGTAGAAAGTAAATACGTGATTCCCTCTTTCTACCAAGATAATTCCCACTCATTGAAGGTCTTCTTTGGTGGACATTGCAGACTGAACACACACCAGAGTCAACCTGTCTGCTTTCTTAAGCATGCAAACCTAACCAGGCTGGGAAATGGCAAGTAGTACTAAACGAGATGACTTCTGTGGGAATTTTTTTCCATGGGAATTTTTAAATAGGAAAAGACAGCATCTCTTTAGAAATTAGTCTCTGATAAATACAAAATATTTCCTTATCACCAGTGCTGAGCTTTGCGCCAGTCTCTTCTAGCCTTCGTAGCACACTGTCTTGCATTGAAACACCAGAGCCGGTGCTTTGAGGTACACACACACGGTTCAGGAAACCGCGTTGCTCGTAGGATATTTCTGCCCTACTAGGAGTTTGGAGACAGGAGCTTCCTTAGCTTTTATTCCTGAGATCGTTTCTAGAGATTTGATCATTTCCAGAGCCTCAGTCTGGGTGCTGGGATTCAGAGAGCTGCCTCCTCATTGTTAGAGAGTGGACTGTAATGGTGAATTAATTTATGCATCAACTTGGCTAGCCCGTGATACCCACATATTTGGTCAGACATTATTCTAGATGTCTTTGTGAAGTTATTGTTAGATGATATTAACATTTAAGTCAAAAGACTTTGACTAAAGCAGATTGCTTTCCAGAATGGGGGTGGGCCTCATTCAATCACTTGAAGACCTTCATAGAAAAAGACTGACCTGCCCAGAAGGAGGGAGAATTCTGCAACATTTGCATTTTCCTAGGTCTCTAGCCTGCCAGCCTACCCTGCAGATTTTGGACTAGCCAGCCTCCATAATCATAGGAGCACATCTCTTAAAATAAATCTTTCTCTCTATATATGTACCAGTCCTGTTGGTTCTGTTTTTTTGGAGAACCCTGACTAATACATGGGTGGATTCTTGACTATGTATCATGGTCAAACTCATGAGCTGCTTCATAAAAACAATCTGGAATGACAAGGAAGACTTTCGGCAATCTGTCTTGGTCTCAGAATTTGGCTTTGATCTTCTCCTAGAGCTTAGCCTTTGGTTCCTTTCTGAAAATCCTGGTGCTGACCCTCAGACTGGCTCCTTCTACACCAGCTGACTTTGCCTTTTGAGTAACAAAATAAGCTCCCTTATGAACGTGAATCCCTTTGGCATTTTTTTCTCCAGCTAAAATTATACGCCGTGTGCTGCTAACTTTGTGTAATTTTAAGAATCTCTTCAGAATTTTAACGGTAAACATGTCTGAGTTCTAGTGTGATACAGGGTTAATCAGTTATTAATTCTCAAACAGCGTTTTCTTGTACTTGCCCTATTCAAGTCACATAGACATGAGCCTGTTCTAGTGTAGTGTCATTTTATATAATTTTATGTATTTCCGCGCCTCGCTTTCCACTGGATCCTATGCTGGAGAAGAGGACCTATAAAACACCAAGTGCACAGTGTCGTTTGTGTAAATACAATATTGCGTGTCGATGATCTAGCTCTGAATGGTGGTGACGTAAGTGTTATACTTACGATGCTCACGTTTACTGAGTGCTTACTGTGTGCCCCCACAACCTTAACTGAGGCAGATGCTATTATTAGCCCCATTTTGCAGATGAGGAAACTGAACTGCACATAAGGTCATTGTACCTAACAAATAATCCTTGAGATTGTTCGACTGTACTTGTTGGGAGTCATTCCTGGTGCCCCAGCTGATGCCCTTGAGAATCTCCCCTTCTGCTTCCATCCACAAACGCAGTAGCAGAGTGATCCCGTAAGTCTGCCTTCAAGGACAGTATTACCCTGAGGAGCAGAGCAGATGGCTCTCTGCTTCCCACTAGAAAGTAGAGCTGTTCGGTCTTAAACTTTTCTGGCTGATTCTCTTTTCTGAGGTCAATCCTAGTGTCTGGTATTTGTCCCGATTCCCTTCCCCCCCCACCCTTCCCTTCCACAAATGACCCCTGTTTTGCTGGGTTTCTGTGTCCTGTCCCTTTTCCAGCGACTCTGAGTAAACATACCCGAGTCCTGTAGGTGCCCCTTCAGAGGGCTTGTTCACTTCCTTCTCAGCTTCTTGGTCTGACCTGTTCTGCAAGACTGAGGGCTCTGGATGGATACTTGAGGTTTTCTGTCCATGCAAAGAAGTACATGGACTTCTCTTTTCTGACATGTTCATAGGATGATATATCACATACCTTGTTCTTTACCCAAAGTCCGGCTTTGCGGATTTCATTTAAATATCACTTCAGTGAACTTATTACAAGCTTTCAAAGGTTCTGGCTAAATTCTTTCTTAACTTTGAGAGGACAGACAGCCTTCTCTTGCTGTAATACACTGAAAAATCTTCCTAAAGCCAAAACAGCCATTTCCACACTTGTCTCTCTGGAGCAGACTTCAATTGCCCATTTAACATATTCTTTCCTTTTGTGCCAAAGCTTACTTGTTCTCTGTGTGTCCTTATGCCCTCTTACATAGCAGAAGCCCATGGAGCCCATGGCATCATAACAGTGAAGTAGCTTTAAACATAGTACCCTCAAAAAAAAAAAAAAAAGGCATGGCTGCTCCAATCCAGTGCATTAATTCCTGTTAGAATTGCAAGGGTTGAATTTTGCTAGAGCTGAGCAGACCGGGCTGTCACAGTCAGGAGGCAGGAGTAGGCAGGGAAGAGTGGATGGACTGGGAGCTCTGAGACCCAAGGACAGGGCCCCGGAGTCAGAAATAGGCAGTCGCTCCTGACGGCCACTGACATGGACCCTGAGGGAAGGTGGCCAAGTTGGAAGCAGGACAGAGGGGCAGGGAGCCAGAAGTTGAGGTGCCAGGGATGTAAGTGCAGAGCTGAGGAAAGACTGGATTTGCGCTCTGATCCTAGGCTGAGAAGACACAGAATTCTGAGGCCCCAAAGCATCTACACTGGTGCTTCCTCGAGAGAGACAGCTCCTCCAAAGTGATAGGAAGACTCCGTTCTCTGGGGATTCCAGGGTCCGATCATGCTGGAGCTCAGACATGGGAGCTCTGCGTACCAATGGTGACATCACTGACAGTACATTCATGCTCTTTTCTAGAGAAGGAATTTGAATGTTCCTGGAACACCGAGTTGAATTGAATTGAAGAGAAGGTGGGCGAGAGGGAAGGAGGGAGAGAGAGATTGAAAGAGATTGAGAGAAGCCTGTAGTTGGGTTGAGGTGACCCATCTCTGAAATTCGTACCTTAAAATTTAGGCGTTTGTCAATGTGCTCATCTCCAATCATGACATTCCATTTGGGAAAGGAAGGGGCTCTGTTTTATGAGTCAGAGATTTCAGTTTGACCATCTCATTTGTTATTCCTCTCACAGCAGAAGAAAACTAAATTGTATAACTGGAATAATTACACTTCTTATTTTGGGGCAGCACATTTGCCAATTCTTTCTCAACAGCACGAGAACAAATTCAGTGAAAACTCATTGTGTGCTGTGAAGGGTGGGAGTGGTTAGCCCTACTTGAAGGCTAGATCTGCACAGATTGGAAAAGAGGCCATACGGGTCCACAGACGAGAGAGATACGGATCTAGAGAAGATACTTTTGAAGCATCTTTAAAGATATTATTCCAACGTAATCCATAAACATAATTACAGCACCCCCCACCTATTCTGCAGGTGCTTCATCATTCTGTCCCCTCTTGAGACGAATCATCTCTTTGATAGGATAACTCTCATTCACCTCTAGTCTGTCTGGGATTCCCACACATAAACCTGCATAATTAGAGGCCCACGGGAGATCCACATTCCTTCACTTGGTTTGCCTCTCAAAAACTCTCATTCATTTTCAGTCTCCCTGAAACAACACACATGCCTTCCCTTCATTGTGCTCAGGCCCCCAGCACCCAGCCTCAGGGCAGCGGACTTTCTGGAACTTTTCCCTGAGACAGGGCACCTCTATCTGAATGTCCTGTGGCCTGAGTTCTGGTAAACAATGCAAGGCATGTGTGGACTTGTGAGCGCAGGAAGATTTTCAACCTTGTGCATTTTGTCAGTGGGAAGCCCGGGAGGTTGGCCCTGTTTCAACCTCTAGAGCTTTCTTTTTATGAAGATAATGATGATCACAGAGTCATATTATTGGCCTCCCCGCAGGCCCTCAGAGGCAGGCAGCCTGATGCTTTGATGTTCCTTCGCCTTTCATTTGAAAACGGCATGTAGAGACACATAGACTTGGTCAAGATAATTTTGAAAGAATCTTTGAATTTAATTAAATAGTATTTAATAATAATATAGTTCATTCGCTTGCAGAGTGTATTGCAACATGGAAAGGACTTTCACACGTATCATGCCACACGCTACCTGAAACATTAGACCCGTCTTTGTGATCACACAAATATTAAAGCAAATGTTTTCCTTCTTCCCTTTGGGGAGTATGACAGAAACTGAATATTTGCCCTTGACTCTTTCACATATGTTGTCCTGTTTTTATGCTTTTCATTATAGATTAAATCCTGTCTTAATCTAGTGCCTCTCAAAAGTCCGTTGTACTTGTCCTTTCTGTAGCCTAGCACTTAAGCCAAATTTGGATTCAGGGCCATATTTTTGTTGACTTCCTTTCTAAGGAGATGTGTTGTTAGCAATCTGTGCAGCTCATTCTTTAGTTTGACTTGCAACTAGCAAGCTCACAGAGCTAGAGCAAAGTGCAGGTGGGCTGGCCTCCAGGATAATATTTCCTCTTCTTTTCTGTAACAGCTTGCCTCTCACAGCCCAAAGGACTATTTGATGAAATTTTGACATTTGGAAAATGTAAATACACTTCATAAAATGGTATGGATGAGCAGAGATTTTTCTGAATGAATATGTGAAAGAGAAAAAAACATTGAAATGGGAGCTGGACCCCCAGACTTGAGTTGAAAAACAACTGCTTTCTTTGTCCCCAGAGCCTCCAAAATACTGAGATGGGCTTCATACCAATAGCCTCTCAGTGGGCTATGCCATGGGGAGTCTAGACAAGCAAAATGAGGGACAAAATGTAGAATATTTTACCAAAGCCCCCTTTTTACTGAGTCTAACAGACATACAAAAAGTATGTGCATGTGTATGTGTGTGCATGCACACGTCTTTCCTAGCTCTGCTCGCTGAAAAGCCCTGGAAACAATGATCATTTGGTAACTGAGCATCTCCTGTGCCCAGACTGTAGTCTTGAAATGTCATTTCCCCCTAAAGGAATCTAGAGAAACAGCGAATTCCAGATTTGGGGTGGGAAACAAAGGACATGTGTCTGGAACATCTTGTCATGATAGAGGGTGGGGAAGCTATCAAAGACCGCCAGAATTACATCAGAAACACTCCAGGGCCAACTTGAAGAGGCTTCTGGTGGCCAAGGAGGGGAAAGTTTGAGCTTTAAAAAGGATAATAATTATAATTATTTGGAACCCATCGAATAACTGTATTTATTTATTTGTTTATTCATTCATTTTTAAAGATTTACTTATTTATTTTAGAGAGACAGAGAGAGAGCGAGCATGTGTGCATGAGTGGGGGAAGGTGCAGAGGGAGAGAATATCCAAGCAAATTCCTGCTGATCATGGAGCCCGATGTGGAGCTCTATCTCAGGAACCTGAGATCATGACCTGAGCCCAAACTGAGTCAGACGCTTAACCAGCTGAGCCACCCAGCCTCCCCAAACCCATCAAATAACTTTAAATCCATGGCTTCATAATGATAGTTTTAAAGATGCAATATAATGGAATGATAAAGAGCATGAGCTCTGGAGGCACTCCAACAGGACCCAAATCGCAGCCTGGCCACATACCAGCTGTGTAACCCTGGGCAAGTGACCCAGCTTCTTTGTGTCTCTGTTTTCTCATCTGTAAAATGGATGACATTATAGTTTCTACCTCGGAGGGTCATCATGAGGTTTAATGAGATGATCCGTGTGAATGTTTGGAATATTGCTAAGCATATAGTAAGAGGTCAATACATGTTAACTATGTTATTTCTTCCTATTTCTTAAAACTCGCTTTTCTCTCCTGTTCATTTTTCTCACACACTGCAGCATTATCTCTTTGTTAAAAATCCTTGGTGGGCAGGAGGAGGGGAGCATTCTCATCTAGCTTCGTTAATGCCTCTCTTGTTCTTCTATCCTCTGCTTCCCATTCTCTGTTTAAAGACCCCCAAGGAGGCATCTGGCAAGACAAGGAAGGAAAATCCCAACCAGACAGTCAGAATGGGTTCAGTGATGAGAGAGGAGGACGGGAAGTTCTTATTGGACTGGATCCCCAGAGTCCAGAACAGCATATGACACCGCATAGGCATCTACTAGACACTTGTTGGAAAGATGAATGAAATAACTTGCAGAACACAGTTTAGAAAGTGCCGTTCAGGTGTCTGCTTTTTGCATGAAGAGTCTGAAATGGTGTGGGGCTTTGTTTCTGCCTTCCCCCTGCCTTGCTGTTTTTCTTCCCCGTTGCCCCATTTCAGTATTCATGGCTTTGTGTGAGTCCGTCTATATTGAGTATCTGTTCCTAAAATGTGTATATTTCACTTGTTCTTCCTTCAGAAAGCTACATGTTGACCCCAGCCATGTGCCATCTTGCTGCTGCCCCTTGGAGCTCCTTCCTGGCCTGCAGATGTCTCCATCTTGTCCCCTCTTTCTCCGATACCCTTCTTGTCATCGTCCCCATAGCTGGCTCCTTCCCATCTGATGGTCCCAGTGTTGAGGAGTCCACTGCAGCAAAGCCTTCTGAAGCAGCCTCTCACAGATAAATCTCTCAAGTTGAATCCTCCTATTTTTCTTCAAAGTGCTTCCCATGTCTGGACTTGTGAATAAATATTTGTTGAACACTTGGAGGATTAAATGGCCATTACAACAAATGACTAGATACAAGAGTGGAAGCATGAGTGTGAGTTGACTTGTCCGTTGTCTCTGCCCTAATCTTCATGAAGGTGCTATGACTGTTGAGCTTGCTAGTTTTTAGTTCTTGGTGGGTGCTCACAACATACTTTGTGAATGAGTGAGTAAGCAAGTGCATAATATGTGTAGCCTCAAGGCTCGGCGTTGGGGTCAGTGGTGCTACAAGGTGAAGGATCAGAATCTCATTGAGAGGGTACAGCAAGCAGATGGGGAATCCAGGGCAGGGATGCTGACGCCACTAAGGAAACATGCAGTTTGACTGAAAAGTTTGCCTACAGCAAGGCGGACCACCTCGTAACTTTCTCCAGAGATGGACTGGAAGGCAGGGCTTAGGAACAGGGACTGAGGGTAAAACCGAATACTAGGGCCTGGGGATGGTGACCCGCATTGCCGGGCCCAATGGGTGCCCAGTGGGCAGTCCTTGCGACACTGACTCCAAGGGGCATTTCTGTATTTCTGAGAGTGGCTGACGTCTGGGCTCCCCCAGGGGCATCAGCATGGCCTGGCCCTGCCAGGGCGCTTTAGGACTTGAGGTGGCTTCTACTTGCTGACACAGTATAGCTTAGGAAGGCTCGAATTTGAACCTTCATCCTGCCACTTCATAACTGTGTGACTTTGGACAAGTTTTTAGCTTCTCTGAGACTTGGCTTCATCATCTATAAAATGAAGATCAAAATACCTACTTTCTGTGGCTGTTTGAAGATGAAACGATATGACTTCAGGGGCCTTATTTGGTGGTACTCACACCTGGCTGCACATCACAGCAGTCTGGAGAGTTTTAGCAATGCACACACACCCGCCCCTGACTGTTGGAGACTCTGACTTAGTAAGTCTAGGGGGTTCCAAGCATCTGTGGCTTTAGAAAGCTTACAGGTGGGGGCGCCTGGGTGGCTCAGTCGGTGAAGCATCTGACTCCTGGTTTCAGCTCAGGTCAGGATCTCAGGGTCGTGAGATTGGGCCCCATGTGGGGCTCCGTTCTCAGTGTGGAGTCTGCTTGAGATTTTCTCTCTTCCTCTCCCTCTGTTCCCACCCCCCCCCCCCCCCCGCTGGTGCACTCTCTCTCTCTCAAAAAAAAAATTACAGGTGATCCTGAAACTCAAGCTGAGTTGAGCACAATTGGATTAGGATATGTAGGCAACAAGACGTGGCAGATAGCTTTTTCATTCACCTCTTCCTCCAATGCCTCTATCTCATCTTCCTTCCCATCCTTTCTCCTTTTTCTCTTTGTTATTAGGTGTGGGTGTAAGTGGACTCAGTCAGGAGATAGTTAGGGGAACAGAGGCATGAAAAACAAGTAAAAGCTGACAGTGTTGATGTTGGACATCGATCCCAGCAAATGGCCAGATGAAAGGCACAAGACTGAGGTCTTGATGCTAATTAGTCAGCTTTAAACGTCTGGAACAACAAATGCAAAGGTGTGAAAGACGGTCCTGCTGGGACTTCATTTGCATGAAGTAACTCTTCTATGCACTTTTCCGGTTTTTCTCTATTTTAAAATGACTTTCTGCTGGAGAGCTTTAGACATTCTCAAATAAAGTACAACCCTTCTAAAATAAGGTGGCAGAGTGGTTAAGTTACTTGTGCAATGAAAATTTATTAAGTGCCTACTGGGCAAAGGACCATGGAGATATGATTGATTTCATTCAATAAATATTTATTGAGCACTGCTGTAGGTGTTAGTATATATCAGTGAAAAAAAATAAAACCAACAACAACTAGATAAAAATCCCTACCCTCTTCGAGCCCACATTCGAATATGGAGAGATAAGCAGTAAAAAGTAAACATAGTAAGTAAATCATTAGACGTTAGAATATGATAAAACGTTATTTTAAAGTATTTTATATAAGACAGTTAAGGAGATGCACTGAGCAGGTGCTTGAAGAAGATGCAGGAGTTTTACTAGGTGGGTATCTGGGTCAAGAACTTTCCAGGCAGAGAGACCAGCCAGTGCAAGATCCCTGAGGCATATAGGGTATGTCTGAAGAACTGCAAACAGGACAGGATGGTCTCAGTGAAGTGAGAGAGGTTGAGTGATGGGGGATGAGGTCGAAGGGAAAATGGCCAGATTATGTCAGGTCTTGTAGGACATTTCAGGACTTCGTTACATTGAGTGAGACAGAGACCCACTGGGGGCGGGGGAGTCAGGACAGGGGAGGATAGGACTTATAACAGCATTCCTGTGGTTGCAGCATTGAGAACGGACTGTAGGAGAGTCAAGGTACAAAGGAGGAGACAAGTGAGGAGGCTTCTGTAAGAATCCAGGGGAGGCTCCTGGCACTTGGGACTAGAATGGTGGCAGTAGAAATGGTGAGAAGTGGATATATTCTAGAGGAAAATTCAGCAACGTTTCCTGGACAGGTTGAATTGGGTGTAACAGAAAGAGTAGAATTACTGACTCCAAGGTTTTTTAAAATTTTGTTCTTTGAGTTTTTTGTGTTGTTTTGTTTGTTTTTGCCCAAGTGACTGAAAAGACTAGAGTCGCTTGCAAGATGGGAAGACTGTGGGTGAAGCCAGTTTGGGAAGGAATACTGAAGTTTTCTTTGGGTCATTTGAGTCTGCCCCCCACATGGAGACATTCCAGGAGGCCTTGGACCTGGAGTTAGGAGGAGTATCTGGGATGGAGGAGCACATGTGGGGAGCCGTCAGGGTATAGGTGGAGTTTAATGCCAGGGACTGCTTGGAGTCACTGGGGAGTGCAGATGGAGAGTGCACAAAGTGGACGGGCTGAGCTCTGGGGCTCCCCAAGAGATCTGGGAGACAAGGAGGAGCCAAAAAAGGAGAATGATGAGGAGGGCTGTGAGGTGTGAGGCACTGGGCCAGGTGCTGCTTGTGGGTCAGGGTAGAGGACTGAGATGTGGCCGTTGGGTTTCCTGATGGGGAGGCTGAGTTACCCAGACTGGGGTGGTCTGCCGTGCAGAAGTTAAAGCAGCTTGGAGACACAATAGAGGAATAGCAGGGAGCTAAGTAGGAGAATTAAGTCCAGAGAAGGTTTTTGTTGTTTTTTCTTTTTAAATGGGATTGATTATAGCATTTCCTTGTGATGATGAGAAGAATAAGGAAAGGAAGGATTCTTGATGCCAAAGAGAGAAGGGGGAGCTGCTGGAACAATGCCCTTGAGTAGGTGGGAAGGGATGGATCAAGAGCACAGGTTGGGGGTTGGTGTGTGGACAGGCCATCCCGGTATGAGGTGGGAAGGCAGGAGAGTAGTGGGTGAGTCTGTGGATCCTTTTTATCTGATGGCTTCAGTTTTCTCAGTGAAATAGAGTGGAAGGTCATCACCTGAAATTGAGGGTGGTAGAGAAGGTATCAGAGGCTGGAGGAGAATGGCTATTACATGGTAGTCTAGGAGAGTGGAAAACAGACATCGTTGCTTGGCAGCACTAACAGCTCACTCATGTTCGTCATCGTGAGCTTGCAGGGGGATCAGTGAGAGTGGCTGAGCTTTCCCCTAGCCATGTTTAACCGTTCAGGTGCTGGCAGTTTTCTGGATTTAACTAGGGCTGAGGTTTTGCCAAGTGATGAAGCTAGAAGGGGCCAAGGAAGCCATTATGATAATTGACCAGGTAACTATAGCAGGAGAAAAAGGGAAGAGGGCAATGGATGGTGAAAGATGGTGGGATCCATGGATCGATGGTCCCAGTGGCTGAAGGCTTGTTGTAGTTGGGGCACCCGGTGGAATGAACTGGGGTTAGGAGGTGAGTGGTCAGAGACTGGGATGGATGACAATGAGCATGTGGATGGTGGTGTGGGGCATTGTTCACCACCATCCATGGCTGGACTACCTTTTTTTATTCCTCCTTGCAGTTAGATAAGACCAGTGACTACTTCCAGCAAATGGAATGGAGGTGGAAGTGATGAGCCGCATTTCTAGGTCTTGGCTGCAGCCCCCGTCCCTGTCCCCCATGCAATCCCATACCCTCCCTTGATTCTGACCGTCAGCTAGATGCTGAGGATGCAGCCAAGGACTGTGAGTTCCTGGGGCGTGGCTGCACCTCAAGTTGGAAGGACCCTGGGTCCCTGAACCACCACGTGGAAGGCTCTCCACCCAACCGCAATGGGGTGATATACCATGAGCCAAAAATAAGCTTAGAGTGTACTTATATTGTTTGATTTTGTGATAGTTTACAAAGCATTGATCCCAGCCTGACTAAATCAGAGATGTTGAAATTATTGGTTTGGGAGGGTATGTCCTTGGGAGTGGGTGGCTGAGGCGAGAGGTCAAACAAGATGATGGGGGAGGGGAGTCCAAGTGACTGGGAGGACAGATGGTTGGATGCTCCATCTGCGTGTGTCGAAATCTCCAAGAAGAGGGAGGGAAGTGGTACAGGAGGGAGGGACAGCGAGCCAGGAGCTGAAGTAATCGCAGGGCAGGCAGGAGGAATCCGGAGTGGGCCACAGCAACGAGGTGAGGTAGCGAGGGCTAGAAGGTGATGGCGGGAGAGAGAACACTGGGGAGTTTTAGCGAGGGGGAGGGCAGTGGTATGAAGGCAGTGTTTGGGGGGGAAGGGAGGACACCCATTCCACCTCCAGGTGCAGGGCTCGGAAGCCTGAGGGGCAAACAGGACTGCTGCATGAGAGCACTGTGGGGGAGGGGTGCTCGCAGGAGCCCCAGGTGAAGGAACATTGGAAATCGATTTTGTGAAAGAAGGACTATGGAGTCAGAGGGTCCACTGGAGGGTCCTGGATTGGAAGATGGAACCAGAATGGGAGATGTGCAGGGCCTTCTGGGCAGTGGAAAATTGGAGACATGGGGCCACCCGGGAGCCTGGCTTCTGGGGCCACAGACACAGTCAGGGATAAAAAGCGTGGTGTGAGTAGTCCTGGGGGATCCAAGGTAGACGGTGGTGGCAAGGGGGCTGGAGGGCAGGGAGCAGTTTGGGCTTCCTGGGACTCCCATCTAGACCCCTGTCGATGCCTAGAGGTCTGGAGAAACACGGAGCTAGTCCTACTGGAACACCCTTCTCCAAGCCCCAGGCTCCTCCTCCAGCCCTGGGACCAAAGGAAGAAGGCCTAGGGGAGTTCAGTGTCGTCGACGGATGAAATGCAGTCTCTCCCTCAGGACGCTCGTGGTCATAGAGAGAGAACGTAGGTGCTCGCGTCACTGTGCTTGCATGGGCAGATCAGAGCAAACGTCATTTAAAAGGTTGCTCCGTGGACATTGCAGAAAACAGAGTCAATATGCTGCCCTCTTCCTTGTGCGTGGCTGGGCAAATGTGCACAAGCACCGCCCAGGTGAAACTTAGTTAATTCCCTAAGTCCTGATGCCTTGCTTCTCACAGAGGTGGCCCACTGGCCAGCAGCCTCGGCCTCACCTCGACACTTGTTAGAAAGGCAGGATTCCGCCCCCCCATCCCCCGACCTACTGAATCGGTTTCTGCCATTTGAACCAGATCCCCCGGTCTAGAAGTGCTATGAATGCGTTCCTTGTTATTAGTAGTAACAAAGCAGGTGCTTCCATGAAGAAAAAGGCAAGTGTAAGAAGAAGCCACAGGAAAGATTACATGTTACTCATCAACCTTAAAATCCCAAGTTCAATGCGTCTTTTCCCCAGCCCTGGCAGTGTATTGGATTCATGTGAACTTCATTAAAAAATAAAACAAACAAAGCTCTAACTTGCATGGCTGGAAAAACATTTCATTGTTTCTTTAGGGAGAAATAGATCAGCACAGACAAAGTTGATTATACAGAATAAGGAAAAAAACAACTCTGAACTTTTAACCTGCATGAGTAGTCATGAGAGTCTTAGAATCATAGAATTCCAGAATGTAGAGCTGTAGCTCTCCATGTTGGCTGTCTATTAGCATCACCTTGGGAGCCTTCAAAAAAATAAAAAATACCGCTGCTGAGCCCCAACCCCAGGTATATTCATTTGAGTGTTCGGAGTTTTCAAAAGCTCCGAGTGATCCCAATGCAACAAGAGTTGAACCTCATGGTAGAAATAAAATTATGTATGTAATTTTCAGTGCTCTAGTAGCCAAGTTAAAAAGGTAGGAACAGGTGTAATTGATTTTAGTCATATATTCTACCTAACTCAATATGTTCAAAATATTATTTCAACATGTCAACAATGTGAAAAAATTAAGGATGAGATATTTTATATTCTTTCTTCATAGTAAAGCTTCAAAATCTGTTGTGGATTTTACATGCGTAGGACATCTCAATTCAGGTTAGGCATGTTTCAAGAACTCAGTAGATACCTGTGGCTAATGGCCATTGTGTTGGACAGGGCAACTTCAAGGAGTTAATGGTCGTGCCAGACTGCGAAAGACAGATTTCCACTTCTGGAAAACCAAATGACTGTCCATGTAAAGTAGAAGAGATGGTTTAGGAGACAATGAGGGTAGAATCCATATTATTTCCTATTTACAAACAACCTCGTAAAAATTATTTTGGAAGTCCAATGAAGAAGTAGGATTCAGAAGTTTTGCCAAATTTCTTCCAAAAAGGGAACTATTGTCTGAGATTGAAGTGACATACGCACATCCTTCCATGATGGGACAGGCACAGGAATACTGTGCTGAGTTTCCCAGCACTCCATGACAGTAGGAAGTATTGGACTTCCACCAGTTTTGTTCTAGGAAGAGATAAGAAGGTAATCATTGGCTACACTCCCTTTTGCTCTTCTGGAATTAAGCAGTATGATGTATAAGCATCTTTTGGGATTTTGGTGTCTGTGTAGCTGAGTCAGTACTAGAATCAGGGATATGAAAGGATGTAATTCTATGGCTTGGCCTTCCTGGCCCAATCCTCCTTCTCTTCTTAGAAAACAAGCATCACTCAGAGATCTCCCAAACCAGTTGTTGAGTATAACAGAGATCTTCTTCCTCCTAGTGTTAACATTAGATTGGATTCTCAGATCTGATTTTTACCAAGGTTTCTTTTTTCCCCCCTAAAGAAATTAGAGAAATCACTTAGTCAATGGCTTGCGTTAAACTGTAACCAGATCCTGTAGCTCTTCTGAGCCTGAGGCAAATAAGCTGAAAAATCTTAGTGCCATGTGCTGAGAACTAGGTTAAACACATTTCCCAGGACAGATTGCAGAATAGTTGACTAGTGCTGACCGTAGTAGCGGTGAAGTGCAGAGGCACCCAGCGGGGATGGTTTCCCTCCCAACCCCCACCTGTCCAGTGCCTGTGCTCCTGTTAAGGCTCTTTGTTACTTTTCACCAAAATGTCTTTGCTTCCACTAAAGCTGTTCCTTCCCAAAGTTGACTATGGTTTAACCAAAGAAAATATTGAGATGGGCAAAAGTTATCTTTGGCTCCTCCAGCCGCTCCATTTTGTGCCCCTCCCTCGCCTTTGCCAGTGACACCCCCTTCCATTCTGAAGGCCCTGAAGTGTGGGGCCTGTTGTCTAAATGCTTCTCAGCAAAGAGTCATGAACTCATTCACACCATGGAGTAAACTGTTTACATCAAGGTACAAATGACACATAGCATTCTCTCTCTCCCCATAATTTTGAGACAAAGAAATAAAGCACTTCCAGGAGAATATTAGGCATCAGCTAGGTGGCAGGGGATTTTTTAAAGGTGCGTAGAAAATTAGAACTAATAGGCCCCTGAAATAGCACTATGTAGGCGGTAGGGTCTCTCCAGAATGAGGAAAGGATGAAGTTGGAGAACCCTCAAGGGGGTTAAGGATGAACCTGCAATAAGGATAGTCTGCCACCAGGGGGCACTTCGGTGCCTTGGTTGTGTGGCAAAACTACGGAGTTCACCATAGAGAAGGTAATTTTTACACCTTTAAAAATGTAGAATTTAAGTACTATTGCTAAAATTAGGTTTAAAGATGATTCATATGAGTAAGTTATTAAACAAATCAAAGCCTAAGAAAAAACGTGCTCCCTGTCTCACCACTCTTACACTGCTTTCACCATCCAGGGTAACTCTGTTCATACCCCCACCCCCACCCCCAACCACCACCGATGTCCTGATTACATTCCTTCTGACTCACACTGATTTCTATTTGGGAACCATACCCTCTTATTAGGACAAGGGAGAACAGTTAAAGGGGATTTTCACAATTTCAGTAGCCCAACCGTATTCTGTAACTTTCTCTTTTTCTTTTCTGCTGCTATGTAGGATGGAAGGAGCAGCTCTCTGGGTTAAATTGTGGGGATTATCTTGTGAATTTGCCTATAGAGAATAGCTACATGATATCCTTTTATTTATTTATTTATTTATTTATTTATTTATTTATTTATTTTGATGAAATAATCTTAGCTGATATTTTCAAATGTTATAAGGGATTTGGGGGTCAAATTACTCTGAAATTACCCATTAAGAAAAGTCTGACACTGGGGGGGCTGGGTGGCGCAGTCGTTAAGCGTCTGCCTTCGGCTCAGGGCGTGATCCCGGCATTCTGGGATCGAGCCCCACATCAGGCTTCTCCGCTAGGAGCCTGCTTCTTCCTTTCCCACTCCCCCTGCTTGTGTTCCCTCTCTCATCGGCTGTCTCTCTCTCAAATAAATAAATAAAATCTTTAAAAAAAAAAAAAAAAGAAAAGAAAAGCCTGACACTGACAAAATGTGTATCTAAAACCCTGCAGTTGTCCCCTTTGCTTAAAGATGAGTACAAATGCTGTCTAATGTGAATGAGTATAGGACACACATAGTAGATTAACTTGAATTAATGCTGAAAGGTAGGGTGAAGACATAAAGAAATCTGAGTGTTTGACTCAGGAGGTTGCACTTAATGGGTGACTGTAGGGAGCCATTGAAGGTTTTTGAATAAGGAGGAAGATATTCTTGGAGTGGTGCTTTAGCTGCCTTTTGGGAGAATGGAAAGGAGGAGGGGAAGCCTCAAAGCTTGGTGAAAGTGGAATCTATAGGAGCAAGCAGCAGATCAAATACGGAGACTAAGGAGGAAAGAGGAGTTAAGATGATTCAGGTTTGAGCACAGGGGGAAGATAATGACCTGAAAAAACAGGGAGGCCGAAAGTTGTTTGGGGGATATATAATAAATTTGACCTTGAACAGGTAGAGTTTGAGGATCAAACAAAAAATGTATTGAAGCATTTTCAAGAGTGTATAGCACTATTCTCATATGATAAAATAATAACAATAATACTGTTTATTAAACATGGGGCGAGTATTTCACATGTGCTCTTTCAGATAGAGGCCGAGGCTTCATTGTCATGAAAATGATCTTTAACTCTAGGACTAGGTCCTGGGCTTATGTATTGGTCGGGATGCAGGAGAAGCAGCACTGCGAAAGTACTACAGGACACATAAGACCTGATGCAACAGGAAGTCACTCCAGGTAGCACAGCAGCTGGGAGAGGTTGACTTGGATTCTTTGTTGGACAGGAGCGTGGACTTGCAAATACAGTTGGCTGAATGCAAACTCAGATCCCACAACTTAACTAGCTGGGTTATCCTGGGCAACTTAACCTGTGTGTACTTTGATCCCCCCATCTTTATGGTGGGACTGTCAAAAGCATCTGCTTGTGGGTTGTTGTGAGGCTTAAGTGAGATCATACTTGAAAGTACGGAGAACAATGCCTAGAATAGAACAGTAATTCAAAAACCACTAATGTTGCCAAATGTTATAGAGGACTCCATGCTGATGGGGGGAAAATAAAAACCATCGCATTTGGCAAAGAGAGGTTAAGTAATGACATTTGGCGTGGGGAATGGGGGGTGAGTTTTCATAGAGTGGTGGGGAGCACAAAGTATGTCCTCAGAATGTTAAATTTCAGTCATAGCGTAGAGTAGTGGTAATAGTAGTATCCACAGAACAGTAACTCACCTGTATTTCTTTCAAAGTGGCTTACCTATGGTATTTGTTACATACTGGGGGAATTGTTTTTAGTCTTTCTCATGCACATGAACAAAGTCTGATACAGTAACAGTAGGCAAAAGAGTAAATGTTTAATATAACATGAAGTAGCATGTTTGCTTTTTCTCAGAAGGCAATCTAACAGTATAATTTGTAAAAATGAAATAATCTAATTCTTGTGTCTATGCTGAGTAGTATATTACCACACTTAAGAATTGCAATGGTGAACACTTAAAAATATTTTCTCAATGCACAGCTTCCAAAACACTGTGTACCCTGCTTTAATATTCTCTACTATAACACTTTCCCTAGGGCTCACTAGATCTAGATCAGTGATTTAATTACATTTTCTCGCAGATGCTTTTTCAAGGATTCTCCTGAGTCTTTAAATCAAGTTGGCTGAATATTAGTATCAAAATTGGGTTTCTTGGAGTATGGTGGTTTTCTAGGTTTACTGCATTTAGAAGATGTAAAATTAGAAAAGTAATACAATCGCTTTTTAAAAATACTGAAAAGTATTTATGCTACCATTCAGTAAATCACTTTAGGCAAATGGGAATATTTCTTTCAGACTTTTAAATATATATTTCTTTTTACAAAGTTATAAATATCCCATACGTGCAAAGTTGGACTGCTGTTTAAGATAAAGTTAATAATTTTTAGTTGCCTACATAGTCTCCCCAACCATCACTTTAGTTATTGGATAATAATTTATCAATTAAATATACTGTAATACACCTATTTATTCCCTTCTTGCTGAACATTAGTTTCCTGTTTCTGTTTTTTACTGTTCTAAATAATAGTATTTAACGTATCTAAGGATATAACCTTTTCATATATAATATTTTTTCCTTTTTCTTAGAAGTTGCACTGAGGATCAAAGGGAATGTGCATTTACATAACACTTGGTGTATATTGACAGATTATTCCCCAAAGGAGACACACATACATGTGCATGTGTGCGTGTGTCTATGTGTAATTTTGCTGATAGAAATCGATGCCTTATTTTAGTTTGTAATTCTCTGATTCCTTGTAGGTTTGAATCCTTTCCTAATTGTATTCCTCTAAGGTTATTTAATTGTATTCCTCTAAGGTTATTTGCTTGTTCAAGAGCTCTTTTTTGTTGGCCTCATTTATAGGGAAGCAATTCTTTTGTTTAAAATTGATTTAAGGTGAATGGTTACAACCAAGTTACATTATTTATTGCTCTCTGATACTCTGCACCCTCACCAACCAAAATACAGATTTCCATCTGGAGCTATGCTTTTGAAATGTAGCCACAACATCAATGAGCTTTAACAGGGCTAAATAATAGAATAAATTACCTGAAATACTTCCCTCAGAAAAAAAAGCTTTAGAGGGCCTTAAAAAAGAGAGAGATCTTTAAGAAACAAAGCATGATATAATATATGAGTAGCGTGAAGAGCTTATAGAAAACAGTGGGACAATTTGAAAGCATTCATTAAAAGTAATTAGGTTTGATAAGACTGATAAGTGTATTAGCCTGCCAGGAGCCGGAACCAGTTCTAGCAAAAATAGCAGGACGAAAGGAGACAGGAGAAAATGTATTGGTGGGTGGATGGGGGGATATCTCATGGATGGCTCCAAGTCAGGGATGCACCTGGGCCTCAGGAGGGGACTCGGGGTGAGTGAGGCTCTCCGGGGGCACCTCCTTTCTCTCCATCTCCTGTCTCAGCTTCTCTCTTAATGCTGCATTTATTCTTTTTTCTTCAGGTCTTTCGGTCTTGGATCCAAAATTAATTGGCCAGGGTTAATAGAGCCCCCCCCCCAACATCTGGGCCCACTACAGCTGCGTGGGCAGAGCCTCCGCAGAGCACAGGGACATGGTGCTTCCTACTGCAACCCCTGGGGCCATGAGGGAGTGGACAGAAGCAGTTCCTAGGATATAGGAGCTAGGCAAAAGACTACACAGCGTGCATGCCATACCTGCTGCCCTGGTTTCTTTCCTGCCGGCTAACTGCAACTTTAGCTTTGCAGGAGCTCTTAGTGTACCGTCATGTGACCATTCCCCTAATTGGCTAGATAATGGCACTTCCCGCAACGTAAGTGTATACATATGATATGTAATCTTTTTGTATATTTCTGTTCATGTACAAACAACTTACGGTAAATGCCTAAGTGTTTATCTTGTGTGTGTATAGATACAAAGAGATATTTTCTCAATTTTGTCTGTGAGAAAATTCTAGGAAAAAAAACCCCTAATTTTCTTTGGTCAAGTAAGTTCTAGAAGTCCTGAGCTATAGAAAGATACACAGTTTCTGTATTGCATGGCTTCTCAGGGTCTTTCCTGCATTATAGACCTTTAAGTTTAGGAAGCTAACAGTCTCTCTCTCTCTCTCTTAAAACGTCTATCATGCAATGCATACCTAGCCTATATTAATTTGAAAGATATCCGTGAACACCTTGCATATTGTGTAGAATGCAGTTTGGGAAATGCTGGCTTAGTTTCAGAGATAAATACGAATTTCCCTTTGGAAAAGATGATAATTTGTGAATGTTAAAGCCTAGTGAAAAAGGCAAGTGGCGGAAATAAGCACCTTTGGGAGAAAATCAGCCAGAGGGAGAACGTGGGTTCCAGCCCTTACATTTTTCTATTAACTTCTAAAGACCTCAAGTGAGCTGTGAGCTCTGCTTCCTCTAGCGTAAAATACTAGATTAAAATGTCTCTTTCTTGGACCACCAACCCTCTTTTCCATGGTGTTTGTAATGATTTATGAAACACCCTGCCTTGAAATTTAGCAGTGTTTGGAATGTTTCTGTATAAGCTTAAGATCCAGATGTTGATCAAGAACAGTAAGAGGTCTAGCTACTGCCTTCAGTTAAAATGATTGTATCATTAACTAGATCTTTGCGCCTCCTTATTTCTCTCTCTCTTTTTGCTCTCCTTACCTGTAGCCAATTCTTCTCTTCTACAATAAGAGAAGGAACAGTTTTTTCAGAGGCTACTCTTCTACCAATAAATTACTGATTTAAAAACTGAAGTTATTGGTTTTAACATCCTGTGAGGCTGGTCAACAATAGATACATAGAACTTTTAAAATCTTTATCATACCTTGAAAGCTAGTATAGCCTTACAAAACAATCATTCATTCAATTGCTGTCTGTCGTACACTCTTTATGGACCTGGCTTCGTTCTAGGTGCTAGAGCTACAGCAATGAACAGATAAAAACCCTACCCTTGTGGAACTTCCATTTCAGTGTGTGCGTGGATGTAGTCAAATTACAATATAATGCCAGTAGATAAATGCTAAGAAGAAAAATAAAGCAAAATAAAGGGATGAAGAGTGACTAAAGGTGCTATTTTAGATAGGATGGTCAGGGAAGTTCACTTTGTTCAGTTAACATCTGAGCGGAGACTTGAACTAAGTGAAGGAATCAGTCAGGAGGCTACAGAAGGGAAGGGAGTTCCAGGCATCTGAAAAGCAAGTGCAAAGGTCCTGAGGCAGACACGTGCTAAGTGTGTTTCAAGGGCTACAAAGAGGCCACAGTGGCTAGAGCCCAGTGACTGACGGGCAGAGAGATGGGAGTCGGTGCATATGTGTGTGTATTTGTGCATGTGCTGAGGGAAGAGGGAGATCATGAAGAGCTCTGTAGGCCATGGGAACAACTTTTTATTTTATTCAAAGGATGACAGGATGTAAAAACCAGGATGCATGACATCAGGGACAATATCACATATGTTCTTTTATTACCCTTTCTTCCCTCCATCCCTATAGCCAAAAACTTCTTACATGCAAGGGAAATACACGTGCTATCTGGTGAGCACTTTGGGATTGGGGCCACAGGGAAATAGCACTGCTGCCAGCGTGAGAGCCGTGGTGAACGGGCCCTTTCTAAACGGGATGGGCATTGCTGCTGCTTTGGGTTCAATTTGTTGTCTATAAATATCACCGTTAATACAACCCACTAACTTGGTGACGGGGTGAAGAAAGGCAAATAACGCCAGGTTGGAACTGCCTAATGATGAGTCAGAATTGCTCTGTTTCTACCTGTAGGCCTTAAGTGAATAGAAAGCTATTTGTAGGTACAGAGAGGCATGCTGGTGCAAGTTGGGAAGAAGCATAAATCAGGTGACACTCAAGGCTTACGGTGTCAGGAGCAGAGAGAGTCTTCTTTGTACCCTTAGAAATCCACTTAAGATATAAAAGAGATTAGGTCTGAGGGAGTAAGCAGCCCTCTCTCCTCCTTGTCACGTGCCCGTTGCAGTGGGTTTCACGCAAGGCGCTCAGGCCTAACTCCTGGAAACCTAGACATGGTGACAGATTTCAGGGGCCAGGGCCTGATGGTGCGGCTCGCCCAACGCTGTGCACTTGGTAGCTTTCAGGTGAACCCTGACTTTGCCCCTGAGTGAGTCCTGTTGTTTCTGCTCTCCCCTTTACTGCTGCAGGAGCTGGAGCCAGAAAGAGACCGGGTTCCAGTCGTAGCTCCACGTCTGGGCGCCTTGTGTCTTAATTAGCAAGCACAGAACCTTCCAGGGCCTCAGTTTACTCATTTACAAAATGGGACAATAACACATACCTGTTGTACTAGGATGTAAGGTGCCCAGCATTCAGACAGCACTTGCAGTAGATTGTGGAATGCACTAAGTAGTAAATTAAATTTAAGTATTATTATCCTCATCCAACAGTTGAGAAAACAGAGTTCTGAAAAACTAAGCAGGAAAAATTTGCAAATTGGTAAAATGGCAGAGATGGCGTTTCAGCTTACATCTGCTTGAATCTCGAAACTGAGTGCTTTCTAGGACCCCAGGTGTCTACTGGGGAAACATTACCGGAGCAAATACTTGGTGTTGCCCTGAAAGAACTCACGGAAAACAAAACAACAGGGGACGTGGAGCCAGGGGTTTTACTTTTCTGGCCTAGCCTTGGAATCTCACTGGATTCTGTGAATAACTAATGTCCCAGAAACAGAGCCAATCCTGCTGTTGATGGCTAAGTAGAAATCTAAACTTGGGCAATACTAATCAAAGATGCTTCTAGCCCGTTTTTTTTTTTTTTTTTTTTTTGGTCAGGCCTCTTCTTGGCAGTCTGTTCTAGAATCTTCCAGCCCTTACAGACACCCTTATTTTGAGCCTGAATCCCCTTCACGGGGGCCACTACCACTCCTCTAATAGCCTGACCCAGACACGAAGACAGATCTTAAATCTCACTGTAGGCATCTCTTTTTTGGAATAAATAGCCCTAGTTCTTTTAGATTTCTCATAAGACCTGTTTCCTTGGCCTTTTAATAATTTTCCCAACTCTTTTCTGGACATTTTCCAAACTTCCCACTACTTGTCTAAATTACTGAGTCCAAAATTGGACATTTAATTCTAACAGAGCTCTGAGAAAAGTGAACCAGAGGACCTGCCCCATGGTCCTGTATGTTCTTCTCCTGCTTATATGCCCCAGGGGTGTGGTCCACATTAATACTGTAGCACTGTTGAGTCATTTTCCTTGCTGTGAAGAAATGCCAAGCTCAGAAAAAAAAAATAAATAAATTAGGAAGCCAGGGCTTTTAACAGTGTCTAATAGAGCTGCTGTTGCTACTACAGTAATGGTCAATCTTTATACATACCCTTTTTAGTTCTAAGGAAAAACATAAAAATGAGTGCTTTTTTTAGCATCAGGAATTTACAAAGCATGTCAAACAAATGGATCAGTTAAATACAGCATATTAGTATTGTTGGCCCAAGCAGAGCAAAATTCCCAGTTAATAAAAAATTGGAGAGGGACCCGTTGGAAGTAAGCAAATAAGCTAAGATAAAGACTTTACAGCACAAATTATTTTCAAGTTTCAAAGTACCAAGATTTGGTGTTTTGTTTATAACTTTTGGGAGACCTATTTTTTAAAGATTTTATTATTTATTTGAGAGACAGACAGACAGAGATAGCAACAGAGAGCATGAGCAGGGAGGAAAGGGAGAAGCAGGCTCCATCCCAAGACTCTGGGATCATGACCTGAGCAGAAGGCAGATGCTTAACTGACTGAGCCACCCAGGCGCCCCCTCTTGGGTGACTTAAAAGAGAACACTTGGAATAAAGAAAGTAGCAGCTTATTGCTTTTAAAAATACTCTCATACACATCTAGCCACAGGGAAACATGTTCATAATTTGGTATTTAAACATTCAGTATTTGATTTGGTTAATTACTTTGAGAGTTATTATCATTTCATTAAAAATTTCTTTCAATTCAGTTTGGGGATTAGAAGAGCTTCCAAAATTCTTCTAAGCAATGGTTTTATTGCATTTTTAGTCAGTGCTTTTTTTTTTTCCTATGGGAATATATTTTCCATTTTCATAGAGTCAATGAAAAAAATTTCCATGTACAGAAATTTGTTCTCTAACAAACTGATTAAGCAGACAGATCAGGCTAAGATACTGTCTCCCACACTAACCAACTGTGTGACCTTGAAAAAGTGACTAAAACTCTGTGGCTTAAGTTTTTGTGATGATAAATATAGATAGAGTTCTTAATACAGACTTGGAACAATGTAAGAGTTCAAAGCTGTTAATGTTAGTTAAAAAGATTTCAGTGTACTCTTACTTCTTTATTAACTTCTTCTATTTATTCGATTAATTTTAATTCTGGTGTAGTCCTTTAAAGTATTAGTCATCTCACTATTTTAACAATCTCATCATTGATAAAAACATAAAATATTGGTCAAATTAACAACCCTTAAAAAAGTCCAGTTGAAATGTTGCTTACAAAATTGAATTGTTTTCTTGCTTGTTTCTCTGACTTTACCTGAAAAATCTTTGTTATCTCTTTACGAGGCTTTATTAACTTGCAATATTTCTACTTATGAAATTCGTGTCTGCTTTATGTCATGTATGTTTTTTTGCCAGCCAACATATTATAGTTTTCATAATCATCACCCCTAATCGCATGTGTACCCCTTCCTTTCCTGTGGTTCCAGGACAGTTTAGTTTTTAAAATAAGAACTTCTATTTTCCTGATTTTATATACCCATGACATTTTTTTTTCTCTCATAGAGTTTGTTCGTTTGTTTCCTGACAATTTCCTAAGCCATTCGAAACTTGGAAAACGATTGGTATAAAGTTTCTGGCTAATAAAACATGTACAAGTGGATGAATAACATCAATGTTCCATTTTTCTCTGCTAATGAACACAAAATGATTATACTCTGTGGTAGACTGTCACTTTGGTGGCCAACAATGAGCCATGACCTCTGCTATTCACACCCTTATGAAACTCCCTTGTACATTGACTCTTGACTTGGTCGTGGAACTGTCTTTGGCCAATGGGGTGTTAGCAAGTGTGAAGCAAGGGAAAATCTGAGAACTGCTTTGATACTGGGGCTTGTTTTCTTGGAATATTTGGTCTTGGAGCCCAGCTGCCATATTATGAGAAAGCCCAAGCAGCCATGTGGACAGACCTAGATAGAGGAGGACTGGGGCCCTGACCAACAGCCCTAGTTGAGATCCCAGCTCACAGCCAGCACTAACTTGCCATCCTTGTGAGTGAGCCATCTTGGAAGTGGGCCATCCAGCTTCAGTTGAGCTGCCCCAGCTGACATAATATGGAGTAGAGACAAACTGTCCCCACTGGATCCTGACCAAATGATGGAATTGTGAGCAACTAAATGATTGGCATTGTTTTAAGCTTCTATGTTTTGGGATGGTTTCTATGTAGCAATAGATAACAAATGTACACTCACTCTCATTCCTGACCTTAGGTATGTAATCACTAGAAACTGGGACCAAACTGACTCAATGCTACATTGATGCTAGACAAATGTAAATCACATCCATCTGAGGCGTAATTAGATCCTGAGAACAAGGGGGTATCTGAGGTTCCGATGAGCATCAAATGATGCTTTTCTAGAGGGGGCGATAGTTTCAAGCCTCCTCCTCCTCCACACCCCCCTGCCTTATCATTGGTATTCATGAATGCCAATGAATACCAATACGCCACATATTCATGGAGGAATAGACAGTCAGCAGAACAGAGTTCCTGCTCTGAGGAAGTGTTTTTATCCTCCTTCCACCTCAGTTGTTTCCAGGATGCCGTACCCTTTGACAGCTTGAAGTCTGACTTACTTTCTCCTCCCTTACACAGTACAAAATGTTGACAAATGAACAAGAGAATGAGCAAGTGGGTCATTAGCCCATTTTCAAGACCATGACTGACATAGATGACAGAAGAATTGAGATCTTACACGTGCCACGTTCATGCTTAAAAGATCATTCTTACGCAGTGGCCAGTGTGTCTCTCTATAGGTCCCATGACCCCAGATTTCCCCATAGAATGTTTCTGGGCAACTCCTTGCCCAAGGGCATTATCCTCTTCAGTATTCATCAGATTTGGGCTGCCTGTCCAGACTCTGCACACTTGGTGTGTGACGGAGTAGATGGGTTTTAGAAGCCGGGGCGGGCCTGCAGGGTGAGGCAGCTCTTGGCTCCAACTAGAAAGAAAATACAATGGATGGTAGGTTCCAAGTTCCTCCTCTGCTGAGCAGCTGACAAGAGGCCAAGCTTTGGAAATTCTAGAGACGTAGAAAAAAGTAGGAGAGAGTTTGTTGCGCTATAAATACTGTATTTACGCCAAAGCAGAGGAATCACTGGTCATTTCAGGACACCGTGGAAGGTTAAGATGTTTTCCTCATAGGGAGACAGTGCAACGTAATAGTTGCAAGAATGGGCACTGGGGTCAGGCTGCTCAGGTTCTTAGTTATTGTTCATCACCTACTAATCCCGTGACCTTGGTCAGGGTATTTAATATCATTAAATCTCAATTGCCTCCATCTGTAAAATGGGGAAATAATGCCTACTTCATGAGTTGTTGGGAAAAGCACATGTGCATAGTAAATGCTCAATAAGCATCACCCATTAGTGTTAGCTATTCTTTCCTTAAAAGTAGCCTTTTCCTTCTACTGATTGAGCATATTCTTAAATATGCAAAGCAGAAAAGACCGTTTTTAACTATCGTGCAGACACACTTTTTTGGATGCATTCTGTTTTCATTTTCTCATAAGAAACCTACTTGCAAGTTTGAAACTTTCTAGCTTCAGAAAACCTTTATTCTAAAAATATTTTTTAAAGCCATATCTCAAGAGTCTTCACGCATTTAAGCATTTACATGATTTGTGTAGTCAAGAATTTAAAGTAAAGCATATTCTTCACAATTCATTATAGTACAGAAGTAGGATTTGTGAGGCAGCTTTGAGTGGTTTCTGGCTGTGGAAAGTATTCGATCATGCATCCTTCTTGGAGCAATCCGTTTACCCGGGAGCTCTACGATCCCTACTGCATGGGGAATCTTAAAAGAAGTTCTATGTTGGGGTCTTCATTGTCAAGCCAGCCAAGTTCATCGTTATGCACACAGGTCAGTTTATTGATAGAGCTTAACAAATACTGCATTTCATACTGCATTTCCTCCCCCCCTTCACTCCCTCTCTCTCCTTCCTTTCCCTCCTTCTTCTCTTGCTCTGGTGCTTTCGTGCTCTCTATAATGTTAAGCCTTGCATTATTTTCCTTCTGAGATACATAGGGCTGCTGATTTCTTTTTATACCCATAGAACAAGTGGCAGTGAAGGTCATCCCTGTAATCTTTAAGCTTTACCTTGTAAAATGGGAACATGTCCGTTCTACTCTCCATGCAAACTGTGTTTAAAGACTGGGGAGGAGCTTTCGGAGGGTGTTCAATCTTCCTTCTTCCTTTGGTAATCAAAGCATGGGAAGCATGCCTTAGGCTCTATGCACAGGCATATGAGACTCATGGACTCTGTAATTAGAAAACCATGTTCCCATTTTATAACCATTCTTTTTCAGTTACTTCCATGCCCAATATCTACTCAGTAGGGATTTCCCTGTTAGTTCCCTCCTTTTGATGTTTTCCAATCCTATTACTTCTAGGAATGGGCCCAGCTTGGGTGCCAGATTATAGCAGAGTCGGATTTCAAGTATTTGTTTTGACCAGATACCTGAAGGGCACAGATCTTTCTGTTGATTTATAGGTCTGCTCATAACATTATGGCCAAGCAGTCTGCAGGGGACCTGCATCTTTCTGGCTTCCCAGACTTGAGAAGCGTGCTGTTATTAGCAATGAATCTGAGTCCTAGAATCTGGAAAAGTGCTCTATCTATGTTTTTCGTGAATAGGTGAGAAACAATCAGTTGATGCCTCTGGAGGGTGAGGAAGTTTAATTATTTTTATGATGGCTTATATCAATATTTGATAGCAGTATACCATGGCTCATTTGATATAAGGAGCATGGTAAGATGATGGACTCTTTTTAACTGTCTAATTCTCTGTGAATTTCCCCCCAAGCAAGAGCTGTGTCTTATTTCTCCCTGTGTTCACTTAGCACGGTATCTTGACAGCAAGTAGGCACAGAGCAAGTGCTGACTGCCTGAATGAATGCACACTGTGCTTAAAGCTTCATCAGTTCTCATCTGTTCTCATCAGTTCTAGTAAATGCAGTCATTTTTGTGATTAAGGCTCTTAAGTTCTGATGTCTTCCCTCTGCACCTATCTGTGTCTTAATTTGCTCTTACAATGACACCAGTCAAGTGGATTAGAGCCCACCCCAATAACCTCATTTTGACTGAATTCCCTCTTTAAAGACCCAATCTCTAAGCCCCAGTCACATTTTGAAATATCGGGGGCTAGGACTTCAACGTCTGAATTTGGGGGAGGACACAGTTCAGCCCGTAAGAGCCCGATGCGCTGTCCCTTCCCAGCCTATTTTCATTTTGAAGGAAGACTCTTACATATAGAACCACTTACGCCCAAAGCAATAACCTGTGGTAGGTGTTTCAAGCACCAGACCAATGCAGTATGTACTCTGTTTAAGGGGAGGTGAGAAGAACACAGGTTTTAACTTCACTTTCCATAATATTGGCCAATCCTGACTTACAGTTAGCTCAAGTGTATGAATTCTCATCATTTTAAGGGACTTGGGGTATAAGAAAAACAATTCAAACTGGTACTGCCTGTTCATCAGAATCTCAGTTGACACCGTACATTTCTAATGATCATCCCTTTCTGGAAGAATCTGTAACCCTCACAATTTAATGTCCTTAACAGCAATTTTCAAATTCCAGAGGTGTCTCGGGTGAATTCCCAGGGTCAGTGAATGACACGTCCCCAGAGTCATTTACTGTTAGCTTGAGAGCTATTTGCTTGGCGTGCAAATAATTCTGTGGCTCCTGACTGAAGAGAGGCCAATTCTTCTTTCTCAGGAAGGCCCTTAAGTTCTGTTTATAAATCCTCTTTTGTCATAAAATCCAGACACAGAGAGCCTCCAGTTGCACTCTGGCTGCTTCCTGTCATGAAGTGAAATCAAGGACAGGACGCGTGGACAGTTCGTATAACTGGATGTCAAGCGCGGCCCACTTGGAGCCCCCAAAACCAGGAGTCAGTGAGGAAATGAGGAAGAAGCAGTGTGGGTTACAAAATACAGGGCCTCCTGGGTTTCTCCTTCCCTGGGTGATGTGGGGCTTACACAGTGCTCTATTGTTCAAGAAGGACTGAGGTGCCAGGCTCCTGCCCTGAGAAAGAGTAGGAACTTCTCCCCTCTCTCCTCTTCCTGTGCCCTCCCCCTTCCCCAGCCTCCTTGGCATTTGAACCCGCCATTCAGGTCAAGCCAGTTGGTGCAGATGGCATACTATTTTATTGGACCTGTCACACCTGTGTCAAAAAGGTGTCTATTTAGTGACATACAATGCTGACCGATGTTTCCTTTTCTCTTCAGGACACCCACAACACCCTGGCTTTATTGTCCTTGAAGAGGAGCTGCGTTTAAGTTTATTCTAATTTAAACCAAGCTCTGTGACAGCAGAACATTACAAAGGAAACCCCCATCCTTGGTATCTCCTCCCAGCTCTTCTGTGACTCAGGGTGTGAGCAACGTGAGCTGCCGACCTTGCCGAGCCGAGCCTCGTCCTTCCTTCGGTAAAATCATGGCTCCATTCATTACCTTAGAGCTCTGTCCTGAACAAGAAACAACAACAGCGCCTGCGAGTGGCCAGGCCGGGGGCTCCCCCCCGGCAGCGTTCAGCGCTGTCTGTCAGGGACTGTGGCTGATTCATTCCGCCCCGGCGGGCCGGGCTGAGGGGGCAGAGGCGCCGCTCGCTTTGCTGCGTGCTGGGTGCTTGGAGGCTCCCTTCCGGAGCACCCTCCTCGGGACAAGCCTGGGCCTCACCCCCAGTGCTCATGAAAGCAGGTCAGAGCCTGAGAGAGAGGGTGGGCGCGGGAGGAGGGGGGGTCTCCCACGTTTGTTTTCGATCCTCACAACACACCAGATGGACTTGGGATAACTGAGGACCTGTGAGCGCACATTCTTGTCAGGAGGCCAAAGAGGACAACGCCAGCAGCACTCTGTGCCAGATTGTGCCGAAGGGTGACACTTCCCCTCAGAGGCTGGGAGCCCGAGGCCCGGCCCTGGGCTGCGGGGAGAGGCCGAGGTGGTGCAGAAAACTCCAGCATTTCCTAGTTTTGTTCAGCGCTCAGGCACCTCGGCTAGCAAAGAATCCTCCAATTCCTCACTTCTCTCCCTCCCGCCGCCCTCCCTTTCTTCCTTTCTCTTTCTCACTTTCAAAAACGCGTTTGTCTTCTCTTTTCAAAGCCATCACAGAAGTGTTTATTGTTTTTAAACAAGAGGGTGAAACCACAGTGACGAAGTTTGGTCCCTGCTTCTCACAACATCCTTTCTCCAGGACAGTGATGTGTCTCGCGCTTGAACACCCGGGGTAATCTTTGTTGGGTCATCAATAGCTAGTTAATAAATATTATTCAGAACACCTGGGAAGATAAACATTTTTAACGTTACATAGTTCTCCACATACGTGGGACCTCTATTCCATGGCCGAGACGTTCCTTACCCATTTACCCAGTCACCCGTGTACCATTAGTCTGTAAATAACACGAAATATTTGTTCGTGGAGGTGGAAGGGATTTTTACATGATTCATCACCATCTGGTTATATAGCAGGAAATGAGGTGTTTGTCAAATTTCTCTTTCTTTTTTTTTTTCCTGAAGAAGTTACACATGTGTTCCGTGGCCTACAACCTGTGAGAGGTCTCGTACTGTTTATCGCTGTCATCCGTGGGCTTGCGGGGCGTGTGTTGCCAGGGAGTGTGTGGCTGCTCAGCACAGCTGCCTGAAGTTAATGATTCAAGAGCCGCCATCTGTGCTGAGTTCTGTCTCCGCACGCAGCACGCACACACATCCAGGGGCAAAGGCAGCCTTCAGGCTCTCCAGTGAACGTCTGCTCGGCAGAAAACTTTCCAGGTAGAAGGTCCAGCTTCCTGAATTTTAAAAGTTCAGGTGAGTCATGAGAATCTTGCATCTGGGGAATCCGTAGGCCAAGCTAGTCAGCCAGCCAGTGTGACAAGTTGGACACTCATAGGTGACTTGGCAAGCTACAAGGGTCTTACTAAGCAGCCAGCTCCAACAACCTCCTGTTTTTATATGCAAATCCAGTTTTCCAGTTAGAGTTGTGCTGAAGTGGCTGTTAGTGTTCCCGTAGTGAAGGCGAAGTGTTAAGCCACATCGTGTGTAGAAATAGGAGGACTTGTCCTTTGCTGTGACTGTGTGTAACTCACTCTTCTAGAAGGGGCTGGACTGGGGAAGAGCTGGCCCTTGGGTTACTCAGTGAGAAGCAGAGTAGGATCTGAGAGATTCTATCTTATCTGCCACAGGAGGCTGGAACACAGGCAGGTGCCCAGGGAGTTGTCAATCCAAAAGATTTGGGTGGTTCTGGGTATGACATCAGGAAGGAAACTAAGCAAAAGTAAAGCGTTTCAAGCAAAGGCTGGGGTGCACACATCCTGGAGAGGGTCCCCTATCACAGGGCATAGCTGCAGGTCCCCTTTGTATGGGTATCTGGCTTCTGCCACAGGTGAGGAGGTAAGTGTTAAAATTAACAGATTGGTTCAGATGCCTCCCCCCAGCCCCACAATATTGTAGGCAGGTTCAGGCCTAGAGCTCGAGACAAGAGATGTGAAGTTTTCAGAAATTTTGAAATACTTGCAAAATATATGTTGTATGCAGTGATGATTTGTATAGGGGAAGAAAAACAACTTTTACATAGTAATCTTTTTTTTTGCCTTTCTTGGAAAGTAAGGGCATAAGTACATTGTACTTTGTAACTTGCTTTGTTAGAAAATTGGTTATGTTTGATATATTTAAAAGTGTGAAGTCCTGGGAGAAAGTTTGGAAGCATTTGAGCATAGAATTTTTTTCTAGGATAAAAAGGGGCAAATGACCTCAGGAGAAAGTTGTATATGTACAGGGAGATACCCAATAAGAATTCTAAAGATGAGGATTTTTCTCTCAGCTTTAGAACTGACTAGGTATGTATCTTAAAACTAGTAATTTAAAATCTTTGGTCTGTTTTCTTGCTCATGAAATGGAGATGTTGGTACTTATGTCGAAGTTATTGGGGCCACCTAGAGATAAGAAGAACAATCAATCCAGCTGTGCTCCTCCAATCAGGATTCCTTCCCATGCATACCAGCAGAAGTGGGTGTTCATTTCAGTGCACATTGCCCTAAGGTAGGAGTCATGGTCTGTGGACAAGGCAGAACTGATTTTCTTTAGTTCTATTCCTGGTGGTGGAGTGCTCTTAGCAACTTAAGAGTGCTAGATATGCATTAATAGACAATTTCTCCAAGAACATCCTCTCATCATCTGTATATCAGAGACACATTAATATCACAAACAATGTCAATTGAAATGGCCAATATTTATAAACTAAGTAAATTGTATATCTTTTTTGCACATTTAACTACTCACTATAAGTTTTTAGATGATGAAAAGGGCACTAAAACATCTGATTACGTCTTTTGGGACAAAGAAATAATGATGAACATAGTTTATACTTTTCTAGTTTCAAAAAGTTGCATCTGATATGCTAATAATTCTCTCTGAAGACAGCAAGTAAACTGGAAGACTGGGAATAAAAGTCCCAATCAGGGACGATGGACCCCAGAACATTTTCACTGGTCTCTTGGTTTTCCTGACTTTAAACCATCCTACTCACTGCTGCCTAAGAGAATGCCCAGACCTAGGTCTGCTCACTCCTTGGCTCAAAAAATGTCAGTGGATCCCCAGTGCTTACTGAATAAAACCCCAGCTCCCAGATAGGGCCACTAAGTTTCTCCACAGCCTGGCCATAGCCCCATTCTCAGGTTCTGTTTCCCACACATTTGCTTGTCCCCACCCCTAATAGGCACACCCTCGACTCACTGCACACTGCACACTGCTCAGTGCTCCCTGGGCAAGCCCTTTCCTATGTGTCTGCCCTTGCTCGTGCGCTTTTGTCTGCTGGTGCTCTGGGCCAGCTCCGCTCTTGGAAACCTTACCCTTCCTTCATCCCCTGAGTCAGAATTAACTGCTCCCTCTTCCACCTTCCTCACACATCATTGCAGAGCTTCCTGCTGTGATTGTAATTGTATTAATGTCAACTGTCTTTGTGCATTTCCTGTCACTTTGAGGAATTATTTACTCTTTCATCCCTCACAGTTACTTGAAAATAATAAGTGCTCAATAAACATTAAATCTAGTACTTTCCTCTGTAGTAGACATTAGCCACCATCTGGATGTGCTAAATCTTTCAGTATAGGTACATCTATGTCTAGTGAAGTCTCACTAATCTAGATTAAAGGTTGATATACAAGTCTGAGTTAGAAATATATCTGATCATTAGAATATTGTTTCTTAAAGTATGACTTTATTACTTTTGAGTAGCTGCAGTTACCAGAGTTAGGCTGTAAAGTATTGCTTCTTCTTGAATTGATCCTGATGAACGATTTGAAATAATGCTATCGTGATAGCCTTAGCAATGCCCCCTGCCCCCGCCACGTGCTTCAAATCCAGTCAAGTTATTGATATCTAACTAGGTGGTCCCAAAGCACTTATCTACTGAAGAGAACTATTTTCTTAGAAGTTTTATCCCAATTATACTTATATTGACTGATTCTCCCAGAATAAACTTTAGCCCAGGTCTTGTCAAAATTAGTGAAATCATTGAATCAGTTTAGGTAGAGTTGAGAGGTTTTATTGCATAAGGCAAAATACAGGGGAATAAGAAAAAATTGAATTTCATTTTTTATTTTTATGCTTCAAATGTTCAGGGAAATGTTGCTCTGTTGAGTTAGCAATTATTTCTTGATTATAGACCATTAGTAGTTTGAACAGTTTTTACAAGGGTTTGCAATTTTATGCTACTTTCAGGTAATAGTGGTATATCTAATAAGTATGTTATTTAAGTAAAATAAAAATGATATTTTAGAATTAGGGTATAAATGAATAGCCATCTTATTATTATTCTATTTTTCCGTGCTAATTAGTAACCAGAATTTAGTCATTTGCTGAAGCCAGCTTATATAAAACATAGAAAGCAGGTGTCTGTATTTTATAAGTGCTGGTACCTATATAACTAATAAGAACGAACATTTAATGAGTGCCTTCTGTGTACCAGGCACTATTCTGCCTGACACTTATTAACTCACTTAATTCTATGAGATCATTTGATTCCTGGAGAATTTGGGAGACATGAGAGAATGATCATTTTGTTTTAGAGATGAAATAACAGGCACAGAAAGCTTGAGCAACCTGCCTGAGGTCACACAGTGGGTAGGTGGTAGATTCAGGGTACTAAGACGGTGATGTCTACAGGTGGGGACTGAGTGAAGGTCCATGGTAGATAAAACAGAAAACTCAGCTTATGCCTTATGGTGTTATGGTCTAATAGAGAACTGAGACATATGCACAAAGTTCCAAGGGGTGAAGGGTACAGAAGACAATAGAGGGATTCAAATAAAGACTGATGGAGGTCAGCAGAGGAAGCAGTTGCTGATGGTGGGGAGCTGAGGAAGACTGCCAGGAGGAGGGGGCACGTTGACCATGTTCTCCAGCAGGAAGGGACTTCAGCATGTGGAGACAGCAGTGTGGAGAAGGGAACAGGGAGAGCAGTGGCTCAATGTCACAAGACTCTGGTGCAAGCCCTGAGACTCCAAAGTGAAACCCTGGGTGCATGGGCAAGAATAATGTGAGATTTAAGAGTTACAAACTTCTGGCTATTAAATAAATAAGTTATGGGGATGGAAAGTACAGCACAGGGAAAAGAGTCGATAATATTGTAATAACTTTGTATGGTGACAGATCATAACTAGACTTCTGTGGTGAGCATGAAAGCATATACAGAATGGTCAAATCACTATGCTGTACACCTGAAACTAATATAATATGTCAACTATATTTTAAAATTTTTTAAAAAACAGAGTAATGTGGGGCACCTGGGTGGCTCAGTTAGTTAAGCATCTGCCTTTGGCTCAGGTCACAATCCCAGGGTCCTGGGATCGCATCCTGCCTCAGGCTCCCTGCTCAGCGGAGAGCCGCTTCTCCCTCTGCCTGCCACTCCCCCTGCTTGTGCTCTCTCTCTCTCTCAAATAAATAAATAAATAAAATATTTAAAAAACAAAAAACAGAGTAATGTGACATTAAGGTTAGAAAGGCACTTGGGTCTACACTGTGGAAATATTTAATGCCCACATAAGAAATTTATACCTTCCTGGGGAGAAACTGGGGAGCTGTGGAAGATGTTGGAGCAGGAAAGCAACACACAAGAGCAGTTTTTAAAAAAGATAACTCTGGCTGCTACTTTAAGGGTAGACTGAAACACAGAAAGACCAGAAGCTGGGATAGGTGCGAAGAAGTGTCATGGTGGCCTGGGAAGAGGTAGGGATGGATTGTGGGGACAGATGAAGGAAGAGCAAGGAGGCATGGCAGCAGGGTAGGAAACCGGGGCTTTTGAGACCCACCTGGGTTTGGTACTGGCACCTTCATTTTCTAGTTGTATGTCCTTGGGCGACTTCTTTACCTTCTCTGAGGTAAAAATGGGGGTCATAGTCCCTGCCTCGTGGCACCAGTGTGAGGTAGTGTATGCAAGACCCCCAGCACCGTGTGTGCATACAGCAGGCCCTCATGACAGCCACTGAGGATGGTTGTTGTCATTGCTGTCATTGCTTTTGCTGCTCCTGATGCTTGCTTGGAGGGAGAGGAGACCCTCAGAGCTGTCTCTACAATCTCAAATCTCTCTGGAAGGAAGAGTAAGGCGCCTTGAGTAGCAATAAGAAACACAGAAGCTGGAGCAAACTTGAGGAAGGAAAGAGGAGCTCAGTTTTGTATAAGGGACTGGGAGGTTGTTCTTTTCAGGACACACACAGCTCTGGAGGGAGATGGGGCAGGAGCCTGGATCAGAGAGTCAACTAATAAGGGACAATGTTGAACTCCTATCAGGAGGGCAAGTAGGGGCGCCTCCCCACCTGTAGCACAGCTCTGCAGGCCAGTGCACATGGTCTAGGCACCCAAGTGGCCCACAGCTGTGAGTAGCCTTCATTGGTATTTTGCAGCAGAGTTGGGGTCCCACGTCGTTCTATATAAACCATTGTATGTGGACAGAGATAACTGGATGGAGTTAGCGTAACAAGCCTTTTCCCTACATAGTTGCCTTGGGGGCTTGGAAGATGACCTAGAGTGAGAAATGTTACAAATTCTTCCCTAAATCCACAGGAAAGAAAATGTTAGCGTGCCCCGTCTTGGATGTTGTTTACCCAGGAAACAGTTTTTAAAGTGGTACCTCTCTGATGCTGGAAGGCCCTGAGTCCCTAGGAAAAGTCTGGGAGCCCTGGAACTGGGCCTCTGGTGGTATGATAGGAAGGACTTTGGACAAGGAGTGAGGACGACAGAGTTCTGGCACTGGAGGGCTGACCTTGGATCAGTCATTTGCTTCTCAGGGTATCAGTTTCGTCCCCCTTACGATGTTGAGGTTGGATTGGAATCATTATACCTGAAGAATAAATTATATAATCCCTTCCCACCCCCCAACCCTCATCATAATGTTGGCTCACCTTGGAAGTGGTTTTCTAAAGCCAAGGTGAAAAGCTCTAATGTTATTCTTAACATCTCTCCTCATAGCCTCTGGTAGAAAATGGCCAGGTCTCTTGTCCTAATGATTTAAGGGCTGATGCTGAATCAGAAGGAACCCGCCATTTTAGGACAAAGAACGGAAACTCTGAAATTCTGCATATATGTAGTTAACTCTTTGTTATTTTCAAAGTCTGCTATGGACTACAAATATTTATACATGCTATTTAGCAATCAGTCAGCCATTAAAGCCCCCTGTGAGCCTGAAGTGACTTTAGGCACATTTCAAATAAAAAAAGATCGCTCACAATGTAGAAATTGAAGTATTTCACACTGGTGGGATCTTAGACGATCTGTTCTCTAACCCCGTCCAGGTTATAGATGAGGAAACTCAAGTCCAGGGAGGTTAATTGTTCTGCCTAATATCACAGAGCAAATCAAAGTCAGAACCAGGAGCAGAACTCAGTTCAGTGACATTGAGTCATACCTGAGAGATGAGGCAATGTTCACTGGTTACACGGCAGTTCTCAGACATTAGGGTACACCAGACTCCTGCTAGGAGCTTATTAAAATACAGCTGAGGTTCTCAAGCCCCTACCCGAAGAGTTGATTCAGTAGGCCTGGAGTGAGGTCCAGAAATCAGCATTTAATAAGCTCCCCTGTTCATTCTGATGGAGGAAACCCAAGGGCAGCTCTCAAAGAAAATATTGAATTCAATCAGCCTATTATGTCCCTAGTGAAGTTCAGATGTGTTGGTTAAGTCCAACCGATGCCGACTACAGAGCGCCCCAACCATAGACACAGGGCAACATGCCTGTCCCATGTAAGGAGAATGAACTATTGGTGCCAAACAGGGATGCGTGGCATTGGTCATTGCTTTTGTCCCGTCTTGACAAGCCATAGGCCCTGCTGTCAGGTTGCTGGGGGCATCCTTTCCGGCTCTTCCACACCCTGAGATGGGCTCTCATGCTTTCTTAGGTTTTTCTGGTCAGATTCAAGATGAACACTTACGAGGGAATGGACCTTCCTAATTATTCGTAACAGTGCTTGGGTGGCAGTGTCATTAATGAACTCTCAGAGACATTTGTTTGCACATGGACACCAAGATAACCCAAATTTCAGGTGAGTGTGTGCACTTGTTTTTAAAAAGTGAGTCTATTTATTAGCTGCTTGTATTAGTTAAATTCTTTCCTGCTGTAACAGAAACCAAGCTTAGGAAACCTAGCTTAAGCACAAATGAGAAATTAGTAATATGGGTATCTTAGAGAACCGTAGCCAGGAATGCTCCGAGGCCTCAGAAAAATCAAAGGAAATGGAGCAGAAAGCTGCGAGTAATCCCTCTGCATCTTCCGTCTTGTCAGACTTCTCTGTTTTGTTCACCTTTCTCCATCCCCCTGTATGCTGCTAAACATGGTCCACAGCCACACGGTCCACAGCCAGCCACAGCTTCCTAGAGCAATCACCCAGAGATGATCACCGGTAACATTTTAGAGTATGTCCTGTTAGAGTTATTCTTATGCATAAATGTATACTTTTAAACAAAACCAGGATCATATATTATATATTCTTCTTTAACTTATTTGCTGTACCTATTACTAAATGTACCACAGACACATTTCCATTTTATCACCTACTTTTCTACGTACTCATTTGTAATAGCTGATCGTACCCTACCATATGGATGTCCAGTAGAATCTGTCCAATCCAACTTGATCAGAGGAACTGAAACCTTTTAACTTAAAACATATCCTAAGCCATGTATTTTAGGTGAAAATACATTTACCAATCCAGAAAAAAAGCGTTTGGCATCATGACAATTTCTCCCTTAATATCTTACAGTTGTCCACTATCACCTAATTCAATGGTTTGTTTTTTGTTTTTTGTTTTTTTTGGCAGCTGACTTAATCCAGTCTTTTTAAAAACAATCCAGTGTTTGGAGAAATCAAAATCTCTTTGTCATTTCATTGATATACCTATTACTTAATTAAATTACATAATTACAATAAAAACGATTAGCATAAACAGGTTTGGGAACAAACACAACTGATTCCTGGTGAGCATACGACTCACCTTGTGGGTGTATTAGTGTGTGGGTTAACTACGGAGAGCCTGCTGGCCGAGAGCACTCAGCATGCTGGGGCATTAGACTATAAGATTATGTAAAGAACAGAGAGTTATGGTTAATTGGGGGGCTATGTAGATTTTCAAGAACGCTTATATACAGTGATTTATTTAGCCAGTTTCCTGTGTGGGGTATCTAAAGGTTGTTTTTTTGTTTTTGCTTCCCCTCATTGTTAAAAGTGATGCTGCATTTAATTTCCATGCAGATAATTCTTTGGGGGCACTTTCCTAATTATTTCCAGAATTGGCACTACTAAGTAAAATTATATACATCTTAAAGACTTTAAGTACACATTTTCAAATTGTTCTTTAGAAAGGTTTCCCTGGATGTGATATTTTAAAAGAGAATTAAGAATAATAAGAGACCTTTTAACAGGGAGTCTAATTAAGCAACCAACTTCATTTTTCTGCATGTGGCAGGAACGTTAAATCTTACCCTTTATCCTAAAAACGTGACTTCACCTCCTCCAAGCATGGCAGGGAAACACCTTCCCTTTGTTTTCTGTGACAATAGCAACAGTTCCCACGGATGAAATTTATTTTTCATCTAGTAATTCAGCCCATTTGGTTTGAGGATGTGGCCAGGCAAAATGAGCCAAAAATGCAAGATTAAGGCAACTTGATTTTTAGGCTTTGTATATAGTTGAGCTTTGGGTTTGGCCGCTACAAGCAGTTTCCATGGTTTGGGAGCTTTTGTTGTAGCAACAAGTTCCTTGGGCAGTAGTCTGTAAAATGCAAGGTCCCTCTGCGAGGAACATCTTGAACTCTGAGAGTAAGAGGATCAGATCAGGTGGTGTCTTGGAGGGGTTCTCTGGAATGCCCATCCTACACCAAGCTCGTGCCAACAGTAAAACAGTCATCAATTTCTCCAGAGAGTTTTTCCGTTGTTTGGAATGTCCAGTGGTCGTACTCAACTTGCTCATGTCAACAGGGCTGGAAGGCGGAACACTGGCAGAAGTCCCTGAGTCAGACTAACATGAAATCACTGTATTCGAGTGAATCTGAAGCAGCTGCTCTCCTCTTACTTCCTTCCCACAGTATTTGGGGCGGTGATGTGGGTGCCTGATGGGGCTGGACTTAATCCTTCCAAGGGCGTTTGTCCATGGAGATCACTGTGCTCATGAGGCCTGAGGATGGATGTTAGAGAACAGGCTCTGGGGGAGTGTGGAAGGTGGGGCTGAAACACGTGGCCCAGCCAGGTCGCCCACCACTGAGCTGAGCAAATGGCAAGAGCCAAGGAAAGGGGCCAAAATTAGGGCCTTTGAGTAATGAGAAAACTCAGTGGTTGAGGTCTGGGCAAATTCTGCTGAGGCTAGATGGCACTTGCATCTGTGTTTGGCAAACTTGCATGGATAAATTGTGTTCATTTAAAATGGCCGGGGTAAAATGGGCCACGGTAACCCTGGAAAGAATCCCTGCAAATGGCAGTAGGAGAGTGTGAGAGTATATCTGAACTCTAGGTTTTAAAACATGTGAGAGAATAGGAGAGTCAGAGGGACCTGTCTCTGGCAAGGCAGACATTCCTTATGCCCATAGGTTGGGGGGACAAGAAGGTTCTCTGAATTCCTTTTATTTATTTATTTACAATTTTATTTATTTATCTAAGAGAGAGCGAGCTCAAGAGAGCACAAGTGGGGGGAGGGGCCGCGGCCTGAGGGGGGGAAAGGGAGAAGCAGATTCCCTGCTGAGCACGGAGCCAGACTCCCCGGGCTTGGGGCGGGGCTCCATCCCAGAATCCTGGGTTCATGACCTAAGCCCAAGTCAGACCCTTAACTAATTGAGCCACCCAGGCACCCCTGAATCCCTTTTAAATCTTTCTCCCAGTTGCTTATGAAATTGAAATACCCTAATAAAAATTCACTTTTTTGAAGTGTATGTCATAGCAAAAAGTGGTTTCAAACGAAAGATAAAAACTAGTAGATGAAACACATATAAGATAAAATAAATAATGATACCATGCATCTGGTTTGTGAAAAATAGCTTATCATTACCTTTAAAGTCCTTTGCAGGCTCTTCCCCCTTCAGGGAAGATTATATTCCCAATTTTCGTGTTGATCATCACCTTGCTTTTCTTTAAGATTTTACCTTTATATTTATTTCCTTGTGATACATATTGCTTGGTTTTTACCTGTATTTGAACTTCATATAAATGGAATCATATTATATTCTGCATCTTTAAAACATCAGTGTTACATCTTGGAATTCATCCATATTTTTGCATGTGTCCATAGTTCATCTCATTGCTATATATGATTGTACTGAATGAATATGCCACAATTTGAATTTTATACTACAATTGATGGTCATTTGTATGGTTTCTAGATATTTGCTGTTATAAAGCAGTGCTGCTATGAATATCCTTGCATGGATTTACTGGTGCGTATGTGTAAGACTTTCTCTAGATTTATGCCTAGGAGAGAAGGGGGGGATCATAGATCTTGTGAGCCTTCAGTTTATATGGAAAGGCCAAATGATTTTCCAAAGTGGTTGCACCAATTTAAATGTCCACTGGTGCTGTATAAGTATTAAAATCATCACTGTTACTTGCTATTTTCAGAATTTTTAATTTTTGGTTTTCTGGTAGGCATGAAATACTACTACACTGTAGTTTTACTTTGCATTTTTCTCACTACCAGTAAGCTGATATTTCCACGTTTATTGGTATATTTTCTCTATAGTAGTGTCTATTCAAGCTTTGAGTATTTTTTTTTAATTTGTAAAATTTTCTCATATAGTCTGAATATTAAATTTTTATCCATTGTATTTGTTGCAAATACCTTCTCCTGGTTGATGGCTTATATTTTTATCTTCTTTTTGGTGTCCTTCAATATCAGAAGTCCTTAACTTTAATATAGTTGATATTTGCCAAGGCTTTTCTTTATGGCATGTGCTTTTAAGCCTTATTCTAAAAACTGTTTTTCTATCTCACAATCCTAAAAGACATTCTCCTATTTTTTTCTATGAATGTTAAGATATTATCTTCCTCACTTAAGTCTCTCTAATTCACTTGTAACTGATTTTCACATAAGCTGTGAGAAAGAGACGCAATTTAATTGGTTTTCCTTGTGGATAACCAAATAGTCCAGCACCATTTTTTAAAAAGGCCATCCTTTCTTTTCTGTTCTGTAATCCCTCGCTGCCATAAGCAGCAGGTGCACTCAGTTCTGTTTTATCCCTGACTCATAGTCCAGTGTTTTAGTTGATATAGCTATATAATAATTCTTGACATCTGATTCGGTAAATTCTTCTACTTCCAGCCCAATTTTTTATCAAGGTGATCCTCAATACTTTTGTTTCATTTGCTTCCACATGCATTTTAAACAGTTTGTCTAGTTATATACCTACCCACATACATACATACAAAAGGGAAAATTAAAAATAAATCTTTTGAGGAGGAGTTAAGATGGCGGAGGAGTAGGGGACCCCTTTTTCAGCCGGTCCCCTGAGTCGAGCTGGATAGGTAACAGACCAGCCTAAATAACCACGGAATCAGCCTGAGACGCAGGAAGGTACATCTGGATCTCTACAAATGAACATCTCCAGCGCTGAGTATTGAGGTACCAAGAGGGGAGCCGTAAAACCGCGCACAGATATTGGAAGATAAACGGAAGGGGGAGGGAGCCGCCGTGTTTGGGTGCCAGGAAGCGGCAGCCATATGCATGGGGGAGCGGGCGGACCCATGGTGGGCACCCCCGAGAGAGCGGACTGAGACTGGTGAGCCGTGAACGCGCGCGCCACCAGGCATCTCCCGGAACACCGGAATCCCGGTGTGCTCACGGGATCCAGACTGAGACCGGGAACTCCCGGAGCGCGCGCGGGGTGGCTGGCGGCTGGTGGGCCACCTGCACGGGGGAGCGGGCGGACTCGCCGTCGGCACCCGCGAAACAGCAGACCGAGACCCTGAACCGGGTGCGCGCGCCACCAGGCTTCTCACGAAACTCCGGAATCGAGGTGTGCTCACTGGGCATAGACTGAGACCGGGAGACCCGGGAGCGCGCTGGGTGGCTGGTGGCTGGCGGCATTAGAAACACAAAGGACAGAGACACGCCGGCCCTGGAAGTGAGGGCAGGGACGCGGGGTGTGGGGCGCACATCCCGGGACGCTGCAGGGTTGAGCAGCACCAACAGTAACAGAGTTAAAGTGGCCAGAACATCAGTGGAGAATGGGCCACAATCCCTCTGTTCTGTGACAATGCAGCCTCTGCTGCTCTGACTCTCAGAAGAGGCACAGCAAACCGCCAGGGAAAGCCGCCAGAGAACAAAAGCCTGGAAATACCAGCTCACAGCGTGCCCATCCCCATCCCCCCTCGCGGGGGACACGGAGACTCTACCCAAACACGGTTGCCTGAGTATCCGTGCGGCAGGCCCCTCCCCCAGAAGGCAGGCTGAAAAATCAAGAAGCCCACAACCCAGGCGCCTGGGTGGCGCAGTCATTGAGCGCCTGTCTCCGGCTTAGGGCGTGATCCCAGCACTCCGGAAAGGAGTCCCTCATTGGGCTCCTCCGCTGGGAGCCTGCTTCTTCCTCTCCCACTCCCCTGCTTCTGTTCCCGTTCTTGCTGACTGTCTATCTCCCTCTCTCAGATAAATAAATAAATAAAATCTTTAAAGAAGAAGCCCACATCTCTAAGATCCCTATAAAACAAGGGGCACGGCCTGGGACCCAGTCAATAATTTGGGCTCTGGAAACCCCGCAACCTCTCCTCATCAGAATGACAAGAAGGAGAAGCCCCCCCCCCCAGCAAAGAAAAGACAGTGAGTCTGTGGCCTCTGCCACAGAAATAATGGATATGGATGTAACCAAATTATCAGAAATGGAATTCAGAGTAACGATGGTCAAAATGATGAGCAGAATTGAAAAAAGTATTAACGAAAAACTTTCTGAGAATATAGAATCCCTAAGGTCAGAAATGAGAGTGAATTTGACAGAAATTAAAAATTCTATGAGCCAAATGCAGGCAAAACTAGAGGCTCTGATGGCCAGGGTCACCGAAGCAGAGGAAAGGGTTAGTGAATTGGAGGATGGGTTAATAGAGGAAAAAATGAAAATAGAAGATACTTTTAAAAAAATCCACGTCCACGAATGTTGGCTATGGGAGATTACTGACTCAATGAAACGATCCAATGTTAGAATCATCGGCATCCCCGAGGGGGTGGAGAAAAACAGAGGTCTAGAAGAGATATTTGAACAAATTGTAGCTGAAAACTTCCCTAATCTAGCAAGGGAAACAAACATTTGTGTCCAAGAGGCAGAGAGGACCCCCTCCCAAGCTCAACCACGACAAACCTACGCCATGTCACGTCATAGTGCAATTCGCAAATATTAGATCCAAGGATACAGTATTGAAAGTGGCCAGGGCAAAGAAATTTCTCACGTACCAAGGCAAAGGCATCAGAATTACGTCAGACCTGTCTACACAGACCTGGAATGAGAGAAAGGGTTGGGGGAGCATTTTTAAAGCTCTTTCAGAGAAAAACATGCAGCCAAGGATCCTTTATCCAGCAAGGCTGTCATTCAGAATTGATGGAGAAATAAAGATATTTCAGAATCGCCAGTCACTAACCAATTTCGTAACCACGAAACCAGCCCTACAGGAGATATTACGGGGGGTTCTATAAAAGTAAAAAGGCCCCAAGAGTGATACAGAACAGAAAGTCACAGCCAATACAAACAAAGACTTTACTGGCAACATGGCATCATTAAAATCATATCTCTCAGTAATCAGTCTTAATGTAAATGGTTTGAACCATCCCATAAAAAACCACAGGGTTGCAGATTGGATAAAAAGAAATGACCCATCCATTTGCTGTCTACAAGAGACTCATTTCGAACCCAAAGATGCATTCAGACTGAGAGTAAGGGGATGGAGTACCATCTTTCACGTAAATGGACCTCAAAAGAAAGCTGGGGTAGCAATTCTCATATCAGATAAATTGGATTTTAAACTACAGACTATAGTTAGAGATGCAGAAGGGCACTATATTATTCTTAAAGGAAGTATTCAACAAGTGGATATGACAATTATAAATATATATGCCCCCAACAGGGGAGCAGCAAGATACACAAGCCAACTCTTAACCAGAATAAACAGACATATAAATAAAAATACATTAATAGTAGGGGACCTCAACACTCCACTCTCAGAAATAGACAGAACACCCTGGCAAAAACTAAGCAAAGAATCAAAGGCTTTGAATGCCATACTCGACGAGTTGGACCTCATAGATATATATAGAACACTACACCCCAGAACCAAAGAATACTCATTCTATTCTAATGCCCATGGAACATTCTCAAGAATAGACCATGTTCTGGGACACAAAACAGGTCTCAGCCAATACCAAAAGATTGAAATTATCCCCTGCATATTCTCAGACCACAACGCTCTGAAATTGGAACTCAACCACAAGGAAAAATTTGGAAGAAACTCAAACACTTGGAGACTAAGAACCATCCTGCTCAGGAATGACTCGATAAACCAGGAAATCAAAAATCAAATTAAACAATTTATGGAGACCAATGAGAATGAAAATACAACAGTCCAAAACCTATGGGATACTGCAAAGGCAGTCCTAAGGGGGAAATACATAGCCATCCAAGCCTCACTCAAAAGAATAGAAAAATCTAAAATGCAGTTTTTATATTCTCACCTCAGGAAGCTGGAATAGCAACAGAGGGACAGGCCTAATCCACGCACGAGGAAACAGTTGACCAAAATTAGAGCTGAAATCAATCAAGCAGAAACCAGGAGTACAGTAAAGCAGATCAACAGAACTAGAAGCTGGTTCTTTGAGAGAATCAATAAAATTGACAGACCACTGGCAAGACTTATCCAAAAGAAAAGAGAAAGGGCCCAGATTATTAAAATTATGAATGAAAAAGGAGAGGTCAAGACGAACACCATTGAAATTGGAAGGATTATTAGAAATTTTTATCAACAGCTATGTGCCAATAAACTAAGCAATCTGGAAGAGATGGAATCCTTCCTGGAAACCTATAAACTACCAAGATTGAAACAGGAAGAAATTGATTTCTTAAACAGGCCAATTAATTATGAAGAAATTGAGTCAGTGATAAACAACCTTCCAAATAACAAAACTCCAGGCCCGGACGGTTTTCCTGGGGAATTCTACCAAACATTCAAAGAAGAAATAATACCTATTCTCCTAAAGCTATTTCAAAAATTAGAAATAGAGGAAAGCTACCAAACTCATTCTATGAGGCCAATATTACCTTGATCCCCAAACCAGGCAAAGACCCCCTCAAAAAGGAGAATTACAGACTGATTTCCCTAATGAATATGGACGCCAAAATCCTCAACAAGATACTTGCTAATAGAATCCAACAGTTCATTAAAAGGATTATCCATCACGATCAAGTGGGATTCATACCTGGGATGCAAGCGTGGTTCAATATTCGCAAATCAATCAGCGTGATACAGCATATCAACAAGAAAAGACTCAGGAACCATATGATCCTCTCAATCGATGCCGAAAAAGCATTTGACAAAATACAGCATCCTTTCCTGATTAAAACCCTTCAGAGTGTAGGAATAGAAGGTACATTTCTCAATCTCATAAAAGCCATCTATGAAAAGCCTACAGCAAATATTATTCTCAATGGGGAAAAGCTGGAAGCCTTTCCCTTAAGATCAGGAACTCGACAAGGATGCCCACTCTCGCTACTGTTATTCAACATAGTACTAGAAGTCCTTGCAACAGCAATCAGACGACAAAAAGGGATCAAAGGTATTCAAATCTGCAAAGAAGAAGTCAAAATGTCTCTCTTCGCAGATGACATGATACTCTATATGGAAAACCCAAAAGAAGCCACTCCCAAACTATTAGAATTTATAGAGCAATTCAGTAATGTGGCGGGATACAAAATCAATGCTCAGAAATCAGTTGCATTTCTGTACACGAGTAAGGAGACCGAAGAAAGAGAAATTAGGGAATCCATCCCATTTACAATAGCACCAAAAACCATACGTTACCTTGGAATTAACTTAACCAGAGACATAAAGGACCTATATTCTAGAAACTATAAATCACTCTTGAAAGACATTGAGGAAGACATAAAAAGATGGAAAGATATTCCATGCTCATGGATCGGAAGAATTTACATAGTTAAAATGTCCATGCTACCCAGAGCAATCTACACTTTCAATGCTATCCCGATCAAAATACCGAGGACATTTTTCAAAGAACTGGAACAAATAGTCCTTAAAGTTGTATGGAACCAGAAAAGGCCCCGAATCTCCAAGGAACTGTTGAAAAGGAAAAACAAAGCTGGGGGCATCACAATGCCGGATTTCGAGCTGTACTACAAAGCTGTGATCACAAAGACAGCATGGTACTGGCACAAAAACAGACACATAGACCAATGGAACAGAATAGAGAGCCCAGAAATGGACCCTCAGCTCTTTGGGCAACTAATATTTGATAAAGCAGGAAAAAACATCCGGTGGGAAAAAGACAGTCTCTTCAATAAATGGTGCTGGGAAAATTGGACAGCTACATGCAAAAGAATGAAACTTGACCACTATCTCACACCATACACAAAAATAAACTCCAAATGGATGAAAGACCTCGATGTGACAGGAATCCATCAAAATTCTAGAGGAGAACATAGGCAGCAACCTCTACGACATCGGCCAAAGCAACCTTTTTCATGATACATCCTCAAAGGCAAGAGAAACAAAATATAAAATCAATTTATGGGACTTCATCAAGATTAAAAGCTTCTGCACAGCCAAGGAAACTGTCAGAAAAACTAAGAGGCAGCCCACGGAATGGTAGAAGATATTTGCAAATGACACTACAGATAAAGGACTGGTATCCAAGATCTACAAAGAACTTCTCAAACTCAATACACGAGAAACAAATAAACAAATCAAAAAATGGGCAGAAGATATGAACAGACACTTTTCCAATGAAGACATACAAATGGCTAACAGACACATGAAAAAATGTTCAAAATCATTAGCCATCAAGGAAATTCAAATCAAAACCACACTGAGATACCACCTTACGCCAGTTAGAATGGCAAAAATAGACAAGGCAAGAAACAACAATTGTTGGAGAGGATGTGGAGAAAGGGGATCCCTCCTACATTGTTGGTGGGAATGCAAGTTGGTACAGCCACTCTGGAAAACAGTGTGGAGGTCCCTTAAAAAGTTAAAAATTGAGCTACCCTATGATCCAGCCATTGCACCACTGGGTGTTTACCCCAAAGATACAGACGTAGTAAAGAGAAGGGCCATATGCACACCAATGTTCATAGCAGCAATGTCCACAATAGCTAAATCGTGGAAGGAGCCGAGATGCCCTTCAACAGATGACTGGATTAAGAAGTTGTGGTCCATATATACAATGGAATATTACTCAGCTATCAGAAAGAACAAGTTCTCAACATTTGCTACAACATGGACGGCACTGGAGGAGATAATGCTAAGTGCAATAAGTCAAGCAGAGAAATACAACTATCATATGATTTCTCTCATCTATGGAACATAAGAACTAGAATGATCAGTAGGGGAAGAAAGGGATAAAGAAAGGGGGGGTGATCAGAAGGAGGAATGAAACATGAGAGACTATGGACTATGAGAAACAAACTGAGGGCCACAGAGGGGAGGGGGGTGGGGGAATGGGATAGACCGGTGATGGGTAGTAAGGAGGGCACGTATTGCATGGTGCAGTGGGTGTTATACACAACTAATGAATCATCGAGCCTTACATCGGAAACCGGGGATGTACTGTATGGTGACTAACATAATATAATAAAAATCATTATAAAAAAAAAATCTTTCGAGATTTTGATTTGCACTGCATCGGATTTATAGATTTTAGGATAATGGCATCCTTACCGTATTGAATTAATCAATTCATAATGTTATCTTAGCTTTACATTTATTTATTTTTTATCTCTGAAATAATGTTTTGTGATTTTCTCTATGAAGGCCTTGCACATTTTCTTGTTAGATGTATAGCTCTATATTTTTGATGCTATTGTAAATAAGTGTTCTTAAGATCATGCTTTAGAATTCTTTGTTCATATATATCTAAAATTGTGAGCCTAAACATATAATACAGGTGATAGATGAGGATAATTTGAACTGGGGTGGGGGAGGTGAAGATGGGGATGGTGAAATTATGCATATATGTTAAAGATCAAGCCATCAGGATTTATTGATACAGTAGTATAATATGATATTGACCTCTTCTGTATCTGTATGTATATGATGGATTTTTATATGAGCTCATAGTTTGGAAACTGTCTTTGCCAGTTTTTTGCACCTGGGTTAAAAATGGTTTCCTGTATGCCTTTTTTTTTTTTTAGTAGGTTCCATGCTCAACATGGGGCTTGAACTCATGACCCTGAGATCAAGAGTCATATGCTCTACTGACTGAACCAGCCAGGTGCCCCACAATGGTTTCCATCAGAGAGAATTTTCTCTTTGCTTCTGCTGGGGTCCTGGGCAACTACTAACCCTAAACCACTTTAATCCCAATATTCACCTTGAGAAGTTTTGGATGACCTAGATAGCTTGAAGCCACGTAAACTATGGCTTGTGGTTAAGAATATCCAAAGGGGACTTTTTCTCCTTCCCACCATCCCCACAGTTTGAGAAGAGGTACTTTTCTTTACATTATCCAGGGATGAGGGCAGGTTTTTTCCTAGTCTACTTAACTGAGGAGCCCTGATGAATCCCGGCTTCAGTGGAGATCTCTTTTTAGCCTCCCCACTGTCTTTATGGAAAGAACTTTGTCTCTTCTACCCTGAACCCTTTGTGGATAAAAACAAATGCTTAGTTTCACCTGGGTTTGGCAAATCCCTCAGGGCAAAAGCCAAACTAAGTGTTCTGCTTCGCCTGGCTTCTTGCTTTAAATTTAGGTTTTTTGGCCTCAGAGAATGTCTTGCTTTCTGGACAGCTTATCAACAAATTTAAAAAGATGCTAAAAGACATCTTATCCAGGATTTTAGTTTTTTCCACTGTGCTGCCGGAAACAGATATCAACTTCATTCCTCTAAGTTGAGGCTTTGGTCCTTGTTAAAATGTAAATTTGCTTGAGACAGCATGTTAAGGCAGTATTTCTCACAGTGTCATCTTAAAACCACTGCCATAAAATTCATCTGGCATGCTTGTTAAAATGCTGATCATGGGTCACATCTCAAACTCTCTGATACAAATCTTGGGACGGAGGGAGAAAAAATTTGTATTGAGTGTTCCAGTGGAGAACCACATTGTTAAATTGTTATCTTTTATGCTTTTGTAAAAATTAGTTTCAAATTCATTTCTGAAACAAATTTTCATAACAAAAAAAGCTTAGGAATACTTGATATCTGGAAAAAGAAATGTCTTCCTGATATTGGCATGAGAAAAATTGCTTTTTTCTGTAAAGAATCCAGCATTCACTGATTCTGTTTCCCTGACTATGCAATGGGGGGTATTCTCACCTATAGCTTTAGGTTATTTGGTCTCAAAACCAGTGGTTAACTTGTTTTACTGAATTTCTTGAGACCAGCCAAGAAAATGTGAAGGTTCATTTTTCAGCTACATTTATGGAGAAACCGTGGAGCCTTGAAAGGTTAAATAGTTTCTCCTTTTAGAAAGAGGGGGACAAAACCCTTTAAATGTCCTTATAAAAGTATGTTTGAGCATAACTCCAATTATTCTCTAGGAGAAGTTCTTTGAAATGGATTTACTAAGTCAAAAGGTATGCATACTTTAAGGCTCCCCATCCCATAATAAAAATAGCTTTATTATCCTGATTGTAAAAAAAAAAAATACCAGTATAAACTCAATGTTAGATATGTGCAGACACTTCAGAAAGATTTAAGAAGAAATTAAAATTACCCCAAACCTGCTACCCAGAGAAAACTGTAATTAAACATGTTCATATTTTATATATCTTGTTCGTTTTTTTTCTCTTATGCGTACAAATACTTTATTTTCAGAGAACAGAATAATCCTGTTTTGCAATCAGATTTTTAAAAAATCAACATTATATTGTGGATATCTCACCATGTCTGTAAATGTGAATTTTGGAAAACGACATAGTATTTCACAGGTGTCCTAGACAATGTGCTTAGCATCTAGCAAAACATCTTTTTTTTTTTTAAAGATTTTATTTATTTATTCGACAGAGATAGAGACAGCCAGCGAGAGAGGGAACACAAGCAGGGGGAGTGGGAGAGGAAGAAGCAGGCTCCTAGCAGAGGAGCCTGATGCTGGGCTCGATCCCATAATGCCAGGATCACGCCCTGAGCTGAAGGCAGACACTTAACCGCTGTGCCACCCAGGCGCCCCCTAGCAAAACATCTTATACTACCAGGTTCTTCATCTGTTCATTCAACAAGTATCTATTATCCAGCTTGCCTTGCCTGTAACACCTCCTGGGCAGTCTACCTCTGTCTTTTCAGAAAGGGCAGCAGTCAGGCATCCATGTTTTATACCATTGTTTCCTCCTCCTCCTCTCCTCTGTCTTTGCTTATTGGGTGAGGGGTACTCAGAGGCCCCAAAGAATCCACAGGCTGGCCAGGGACCTAATGTGGGATCTTATAAGCAAAGGATGTGCTGGCTAATGAGATTCTATTTTTTAAGAATTTGATCTAAAAAGTACTAAGAGGAAGAGACCACCCCTGGAGCAATATTGAAGTCACTTATGGTGCAGGAATTGAGAGGTTATAAAGGACCGGGTTTAGGGCACATTCATTAAAAAAACAAAACAAAAACAAAAAACAAAACAAACCAGAAACTGTGAGTTAAAGGTAAGACATGGAGAGAGAGGAAGGCAGTTGGTGGAGTGCAAGAAGCAGCCAGTGGCGGGTAGATGAGTTAGTTCACAGTGGCTCCAGATCCACCACTAAAGGCAGATCCACGTTTTCAGTCTGCCAGCCCCTTGCTTAGGTCACTTCCTGCTTCTGCCAGAGGTGTCGTGATTCCAGCATGGCTCCTGTTGGTGGATTGTTGTCTGATGTGACTTCCCTAGCACTCTGTGGATTCTTACAAGTCCATCCACCAGTTCATCCACCCATAGACTGAGAGTTTAATTGAATCTCTGGTCCCTGAAGCCTGACGAATATAAATCACACAATGGTTTTGATAATTTAGACCCAAGAGTGACTTAAGGGTGTGGATTTTTGGTTTAACTTTATTCAGTATATTGCTTAAATACTCCATATCTTTATTTTGGTTTTCTCAACTGCCAGTAACTAAAATCTAGACTGTTAAAGTCTTTACTGGTATAAAAATCTGACTGTCTTTGTTTTCTTATACTTCCAATTATCACTTTATAGAGTTTGGTGCAGTTCATTTCCTCAAGTGCTTTTTCTATTTGATGTCAATTGCCTTGATACCTTTACTCTGATGTTAGTATGGCCGCCTTGCTTTCTTTTTTGTATGTACTTTTGGATATGTCTTTAGTTGCCCTTGTCTTTTTGAACTTTTCTGGATCGCTTTTTTATTTTTTTCAATTTAACTCTCTTATGAAAATGTAGAGATTTTGCCAATATTTTTGTTTAGACCTATCTGAAAATCTCTGAAATTAATAGGACAAGTTCACACACTGTGCAACCATCTCCAAGCCCATTTGGTTTTCTCACTGGGTTTGCAGTTTCCCTTGGTGTAGGCATGGGCACATGACTAAGTTCCAGCTAACAAGACTATGGTGACAGTGAAGGGCCTACACTTCTCAGCCATGACCCCTTCGCTCTTTCTGGTCTGCAGGAGATTTGCATGGCAGCCTTGTAAACCACAGGTGAAATGGCAGTCTCTAAAGTCTGAATCCCTGAATAACTATATGGAGCAGAGCCCCTCTACTGCCAATTGGACTATATATGAGCAAGAAATAAACTTATGTTAAGCCACTCAGATGCTAACGTCATGACAGCTAGTGTGAATTAATGTAAGAATGGTGAAGAAATTGGGTGCTACCATAACCCCAAACTAAACCATATAGTACTGTCTTTATAGCTGGGGAGTGGGCAGCAAGGAAACTGATCTCAAAGGCTAGGGGATGGAGACCCATGATTGGCAATGGCAAAATGTCTGGAAAAATTTTTGTCAGTGATAAAAGGTAGATAAAATGCCTACTGATCTCTTAGTTCTAAGGGAAGAAATTGACTAAAAGAATGTTAATACTGTGTGGTAGTTCACAGGGGCTATATTTTACAAGGTTTTAGAAACAAAAGCCCAAGTAATAACTGCATGGCTTGAAAGAAAAGAAAACAGAGACTAGAAATTTGGAGATTTTAAGTAGGAAAAGCTGATTGCCTTTGGGCTCAAAAGTTGAAAGAAGATTTTGAGGAGTTAAAGCCCTTCAAGACTCAGTCTAAGGCAAAGAACTCCTTAAAAGTGTGGTATTCCTTCCCCAGCCTCTCCAAATAGCCACCATTAAATTGAGAAAGAGTGGGGAAAAAATAAATTAGGTTTGGGAATTATGACTAGGAAAGAAATTTAGGTATGGTTCCTGACATGCAGAACTTCCTCAAAGCAAATACATTGGATACTTACTAAGGATTTGGAAAAATTAGGTAGCTGAAGAATCCCTAAGAGCCTGGATGTCATTAGAAACCTCCTCTCTGATCGCAAACTAGGGGACTGGGTGGATGGAGGTGACACGTTTGTGTCATAATATAGTAGCCAAAGACTGCTAAATAGTGGCCAAAGACTCAGGCCATGGTCAATCCCAAGTGAGACTCTTTCCAGTAGTTTCTGCCCAATGTTTGGTAAAGCAAGCGCATAAGAAGCCAACTTCTGAACGTCGTTTGCTCTTTGGCCCAGCCTTCTACGCTGCATCTTGCCTACACATCAGGAAGAGTCCCTCAGCGTTAGGGAGGCAGCCTGGGCCTGCAGACTTTCTCTTTGCTCTGGCTGCACTTGGCCCCAGGCCTTCTGTGTATTTTCTGTAGAATGCTGCTGATCTGCCTCAGGAAGAAGGTTTCAAGGGAGCTGGCCTCATCTATCCCACAGCTAACTTTCACCCTCAGCCAGACTTAGGGGTATTGCTAAGTTTCTTGAGCCTCCCTTCCCTTCCTCCTAAAATTTTAACAGCTTTATTATAATATAATTCATATACCATGCAATTCACCCACTTAAGGTATAGAATTCAATGATTTTTAGTTTATGCATAGATATGTGCCACCATCACTACTGCCAATTTTAAAACATTTTCATCATCTCAAAAAGAAACATGTACCCTTTAGCTATTTTCCCTCTCCTTCCCCCCAACTCCTAAAGCAACCACTGATTTACTTTCCGTGCCTATAGATTTCCCTATTCTGGACTTTTCACATGAATGGAATCATAGAGTGAGTGGCTTCTTTCACTTAGCATGTTTTTAAGGTTCATCCATGCTTAGCATGTATCAATACTTCATTTTCTTTATGGCCAAATATTATTTCATTGTATGAATTGACCACATTTTGTTTATCCATTTGTCTGTTACTGCACATTTTGAACTGTTTCTACCTTTTGGCTAGTAGGAATAATGCTGCTATGGATGTTTGGGTATAAGTTCCCTTCACTTATTTCTTATTTTCAAGAAGGAAGCTTCAAGTCACCACTTAGGGCTTTCCTTTAATTTGCTTCTATCTGCAATCCATTGGGGATTCCTTGAAGTCCTGGTGGTACTCTTTCCTGATTTCCAGGACTGGGTTTTCTGTATTTTAATATTATTTAAAAAAAATATTTATTTATTTATTTGAAAGCGGGGATGGGGGAAGGGCAGGTGGAGGGAGACTCTTCCTGCTGAGCATGGAGCCTGAGGTGGGGTTGGATCTCATGACTCTGAGATCATGACCTGAGCTGAAGTCAAGAGTCTGACACTTAACCAACCGAGCCACCCAGATGCCCCAATATTCTTTTGATACTTTTAGTCATGATATGGAAGGGAAAGATTTTGCTGGGTTTGAAGTACCTGTATTACCAAAGTCTATTCTTGTACCCTTAACAAGAGGATACTTAGTGTAAAAGGTTTTTTTTTAATAACTCAAGTTCATCATCATAAACTAATTTATGTATTTAGTGAATAAATCATGTTCCAACGACATACATAATTCTGATTGTTATTTCATGAAATGGCCTTAGAAAACCATTTTCCCTTTAATTTACTATCATCATCAGCCTGTAAGTAGTCATGATTTATTGAGCACCCTACTGGTATGTAATGAGCCAAGGATGGCAAATGGTATTTAGAGAGTGATATTTATATATTTTAAATCTTCTGTAATTAGGACAAGATTTGAACCAATATTACTTCTTGAAAATTTTTAAATAAATTAGTTCATAGAAAAATGAATAGTTACAAATGTTGATAAAGTCTATGAAGGGTATTAACAGGATGAAATGAGAGGGTACCTACTCAGAGGGGTACCTACTAAAGTATTCTGGGAAGAATTAACTAAGGAGAGTTTACCATTTAACCGTTTATTATAGTAAAATTGATTAATAAGATTAAAACATGTTTTCAGTCTGAATCTTTTCATTTAATAATTGGTGATACTCAATGGTGATGTGAAATCAAGTAGGCAGTCTGTTTTCAATCAGTGTGGCACTTGTGGAGAAAAGGTTTTCACCATGCTGAATAGGTAGATCAATGCTTTCGGGGTAAACTGGTCTTTTCCACGGTATTGGTGGTAGTCATTACTGTTGTTCACAAATACCTCCCCAACATGGTAGGATTGTACTCACTGCCTTTTGAAGTTGGGTGTGGCCACATGATTTACCTTGACCAATGAGATGTGAACAGAAGTGACGTGCATCACTTCCGGGAGGAGCCTTCACAAGCCAGTATGCAATTCCTGTAGTTCCCTTCCCAGCCTTGGGTGAGCATGGAAGTCTGTGGTGGGATGAACCCTTTATCAGCCTAGCTGCCTGAGTGAGTGCAGCAGGCAGAGCCCTTTGCCAGCCTGCTTTGGACCTGCAGTATGAGTGACCTAGAAACCTTTTGTTATGATAGGCCACTGAAATTCTGGAGTTTAGCTTATTCTAACCTGATTCATCACATGAGTTTCAGGGTACAGTCACTTTATAAGATCAAGATAAACCAGTCCTTTCCCGGAGTTGCCTCTTCCCCCCACATCTTTGCAAGTCTCCAAGCTTCATATCTCATTGTGGAGCCTCAGTGGGTATTTCCTTATCTGGCCACAGCATGGCTGTTGCAGTGTTAAGGAGCCATGGCCTGCAGCCCTCCTGGCCTGGAAAGTCCACCTGCCATGGAGGGGGCTACTTCTCACCTCTGCTATAGCTCTTCTTGCATGTGGACCTTGAGACTAGTCTCCTTTTACTAGTTACTAGGACTATAAGCATTTGTCCTGGAATAGGAACTGAGCTCCTGAGATGGCTGACCTTCCTTTCACTTCAGAGAAACTTTCCTTCTTTTCCTCTTCACTCCTTAGTGGACACCCCTCCTAGATTGTTAAACACATCTATCCCAGAATCTTCTTTTTTTTTTTTTAAGATTTTATTTATTTATGTGACAGAGAGACAGCCAGCGAGAGAGGGAACACAGCAGGGGGAGTGGGAGAGGAAGAAGCAGGCTCATAGCGGAGGAGCCTGATGTGGGACTCGATCCCGAAACGCCAGGATCACGCCCTGAGCGGAAGGCAGACGCTTTAATGACTGCGCTACCCAGGCGCCCCTATCCCAGAATCTTCTGCACAAGAACTTATCCTACTGTACCCCAGGCCTTTTTTGAAGATTCTGTAATTTGTCCCCACCATCTCACTGAACTAGAGGATGATTCTGGACATACCCCCCCCCCCCCTTTTTTGCTTCATTTCAGCAATGGGGGATGAGAGGTGTCTGCTTCACCAATTTCACCAGTTTAACTTCTTTGTCCTTCTTTTTTGTTCTTATTAGCTACTTAAAGATTTAGTGATAAGTTTATTTACATCTGGAGAACGAGGCTACTTCTCTGTGTAAAAATGATCTGGCACTCTCTTGGGACTTGATATAGGAAAATTTAAAAAGTAAAATACATGACCCTTGAGTATAAAATGCTTCTAACCTAGTTAAAGAAGGAACTTGTTTATGTTAAATAATGTGTGAGTGAAAGAGTATTTCATTTTAGCATTATGTATTGTTAAATTAATTACATAAGGAGGCTATTAGTCTGAGATAGCTCTAATGCCTGGTGGCCTATATAAGCAAACCAAAACGTAAGCCTGTAAGTGCCTCAAGGTCATGACAGTGAAACCTGAGGACAACCAATCACAAACAGCCAACTTGGCTTCAAGACAGAGCCAATGAATAATTTCCTTACTTGGCTTCTGCCTTTTCTCTGTAAAAGTTCGTCACTGAGCTTCTGTTGGTAGAGCACACCTAACCACTTTTGGTTTGGTGCTGCCCTACTGGAATTGAGTTTTGCTCATATAAACTCTTAAAATTTTTACTATGCCTCGGGTTATCTTTTGGCAGTTTATATCAGTAAACTCTATGTCATATTGTTTAGACAGTTGAAAAATTGGGTAGTCATTGATTGGGTACAAACTGCATAGTGCTTGATTTTATTTTATTTATTTTATTTTATTTTTTAATGATTTTTTATTATATTATGTTAGTCACCATACAGTACATCCCTGGCTTTTGATGTAAAGTTCGATGATTCATTAGTTGCATATAACACCCAGTGCACTTTGCAATAAGTGCCCTCCTTACTACCCATCACCAGCCTATCCCATTCCCCCACCCCCCTCCCATCTGAAGCCCTCAGTTTGTTTCTCAGAGTCCATAGTCTCTCATGTAGTGCTTGATTTTATTAATAAGGTGAATAAGCCTCAATGAAGTGTTGAAGAAAGAGACTGCATTCTCTCTCATCCTCTGGGATGGGAAAGGACAATAGTTAAAGTTACTGATAAGACTTCAGAAGAAATATGGAAATAGAACATTTTTGCTTTGTAGGGCTACAGGATATGTACTGAGAGAAGGACGTCACCAAGATGGCGGCATAGGTCGTTCCTGACTTCACTTCCCCTCACAAGAACAATGACTAATGACTGTCCATGAACAAGGTAGCAGCCTAGAACATGAAGGTGAAGCTGAAGCATCTGCTTGTACCACAGAGACCAAGAAGGACGACATTAGAAAGGTAAGAGAAGCAGCGACACGCTGACCATATTGTCCCTCCCCCAGGCCACCAGAGATTAACATCATAAACACTCACGGGTAATGGAAATATGTAGTCAAAGTTAGATCGTGTGATACGGTAATGGCGGTGCGTAATTTGCTTACATTCATGATGTAGTAAAAATAACCGTGACTACAAGAATCTGTTATTAGTTACACCATATTAAAAATATGTAGATTTTAACAGCAATAACCTAAAATGTGAGGGGGAGGAGAAATAAAATATAGTTTAGGAATTCTATTGAATTGAAATTTAAGTTGTTATCAGCTTAAAATAGGGTGTTACAATTTTAAGATATTTTATGTACGGAGACAAACTTCCCAAGTCCATACGTGGATACAGACCAGCTAAGTACTTAGTGACGTTGTTTTCTCCAGTTTCTATGAGAATTTCCAAGAGCTCAGTGAAAGTCGAAAATGTGACAGTATCATCTAAGTTCAGATCCTTGATCTGCATTGTGTGGAAATCACAGGCTGTGCGTCAGGGTGCTTCCATTGAAAGGCAAAGGCAACCGTTTTTGTTAGCCTTCTGTGGCTCCCCAAATATGTTCCAGAAAATGGCCTCTCTTATAAGGATACTTGACTTTTGGTACACCTCCTCTGCAGGGAGACCCACACGTGTCATCTGTTAAACTCCTCCTCATGGCTTTGTTGTTGCCTGAAGCACTGTGCCAAAGAGGAATTTCTCTTCCTCTTTCCTCCAGATGTACAAGTTTGCATGTGTTGTGTTGTTCTTTAGCAACAATCAGCAAAGCTTGTGGGAAAAGAGAGTGTCTCCAAGAACAGGAAAGAGAAGTGTGAGAAAAAGCAGCTGTCATCACACTCCTAGCCTTTCTGAACCATTAATTTAGTTGTAGATTTCTCCAGAACAACTCCCTTCTCTATCCCTGCTCTACTCACTCATGGGAGAACAAAAGGTCAGCATTTTCTGTGAACACATCATGCATTTTGAGTTGGGCAGGACTAGCTTTCATACAAAACAGCTGAAATAGGGAATTCCAGCTCACGTTCTTTACCACCAGAGCCATCTGTCTCCGCTTCAGCCTGGGCGGCTTCTGGCCCTGGCCCCTTCCTCCCTTTATTTCCTGAGGCCCCGTCCTTTGCTCTTGCTGGTGCCAAGCAGTGCTGCCCGGGCTCTGGTGCAGTGGATGGTTTGGGTTGAACTGGATGCTGCTGCTTGATCTCATTCCCTGCCCTGGTCTTGCCCCCTCCCTGAGTGTCTTCACCCCCGACATCCCCACATGAACTTGTCTGTTATCAGCTCTCTATCCTCTGTTACCTGGATCCTGCTCCTCAATTCACAGCCTGGACCCGTGACCCCTGAGGACTCCCAGGACTGACCGTGCACACCCCAGGATTCTGTGTGTCCAGTTCCAATATCTATGTGTTGATGACACTTCCCTCCCTCCCCTGAGCACTCCCTACCTCATGCACTGCTTCCCCTGTTGCCTCCGTACAGGTGATCCTCTCTTCTGAGCTCAAGTCCTGTCTTTCCAGCATCTTCTTGGATATCTTCTGGGTGCCCACTATTCCCTCATCTGTAGTGTCTTCCCAGCCACCTTGCCTTTCCTCACTCCCATGTTCCATTGCAGCATTGGCCCTCTCTTAGGTCTTGGGGCCTTTGCCCCATAGCTTCCCCTTCCTAGGGTGCCTGCCCTGTCCCAGCCACATTCTGTGCATGGCTCCTCATCCTTCTGGGCTCCTGCACAGAGAATCCACCCCAGACCACCCTCTCTGAGTAGGCCCCTCCTCTATCTCCTCTCCCATCACTGTTAACTTCCACCCTAGCACTTCTCCCCACTTGTGATGTTGGATGTTTTATCTTTTCATTGTCTGTGGTCTGAATTCCTGACCAGATTATAAACTCCATAAGGCAGAGCCCAGGTCTGTTTTATTCAGTGCTAAATACTCTTGAGAGCCATGCCTGGCACAGAGCAAGCGCATGATTATGTGGTGAGTGGATGGATGGGTTTTCCTGCCACCCAGTCCCTGAACTTCAGAGTCATTTTGACTTTTTCCCTTGCTCTCCAAATCCAGCCTCAAGTCTGTGAACTCTCTTGCTTAATTTCAGACCCTCATTTCTGGATTATTATAATTGTCTCCTCTGCTGTCTTTGTGACTCATTACTGCCTGGTGACTTTTATTGAAGCATTTGTCATAACTATCACTTTTCATATTTAAAAATCTTTTACCTGTCTTGTGCCTTAACCTGGCATTTTCTGATTTTGTTTTCTGTCACGTCTCCTGCCATACCCTCTATCTCCTCAGTGTGTGTCTCGGCTGCATCCTTCACACCCTGTTGAGGTACCCGTGCCTGTGTGTTTCTGTCACCTGTGCCTCCCTCTGCTTTCTCCTACCAACTACAAGCCCCCATCCCTGCCCTCAGCTAGAATTAGATCCCATTCTCTCAGAATTCTCTGAAGATTCTATGAAAAGTTCTTTAATGATACATCACCTTCAAACTTATATGTGGTTGTTTGTATACGTGCTGTTTTCCTAAGTGGATTGCAAACTCCTCAATAGAGAGTTCTCTAATTTTTTGCACTTTATTTACTCAGTGCCTAGAGAATCTGAAAATTTGGTATTTGCTGAGTGACTGCACAAATGGTATATAATCTCTAACGCAGACAAGCTAGACTAAGTAGGAACAGAGATGCCAGGTACTGTGAAATGTGGGAGCAGAACAGATAAGGATTCCAGAGTTCAGGACCATGATAGCTCTCCTCTCAAAGGGGGCTTGTCTACTCTGGAGATCTTTCTCTTGAGGTCCAAGGCTTCTCTGCTACCTTCCCCTGTGGACCCTGAACTGGCCATGAGGACCTGAGCTCAGAGGCTGGTGTCAGGGAGAGATCCAGTGCCTGGCTTCATGTCTCCTTCTTTCACCCCCCTGTCTTAGCTTAGAGCTGACAGAGCCAAGTTTGGCTGAGACCAGAATGACCACAGGATAATTGGATGTGGATTGGAATTACCCTCATGGAGGATAGAATAGTTACCAGTTATTCCTTTATCTCTTTTTTCCTCTCTCCTCTTCAGACATTACAGTCTAAGTCCTATCCAAATTATAAAACATGATTTTCTTTTTCATCAGGACTGTTCAAGTAGTTGGTTTCTGAACCCTGGTTGCTCTATTTTTTTTCCCTTGAGGCTCAGGATCCTATATCTGCAGAGTGTATAACAAGGTGGAAAATAGGTTTGTGGCAAGTGCTGGTTCCAGCTCATTGGGTGGAGGCTCCCTGTATAGCCATTTTCTCAAATGACTTGTCATCTCGTATCCAAGTGTCATGATTTGTTATTAATGTCTGCCATGGGTGAAGAAGAAAAGAGTAGGACACGTATGTTCCTTTATTTGGTCAACATGTGATTATTGAGCCCTTCCTATAAGCCAGGCACTTTGCTGATCACTGGGGATAGGAGTCCAAAAGCAAGGAAGGACTCTGCTTTATGTAGCTCTCAGCCTTGGAAGAAGGTAGGTGATTAAGTTATGAGAGTGTAGAATGTCTTATGATAGAGGAAATACAGAGTGCTTGCGAAAAAGAGGGGGAACTTAACCCTTCAAAGTGGTAGTATTATCTCCATTTTACTTATGCAAAAGTTGGGGCTTAGAAAACTATCTTGTCCAGGGTCATGCAACAAGTAAGTTGCAGAATTAGAATTTTATTCAAGATAGACTTACTTCAAAGTTTCCGTTCCTGTGTTATTACTGTGATTTTTCACTTCATATCAAATGTGAGCAATGGTATACTAGAGTCAGCTTGTGCTGTTCATGAGGGGTGATTATACACGTTCAAGAATTTTGCAAGTTTTTGATATTATGATGCACATGAAATAGCCAATGTGGGCGTATTTACACCATAGAAATTGGCACTCACTACAAATCAAGCATTTTTCTTCCCCAAAGAGTTGGTGGTTACACGTTTATCAGCACACTGCAGGATGTGCAATACCCCCACATTCTTTAAAAAAAAAATCACAAAATGTAGTTGGCTTTATAAAGAGGTAAATCCAGTGGGTTTAAACATTTAATAGCATGGAAATCATTTGGGAAGGTGGAGGACTTATTAAAAGGATTTTGAGTCTGTAGATCCGGTCTGAAATTTGCATTTTTTGAAAAGATCAGATGCTGCCAGAAATGAGAGCACACTTGAAATTTTCAAGTCATTTTCCCTTTTTTTCCACACTAATAGTGCCAGAGGAACTCCTTAGGTCAGTATTTCCAACTCTGCCTCCCCATTAGAATCACCTGGGGAGCCAGTACAAAATACCAGTGTGTGGGCTCCGCTCCAGACCCAATTAGATCAGCACCTAATCAAGGAATTTGTGACACATGAACAGTTGTATTTCAGACTTACGGACAAGTTACTTCTCTGTGACTCCTGTTGTCACTCTCCCCACTCCTGAACTTGAACGTCTCTTGTGATTTTCTATTTCAGTGTGATCCTTTTAGGTTGGGTAAATGGGATCGGAAACTTGGGTTTTTGGCTGACGGGTCTTCAGATGGAGAGAATCATACCTGACTAGTTTTATTGTTCCTTAGACATGATTTAGAAGATAAGATTCTGGATCTCCAATCTAAGCCTGTTGCTGTGATGAGATGAAGCTCGTGGAGGTCATGGGTGGGAGGGAGTGTGTTTTGTATGTGGGAGGAATACAAATAATTAGTGGTTAAAGGATGGGCTGTGGTAGATTAAAGATGACCACAAAGCCTTTGATACTCCTCCCACCAAGAGATGGGATCTATTTCCTCTGCCTTTGGGTTTGGGTTGTCTATGACTATTTTGACCAATAGAGAATGACAGACAATATCGGGCCACTTCTGGGCCTAGTGTTTAAAAGCAACGGCCGTCTCCATCCGTTCTTGAGCCCTGAGGTACCTTGTGAGAAAACTATGTAGAGACCCCCTGTGAATGCATGGGAAGAGAGACTGGCTAAGTCCAGACTCCCCTGTTTTCCCATCAGTGAACCAAACAAGTGAGTGAGTCTATTTTCATCCTCCAAACTGCCAGTCCTTTTGCCAGCCCAATACCACCAAGTAGTCCCAGTTCCACATCACATGGAGCAGAAGAATCACCTGATTGAGCCTTACTCACATTCCTGTCCCTCAAAATTGTGAAATCTAATAAAATGGCTACTGTCTTCAGCTACTAAGTTTTGTGAAGGTTTGTCACAGCGTGCTGGATAACCAGAACTCTCCCCCAGGTGATTCTACTGTGCAGGCTCGCCATGCAGAAATCGTTCCCCCTGGGTCGCGACAAATGCTGTTTTCCCCCCAGCCCCTATTCACACGTTATACAACATTTGTTTCATTTTCTACCTAAGTAAACTACTTTTATGCAACAAAAAGTCATCTTATGCATTTCAGGGAAAAAATCCATAACATTCAATGAAGTGTCGTGGACTTTTAAATAAACCAAACCCTAGAATATGAGTCAGGAAACCTTGACTTTATTCCCAGCTTTGATATGACTAGCTCTTACGACCTTGGGTGAGTCATATATCTTTTCCCAGTCTTACTTTTGATATTTGTAAACTGGGGAAGTTAGACTATGTTGTCTCTAAGTTCCCTTTCACTTGTGGGATTTTGTGACAGTGGGTGTAATGATGTGTGGAATAGTAACTATCAATGGACAGATACTATTTTCACAAAAAAACACACCACCCATCAATCTACTCTTGACTCAGTCTGGATTTATACCCACCACCTAGGGGTGAAAAGCTTTGTGTCTACATCGCTAGTAACTTCCTCAGGCACTTAGCTTCCTGAGTATGCATGCCTGTTTTAAATGCGCAAAGTTCAAGAGGAAAGAAAAAATAAATAAAGCTCAATATCCATTCTTTCATTCCATAAAAATCTGTAGATGCTTTGTGTTCAGTGTGATTATGCCAGGCCAAAGACTTTCTGTGCCATTGGCCGTTCTGGTGAAATGAGGGATACAGTAATGAAATTCATGACATGTGAGTCTGGATTTACAATTTGGCAACAAATCCCTCTGTGAGTCCTTAGAACTTACCCACCTCGCCTTAGTGACATGTTAAAAGCTGAAAGAAAGCGTTCTTTGTGTGCAAAGCTGAAATATGCTCCATTCTAAGACTGTAAATATAGTCACTCACTTCCTCCAGCTCCGGTTAAGCCCCGGTGACCTTTTCCAAAGTGTTCTTTTCTGGCCTCCATTAATAGCAGAGAATCTAACCCATGGCCGCTAAAGGTACACATGATAGTTTTGTATCAGTTCTGAAACCTGAAATGGCTATCTCCATGCAAATTGGAACTATTTCTCAGTTCCCGTAGTTTTAAAATTCAGACATGACCTTGTATAGAAGCTCACGTATTCCTGGGAGTTAAAATCAAAGTCAAACTTTTTGCATGCCACAGGGAATCATCAAAAGAATTGTTCCTTCCTCTCATACATCAGACCAAAAGGAGTCCCCAGTAAGAACATTTCTCTTATCTTTCCCTTGGCACAGAAAGTCGTGCCACAAAACATGAACTGCATGCTGTTCACTGCCCTCGGGTAGCAGCTGCTAGAATGCAATATTGCCGTCTGTATTCAAGGGACCTTTTATTCCCAGCTGCATAAGCCAAGCCACAGGACTTGCAAGAATGCTTGGGATGCTTCCTGTGAACTTAGGACACAAAGAGTCTGTGGTGTGGCTCTGAAATGGGAACTGCTAAAGAGAGAAGAGCTGAAAGGGACTTTTATTATGCTAGTAAGGACATTGCTGTTCATGTATAGAGTATGTGTGCATGCAGAAGACAGCTCGTTTGTGTGTGGGTGTGTGTGGCGATGTACATGCTGACATATACATGTGTGTGTATATATACCCAGAGAGAGAGGGACACACACACACACACACACACACACACACACACACACACACACACAACTGAGGTTATTGTTTTCAACATCTAACCCAGAATAATGTTGGAATGGTTCAGTGGGCATTAAGCCATCGTACCTGTGATTGGCCAAGTTCAACAAGGGAACTGTAGAATTAGAGTAGGAGCCCATATTTTTCTTATTAATGGTTAAGCCATTGCCTCAGATAAGGGATTTTCAAAGTTTACCAATAGGAAAATGGTCACTCAAGCTGGAAATCCTTCCAAAATAGGCTCCCTAGTTTCACTCAACATTGAGCAATTTTGGTATACCGGGGGCTCTAAGAGAAGATTTCTATGATACGTTAAAATCTATATGCTTCCAACTCATTCTGTCTCTCCTCAAAGGGCCGTGGAAAGTTACCAGTAACACCACCTGGTGTAGAAAGTGAAAAGCTTGAAACATTTTCTTTTATATTAAAGTCAGAGAAACCATCACACATGTCAAAGGTCTTTGAGATGATTAATGCCTGCATTCATAGCTCCTCTTTCTTAACCAAGGTTGCAGTGAAAAGTGAACTTGAGTTTATAGTTCATGGTCCTTAACTGAAGCATCATAGATTTATGAGTACAGAAATACAGCTGTAATACAAGCAAGACCTTGACTTTCACCTGATGTCCGTGATAGACTCTGTTAGCTATTTTCCTCCTTACCTATTTTTTCCAAATTATAAATGGATTTATGAGCAGTTTAGGGTAAAGGGGACCCTGAGGATGGCTTAATTTTTCTTAATCTCATCTAACTAATAAATAGAGGTCATACACAAGTAGGATGGTTTTTAGGTGTAGTGTGGATTTCTTGGTGAGATTACTTATGTGGAGAGGAAGCAGGCCTTTTGAATGCACCCACTTTGTGGGGGTGCCTATAAACTATGTGATCTGAATAAGGCTTGTACTACGTTACTTCCCTTCCATCACTGGAGGATATCACCAAAGTAAGGTACTTCCTTGTTTAATTTGATAATGGTACTAAATTAAAACAACATGACCTCTTTTGATTTAGGGAATCAAAAGAAGAAAAGATATAGCAGAAAATATTGAAATTAAGATACAGTAATGGCACTTTCATTCAAATTGGTCCAGTTCTTAATGAACCAGCATTGGAAAGACAGAGCACAGCAGAAACGCTGCCTTTGGTAAAGGTGTGACCATAGGTGAATGAAACCCAGCTCCCTTTCTGGACTGACCACATACATATAGATAAAATCTCAGAAGTGGGTCCTCCGGCAGTTAAAGGAGACTTGTGATTTACAAGATCGATTTTTTCCCCCTAAAGAGCTGTTAAATGTGATTAATTCAGAATAAATTTGGGAAAATTCCATTTTCCTTTTGCAAACAGAAAGGTAGAGGAATTCACAATGATCTGGAACACAAAACTGTGAGTCATTCCCCTGCTTTGGCCTTTGTGAATGATGAGTTCAATGACTTTTCCCAGTATGAAGCATGAGTACTAAAGCCTGGAACTCAAACTTAAAGACCCCCAGGGCCCATGTTAATTGTTAACTTCATGATTTCTACACCAAATACACAGCTTGCTCTAAAGCATTTACAAAAGCAGTTTTTATTGACATGGGAAACCTAAAAATAACCATAGCCTTGAATACTCAGATCGCTGAGCCTGGTTAGGACACCAACCAAACTGCAGGAAAGCTTTATTTTGAGTTGTACTATAACACTGAAGACAAAAATAACTGTACACAAATATCATGCACAGGGTTGGTGAATGTGTTTTTTTATGGGGGGAAATAAGGACTAAGAATTCCATGAAGAAATAAAGATTGTTGGCCTAGTCTCAGAGTCTCACTCCTGAAGATTCCCAAAGGAAAAATAATGTCTTTAGAGTGGAACAATCTGTCTGCCACCATCATAACTGAATCACCAAATGCTACCACCCGTAATTATGTAGGGTTGTGTGTACCCCTGGACACGGTACACTGAGAGGGCATAACATAACCTCTATGGTTTTCTGCAAAAAAAAAAAAGTGTGGGGGCGCCTGGGTAGTGCAGTCGTTAAAGCGTCTGCCTTCGGCTCAGGGCGTGATCCCGGCGTTCTGGGGTCAAGCCCCACATCGGGCTCCTCTGTTATGAGCCTGCTTCTTCCTCTCCCACTCCCCCTGCTTGTGTTCCCTCTCTCGCTGGCTGTCTCTATCTCTGTCAAATAAATAAAATCTTTAAAAAAAAAAGTGTGATTATGAAAAAATCATTAGATGAATCAACATTGAGGGACGTTCCACCAAATAACTGGCCAGACTTTAAAAGTGTCCAGGTGATGGAAGACAAAAAAGGGTAAGGAAGTGTCACAGATTAGAGGAGACTTAGATGTAACAACTAAATGCAACACACGTGGAATCCTGGAGTGGATCCTGGACCAGATCTTATTTGAATTTTGCCATTTTCCCACTGGTCTGAATGTTAGTGAGTAGTACTATATGAATGGTAATGTTCTGGTTTGATCATTGTAGTATGGTTATGTAAGATGTGAATGTTAGGGAAGCTGGCTGAAAGTTATCAGGGAACTAGGAACTATTTTTGCAACTTTACTTTTTTTTTTTTTTTAAAGATTTTATTTATTTATTCGACAGAGATAGAGACAGCCAGCGAGAGAGGGAACACAAGCAGGGGGAGTGGGAGAGGAAGAAGCAGGCTCATAGCGGAGGAGCCTGATGTGGGGCTCGATCCCGTAACGCCGGGATCACGCCCTGAGCCGAAGGCAGACGCCTAACCGCTGTGCCACCCAGGTGCCCCATATTTTTGCAACTTTTCTAAACGCATTTCAAAATAAAAAACTGGTTGAAGAGGAATAAGAGGAGACACAACCATTTTTGCCTTTTATTAGAAACCTTTAGAGACCAACTGTTGAATTTTTACAACTGAAAAGATTACCAATCATGTACAGTCATGTTTACTTTAATCCTGATTATATGAAAAACTATTCATACTAAGAGAATACCCTTAAAAAAATGACCCTTACAGATTGGCTAGTTTTTCCTCACCTGGTGAAACACAACTAGAAATAAGAGATAAACCAGAGACAATTTATGCTCATGTCTCACGTTTTATGCACAGAAGTCCTTATACTTTACTTCAAGGAGATGCCCTTAGTCTTAATTCAGAGCCCATTCATTCTTACTTCATACATAGCTCTGGTTCAAGCTCTATCTGGTATTTTAGCTTGTAATAGGTGAGAAGAGAGTAGTACTACCTCTGATCACTACAGAGGCAAATCCATAGTAAGTGGCCCCAGCAATGTGTTCACTAGATCATAAGATTTGTGAAATTTGTGAAGGTAAGATATTTTGGCCACAATTGGTTGGGACTGCCTGTTGCCACTCTGACTTGCCCTCCAGCACCCTTCACTTCCTGTCACACGGCATTGGAGTGGCTGCGGGCATTTTTGAGCTCCAGCTAACTGAAGCGAATTAGGGTTTATTGGGATATATTTGTATATTTTACAGTCACTTCTGTGTATCGTAAGTCATTGGTAGCTGACCCAGAGCAGGAGTGTCTTCCAGGAATACTCCTACTCTCCAACTTGGAGTCTAATTTTGTGTTTGTTATTTTGTATTCTTAAAGAGCTCTCTCCTTCCCGCCTGCTCAGTGGTATGGTCTTCAGCCCCCTACAAATTTGAATCTACTCTTGGCAATGACAGTAATGTTCGAGGGAAGACCTAGTTAGAGATGTTATAACAAGGAATTAAGTAAGGAAAAAAACCCCTATTAATTAATGCAAACAAAAATAAAAAAGCATAGTGCTCTGGGGCTATTTAGTGTGTGGATTAAGATCTAACAAACTTCAGTAGATCCCAAGATTAATATATTGACGCATTTGTGATAATTGATATTAGTTGTAATGATCCTGAGTCATGAAGTAAAGCTTAAACTCTTGAGTATACTCCGTTAAAAAAAATACAGGGAATTATATAATTCATTGAAGGAAGATTTCCTTTTTAAATGTTTAAAGTGTTGATCCTTATGCATCCAAATCTTCAATGATCCAGAAGACATACCTGAAAACAGTCGTTTATTCAATGACTTAGATGGCCTGGGTTTCACTCTAATTTGGTTAGGTAACGCTGGAATGGTGGGTTATGATGCTTACTCTAAACACCAGAGTAGTGTGGTGGACCAATCAGTTGGATCAGATTTCCCGTGATGGTGACCTGAATCTTTCCTGCATGCAATTTTAGCACTTTTCTCATGGAAGAGCTGTGAATGAAGTAGGCCATTCTTAGAAAGTCCTGGATAACTAAGATTTTGCTGAAGATGCTTTGTAGAGGCAGAGTGGTGTCAGAGTGGCTAAAGGTCACACAGATAAACAAATATACTTGTGGGGGGAAAAACCAGACAAAATACGACAAATACTGCAAAATTTCACTTACGTAAAGTATCTAGAGTAGTCAGATTCATAGAGGGAAAGTAGAATGGTGGTTGCCAGGGGCTGAGGGGAGGAGAGAATGGGGAGTTACTATTTAATTGTTACAGAGTTTCACTTCAGAAAGATGTTAAGAGTTCTAGAAGTAGATGGTAGTGATTAGTTGTGCAACAATGTGAACGTACTTAATGCCCCTGAACCATACACTTAAAATGGATAACATGGCAAATTTTATGGTATGTATGTCTTCCCACAATGAGAAAAGTAAAGAAATAAAGCAACAATCAGTTGCCAACGTAAGTCGACTGTGTAATGTGTCAAACAGAGTAAGTCAATAAAATAGGAATTCACTCCTATTCTCCAAGTGAGGAAACTAAGGCCCAGAAAGGTAAAGTAACTTGGTCAAGGTGAGAGAGCAAGTGATACGACCAGGACTCAACACCAGGCAGTAGAATGTCCACATTTTAGAACATCAAAATCTGACAGACAGAGGTCTGATCACCAGTTCTATGCTTGGCATGTAGTAGGTAGCTAGTACATGTTTTTAAAAAATTATTATTCTCAATATGTAGACTGTACATTAGAATTTGGGTTTTTCATTGTTAACTCTTACCCTAAAATTCGGTGATTTTTTCCTTGTGTGTAATTAGGCTCAAAAGAATCAACATGAAACATGCCTGCAGTTGAGGCAACATGGGAAAGAGTTGGTTTTCAGTGATAACTCAGATGAAAAGGCAACCCCTTTTTCCCCTGCAGTGAGCTTATGGACTGGAGTCACCTGAATTGGCTGTTAACGACTTTTTGAGCTGGTCATCCAGCAGGCCTCCACACATATTTGGACTGCATTTTGATGACTCAGGTTTACTGGAAAGTTCTTTGGGGCCATTTAAAAGGGACGCTCTTGAACCACAGAGTTGATCTCAAGCATTCCAGAGCAGAAAAACACAGCAATAAAGGCAGCCTCAGAGTTCCGCCCTGCTCTCCTGTCTTCAGAGTAGGGAAGACAGTCCCCACAGACTCCTGGGCTGGAGGAGGAGACTCAACGTGACAAACTGCAGAGGCAGCCCACCACAAACAGGAGCTCCAAATGGCTAACCTTCCTGAAAACTTGTTTCTCTTGGCCAACCCATGAGGGTGCTTCTCACTAGGCTAAACCTTCAATAAAAGCTAGTTATTTTCTCACAGGGCCGCTAGGAAGACTTTTGAAGTGTTTGAACCCAGGTCTTTCAAATTCTAAACCTCATGCTCTGAACCAATAGCTTTCAGCTTTTTTTTGCATGTCAATTTCCTTTTGATTATCTTAATTCTGAATGGAGGCTTTTCTCCCCAAGCCGGTCATTTACTGAAGAACTCTGTTATGGTGGTAGGGAGTGAGGTGGGGTAGCAGTAATGTTGGTTTAAATATGTTGTTTCAAAAGACTTCTCCATCAAGTGCACTGAATCCTGAGAACATCCCCAGGGGTAAAGCTCTGCTCAGGGATCCAAATTCTCCCTTTCCAGGCAAGCAGCGGGTGCATATGGCTCCAGGGAGGTCTCTAATCTGATGATTTAATACAGGGCTTCTCAGCTCTGCTACTATTAACATTTTGGGTTGGACCATTGTGAGAGAGGTCCTGTATGTTTAAGGTGTTTAGTGGCATCGTTTGCTTCTCCCCATTAGATGCCATAACACACCCTTGATCCCCAGTTGTGACAACTAAAAAAGTTAAAAAGACATTGTTAATTGTCTCCTGGAGGGCAGAATTATCTTTGGTTTGGAACCATGTTTACCAGCAGGCTTGGAGTGAGTGCTGCAAAGGCAGTGTCTGGTCATGCTCCCCCTGCCCTCCGGCTTCCTCTCCTATGCCTCCTGCAAATGTTTGTCTACTCAGTACCAGTCTGGCCTTGCCTTCTGCTCCACAGTCTAGAACAAGACTCAGGGGCACTTCCGGCTCTGCCCAGGTTTCTAGCTCCTGACACTTTAATGAAGAGATCACTGGGCCACTCCATCCACATGGAGACCTCGGTGTCCTGTCAGGGATCTGTAGAGGCCTTATGCCTCTCTGCAGGTCCCAATTTCACTCTCATGGCGTCCATTCCTCAGAGCCTGAGGTCTGGAGTTGTGGCTGTCTTCTGTCTTCTAGTTTCATTGAAGATGCAGAGTTTATGTTTCTGTGTTCTGTTCTTTTAAACTTTGATTTATTTAAGGAAGGGATTTGAACTGAAATATCCCTATTCTGTGGTCTTCACCTGGAGACGTTGATCCAGTTTTACTCCCGGTATCATAGTACTATGAGAGATTGAGAGAGAGAAAGCGAGCCCACGCCAGCACACTAGAGAGAGCAAGAGACTATGAATGTCTAAATGTAACCCAGTATGCTTAGAGCTTTGATATAATCTACCCCTTCTCCTATATTGGTGGTGGAATTAAGCTAAAGAAGGTGCATGGAGGGGCACCTGGGTGGCTCAGTCAGTTGAGTGTCCAACTCTTGGTTTCGGCTCAGGTCATGATCTCGGGTCTGAGATGGAGCCACTGGTAGGGCTCCATGCTCAGCAGGGAGTCTGCTTGAGACTCTCCCTCTACCCCTGTCCCTCCCCCCTGCGTGTGCCTTCTCTTTCTCAAATAAAATAAATACAATCTTTAAGGAAGCTGCATGGAGCTCCTTGTAGAACTATTGAATTTGAAAAAAACTGTAAAAAAATCTTAGTTGCGGGAATAATTTAATAATGTAAAATTGCTTTAGAAAATTACCATAAATATACAGTGATTAAATGTGCCTGATAATTATATAGTACTTAATGACATAATTAATCTTTCGTATCTCTATCCACTCAGATGAATACAGAAACATTCTCTGTTCTCCTTCTGAGCACCTGAAAAGTCAGGGTTCTCGAGGCCCTGCCCTGAGGCAGGTTTGCTATCCTCTCTTTGTGTGAGTGCTCAAAACTTCCCACATCAGACAGCCCACGAGGAGTCACGTCGGTCCAGGTGCAAGAATCATTTTAATTTAGCTTGTTCTGAAAAACACATTAAAGGCTTCTCGTACATTTAGATAACTTGAAAGCATGTGTGGATGGCAGTGACTAATAATTCTGATATTGGCATAAAGTGCTTAGTGCTTTGGTGGGGGGCGGTGACCTAAGTTGGTTATCTCTTCTTCCCTCGGAGTTGTCTTCCCCTCCTTTACTCTCTCTTGTCCTTCTTTCTTTCCCTCCTAATGTTCCCTTTCTCTCCTTTTCCCTCCTCTTTCCTCCTTGCCTTTCTCTTCTCTCCCTTATTCTCTCTTGCTTTCTCTGTCTGACACACACACACACGCACGCGCGCGTGAGCACATGCATGCTTCTATTCCTCTTTTTTCTAAGCCATATCAAGGGTTTCTACACCTTGAGAAAGAATGATCTTAGCAATTGCCAAGTATAGTGCTAATTAATTAGACATCCAGAAAGACTAATCTTGAGACTTGCACATAATAGGCTAAATAGCCTGTGAGGTTTTTTCTGATTGTGATTTCACTCTGGCAAACTCCTAGAGAGCCTCTGGCCTAACTTGCCTCAAGTTTCACTGTCTTCGAGTTAAATATTTATCTCTTCCTCCTCCTGCCCCAGCAAATATTATAAGCTCCCAGGGCAGGAACTATGCCTTTTAAGTTTGTAGCATTCTAGTGACTGCTTAAGAAACATTTGTTGACGTATTTGACATGTTGACTATCCCAGGTCACCTAATTTCTGTGGCTTGTAACTAGACATTGGTGGTCAATTCTCCCTCCTCTGGGCAGCCTCCTGCGGGGTAACTCTATGCCGGGCTGCTGTCGTGTAATCATTTTGGTGTAAAATGTGGTGAAACTTTATGTTTCACCTCAGAAGAACAGCAAGAAAGTGGACAAACTCATGCATCATTTTGTCAGGAAGCCACAGAGTACAAAACAGAAAAATTAGCAGTATCTGGCCTTTAGCCTTGATGCGTTCTGAGCTTGGACTCCTGGTGCAAGCATCTCTGTGGGACTCTGGCTTCCCCATACTAATGAGCTCACGAAAGTACCAGAATGGGATTACCTCCATAGGACTTCAAACTGATGCCTGCTGCCCATAAGCTTTTCTCCCTTCTCCCCACCGCTGGCCTAGGACATTTTACCTCAGAAATAAAGCAGGCTTGTTCTGTTTCAACCAAACTCTCCCAATCTAATGTGTCAAAGATGTTCAAAAATTTGAGCAAAGGCTCTTCTGACTTTGTTTTATCACAGCCAAGACTTCTGGGGAAAATGGCACATACTAGCAAGAAGAGTTTGGAAGAGTCCAAGATACGAATTTTTTTATTCTTCCCCCCAAATCTTTCTATTTATATCCTCTGAGTGTCAAAATGGATGTGACTCAGCTGTGATACACCAAAGGATTAGGCAGCATGTAATTCAACCCTCACTCTCTTAGCATATGGCAAGGTTTGTGGCTGCCAAAAGCTACGCGGACTTTTGCCTCCAAAAATATAACGAACATAAAACCCCGTGTTGCGTGAAACCAAAGGCTGCACCTTCACCAGCCTGTAGTGCTTATGCAGCCCCTTCTGGATGCGGTCAGGCTGAAGCTCTAAGTGACATACGAGTAGTTGGTTTTCCTGTAGGGACTTCACGCCTCACCCTTGTCTCCAAAAGCCTGTCTCGATTTATGACCTCTGTCCCCATCTTTCAAGAGAAACCGTGCAAAAGGTCTCTCTCCCGAAGTTTCTTAGAAGCAGTCTCCCCCTTAGAAAATAAGCAGGGAAGCAATTCTTCAGCATTTTCCAGAATGCCAGAGCCTGCCTTACCTCCCACTAGCAGAGAATAGCGAAGATGGCTGCTTCCATGGAGAAAGCTTTGTGTGGGAAAGTTTAGGGTGGAGCGGGAGGAAAATGTATCATCCCCTTCAAGCCGTGAGTTTTTATCTGACAGAATATTTTTCCTGGTCAGTGCTGGTCCCACCATCAAGGGACTTAATGATAATTTTGTGGCCTTGAGACCCTCTTGAGAGTCTTTCTGAGGACTGCTCGAGACTGGGGAGGGGAGAGGCGCCCTCCAATGTTGACACACCAAGAGTTGTTTGTTGTACAGGGTTGCCATGGTAGGAATTTGGGGTTATGCCTCAATTCAGTTTTTCCTCTCCTGTGTTCCCTGGGCAATCTGTTACAATTCCATTGTGAGCAATATATACGGTCTGTTATTTTGTAAAATGCCAGCCCGCATTTGTGGGGCTGATGAAGAATGGGAGACAGCAAGGGCATTTGAACTCATAGCCCATCTGTGTTAAGATGGGCTACTTCAGAGGCCCTTTCTCCTCTGGGTGGGGATGGCACAGGTGAGGGTTAGAGCCAGCTCCTCTCTGGGCCCTGGCAGAGTCATTGAGCCCTGTTTTCCCTTAGAGTTTTGTTCTCCAGATTTTTAAAAATCTTTCTAAATTGCTTTAGCAAACAACCCTGTGTAACTGCTGGGGTGTGGGGGCATCTCCATGCTTGAGTCCTCTCAGTTGTCAGTGCCACTTTCCATGGATCCCACAGCCTGGTCTGTTCCCATCCAGCCTCAGATGAAGCCGCTTCTCAGAGATGTTCGTTTTAAGTCTTTTTTTTTTTCTCTCTCTCTCTCTAATGCACTGTGCTTGAAAGCTTCAGAGATAATATGATGATCATTGAACCACCTCAGGAGCCTGGAGATAGCTCAACTTTGATTGACTGTTTATTCTTCTGTTTAATGGACCTAGGAAGAAAGTCAGGGTCTGTGGCCATCCAGTTGACCATCAAGCTCAGTGAATCTCTGCACAGGTTTGCGTCCTGCCAGAAGAAGCTGGACTATCGTGTAAAACAGTGAGAGTCTGGACGGTTCCTTCCTTAGGCCCCAGCCTGATAGCATCTCTTTACTTCTGATCTGATCTGTGTATCCCTCCGGCCAGCCTAATTTGTGTGAGGATTGCTGCTGGGCCCCCCAGAGAGCCCTTAGGCCCACCTGCCTCATGGAGAATCATGTGCCAGCTTCCTAGGGCTACAGAGAACTCTCCTCCCTCTGCCCTCTTGTCATCAAAGCCAGAGGTTGGGTCTGGGTTGAGTGGTTTGGGCACTTCCTTTTTTGTGACCTCAAAAATGAGTCCCCTGTGGGCTTTTAGGAAAGCCACGAGTCCATGAGAAGGAGAGTGGGGCAAAAAATCTGCTGAAACGGAAATGAGAGAGTTTTTACAAACAACCAAATCCCCATGATTATAAAATCCTACACTGTTAGAGCTTAAAGGAAACTTAAAGATCAACTAGCCCAATCATCTGGTTTTAAAATTCAGGAAACAGACCCACAAGGATTAAGGGACTTGCTTAAAAAAGATTTTTTGACACCTGCTAACTAACGCCTTCTTAGTGACTCCTTGCAGCCTCAAATATAATAGAGAAAAGGCAAGAAAAGAATATCTTCCCAGGTGACATCATCTCAGGTGCTGTTCGTCTTTGTACCCTCAGCAGCCGGCACAGAGATGGCTCTATACGTGCTTTGTATTGATATGAAGAAGTGCGTATCTAGCAAAGGATCGTCCACTGCTGTGATTTTGCATGTGCCCATAATTAACTCAATAAATATTTATTAAATAATGATTATTATGATAGTGAACAATTGTTACATTTACTATATACCAGATATTGGTAACATATATTCTCATTTACTCTTCACACCGGTCCTGTGCAGTAGGTAACATCACTACCTCCATTTTAGAGGTAAAGGGGCAAGAGCGTTGAGAGGTTTGGTCCTTATCCACTGCCACAGAGCCGAGTAATGGTGTGAATTACTGGAGTCAGACCCAGTCAGGTTGCAGAGCTCAGTCTTAACTTCTGCGTTGTCTCACAGAAATCAGTTGTGTGCCTCACACTGTGCCAGCAGTTATAGAAGATGGTCAGTTTTCCTGAGAAATTTACATTTTTTTCTGGAGAAAAAACAGGATCTGCACAGCAGCAGAGAGTTGAGTCAGGGCAGTGATAGAGGAAGGGATCATGGGAGTGACTGGAATGGTTTTCCCAATGCTCTTGCTTCTCATTTCTGCCTTTGGGAAAATTTACCCTACGAATGAGGAAAGAGTAGAGACGGGCTTGAAGATTGATTAAGAGTCTGCTGGTGCCCAAAGGGAGACTATGAGGAAGCAAAGAATGGAAATGCTATGGCCACAGAGGGGACCAGTGCATCTCTGTACCCATATATGTGGAAGTTGGGGTTGCCTGCATTGGGTTCTGGATCTCATGGTTTTCTGGTCTGTAGCATATCCAAAGAAAGATGAATTGGATGCTCTGGAAGCTGTACAATACAGTTATAACTTTACTTATTCTTCCAGAAATAATTTAGTGAGAATGTACTATATATCCGCTAGTGCCTCAGACCCAGTGGGATTTGTCAACAGGCGATGGTCCTCACCCTCGTGAAGGCTCTAGTGAAGGGGATTACAGTATAGAGGGATAAAACCTCAGACTGGCATGAGGGCAGGCACTATGCCAAATCCCAAAAATATTAAGATGATTATGGAACATTCCCTGAAGGAAAAGACTGAGGCTCTTTGCCTGGGAGAAGACAGACAAAGGGAGGAAATGATAGCTGACATCTTGGAGAGAAGGGCCATCTTGGCGAAGTAAGCCATGAGCCTGTGGTTCCTGGGAAAGCATGGGCAGGGAGGGAGGGCAGGCACTGGTCATTGATGTAGAACTGGAAATTCCACACTGCCTGTGAAGAAGTACTTTTGAAAAAGGTAGTTGGCTCCTCCAATGTGTTTTTTCCTTTTCTTTTTTTAAATATTCTGTCCCCATATGACTAGGCAAATGGGGTCAGAGATCCAGGACTTACAAGGAGGGTGGAAAGGAATTTTTGCAGCTTCTAACTCATTGCATTTCCCCCGATATGGAGCAGTGAAGTATGAATGAACCGAGTGCCCACAGGGATTGTAGGGAACAACTGCAAAGCCACGCTGGGGCATGGGGAGAAGCCGAGGAACTTGTAAAACTGTGCTTGAACTTCTTAGGCTCAGAATTCTGATAGGTCCCTGATGTCCTTGGAAATCACATAGATTGTGTTCTAGAATAGCCTCACCCCCTTGAAACTCTGAATTAGCTTTCTCACTTTGCTGTCTCTCCAGCTTACAGAGATGGGTGTTCCTCTGTGTAATCCAGTGCACAGGCTTGAACACCAGGAAGAAGTCATACTTATTGGATGCAGATACTAAAGACTTTCCATTATTTTCTATCAGCTGAACATTCCAGAACGTCCACGTAAACCTCTAGGCCTGGAGTACCTCTCCACAGATTGTGCCCTACATTCTGGGTACCATGGTGGAACTGCATTGACTTAGAGGTAGGGCCTTTTCCTCATTTGAACAGAGGATCCTATAGCTAGCTGCCCTGCATCCCCATTCCCCAGCTGTCTAAATCCTACTCATCTGTCAGGATCCAAATCCAGTTATATGCCACTTATTCCGTTCACCACCCCTCAGTGCTACCACTATCATGCAGAATTAACTGCTCCTTCCTTAGCTTTCTTAGAACACCTTATTTATAACTCTATTACAATTCTTATCACAGCCAAAAATTGTTTTATTATTGCTTTGAGGGCTTATAATACCAGGTTGACAGTTATGTCCTGCTTCAAGATACTACTCCCCTGTCTTTTCTGGCTTCCAATATTGTTGTGGGGAGGCTAGCTTCATTCTAATTGCTCTTCCTTCATAGGTAATTTGTCTTCTCTCTTTAGATGTTTTTAAGATTCTGTCTCCATTTTGATGTTCATAGTTTCATTATGATGGGATTATTTGCACATTTCCTTTTATTTATTCTTTTTGGGAGTTTTTGGAATTCCCGATGTTTGGAAAATCCTTAGTTATTACCTCTTTATTGCTTTTTCATTTTCCCTCTATTAGCTCCTTCTGGATTTCGAAATAGTTATATGGTAGATGTTCTTATTTTATTCTCAATATGTACTTAACCATTTAAAAATATTTTCATTACTTTATAACTCGGTTGCATTTGAAATATTTACCTCCATATTCTAGTTTACTAATCTGTGCTTAGGTGTGTACATGTCTGTCCAGTTCCACACAGTGAATCTGTGAACTCCTTGAGGTGAGAGACTATATATATTTCATTTTACTCTAGTGTCTGGGACATAGCCAGTGATCAATAAGTGTTTGCTGAAATTAATTGGTTGGCATGTCTGAGGGGTTATCATTGGCTTGGTCTTCCTATTCAATCGAAGGTATAAATACATGCTGAAATACAAATTAGTTACCTGCTGGCAAAGAAAGAGGGACCGTGAGGGCTCACCGCTTACAATAATGACCCATGGGACCGGTTGCTCTATACTGCTCTGTCTGTAAAGGGCAGGTTCGGCCAGGCAGGAGCACATAGCAGGCTTGCCTACCAACCATGGCCAAGTCAGGCTCTCTTTTTCAAACACAGCTCCCAAATATCATCCTGCTTATGCAATAAAATTGGGGCAGGAAATGAGACATAATGCCGAGTTACAAGTCTCGGGAAAAGCCACTTTTGAATTGGGTTACCTCACCCAGTTTGATGTAGGTATAATCTTGACATTCTGTCCCGCTTAGAAGAAATACATGAAGGAAGGTTACCATCCAGAAAAAGGAGTTCAGTAAGTCTCAGAAGGCTTGTTCAGACTAGTCACGGTATCTCATCCCAGGAAGCAGGTAAGTGGGACAAGGGTAGGCCAACAGAGTATGCAGTCTGCCCGTAGAAATCCCTGCTGCTGTGGTTAATCAGAGCAGTCCATCTTTTAAGTCTCATTAGAAGGCAGAGTCGTCCATGCCATCTTTCTGGAACAGATGTCCGCCCCTCAGTTGCTGTACCCAGCTGTTGGTGACCGCAGTCATGCACAGGCAGGGTCACAGTACAGAAAAGATATGCATGACTTCAGAGGGAGTTTCCCAGACTGTTTTTGGCAAGGGGGTTAGGGAGAGTGGGAAGGGTGAGTCTCTCCCTGTGGCATTCAGTGCTTGGCATCTGGCCGTTCTTCAGGGGGAGGTTCTCGTGGAGAAAAACAAATATCCCTCTTCAGGGCAGTTCTACCAAAGGGCGTGTGGCGGTGCCTGCTGATTTTGAGATTCCACCCAATGAAAAAGGCATTTCAGAATACAAGGAACTTTTCCCTCACAGCTGCTGTGATGATCAGGCGAAGGCACGTCTTCTCCTGTTTGTCAGTGCTGCTGTAGAACCGTTCCAGAGCCACAGAGACATTGCTGGCCCTCTCTTCCAGAGCAGGCCATCTGACTCTGTAGTCCCTGATCTGGAATCCATTGTCAGTGCTGCTGTAGAACCGTTCCAGAGCCACATAGACATTGCTGGCCCTCTCTTCCAGAGCAGGCCATCTGACTCTGTAGTCCCTGATCTGGAATCCATTGTCAGTGCTGCTGTAGAACCATTCCAGAGCCACAGAGACATTGCTGGCCCTCTCTTCCAGAGCAGGCCATCTGACTCTGTAGTCCCTGATCTGGAATCCGTTGTCAGTGCTGCTGTAGAACCGTTCCAGAGCCACAGAGACATTGCTGGCCCTCTCTTCCAGAGCAGGCCATCTGACTCTGTAATCCCTGATCTGGAATCCGTTGTCAGTGCTGCTGTAGAACCGTTCCAGAGCCACAGAGACATTGCTGGCCCTCTCTTCCAGAGCAGGCCATCTGACTCTGTAGTCCCTGATCTGGAATCCGGACTTGGGCATGCTCAGTGGTACACACAGCGATCTGCCCAAATGTCATCAAATTATTGTAGAGTAAGTTGAATTAACTTTACTATTATTGCAAGATACATATTAAAAAGCACATTGTAGAGGTGTCTAATAGAGACAGACATTGTAGGATGATTGTCAAAGCCTGGAATTTAGGGACAATAACAGAATGCAATCCAAGTAAAACATAAAACCACAGCTGGATGAGTCTTCAGGCCCCAGGGGAGCCCCCAGCTCTCAGGTCAGCACAGAGGAACAGATGGCAATACCAGTAGGTCCAATTTTGATTTCCTCTGCCTGGAAATCTTTTGCTTTATCTCAGCCGGGGATTTCAGCTATTCCGGATGGCAGCGATTTTCATCTGGGCCTGTGGTGAAAAATAAACTGATTCTGAACAATTAAAATTCATCAGGCTGTTAACACTTAAGATGTAGAAAGCTCTTGATATGTCTTTGTGCATGTGATTATTGTCTGTTTGGGGTGAAAACAATCATACCTGTGGTGAAAATTCAGTATACTTATAAACTTAAATCTCTCATGCCAAGGCCTTGTGACTTATTGTCCCAGAGGTGAGGTTAGGAATTAAATAAGATAGCAGTGGTGACAGCACAAGTTTGGAGATGCAGTGTCACTACCATCTTTTCTTATAGCTCTTTGGGAGAAAAGATATGGAAGGAAATTTGAGATGAAGTTTTTTGAATTTCAAAAATTGAACTAGAAACTATGGTATAATGATTTTGATATTAATAGAAATCTAGAAAGACAGAAAACGAGAGAAGTCACTGGCCATGATCGACTTCTTGTTCACCCTCAATGTTCTAGGACAACCAATGCTGTCTCTGACCATTTCTTCACTCTTCAAGCAGAAGCAACCATCTGCCTGCTTTAGACAGCGTGTGGCAGCTCCCCCAGATGAAGGCCAACCAAAAAATTCCCCCAACATCTCTTTGGGCACAAGTAAGGAAACTGACCCTGGGGTGACAGCTCCGTCCAGGGTCCGGGAGTGATGTAGGCTGAGAGTGAATGTGAAGATGGTGAGCAAGTGCCCTTTCTAATGAGGTCAGTACCACAGAAAAACATGAACCTAATGTTTCCAGATATTTAGACTTCTTAAGAGATTCCAAAACTTTATATTTATATATGAGGTCTCCTAATTTTTAAACACTGATATTTTTCAAAAAATAACCATCATGTGGTCCAAATAAACCATGTGACAGTGGACTGGAGCTGACCTTCTGGCCACCAGTTTGTACCCCAAATGGAAACGTTCCATGAATTATTGTCTACCTTGTGCCGGGCATTGTCCTAGATACTATAGACATCAAGGTGAGGGGAGCCCTGGATCTGCCCCTGGGAAGTTCACAACCCAGAGGGGAAGAAAGACTGAGGTGTGAATCCATCATCGGGGTGCACTGTGGAGAGCGATCTGGATGTGCAGGGGAGAGACAGCTAGCTTATGTGTGGAGCGTGAACCAGACTGAGAAGGGACAGTCAAAGAAGTGTAAGGAGAACAGACCAGATGTGTAGTCTTGGAAGCCAAGTGAGTAGAGAGTGTTTTAAGGCATGAGCCATCATCGGGGTCATGAGCAAGACATGTCCAGGACCATAATGAGAAAGGGCTGCCTCTTCGTTGTTGACCTTCACTTAAACCTTCTTAGCGGTTTCATGGGTAGAGGCCATGGTACTCCTGGGGAAGAGTAGATGAGAAATTGGAGACAGTGAGGACAGTCTCACCACCTGAGAAACTTGAGGAAAAGGGAACAAGAGAGGTAACGCAATAGCCAGAAGACCATGTATGGTCAAGGGGGAGCTATTTTCTTTAAGATGGGTGAGAACTGAATAAACCTACAAAGTTTATAACTTACAAAGTAAGCTTATAAGGCTTATAAACTGAGAAGGAAAATTTGGTAAAAAGAGGAAAATTAAAGATACAATGACCAAGAGAAGTAATTAATGGATCAGGGCCCATGGAGAGATGAAATGCTAAAGCCATTGGCCATTGGTCTTCAGCGGGGGAGGGAGGGACACCACGCCCTCTGGGACTCTGGGAGGGAGGGCAGGTTAGAATAGTGCTGAAGGCAAGGAGGAGTGACAGCCTGGAAATGGGAAGGCATAAAATAGAGTCGTGGTTAATGTCAGCAAGAAGAGAGTAAAAAATGAAGTATCAAAGGAAATGATGGTCACGCCGAAGACCTACCTGAGCCACTACTTTGAAGAAGAATGATGCTAGTCTAAAGATTCAGAGTATTTTCAGATAACAGTGGACATACAGTTTTTGGAAAGCTTCAGTAAACAGATATTCCAGAAGTGACTGACTACATGCTATTTGACTGAAAGGATTATCCAGCCATTCCCATTAGCACTAAAGGATCTGAGTCCAATTCAAACAGCACACATGCACACTGTTAGACACTGGATGTTTGCGTCCTCCCCTGTATGTTGAAGCCTCATCCCCAGTGTGATGGTATGAGGAGGTGGGGCCTTTAGGAGTTGCTTACGTCATGAGGGGGAGTCCTCTTGAATGAGACTAGTGCCTTTATGAAAGAGACCCCGAGGAGCTCCCTTGTCCCTTCCATCATGTGAGGTCACGGGACAAAGACACACATCTAGGAAATGGTCCTTCTCTAGACACAGAATCTTCTGGAGCCATGATCCTGGACTTCTCAGGCTCCAAAACTGTGAGAAGTAAATGGCTACCATTTATACGCCTCCCAGTCTGTGATATTTTTGTATAGCAGCCCAACAGAATGAAGCAGATACATACACACAAACACATACTCACGCACGTACACACACACCCCCATACACCCCCACATACCCCTGTGCCTTGTACATAAACAATTTACACAACTTCCTGGGGCTCCAAGACAGGGGTTAAAATCTCTGAAAGTATTGCGTTCAGATCCAGTCAGGCTGAAGAAAAGTTTCTGCTAGGTGGGTGGCCAGCGCAAAAGTATAGAAAAGTAAAGTAAAAGAATGTTTTCCAATTAAACTTGTGTATTCAGTGAGGGTGAGCTTAGAAAGCATTGAGGAGTCATTCAAAGCCAGTCTTGAGACACATGCTTTAAGAGGAAATTACCATAGGCAATGAAGCAGGGCTGTGCTCCTTGCCAGTCTGTGGGTGAAGCCACAGCAACGTGGAGCCTATGAGAGAGAGCCTGCGTCCCACGGGCCGCCAGCGGGGAGGTCTCCCCACTGCCTCGGTGAGTCATCCTTGCTCACAGCCTGATGTCTCCCCTGGCACAGGGAAATGCCATGGCATTTTATTAGTTCCCTTAGTTTTGATCAATGACTAGGAGCCACGTAGATGCTGCTTTCCAGGGTATGTATTTTACCTTCTGTTTTTTTCCCTTCATTTTTAAAGTAATTTTTTTTTCTGATATAAAAGCAGTAGATGCCCTTTGTAGACATTTTGGCCAATGCAGAAAAATAGAATTAAGACCAAAATGTCAACTCTATGTCAAGTAGTGTTCACATTTTGGCATATCTCCATCTTGTCTTTCCACTGTGGTTTTCAGGATGAAGAGAACTGATCTCTTTCTTTCTGAGAAAAGCCAATAATTCCAGGACAGGAAAAACTTCCTGGCAGAGGTACCAAAAGATCTGGGTTCTAATCCCGACTCCACCACTGAGTAGTTTGTGGTCTTGGCGGCTGCCAGCCCTTCCGAGGCTGCTTTCTGGTTAGGAGATGATCGCATCGATCGGCCAACCTCTAGGGCCTATTCTAGCTGGGGCCTGTGAAGTTCTGACTCCCAGAAAGATGTGCTTTTGGACACAAATTCTTCGTGAGAAGGAATAGCTCTCACTCAGACATCCTCAGTCTTCTGAAACTAGGAGGGACTTCAGAGAAGGGCTTTTTGAAGTGAGGTGGCTACTTTCCTATCCTTTTGTTAAATTAGAGAAATTAAAAGAAAAAAAAGGCACTGAATAAGGACGCATTTCCATGCAGGGCATATGTCAGAGAATCTCTAAGGACAGAAGGTTTACGATTATCCACAGAACTGGGAAAAGCCAATGTCCTACTTCATTCTAGTTGGCAATTGGATTTTAAAAAATTAGCCTATTAACTAAATCTGGCTCAGAATTTCTCAAACCTTGTCCTCAGAATGGATAGGCATACTCTAGAAAAAGAGAGCAGTGGTCAGGTAAGTTTAGAAAAGGTTAGGTAAAATCAAATTTAATGGGTTTCTTTACATCTTAGAACTTGAAATAACTTAAATGCACTGGAAATACCAAGGGGGGGGGATACAGAGGCTGCATTCTAAGCTAATGGGATCATGAGCTATTTTGTCAAGGCACACTAATTCACATCCCAAGATGCTAGTCTTCTGTAGAACCCAGCTTGAGTCATACTGTTCTAGCTCCTTCTACCAGTCCCCAAAGATGTGCTTTTTTAAGGCACTATCATGGATCTTTTAATAATGATGCCTGACTGCTCTGGTCATTGTGATGATATCCTGAGCTGAATTTTTAAAACCCATAACCTTCTTGAGCCTGTATACCATGTTTTATAAGTTTTATAAATTCTTGCATTGCATTTGCAGGACAGTTTTAATTTTCTCAAATGCCTAGGAGAGGTAGCCTGCGTCTGACACTACACCAGCATTCTTAGCTCTGAGTTCTACCTCTGTTCATCTATACGATCTTGATGGCTTAACTTCTTTAAAGAAGGTCAGGCGATTTAGCTGGGGTCCAGGGGCAGGGAACACCAGGAAGAGAACTGCTACAGGAACTGGCAGGCTCAGTGTTGAGATTCACAGACTTTGTGGGAGTTAGAGGAAAAGCAAAGTTCTGGGCATCCCGGCAATGAGAGGAGAATGTAAAGGGACAGGGAGAGGAATTGGAGCTCTCCGTTGCCACCATTGGGCCCCTTTCTAGGGGCCAGGTCAATGCAAAGATGGAAAAGGTGAAGGGTAGGATCCGCAGAGGCCTCCTCTTTGGGGGAAGGATTAGGAATCAAAATTCAGGAGAGACCTTGGGCCTGGGCCTGATCTGCTTGTCCTTGTCTGGAATAGCAGGAAACAGGCTGGTGCGGTGGGTACACTGTGCCTGCAGACCTATAACTAAGGATCAGGGAGGGAGGCCGTTCCTTGGTAAAAAGTTTTAGAAGCACTGGATTCACAGGGGCTCTGGATATGAGTTTATTTCCGCCTGGCTCACCATCTTAGGGGAATATTTCTTTAGAGATTGCATAAGCCATTCCTGGGTAAGGTCTGAGTCTAGTCTGAAGTGGAATCATGTTATTATTAACATGACATGCTTAACAACAACATATACATATATATATGTATGTATATATATGTGTGTGTGTGTGTGTGTATATTTATTTATTTATTTTTTAATCAAAAGTGTCTTTATCAAGCGCCTTTTGGGATGTAAGTGATAGAAAAAAGAGGCTTCCATGAGTAACTAGCAAAAATAAAAATTATTCTTTCCTCTCCCTCTTCCTTCTCCAGCCTCTCTTCCTGTCCTGTTGTCTCCTTCCTGCCTTGGGCCATGAACTCACTTCCTACTTTTCTAACTCTGGGGAGAACTGTCTGGTATTTTCCAGGGATGTTGACTCAGTTTCATGTCATTTGCTGTTATCCAGACTTTCTGGTTGATCTTAGCCCCTAGATAACCAGACATTCTGGCTTTCTCAAAGGACATCAGTTTCCAGAGGGCCCATGAATTCAGATACAAATGCACCCAAGGCTTTGCTAATTCCAATCTATGAGAAAAAAATGTCTGAACTGAGGCATCATGTATGTCTCAATTACAAAATATTTGTAAAAAAAACTTTTACGTTTAAATATAGTTCAAACTGAATAAATGTGATAGTACAAAACACTAGAATGTAGTGGAAATAGAAAACAATCTGGACCAGGGGTCTGGAGCTTCATAGGTTCCTCTCTGCCTCTGACGAGGTGTGATCTGGGGCAAGTCACTTCACCTCTCTGGACTGCTGTTCTCCAGCTACCTCTCCCTGCAATGAAAAGAGCCATTCAGACCCTGTATAATGTTCCTCCACTTTAAAATAGCAGTTGCCTGCAAAAACTGCAAAAATGAACTACCTCAGCCCCTTTGCAACTTCCACATATTTAAGAGTTTTTATTATAATGATGATTGAAAACCTTCGGATAAAAATCTTTAAAACAAATTAAAAAAAAAAGAAAATCTTCAGACACACACACACACACACACACACACACAAAAGACTATAAATCCCCCAAGTGTACGATGACTAGAAAAAAAAAAACCTGATAGAAAGGTGGGTGTTGTGGTGGACAAAGCATTTTTATAAAAAGCAGATTTGGGAAGCTACAAGTCCTGTGATTCCAGGTCTTTTGCTTTGTACTACGTCTATGAGAGCATTTTGGGAATGGTGTTATTTTCCATTTGAGGCTGTTGATATGGCAAAGAGTCAAAGAGATGTACCTCACTTTCTACCCTGCAGATAGGCTTTCGAAACATCCATCATTCTTAAACAGCACAACTGAATTGTGCTTTATAAGACGCCCTGGTCCTCCGGTGGGTCCCAGGTGTGGGGAGTTGGAAAGGTCCTACCATAGCCCCTCCAATGAAGGGCTTAATCTGTGAATAAAAAAATAACCTTCATGGGAGCATGAAGAGCAAAAGGGCTGATTTATAAAAAGCCTGAGTGCCTTAACATAGAACAAATGTTTATTAATGTAGAACAAATGGATGAAATCTGGAATATTTAGTGAATCATGGACTCCTGTATAGAAGAGGACCTTGAGAACTCAGTTTGTGCTTGCTCTGAGATATGCTTGGCTTCTAACATGATTATTTGTTTAGTAACCTTTCTAAGGTACCTTGGAATGTGGGCCAGATAAAGTAGGTAAAAAGCAGACTTGCATTCCATATGAATAACTTGAGTCCTTTGTTTCTGAAATTCAGCTGTTCACTCTTTGACCTGTTTTGTTTCCTATGTTGTAATTTTTAATAATTTTTGAAGAGGGAAGAGAGTTATATTGTTATGATATGAGCAATCAATACCAGTAATTAATTGTCCCTCTTTCTTGCAGGGCCCCTTTGCCATCTCCCCTTCCCTGCTCTAATCTCTTATCTGTCCAGGGAAATGTTTGCCAAATGACTGATTAGACTTTCACAGTAAATTGCATTTTTTGGAGATGATCCTGATAGCATTTTCACAGCTTCCATAGAAGGTTCTGAGATTATATATCTTATCTTCAAGCTGTTTGGTGTCTTTAGTCTAAAATGCATGCTATCTCTCGGGCTTTTTGGTGTGTTTTAAATGAGTAAATCCTTTGAAGTTTGGCAGACAGTTTTTCCTGGTCTTTCTAAACTCAGTCAATACCACAGTACTATCTTTCCAGACCATTAGTGATGCAATTCCAGAACCAATTGGATGATTGATTATTTATAATTAGGAAAACTAAAAGATAAACAAGGTGAAGAAAAAAGAACTGAAAGGGAACCTGCACTGTGTTCTAGTCTGAATCCTGACTTTTTTGGTTATACTGGTGTTAGGGTGAGCAAAGGGTAGATTGTATAGTGTCCAGATTTTCCCTGAGCAACCATCCCCCTGGTATGCCTTCTGATTCCCAAGCCTTGATGTACTCTTGGTCTTTTTCATGAGAAGTATGCAGCTGTTTAAGCAGCACAGAGGGATGGCAATGGAAACGAGGGGAGTGTCTTACTGAGACACTCAAGCTCACTGGTTTTGAGATCATGGCTGTGATTTTGTGGCTTGGGCTGCCAGAGAGAATGAGAGAGCTTGAATTAGCAGGGATGGCAGAGGTCTTCTATTAACACCCCAGCCCAGCCCTTCCCCATCATCTCTGTCAGGTCATGGAGTAACTGGAGTACAAAAGGCGGTGCAGGAAACACTGAATGGTGCTAGTAACTGGTTGAAGGGTTTTCCCCTCACATTGACCCTTCTATCTATTTACCTACAACCGAAATCCATTGGTTTTCCTTTGGTCTCTAAAGCAACAAAGAGCAAACATTACTCTCTCTGAAAATCCTGCCTTGTCCTCATATTCTGTTATTTTATTTTTTGGAGCTTCCTATAATCTCTCAAAGATGACAGTCAGTGACTCTGAAATTCCTTTTAGGCCCTGGAATCCAATTCATACAGGTTTGGATTGTTGAAGCCACTAGCTCCTTGCCGATCTTGAACTGGAATTCCCTCTTTGCATCGTTCTGCCCTCTTCAGATTGAACACTGGGTTCCCTTGTGGAATAGAAAAGTCAAATGGGCACTTCTCCTTTCTCTCTTCCCTCCATGAACACTGCACCCACTTCCCAAGCACAGTCCGTTGCTTTTCTCCTTGTTTCAGACATACCTTAAAAAAGCAGTTGTCGACTCCAGTATTTTTATAAGTCTCACCTAATGCTGCTCTTTAGCTTTCCTGACACTATTCTAAAAAGTTCTTGCTAAATGGCATAAAATGGTACTTGGGAGGAGCTTAACTGCTCTTGTTCTTCTGTTAATTTAACATCCTAATATTTTCACTTGATGTTATATCATGAGAATCTCTCCAAGTCATCAAATTCATTCATATGTACTGTGTTCCTCCACTACCTCTGCATTTACTGAGTAGGTACTATGTGCCAGAAACCATCCTAAGTGTTGAAGAGGTGTTGGAGAAGACAAGAGAAACAGAGCTGAGTATTGGAAGACATTAAATAATTACACAGGTATTTGATTTATCATAGTAGTGAGTGACACAAAGGAGCACACGTGGACCATGAGAGGCATACGTGGGGGACCTTGGACTAGTCTGTGACATAGGAGAAACTTCTCTGGGCAGATGGAGCATAGTTCGCCTCATGATTCTTCCTATTTGGGGACTTTATGCATTTCCAATTTTGGCTATTTTTAATAAACCTGCAATTAACACCTCTGTGCATAAGTGATATTATTTCCTTAGGGTAGAGTCATAGACATGTAATTACTGGGTCAAGAATGTGAATATTTTATGGTTCTTGACACATATTATTAAAAAGCTTTCTAGAAGCAGCAATGCAGAGTTTTGTAGCTGGTAAAGGGCCTTGGCCCACCATATATCCAACTACTTTCATGGAAATAATGGGTTAATTTTAAGAAATCAATAAAATTATAGTAAAAGCAGTTGGTATTTTTTCCCTCTTAGATTTATTTATTCATTTTAGAATGAGCGAGTGAGCATGAGTGGGAGGGGCAGAGGGAGAGGAAGAGAAACTCTCTAGCAGACTGCAAGGAGTGCAGAACCCAGTGCAGGGCTCCTGAGATCAGGACCTGAGCTGAAACCAAGAGTCGGACACTCAACTGACTGTACCACCCAGACGCCCTGGTTCATATGTTTCTTGTACGTGCCCTAAACTGATGGTAGTCAAAGTATAGTCATCTGACTGGTATAGGTCCTAGAGATGTTGATTAGTAGCCTGTGATAAGTATAGAAATTGAGAATGAGGGGCGCCTGGGTGGCTCAGTCGTTAAGCCTCTGCCTTCAGCTCGGTGTAATCTCAGGATCCTGGGATTGAGCCCTGCATCGGGCTCCCTGCTCTGCTGGGAGCCTGCTTCTTCCTCTCCCACTCCCCCTGCTTGTGTTCCCTCTCTCACTGGCTCTCTCTCTCTCTCTGTCAAATAAATAAATAAAATCTTTTTTAAAAATTGAGAATGAAACATTTAAAAACCTTTATGGCAATATGATAAAATGGTTTTATGTTAAAAAATTTGGGTGTGTATATTGTATGCTACTTTTTCACTCTATATTTTTCTAGTACTTTGTTATTACTATTATTTTTTTTACAACGGAAGTATTTGTTCATGATAAATGGGGAGGAAACAAGTCCTTCCCCAAACAGTTTGTGTGAAAGCTAGTGGAACCCCCTTGATCAAATTTCCTTTTGATAGACCCAAAGTCCCCCAGTGCTATATAATGATTCCCACCCCTCTTCTCATGGGAAACCAACGGGATTAGCAAATTTTGACAACAAACATGTCTATTTAAGTTAAGCCACACAAGATCTATGAATACCTTTCCCAGAAAGATAAAGCACACCTGTTTCAACAATTGGGACATGTATTGTTTAAAGAATTTCTGTGAGAAATTTCTTGGTCCAGGAATTAGAATTGCTTACTGTTTTATTTTTACTCTCTGAATATAGCAAGTACCTAACCATTGAACCTGCCTGTTTTGAGACAGTGAGATTATGATTAGATGCTGCCACTGCCCCTTATCTCTTCCCAGAGGAAGTAATGAACAGAGTCAAATAACTCCCATCTCTGAAGCCCTTTGCAATTGTGTCCATAGAGTCTAGTTTAAAAGCTACTTTGTGTTCTTATCCCCAATAACAGAGATCAGAACTGTTAAGATACTTGAGATGATGAAGAAATCTCACCAGTCAAGGGCTGAAACCAGTGTGGATAATATCTGCATGCCATTTGGCATGGTACTGGATGGAGAATAAAATGAACCACAAGATGATTTTTTGCTGATTTGTCTTAAAAAACAAAAACCAGACTTAGCTCAGAGGAAGGGCTCACCCATAATATTGGTGAGGTCCCCAACATGTGAGAACTGTGTTTTCCTAAAAACTCTGCCTACCACCAATTTGCTGGTCACTGTAAGAATCAACCTTTTTTTTTTTTTTTTGGTCGTTTTGCATTAAAGGAAAACAAGGTGGTAATGACTTGAAGTGTTGACTCTGAAGTCAGACTGCCTGGGTTTAAATCCTAGACTCTATGTTTTAGTAGGTGGTGACCTAGTTTGAGTTGCTTCCCTCTCAGTGCCCCAGCTTTTTCTTCTACCTATTGAAGATAATAACGATAAAGAGAAACTCCATGTAAGGTATCCAACATACACAGCAGGCACTCAATAAATGTTAGCTGTTCCTATTCTTATGATAAATTCATGGAAAGAAATTCTGTTAAAATGAGGAGGGGGAGGGAAGAAAGATTGCAAAGCAATGAAACCCTTGTCACAGACTTTTTCATATGGAATGTTGGAGAGGAGCATAGAATGTGGGCACAGGTGACTTGGGCTCTGGGCTTGGCTGTGCCATTCATTAGGTGTGTGATCCAAACAGTCATGTGATATCACTGAACCTCGGGGTCCTCTTCTCTTTTGTAGGTGGAATGATGTTAATAATACCTGCCTCAGGGGGTGGTCCTGAATGCAAATGAGCTAATGTACAGGTAGGAGACTTGTAACCGTGAGAATGATAGGGGTGTGGATTATCTCACTCAGCAGCTCTTCCTTTGGTATGGCTTCCCGTGGTCATGTGCCTGCTTGAACTGGCTCTTGGAGGAGGTGGAACCTTCCTGAGTTTGGGGCTTCAGGGCTGGGGCTTTCCCCTTCTTCTGGGCTTCTGTGCAGCAATTGTTCATTGAGACCAAATGGGTAGACCCCACCTACCTGGTTCCTGGTATTTGAGAGGCGAGGGTTACTGCTAGATATCAGTGTGTGTGTTTTCTGAATTACTTCATCAGAACAATGCACCCATAGATGAGGAAAAGCTTGGTCTTGGACCATTCTGCATTTGGTCTATCAGTGTAACCTTCTTTGGAAATGGAATTGTGACGACCAATAAGTCAAGTCTCTTTAAATAAATTTTTTTTAAAGATGACTCATTGATGAAGAAACAAACTAAGAACCCAGAGGCCAAGAGTTCCGGTCCCATCTGTGCCATGACTTGTTAGTGACATTGGGCAAGTAGCTTAATCACTTAGTGGCTTCATTTCTTTGTCCATAAAATGTGGTCTGATAGTACTAACCTACCTAGAGTGTTATAGAAATAAAATTAATATTTGCCATTTATATATATTTCAGCTATGCACTGCTTCCAGGATTCCCTGGTTTAGGGCAAATTGGAAACATGAAAAGGATAACTTTTCCTACTACATTTCAACTAGATTCTCCAGAGGTTCTTTTCTTCATGAATTTTCTCAATTCTATTCTGTTAGCTGATTACTAAATAACACTACCCTCTTGACTGAAAGTATTTGTTTCTTCTGCCTCTAAAGGCCATGCTGTTTCCACATTAAAAATAAATGCCCAGAATGAATCCACAGGAAAGGTCCTGGGAGGCTCTAGGGAAACACTGAAACAAGACATGTTGTTGACAGTGCCAGCAGCTCTTAATAATGGCCTTAAAACAGGAAGCAGCGAGGAGTCTCAGTGAGCCCCAATGCTTGTAGACGAGCTTCAGGGCTTCCAACACCTAACACTCCATTGGGCGCATTGCAGGCCTTCATGGAAGATAAATGAATTCATTGCCCACAATAGCCTTTTGTATTTCATTATTAAAACACAGTCATCATTTTCTTCCCAAGGTTTTAGTAGAGAACAATTATACTCATATTTATCTCTGCTCCAACTAAAACCTCAACTTCACTGGCTGTAAAAGAATAAAGTCTCTGTGAACCCAGCACAATGAGAACAGGAGAAGAAACAATAGCTGACGAGAAGATAAATTTTGGGAAGACAGAAAACAGATGAAGTGTTATCTAACTTTGAACAGAGAAAGAGGAATGTGTGCTGAAAGCCAAGTAATTTGTGCTGGAGAACCTCAGGAAGACTGCAGAATTAAGCAGTCGTTTTTCTGTTGGCAGGGATGAAGGTAGAGCTGAAAGTGGGAGAACTGGGTTAACAAAAACTACCCTGTTCCTTAGCCTTGCAACTGGCCTTCCCAATCACAGCCAAAGGCAGGGATCCTACCACAGGAGGTACAATCCAAGGGGCTCAGGACTTGGGAACTTCAGTTAGAACATAGGGTGGTAATGAGGTAGGGGGTTTGTAAACAGGAAGGAAGAGCTGCGTACTGAATGATAAGATCTCCTACCCAGCTTGGCCCCAGAATGCTGGCAGCCAGGCTTACATACTTAAAGCAGAAGGCTGGAGGATTCCTCTCTGGGGAAACAGACAAGCTCAAGAGAAATGGCCTGCAGAAACAAATTTAGGAATCCTCCAACAAAAAAAAGCTGGATCTCTGCTAGATCCCCCAATGATGAAATCTACCTGTGATACCAGACACATTCCCTGCCACATACACAAACCTTCTAATCAACCAAGAACCACCAGAAATTAAAAGAATTACTCAGTATACAAAAGGAAAACAAAATAAACAAAAAGGAAAAAAAAAACCTGAAATAAAGGAGACAATATTAAGGAACATATGAAAAATGGGAAGAAAAATTTAATTAACATTTTTAGAGAATTAACACAGATTTTGAGTCAGAAGGTGAAAAAGAAAAAAAAATACTATTTTTATTTTTTGATCCACCAGAATGGTTGTTTCTGGTTTTGTTTTTGTTGTTTGAAATATATTGAACTATAACTGATTAACTATAAACTACACATATTAAAATGTACAATTTGATTAGTTTTGACATTTGTCTGTACACATGAAACTGTCGTGATGACCAAGAAAATGTATGTTTCTATCATCCCTAAAAGTTTCCTCACACTCTTTTGTAATCCCATTCTCCTTCTATGTCCATCTGCAGGCAACCATGATTTTTTTTAAACTGAAACTATAAATTAACTTTCACTTTCTAGAATTCTGAGTAAATGAAATCATACAAGTACTCTTTTTTTCTTTTTTTGGTCTGGCTTTTACTCAGAATGATGATTTTAGAATCATTGATGATGCTGCATGTATTGATAGTTTGTTTTCTTTGGGTAGTATTACATCATATGGATATCCACAATTTGTTTACCCATTCACAATGTCGATGGATATCTGGACATTTCTAGTTTTGGGCAATTACAGAAAAGTGCGGTGAACATATACGTCTTTGTGTAGACATGTTTTCATTTCTCTTTGGTAAATATCTAAGAGTGGAATAGCTGGTTGTATGGTAGGTGCATATTTAACTTTCCAAGAAATGGTCAAACTGTTTTCCAAAGTGATTATACAATTTTACATTCCCTTAGCAGTGTATGAGGGTTCCAGCTGTTCTACATTTTCACCAGTGTAGCTATGAACAGTCTTAACTTCAGTCATTCTAATGGGTGTGTAAAACTTTATTGTAGTTGTAGTTTTCACTTTGCTGACGAATAATGAACTTGAGCATCTTTCCATGTGCTTCCTGGGTATTTGCATAACATATTTGTGAAGTGTTTAAATCTTTTATCCATTTTAAAAAGTAGGTTGTCTTATTACTGATTTTTATAAGAATTCTTTATATATTTTGGATATAAGTCTTTTATATGGGTCATGAATATTTTCTTTCTTTAATTATAAATAGGTGTTATACTTTTCAAATAGTTTTTCTGCATCTATTGAAATGATCATATCGTTTTTCTCCTTTATTCTGCTGATGTGGTGAATTATACTTGATTCTTTTTTTAGTGTTAAGCCAACCTTGCATTTTGGGATGAATCTACTTGGTCACGATGTAGTATTCTTTTAAAATATTTCTGAATTTAATTTACTAATATTTTGTTAAGAATTTTTTGTCTATACTCATGAAGACTCATGTCTATACTCTTTATTATTTTTTTTTTCTGTGATGTTTTTGTCAGCTTTTGGTGTTAGGGTTATGCTGGTCTCATAAGATGAGTTGAGCAATATTCTCTCTTCCTCTGTATTCTGAAAATGTTTGTATAAGATTGGTATTATTTTCTGCATGAATGCTTTATTGAATTTACCACTAAAAGCACCTGTACCTGGAGTTTTATTTTTGAAAAGATTTTTTATAACAAATTCCATTTTTATACAGATAAAGAGCTATTCAGATGTTCTGTTTCTTTTGTATCAGTTTTGATAAGTTGTATTTTTCAAGAATTTTCATTTAATCTAAATAGTTGAATTTATTAGCATAAAATTTTAATATCATTCTTTTTATCCTTTAAATGTCCGTAGGACCTGTGGTGATAACTCCCTTTTTATTCCTCATCTTGGCACTTTCTGTTCTTTCTTTCTCTCAATCAATCTAGCTTGGGGTTTGTCAAGTTTGTCGATCTTTTTGAAAACCAGCTTTTGGCTTTGATAATTTTCTGTTTTATCGGTCTGTTTTCTAGTCCACTAATTTCTGTCATAATCTTTATCATTATCTGACTTTTAAACATTTCTTCCTTATGTGATATATGCATTTTAAAGCTACTTTAGCTGAATTCATTTTCATTTACCTGAAAATATTTCCTAGTTGTCCTTGTGATTTTGTCTTTCATTTATGAATTATTCAGAAAGATGTTTAACTTCTGGGCATTTGGGGTTTCCCTAGGTACCATATTGTTATTGATTACTTACTTAATTCCATTGTGACCAGAAAATACACGCTGTGTATTTCAGTCTTTTAACATTCATTAACCTATTTTATTGTCCAGCATATGGCCTGTCTTTGAGCACTTGAAGAGAATATGTATTCTGCAGTTGTTAGATATTATGTTCCTTAAATGTCAATTAGATGGTGATTAATAATGTTGTTCACATCTTCTGTATCTAGGGAGATATCTTGTCTCGCTTTGCTCTGAATTGCTTACTAATGGGTATTAAAATCTCTTGATGCAATTGTGGAACCGTTTCTCTCCTTAATTCTGTCAGTTTTTTTTTTCACATATCTTGTCATTAAATGCATACATGTTTGTAATTGCTATATCTTCCTAATAAATTATTCCTTTTATCATCATAAAATACCTATTGCTTTTTTATTTTTATTTTTATTTTTTTTTAATATTTTATTTATTTATTCGACAGAGATAGAGACAGCCAGTGAGAGAGGAAACACAAGCAGGGGGAGTGCGAGAGGAAGAAGCAGGCTCATAGCGGAGGAGCCTGATGTGGGGCTCGATCCCATAACGCCGGGATCACGCCCCGAGCCGAAGGCAGACGCCCAACCGCTGTGCCACCCAGGCGCCCCTCCTATTGCTTTTTTAAAAAGCTCTCAGAAAATGAAGATATGTTAACTGAATTTTTAAAATATGTATGTTAAGATTCAGAAAATAAAATTATAGAGACCCCCGCCAGCAAGTAGAACAACAAAAACCAAAAAAACAACAGTGATGGAAAATAGTAGATAAATATTAAAGACCCAACAGAAGCCCTCAAGGAGTTCCAACATACAAATAATGAGAGTTAAAAACAAAACAAAACAATATATGTAGAAATTACCCAAGAAATAATATAAGAATATTTCCCATAAGTGAAGGACACGGTTTACCAGTTTCAAAGGGCCTTCCAAAGATCCATCCTAGTTGTAAGTTAAAGAGCCACACCAGGCACATTTGTGAAATTTCAGAATATCTGGATGTTTTAGAGACCCCTTTCATTTCACGCAACTGCTTTAGCAGGAATGATTTTAGCCACGAGAGAAATAGCTCCTTTTCAGTTCCTGAGCCTTGTCCTCAGTTCACCTGAAATGAGACTCATAGCTGAAGTAGTCCTGCCAAGAATTCAAAGCTGCCCTGTTCCCCTCATCCAGGTTTCTGGTTTGACTTGAGTCATGTAAATCTTTGAAATGTTCTTAGTCCTCAAGCACTGAGGCGCCAGGAATCTTTGTTTAACCACTTTAGCAAGTTAATCCCCAGGTTGTGCTGTAAGTCTGTTACCAGATTCAATTAAGAATAATGTACTGTATGCTTCTTGAGGAGAGTATTTGCCCCTACATGTGATAAGACCTAATGGTTACCCCTAGACCACTTATTAGTTAATACCCTTAAGCATTTGAGGAAATAATTTTTAAATTAGGTATAATGAGTTAAATTATTTTGGAGGTCATCCAAATGAGGGTACCTAGGCCAGCCGTGAAGGCACTGGGAAGATGTGAGGGCCTGAGATTATGTCCCTGCCGGCCCTGCTGCTACTGCTGCTTTTCCCCAGCCCTAGGGTAATTGTTTAGAGTCACAGTTTTCTGGGGCCATATCATGAGGGACAATTAGGACTTGGCCTTAAGTCTACACTTCCATGTGGCTGGCTCTCAGCCATTTCTCAGTTTTTCTTTGGCTCGAATTCATATCCCTTCTGGTTTTAAAAGGCTTTCAGGGCAGGGCCATCTTTACCCAGCCAGCGGTGGGTTTCTGCTGCTGTTTCCAACTCTAACCTCCTGAGGCTCCCACCACTGCTGCTCCTGAGCTGACCAGCTGACTCAGGACCTGACAGACCGTTTCTCCAGTGATCACAGCTTCTGACCACCTAGAATGGTGAGTGAGCGCAACTCTTCACACTTCCAGACGCAGTCTTGTTCTTCCTGTTTCACACACCCTCAGCTGAGGACATTGAACAGGTTGGAACCAGTACTCATTTCATTTGAAGGCACTATCTGTTGTGTCACTGAGCATCTTCCTTGATGATTCTGGACTGATGCCCCAGGTTAGGGCCCTGGCTTTTGGCCCTATCTCAGAGAGTTTTCTGCCTTTCTAGAGCAATACTCCTCCCAACCCCCTTATCCCTTCCTCTTGCTCCCAACCACCCACATCTGAGACAGGAGCATCTTTGTCTCCCACTTATTACTAAGGATTGATACTCCTGGTCTTGGAGCTAATTTTGATGCTTTCATTACTTTTTTTTTATCCCAATAAGCCTGAAGATCTTATTCAATACAATTTCTCTTTTCTCAGAGCTGCCAGAGTTCTCAAGGGAGTGATGCAGACAAAGGTATCCCTAGGAACTCTTCTTAGTAATCAGAGTTAACATTGACTCAGCACCTACCCTGTGTGAGGCATAATGCTAAACATGTCACTTACATGATCTCATTTAATCTTAACCAAAACCCTGTGAATTCCTTTTGCAGGTGAGAAAATCCTGGCTTAGAGACTCTAAGAAACTTGCCCTAAATTTGCGGAGAAAAATAGCCAAGCAGCGTCCAGGTTTCTCGGAACCCGGAACTCATGCTCTTAATCACTGTACCATTTGGTCTCACACAGGAAAGACCTAGAATACTCACCATTCCAAAGCAAAGAGACACACAAGAGTCCACATTCAGGTCTGTGTGTGGACTGATTTACATTTTATTTCAATTCAGGTGAAAGCTTGGGTGCTTCTTTGTTATATCACTGTGATTATCACAGTGAGGATAGAGAGGGGAGTTCAGAAATTGCTCTGCCCTTAGAAGTTTGAGAGACTAGACATATACGCAAGCAGCGAAATACTACATAATGAAATTTCATTAAGCTTAGACAGCACAGAAGAAGATGGAGTCGTGACAAAGTCAAGAAGAATCTACAATTGGCGATTTAGGCCTGGCAGGGAAGAGTTAGGCCTAAGAGTGTTACACAGTACAGCTGAAATGCAGAAATCAGCAGTCTGGGTGTAGCTGGAAAGGTTTTCATGGAGATGGGGGGACTTGAACTTACCCTGAACCAATGAGATTTTGATTTATGGAAAGGAAGAGAGGAAATTCTAAGTAAGGAAAGTATGATCAAAGGAAGGGAGAAGGGAATGAGTGTGGGCATTTGGGAAGGCATCAAGATGGGCCAGATTGGAAAGTAGCCCATGTTGGGGAATGGTGGAGGGTAAATTTGAAAGGATGTTGAGCGTCATATTCAAAAGTTTGGAGTTGAGTTTGAAGGCAGTGAGGGATCACGGAAGGCATTTGGATATAAGAAAGGCCAAAAAAAAAAAAATTCATATGGAATGTTTTTCTCATAGCATGGGTTGTTTCACCATATCAAAGAGGTTAGAGTCAAGATGTTAGCACTGAACTCCAGAAAATTTGGTTCTGTTATCCGTTTATCATTAGAGCCACATTCTTCCTGACCAGATTTTTCCCTAACTGAGGGAAAACCTTATGTGAAAAGTGAGAGCTTGCTCACTGGCTCAGAGTAAAGGAGCTAGTTGATTTTAGTAGTACGCGTCATCAGTTATGGTAATGCCCCTGTCCAATATTGCGATCTACCTGCCAAAAGAATGACAATGCTTGTTTCAGCTAGCCACAACAAGCTCGTTCTCTTAGGCAGTGTTAGAGACTCACTGACAAAGTCCTGTTCTTTGCTTACCCTTTTTCCTAGATTCCAAGCAGACTACATATTTTTTCATTATTTCCTCAGTCAGGAGACTTTATAGTTTACTAAGTTATAAATTGATTTACGTTAACAACATTCATATCCTGAGGGTGCAGACAGGTCGACCCAGCTCTTTGAAATGATTTGTTTTTCTGGGTTTAGTTGGACAACCAGCTGTTCTCCTTGCTGTAGAAATGAGGAACACTATAATCTGAGGAGTCACTTTTGCTGGAAGCTGATTTCACCCATTCTAAATTGATAATGCTTTCCATTTCAGAGAACATTCCTACTCCCATGTTCTGGAAGGGGTGTGGCTACTCTTATAGCTTTCTTTCTTTTTTTTTTTAATGGTTTTTTTTTTTATATATATTATGTTAGTCACCATACAGTACGTCCCTGGTTTCTGATGTAAAGTTCGAGGATTCATTAGTTGTGTATAACACCCCAAGTGCACCATGCAATACGTGCCCTCCTTACTACTCATCACCAGCCTATCCCATTCCCCCACCCCCCTCCCCTCTGAAGCCCTCAGTTTGTTTCTCAGAGTCCATAGTCTCTCATCGTTCATTTCCCTTTCTGATTACCCCCTTTCTTTATCCCTTTCTTCCTCTACCGATCTTCCTAGTTCTTATGTTCCATAGATGAGAGAAATCATATGATAATTGTCTTTCTCTGCTTGACTTATTTCACTTAGCATTATCTCCTCCAGGGCCATCCATGTTGCAGCAAATGTTGAGAACTTGTTCTTTCTGATGGCTGAGTAATATTCCATTGTATATATGGACCACATCTTCTTAATCCAGTCATCTGTTGAAGGGCATCTCGGCTCCTTCCACAATTTAGCTATTGTGGACATGCTGCTATGAACATTGGGGTACATATGGCCCTTCTCTTCACTACGTCTGTATCTTTGGGGTAAATACCCAGTAGTGCAATGGCTGGATCATAGGGTAGCTCAATTTTTAACTTTTTAAGGGACCTCCACACTGTTTTCCAGAGTGGCTGTACCAACTTGCATTCCCACCAACAATGTAGGAGGGATCCCCTTTCTCCACATCCTCTCCAACAATTGTTGTTTCTTGCCTTGTCTATTTTTGCCATTCTAACTGGCGTAAGGTGGTATCTCAGTGTGGTTTTGATTTGAATTTCCTTGATGGCTAATGATTTTGAACATTTTTTCATGTGTCTGTTAGCCATTTGTATGTCTTCATTGGAAAAGTGTCTGTTCATATCTTCTGCCCATTTTTTGATTTGTTTATTTGTTTCTCGTGTATTGAGTTTGAGAAGTTCTTTGTAGATCTTGGATACCAGTCTCTTATCTGTAGCATCATTTGCAAATAACTTCTCCCATTCCGTGGGCTGCCTCTTAGTTTTTTTGACTGTTTCTTTGGCTGTGCAGAAGCTTTTTATCTTGATGAAGTCCCACAAGTTCATTTTATCTTTTGTTTCTCTTGCCTTTGGAGATGTGTCATGAAAAATTTGCTGTGGCCGATGTCGTAGAGGTTGCTGCCTATGTTCTCCTCTAGGATTTTGATGGATTCCTGTCTCACATCGAGGTCTTTCATCCATTTGGAGTTTATTTTTGTGTATGGTGTGAGAGAGTGGTCAAGTTTCATTCTTTTGCATGTAGCTGTCCAATTTTCCCAGCACCATTTATTGAAGAGACTGTCTTTTTTTTCCACCGGATGTTTTTTTCCTGCTTTGTCAAACATTAGTTGCCCAAAGAGCTGAGGGTCCATTTCTGGGTTCTCTATTCTGTTCCATTGGTCTATGTGTCTGTTTTTGTGCCAGTACCATGCTGTCTTTGTGATCACAGCTTTGTAGTACAGCTCGAAATCCAGCATTGTGATGCCCCCGGCTTTGTTTTTCTTTTTCAACAGGTCCTTGGCGATTCGGGGCCTTTTCTGGTTCCATACAAATTTAAGGACTATTTGTTACAGTTCCTTGAAAAAATGTCATCGGTATTTTGATCGGGATAGCATTGAAAGTGTAGGTTGCTCTGGGTAGCATGGACATTTTAACTATGTTTATTCTTCCGATCATGAGCATGGAATATTTTTCCATCTTCTTGTGTCTTCCTCAATGTCATTCAAGAGTGATTTATAGTTTCTAGAATATAGATCCTTTATGTCTCTGGTTAAGTTAATTCCAAGGTAACGTAGGGTTTTTGGTGCTATTGTAAATGGGATAGATTCCCCAATTTCTCTTTCTTCAGTCTCATTATTCGTGTATAGAAATGCAACTGATTTCTGAGCATTGATTTTGCATCCCGCCACATTACTGAATTGCTTTATAACTTCTAATAGTTTGGGAGTGGATTCTTTTGGGTTTTCCATATAGAGTATCATGTCATCTGCGAAGAGAGACATTTTGACTTCTTCTTTGCCGATCTGGATACCTTTTATCCCTTTTTGTTGTCTGATTGCTGTTGCCAGGACTTCTAGTACTATGTTGAATAATAGTGGCAAGAGTGGGCATCCTTGTCGTGTTCCTGATCTTAAGGGAAAGGCTTCCAGCTTTTCCCCATTGAGAATGATATTTGCTGTAGGCTTTTCATAGATGGTTTTTATGAGATTGAGGAATGTACTCTCTATCCCTACACTCTGAAGGGTTTTAATCAGGAAAGGATGCTGTATTTTGTCAAATGCTTTTTCTCCATCAATCGAGAGGATCATATGGTTCCTGAGTCTTTTCTTGTTGATATGATGTATCACGCTGATCAATTTGCGAATGTTGAACCACGCTTACATCCCAGGTATGAATCCCACTTGGTATTGATGGATAAGCCTTTTAATGTACTGTTGGATTCTATTAGCCAGGATCTTGTTGAGGATTTTGGCATCCATATTCATTAGGGAAATCAGTCTGTAATTCTCCATTTTGATGGGGTCTTGGCCTGGTTTGGGGATCAAGGTAATACTGGCCTCATAGAATGAGTTTGGTAGTTTTTCTTCTGTTTCTATTTTTTGAAATAGCTTTAGGAGAACAGGTATTATTTCTTCTTTGAATGTTTGATAGAATTCCCCAGGAAAGCCGTCCGGGCCTGGAGTTTTGTTATTTGGAAGGTTGTTTATCAGACTCAATCTCTTCATAATTAATTGGCCTGTTTAAAAAATCAATTTCTTCCTGTTTCAGTCTTGGTAGTTTATAGGTTTCCAGGAAGGCCTCCATCTCGTCCAGATTGCTTAATTTATTGGCATATAGCTGTTGATAAAAGTTTCTAATTATCCTTCCAATATCATTGGTGTTGGTTGTGACCTCTCATTTTTCATTCATAATTTTATTAATTTGGGTCCTTTCTCTATTCTTTTGGATAAGTCTTGCCAGTGGTCTGTCAATTTTATTGATTCTCTCAAAGAACCATCTTTTACCTCTGTTGATCTGCTCTACTGTACTCCTGGTTTCTAATTCATTGATTTCTGCTCTAATCTTGGTCAGCTGCTTCCTGGTGCGTGGATTAGGCCTGTCCCTTTGTTCCTGTTCCAGCTTCTTGAGGTGAGAATATAAAAACTGCATTTTAGGGGCGCCTGGGTGGCAGAGCGGTTGAGCGTCTGCCTTCAGCTCAGGGCGTGATCCCAGCAATCTGGGATCGAGCCCCACATCAGGCTCTTCCGCTATGAGCCTGCTTCTTCCTCTCCCACTCCCCCCACTTGTGTTCCCTCTCTCGCTGGCTGTCTCTATCTCTGTCGAATAAATAAATAAAATCTTAAAAAAAACTGCATTTTAGATTTTTCTCTTCTTTTGAGTGATGCTTGGATGGCTTTGTATTTCCCCCTTAGGATTGCCTTTGCAGTATCCCATGGGTTTTGGACCGTTGTGTTTTCATTCTAGTTGGTCTCCATAAATTGTTTAAATTCATTTTTGATTTCCTGGTTTATCGAGTCATTCCTGAGCAGGATGGTTCTTAGTCTCCAAGTGTTTGATAGCTTTCTTTGCTTCTCTACATAAAATATGAGCCATGATGGTGCTATTAGCATAATTTGTGGTTTTTCTGTCCCATGAATCTATGAGTAGCATGAGAAAATCTCTTTGTTTTTTCCCTTTTGTTGCATCCAAAACCTAATATAGATCTATCTGTATCATTCTAGCTAGTAATATTTAAAATTTTCCTTTACAAACTTCCCAGGTCATCATAGCAGGAGACAGGTGATATCTGTGATGCTTCTTCCCAAACTTTTCACCAAAATACCCATGAAATGATACAAAAAAGTGAAAAAAGGAAGAATAATAGATAGTAAATTTAAGATGGAGAAAGGCCACATGCTGAGGTCCACAGGGAATGTCTACTAATGTAATTATCAGTGGGATGGATTGAGAAGCATATTCTTTTTTTTTTAAGATTTTATTTATTTATTTGACACAGAGAGAGACAGCCAGCGAGAGAGGGAACACAAGCAGGGGGAATGGGAGAGGAAGAAGCAGGCTCCCAGCAGAGGAGCCTGATGCAGGGCTCGATCCCATAACGCCAGGATCACGCCCTGAGCCGAAGGCAGACGCTTAACGACTGAGCCACCCAGGCACCCCTGAGAAGCATATTCTTAAGTTTACAAAATACCCCATGCACTGAACCCGAGAAACCCAGCTGGTGCTGAAAGAGAAAAAAACACACATGTACCTTGCCCCTATCATTTGCCATCGACTATTTCAGGACCTTGGAGCGGCAATGGCCAGCAAAGCAAATGGTCCAACTAGGAAGAAACTGTCTTCTGAGCTAGCTAGCGTAAATCCAGAGTCATGCCTCCTACCCAACCTATCAATTTCTTTTTTTCTATATCCTCTTAGAGATATGATTCCCAGACCACAGCCAGGAAGGAGGTAGATGGAGACAAGTAGATACTGTTTTGTGTCCTTGAATGGCTAATTGTGTGATAGAAAGTACCATAATTGTGAAGAGGCAAGAAGAAGGCAGGAGACAATGCATGCTGGGAGGGCATACGATCTTTTGTGTACGGCCCTCTAAAAAAAAAAAAAACCCAGCCGATTGCCTCTTAGTCTCTTTCTTCCTAGTCAGAAATTGTAACAGATAGAGCAGGAGAAGCCCACCCAGAGAACTGCAATCACTAAATATGTGGTAGACCCTGAAAACTGAGGTAGGTACTATGTTAGTCAGTTTGCCCTTGAGAGCTGCTTTGCTTGTGCCCAAGAGGAAAATGAGGAACTATTAAGACTCTTCAGCAGTACTATCTGTTGGCAAGTGCCAGACTTGAACACACTGTTCTCTTTCCTGTCTATGAATAGACAGAAAGATGCCCAAAGGGGACTTAAGAAAAAAATACTGCAGGATAAGAGACAGGAAGCTTTTCCATTAACACTTGAAGCAAGATTATATATTTGGAAATAAATTTCTCCAGGAAAGAGAAAAGCATTTTAACAGAAATATTTTTGGTATTCTCAAAAAGATGCGAGAAGTAGGACCACCATGAGATAGGAATCAGGGGCCATCAGGAGAAAAAAGATCAGGATGAAAGATGATTTGCAAAGACTGAAACAAGAAATGAGGGCAAATATGCCAATAGTGTAAGAACAGAATTCAAGCTTGTACTGAAGAGAAGACTCTACAGAAACCAAACTGGTAAAGTGGAGGCAAAATAAGGAACAGAAGGACCAAGAGGAAAACGTTGAGAGAGAAGACAGAAAAAGAGAGATCTTTTTTTTGTTGTTGTTAAGGATTTTATTTATTTATTTGGCACAGAGAGAGACAGCCAGTGAGGGAGGGAACACAAGCAGGGGGAGTGGGAGAGTAAGAAGCAGGCTCCCAGTGGAGGAGCCTGATGTGGGGCTTGATCCCAGGACCCTGGGATCACTCCCTGAGCTGGAGGCAGATGCTTCACAACTGAGCCACCCAGGCGCCCCAGAAAAAAAACAGAGATCTTAGATGTAAGAATTACATTTTTCACAGTGAAGTTTCCCAATGAAGAAATGGAACTGAATACTGGAAGCAATGGTCAAGCATATGTCAGAAGAAATTTTTTCTGAGCTGAAAAAGATCTGAGATAAAATTAAGATTAATAGACCCAAATAGAGACATATCTTTTAAAAGGTTTGTGTTTCCAGGTTAAGGAATCTTTCAGGCATTTAGACAGAAATGAACAGATTTTTAATGAAACAAACATCAAGCTGGAGTCAGACCTCTCAACCCTAAGGCTAAAAGACTGTTTTAGAAGACAAGGTTGTGTCTCAAGAACAAGATATCCACCTAATGTGATGTTTATATGCAAAGACTATAGGAACTCATTTCCAGATTTACCAAGAGGTGGAAAATATAGCCCACATGGCCCCTTCTTAAAAAAAAAAAGTATTTCCAGTGCAGTCCAGTTGATCAACAGGTAAATTGGTCTGAAGGCACACAAACAAAAGTACAAAATGACTTGCAGTGAGCAATTGGAAATTATTAAAAAAAATTTTTTTTAAGTTTTGAATATGATTATAAAACTCTATACAAAAACTAATACCTATTGTTGAAAAAAGATTTACTTAGGTCTAAAAACTTTAGATGAGCAAAGACTGATAAAAGAGGAAGGAGGAATATATTCCAGGTTTTCCATGGTGAGCTGATGTTTTTTTCTATAATTAGGGAGAAAATATAAAATGTTATTATTTAATGTGAGATAATGTTTTCTCTGACTGAGTGGTTTTAGTCTGAAAACCAGCTTCTCCAGGAGAATGCTTTGTAAGCCAGCTTATCTCTGAAACTGAAATTATTATAGGATCAGATGGGCCATGTATCTGGCTTCGGTTGGCAATGAAGGAAATCCTGATAAGCTGAAGCTTTAAGAAACTACATAAAGAGACAAGATATATAAATGGTTTTCTTTCTTCTCATCTAATTTTTTTTCAATTGAAGAAAAATGCTGGCATCAGTGAAAGTGAGCAGTAATCAATGTAATCTAAAACCAGGTTGACTTTGGTGAGATAAGTTTTCTCACTTGACATGTTGGTTAAAAATATATTCTTTATTGCTGATAAGAGTTTCCTCAAATTCATGAGATAGAGCTGAACGAATATAAAAATTTTAAGTAAATTTTTTTTCTTTATGGTTTTGGCCTTTGTTGAAGCTTTGATTTGAAGTGAGAGAGAAGAGGAATCTTGTGGGTTTTTACATGTCATGTTCTTCATAGAATGGGTATGGGAATGAAAAACTAGAAATTATGCCTATGATGAAGTAAGAAATAATTGTGACTTTTAAAAAATACTAAAGCTTAGTCTAAATCATTATCTTTCCCCATCTTTACTGTGATATTTATCTTTACTGAATATATCTATACTAACCATGGTTGTTAAAAGGAAAAAAAGTGCTGGAAGAGATCTGGAGAAAATCCATAATATTGTGGTACAAGTATTTGGTTATTTGGGGATATCTTGCTGCTACCTAATTTTTAATAAAAAAACGGAAGACCCAGTTCTTGGCCAGGATGGAATTAACAACCTCCCCTGCCTGTAATCCGCCAAAACTTGTAATTAATTTGCCATTGATTGCTGACAGCAACCTGTGGCTTCCCGTCTTTAAGACGTTTCAAGCATGTAGAGGATAGATGTAATAAGGTAGTAGAGAATCACGTAGGGCTGTTCGTAGACTGTGAGCTGTCCAAAACCATTCATCATTGTGCGTGAAAGCAGGTATTTGTGCATTGTTCAAACGTGGTACAAGTCTTGCAGGGTAGGAATTTAAAAGATTGTGTAACATGGGGCGCCTGAGTGGCGCAGTCGTTAAGCGTCTGCCTTCGGCTCAGGGCGTGATCCTGGCGTTCTGGGATCGAGCCCCGCATCAGGCTCCTCTGCTGGGAGCCTGCTTCTTCCTCTCCCACTCCCCTGCTTGTGTTCCCTCTCTCGCTGGCTGTCTCTCTCTCTGTCAAATAAATAAATAATCTTTAAAAAAAAAAAAGATAGTGTAACATCAATGTGTACCAAGGGCCAACTAACAGTTGTGGTAACTTAACAGTGCACACAGACTCCACTAATTGTGTAGAAGACACAGAATAAATATGAATCCCAGTCTCTGCTCTCAGTGATGTGGAAAACATGTTAGGAGGATCATTGTAACACAAATGAAATGATTAGCAAATATCAAGTATAAACCTGAGTTGTATTACCTTCCCCGTGCCTGTGTATATTCCTCTGTAAAGGAGGAATGATAAAACTACTTATCCCACTAGGGCCTGGTACATACGAAGTGCTCAATAGAAGTTAGCCTGCATTACTATTATTTATGTTATTGTTAATTTGTAAATGTAATAGGAGGTAAGAGAAAGCAGTGATCAGTATGTGCTGCATCAGTGAAGAAAATTTACTTAAATAATTGAGATTTGAGCTGGGCCTTTGAATGATGGGTAAAATTTAGTGAGTTGGAGACCTGAGCAATGCAAAGGTCATCTGAAGTGGGAAGATAGTAGTTGTGGAGGCATGCGGGGTTGTGTCTTCTAAAGTTAAGATGACAGCCTGACTGGTTTAGTGGCTGTGTATTGGTCTTCCTGGGAAAGAAAATTGACTAGATAGGGTGGGGTGAGATTATGGAGCCTTTACAAGTCAGACAAAGGAGTTTGGGTTGTGATATGATCAGCAATGAATTGTCTAAACTTGAGTGAAAGACTAATGTGATGAAGAGGCTTGTAACGGGGCAGGATCATTGGAAGGAGTGGACTGCTGAAGTCAGGGAGGTCAGAGAGAAGGCTGTTACAAGAGCTCAGCTGAGCTATAATCAGGGCGGGGCTGGCAGAATGGGGAGTCGGGTACATCCAAGGAACTGTGGCAGAAGAAGGGACAGGCTGGAGGAAAACAGCAGAGCAATGAAAGAGAAGACTGTGTTTTGAGATCTGGTGCCACATTTTCTGAGCCCACACCAGGATGCAGGGTTGACACATACCTGTGTGTTTATAGAACAACTGAGGCTGAATAATTGAAGTCACTGAAAATGAGACTTATAGGACCATAAGTATATGGCCAGGTGGAGAACAAAGACTAATAATAAAGTGGGAAAGAGTATGAAGAGAAGGGGGTCTGTCCTCTTCGATGTTCTTTTAGCTTCTATTGTGTATCTGTATTCCTACTGTGTAGAAAATTAAGAATTAGGAAACAACCATTGGCTTAAAAACCCAGGACTGTAATGATCTATTTTGCATATGTGTATCCTCCATTAGTACCTGTGATGCTTGAGGGTAAGATCACATTGTATTTACACATATCCATTGGGATGTCTGGTGTCCTACCCAGGACCTAGGTGCAAATTCTGGTACCACCAGTCTAGCCATGTTCCCCTGAGTGAGTTACTGAACCTCTCTATGGTATGGCTGCCCCGTGAGTAAAATGGAATCATAACAGTATCTACCTCACAGTGATATTGTGAAGCTTATGAGAGAGAATACATGCTAAGTGCTTAGAACGGTGCCTGGTGAGTATGAGATGTAATCTGGCAGGAGTTGTGGTGGTGGTGGTGGTGGTGGCTTTTTGGGTACCAGTGAGCATAGTGGTTCACTCCACCCCAGTGAATGCAAACATTGTAACCCATTGTCAGGAACCATATCCCCAACCAGTATGTTGAAAGTGTGATTGTCAAAGACAATTCCCATAAAACCACATACAATACTAAAAGTAAAGAGCAAATATTGGGGGGGGGGGAGGTTAGGTATCAGGGAGTACCTACTACCACCAATATCTTAAGTTTCAGAGAGTGTTTCTTTGATTTATCATTTAATGAGCATTTAATTAAAGCAATGCTATGAGATTACATTCTTATACATACAGCACTTGACAGGTAAGAGTGAAAATACTAGGTACTGACCATTTGCAAAAGTATAAGGTATAAATGATACCGACACTTCACAAGTTAATTTCAGTTGAACTCCAGGTTGAGCTCTCTTAGATCATGTTTTCCCTGATCATACAAGTTGGCTTTTATTGTAGCTCTTACACTGCCGACAAACTAGATCCTAGGTCCTGCAAAGTGGCCAGATCACAATAAGCATGTATGGTCAGAGGAGAACTCCCAGTCACTTGACTGAAAACTGGAAAGCATTAGAGTGTTTTCTGGCATGGGGGCTCCTCCAAATGCTTTCTGGAGTGGACCATTCAGCCAATAAATCAGTAACAGAGATTAGGGCATATGCAGAACTGGCCCTTTTGTTTTTCCAGGAACTGGCCCTAATTTGTATTATGTTTTATTTTATTTGTTTCAGGTCATGCTTTGTAATTGCGTTTTCCCTTGGGTGTACCTGAAGGCAGGCAGTATGGTGATGGGAACCTCAGCTCGAGCCATTTTTCAAGGGAATTGGAAGTTTCAGGGATTGGAGCATGGGGATCATTTCAGTATAGGAAAGAAAAACATGTCTAGCAAAAGATGACAATCTGAACTTGATTAGTGCTTTCATGACATAAAAGAGATGCTGCGTCCAGTAGAATTATCTGGCTTTACCTACTTTGGGCTCAAATCCAGATGTTCCTTAGAGCTATTTGCTGACTGCCTGAAATGTTGACTGGGGCTTATGTCATGGCACATGGGCCGGATGCAGTCCCTTTTTTGTGGAACCAGCCCCGGCACATGGAGTCCTGGAGACCGCAGAAGCCCACACCCACATTTGGCTGAGGGCCATGTACTGCCTCCTGGGCCGGTGAGGCTCCTCATTTCAGGTTTCTAGAACAAAGCTTGAAGTGCAGCAGAGCAGGCTGAAAGGTCTCTGTAGGTGTTCCTAGGTGCTGCCTTTACCAGGGAGTCGGAATTCTGTCTTTTACTCCCTCTGTCTCTGCTCATTGAGATTCACTGGGAATAGTAAACTTCAGGAATGCCACAAAAATTCTTACAAAGTGGGAGAATCTGTCTGAAGAAAAGAAATAGGCGTACTACAACTGTATTTGGTGACCAGGGAGATACACTTGAAGGAAGAACTTTGAAGAGATTCTGTGTCTGCCTGGTTGATTTTTAATGAATCTAGTGATGTTGCCTCCTGTTCTGGTTAAAAAAGTTTTTTTGAAAGCCAAATATATTTAGGTTAGTTACACACTGGAATACTACTATTACTACCAATAACTGGTTTTATAAATATTTTTCTTTAAGCCATTATCTTCAGGGATTTTTGATTGCAAGATTCGTTCATTCTTTCAGCAAATACTTATTGCATGTTTTTAATTCGTTAGACACTGTTCTGAACACAGGGGATGTAGTTGTGAATAAGATAGTGGATCGCTGCTCACACGGTACTTAACATTCTAACTGACGGGGAGGGACAATACACAAAGGAGAAAGCCAGGAATCAACTCCTTGTAAGGAGGGTGTGCTTTCCCATTATGCCAGGTTGTCTTAGCATTTGAGTATCTAGCACAGTGCGTCAAATGTAGAAGACATTCAATAATTCTTTGTTAAATATATGGAAAGAGTAAACATTTCCATTAAAAAATTCTACCTTTATTTTTAACACCAAATCCCAAAATGATGACCTAGGGTAAGAGGTAAATAAAAATAACAGTATTAGCCCTGCTGTAATGAGGGTCTGCACACTTTTAGGAACAATCCAGGAAAACTCAGGACTTGTGTTTGAATTAGAATCTATGTCAGGTTTCAGTCATGGGAAACAATCCACTTAGCTTTCTTAAGCAGAAAGAAATGTAATGCAGGGAATCGAACATATTCAAAATTTTTGGAGAGTCAAACCTGACCTCCACCGGATTGTGATTAAAGTATGAGGAGTCATAGTGCCTGAGTTGTCTGATAAATGTGTGGAGAATGATATCAGTGAGATGGAGAAGTGTGTGATTTCCTGACTTCAGTCCCCCTCACAGAAGAACAACTAGCACCTATCCATAGACAAGACGCCTTTGTGAAGATCTCAACATTGCTGGAGAAACTGGAAGAGGGGTTGCTAGGCTGGGACTCCAGGATGACTCCCAGAATAAATTACTAATCCGACCTGCCCGGAGGGGCCCCTCTGCCTCCTTCTGCTGCAATCAGGAACAGGGTGTGAATCAGGAGTTCACTGATGGAACTGTTGACTTCAAGAGCACATCCCCTTAGCTGCAGGAAAACAGTCAGGAAAACTCCACAGCCATCAGAACAGCCACTCAGCAGTTACACGTCTGGAGACTGAATGCTGGAATACTGCTACAGGAAAGCTCCTCCCTCCACAAACCTATTTCCAAAAGCAACAGTAGAGGAAGCAGGGAAAACAGTCCCTCCCTCACATCCATTTTCCAAATCTGCTACACGAGCCTCTAATTGGGAGGATTGATTTGCAAACCAAATTCTGGCTGCAAGGATCCTGGGGAAGTAGTTCTTAGCTTTCTAACCTCTGTACAATATAAAGAGAGTAGAATGGATGATGGGTACTAGTTTCTCATATCCATAGTCTTCCCCTTTTTACCCAAGTGCAGTATTCACCACTTGGCAAAGCAATTTGGAAACTTAGAAATGCAGCCAATGAGGGAGAGTTTTTGGTTGACATTAGTCAGATATAGTTATCCTCTGAGCAATGAGGGGCTGTGTTAGTGGCTTCTTGTGTGAGAGGCTTCCTGGGCCTGTGTGTGTCCCACAATGCTTCTGTCCTCAAAGAGAAAGAACTGAGGATTAGATTATGCCCTGGGAGGTCCTTAGAAGAACCCAGAGGAACCAAGCTTGTGAGCATCAGTGAATGGTCGGCTTTTAAGGTGCCTGAGACCATGGGTCTTAGGGGGCCTCTTACCAGCCAGCAGCTTCCAGAAGATGAAGGATGCTGCCAGGGCCTTTCCTCAGCACTGCAGCTCACTCACTTGAACACTTTGAAGATTTGACTTGACATGAGATTTAGATTAGCCAATGCAGGTATGAAGGTTATACCTTATTTTTCAGAAATCTGAGCTGAGAAACTTGAAAGCATTCCATGCCAGTTGAGGACACAACCCTTTTCCTTGAGCTCTCACAGAAAGACTCTGGCTTGACTCTTGGATTTAAACGTGGATGTTTATTAACTTGATTCTCAGTCAACAGGTGTGTATTTCATGTATGTGCTCATCACTGATCTAGTGTCCTCATGTTTCTTGAGTAAGGATGAATGCTGGAAGGTCTCTAAGCCACAGTTTCCTTATCTGTAATGTGGGCATTAAAAATAGTCCTATCACGGAACGCCTGGGTGGCTCAGTCAGCTGGGCATCCAACTCTCGATTTCAGCTTAATTTATGATATCGAGGTTGTGAGATTGAGCCCCACGTCAGGCTGCATATTGGGCATGGAGCCAGCTTAAGATTCTCTCTCTCCCTCTCCCTCTGCCCCCTTCCCCTTTTCTCTCTCTCTCCCTCTAAAAAAAATAGTCATATCACAGGGATTTTGGAGGATTGCAGGAGAGCATGTATGAGAGCACTTAGTGTACTTCCTAGCGTATATTTAGCACTCAGTAAATGAAAGCTTTGATCCCTTACCTGCATGATTCTTCCCGTGATGGATAGTATGGTGACCAGATTTGTGTGGGCCACCAAATACACTGCCTCAACCTGTGCCTGTGTTTTTCTGCCCATTTCTTTTGAAAAATCGAGGCACTTTAACAAAGGTATTAGCAATGATTAATGGCCATACCAGTGGGAGGAGATTAAATCATTTTAGTATAATTTGTTTTCAAAGGCAGGAAAGACTTCCACGTGAAATGATTAAAGTAAAGGAACTGGTATTTACAGGAATACTTTCAGTTGTATAGGAAATTAACTTGTGTAGAAGAACCCCTTTGTGACAATAGTTGTTTATCTTTCTTTCTGTCTGCTCTCTCTCTTTTCTTTCTTTTTTCTTTCTTTTCGTTCTTTCTTTTTTCTTTCTTTTCTCTCTTTGTTTGTTTCTTTGTTTGTTTTAGTCCAAGATGATTCCCTAGAGACAGCATGGTAGTAGCTTCACGGTCCCATGGAAAATCCCAAGAGTAGAACTAAGAAAATCTGGTTTCTATATCTGTCGCCAACATTTATTAGCTCTTTAACCTTCACATAATTACTTCATGTCTATAAATTTAAGACGGTTTCTTAAGTTTCTTCATCTGCAAGATGGAGATAATAATAACCATTTGCCTATTACCCAGAATTCTACTGTATGTCAGTGGCACCTAATGCCCCTCCTCTCTAGATTTACCCTGCTGTGAGACCCTATCTTGGCCTATTACCCCACAAACATCCCCCCTTCTTCAGACCAGACTGAACCCATGTTCCAATTCCACAGGGCCTTGCTATGTAGTAGAGTGAATCATAAGATGTGTGTAAACCTGGCTTGATATAGCATCCTTCCCAATCAAACAGATCAAAACCCACCCAGAAAAGTAAATAAAAGTGCAATTTCAGGAAAATTTGAGCCAAAGGAGTTTTGGGGGCTTTATTAGTTTTCTAGGGCTACCATAACAAAGTGCCACAAACCATGGCTCAAAACAACAGAATTTAGTCTCTGACAGATCTGGAGGCTTAGAAGCCTGCAGTCAGGGTGTTGGCAAGGCCATGATCTTTCTGAAGACTCTAGGGAAGAATCCTTCATTGCCCCATCCTAGCTTCTGGTAGCTCCTAGCAATTTTGCATTCCTTTGCTGGTAGCCACACTACTCCAATCCATGTAGGGTGTCTTCATATGGGTTTCTTCTCTGTGTCTCTGTGTGTCCTCTCTTCTTTCTTATAAGGATAGCACTCATTGGATTTCGGGTTTACTCTAATCCAGTATGACCTCATCTTAACTGTATCTGCAAGACCCTATTTCCAAATAAGGTCATTCTGAGGTCCTGAGTAGACCTGAATTTTGGGGAGACGCTATTCACCTCACTACAAGGAACCTTTAAATTGTGTGCCAATGGGGAGATGCATGCTTTTTTGGAAGATAAACCCTAGATCCGGTACATGCTTGTTTGAGGAGCAATGCTGCCTTAACATCCCCATCCCATTCTCACCCCCTAACTCAATCCTGTTCAAAATTCTTTGTCCCTGTTGGCTCTCAACCCTAACCATAAACCTAGACGTCCCCTTGGATTCATCCCTTGCCCTCATTGTTACCTCCCTCCCCAACCCCATTTCAACCAGTCATCAAGGCCCATGCATTCTTTTTCGGAAGTCCCCATTGAATCTCTCCCCATATCTTGGTCCTCCATAGCCAGCACCAGCTCCTGCACTGCTGCCTGAGACACTGTATGAGCCTCAGAGCTAGGCCCCCTGGCTCTGATCCTGTTCCTGTTCCCATCTCCAGGATGCCTTCTGAGCCTTTAGAAATGCAGATCAGGTCTACTCACTTGCCTGCTGACCGTCCTCCAGTGACTGCATCCGATCTCTCAGCTGACCTCCTCTTCACCCCCTCTTTTAGGTCCTCACACATGTGTGCTTCACTCCAGTCACTCCTTGCTGTTTCCCAAGTTCACTTTTCTTTTCTTCACCTCCACTCTGTGGCACAACATGCTCTGTCAAGCTTGCTTGGCTTCCAGCTGTTTATCCTTGAAGACTCATCTCTAGTCCCATTTTCACTTTTAAAGCCATCCCTGATGATTCTCAAGCAGGGTTAGGCGTATTCTTCTTCTGAACACATTTGAAGTCTTCTTCTGAAGCACTTACGAAGTCCTCACTGTTTGCCTGCCACTGTATCTGACTCTGTGGATATAGGAAAAAAAGAAGAAGACTGGAGTAGCTCTCAAAGGAACCAGATTGTCTCCTTGTACCTTCAGTGACACTTGCACAATGTTAATTAGTTTCCTGGTCATTCCAGAGCTTTGCTCATATATAGACATAAACATGGTCTGAAAGTGGTGATCTGGTGGCCAGAATACTTATCCTCATGTTGAAAATGCCAGTGGTTCCCTTTTTTATCCCTTAATAAATATCATAATATAAGCCCCAAATCTCTGACCTTGAAGCCCTTAAAAAGAACGATGTAATGCTACATGGATGACATGGAAAGATGTCCCAGATACGGTATTAAGTGAAGAACTATGTATGTTGTATGTATATGTACTATAAAACCATTTTATTTTGCAGTACTGGTAAAATGTTGTTCAGGGACCATCAGCATTACCCAGGAACCCGTCAGAAATGCCCATTCTTAGGCCGCACCCCTGCCCTACTGGATCGGAAGCTCTGGGTGTGCTGCTGGCAGCATGACCTCCAGGTGGTTCTGATGTTTGTTCAAGTTGCAGAACCACTGCTCAAGTACGTCCTGTTCTGGGAGAGTTTGCTACTGTATGTAATGTCCCTCAGGACACTCTAGTATGGGTTTGTAACATCTTTACAGTTTGCACATCATCCCAGTAAATGAATTTTGTAAAGGTTTTGTAAAGGACTTTGATGATATTGTTTCTGAGTCATTGTATTCACCTATGCCTTTTCTTTACAAAATCAGTGAAACAAAAAGCCAACAAATTATATGTGCCAGAAAATACCAGTGGCTATATGTAAACAATATCTGAAGGACTATACCTTAAGCCAGTGTTCTTTAGACTTTAATGTACATGCATATTACTTGAGGGCCTCGTTAAAGTGCAAGATGGGATTGAGGCCTGAGGTTCTGCCTTTCTAACCAGTTCTAGGCCAATGTACTGGTCTGGGGTCATGTTTTGAATAGCAAGCCACTGAAATGTTATCCATGGTTACCTCTGGAAGGTAAAATTGTGGGGATCTTCACTTTGCACATTTCACCTTGGTGTGTTATTTGAATTTGTTTTTTTTAAACCAAGAACCGTATTCTGAGAGAAGAGTAAAGAATTTTAAAATCTTTCACCAGAATTTGCCTTATGTCTACATGCCTGTGCTCTGCAGATTTAGCCTTGAAAGAATTTGTGCGTCAAAAGGAAATTGATTTATAGGCCTTATGCATCCTCATGCCACCCATATCATTATAGGTACAAATGTTAAAAAGAAGTAGTGTTAGATGTAGGGGGACAGTTGGAAGGGACTCATATTAGCTGAAATGTTTTCAGTGGCAGGCATCAGAAACTTAACTGAAACAGGCTTAAGGAGTTAAAGGAAATTTTTAAGAAAATCCAAGGAAAATGATGGTGTTAGTCATGGCTGAATCCAAATCTTCAAATGACATTCTCAGGAATTGGTCCCTTGCCATCTCTAAGCCCTGCTTTCCTCTGCAGTGGCTTTATCTCCAGGGGGTCCCTCTTTCTCTAGAATGGCTACCAGAAGCTCCAGGCTCAGTTCTGCCAGATGAGCGGCCACCAGATGAGAACTCTTCTTCCCTGCAGAAGTTACAGGGATGACCCTCTTTGGGCATGAACCTATCTCTGAATCTATCAGTGACTCTGATTGGCTTGACTTGGCCATGTGCCAACTTCTTCTTCGTCTTCTTTTTTTTAGATTTTATTTAAATTCAAGTTAACATATAGTGTATTTTCAGTTTCAGGGATAGAATTTAGTGATTCGAAGGAGGAGTTAAGATGGCGGAGGAGTAGGAGACACCGTTTTCAGCCTGTCCTCCGAGTCGAGCTGGATAGGTACCAGACCAGCCTAAACAACCACGGAACCAGCCTGAGACGCAGGAAGACGCATCTGGATCTCTACAAATGAACATCTCCAGCGCTGAGTATTGAGGTACGAAGCGGGGAGCCATGAAACTGTGCACAGATATCGGAAGATAAACGGAAAGGGGAGGGAGCTGCCGCGTTCGGGCACCGGGAAGCGGTAGCCACTTGCATGGGGGAGCAGGCGGGCTCGTGGTCGGCACCCGCAAAACAGCAGACTGAGACCGTGAGCTGGGTGCGCGTGCCACCAGGCATCCCGCGGAACCCCGGAATCCCGGTGCGCTCACTGGATCCAGACTGAGACCGGGAGCTTCCCGGAGCGCGCGCAGGGCGGCTGGTGGCTGGCGGCATTAGAAACACAAAGGACAGAGACGCGCCGGCCCTGGAAGTGAGGGCTGGGACGCCGGGTGTGGGGCGCACATCCCGGGACGCTGCAGGGTTGAGCAGCACCAACAGTAACAGAGTTAAAGTGGCCAGAACATTAGTAGAGAACGGTCCGCGATCCCTCTGTTCCGTGACAGAGGCTGAAATTCGGCCGCTGCTGCTCTGACTCTCAGAAGAGGCACAGCAAACCGCCAGGGAAAGCCGCCAGAGAACAAAAGCCTGGAAATACCGGCTCAGGGAGTGCCCATCGCCATCCCCCTCGCAGGGGACACGGAGACTCTACCCAAACAGGGTTGCCTGAGTATCGGCGCGGCAGGCCCCTCCCCCAGAACACAGAAGGCAGGCTGAAAAATCAAGAAGCCCACAACCAGGTGCCTGGGTGGCGCAGTCATTGAGTGCCTGCCTTCGGCTTAGGGAGTGATCCCGGCGTTCCGGAAAGGAGTCCCTCATCGGGCTCCTCCGCTGGGAGCCTGCTTCTTCCTCTCCCACTCCGCTGCTTCTGTTCCCCCTCTCGCTGGTTGGCTGCCACATAAATAAATAAATAAAATCTTTAAAGAAGAAGCCCACATCTCTAAGATCCCTATAAAACAAGGGGCACAGCCTGGGACCCAGTCAATAATTTGGGCTCTGGAAACCCTGCAATCTCTCCTCATCAGAATGACAAGAAGGAGAAGACCCCCAGCAAAGAAAAGACAGTGAGTCTGTGGCCTCTGCCACAGAAATAATGGATATGGATGTAACCAAATTATCAGAAATGGAATTCAGGGTAACGATGGTCAAAATGATGAGTAGAATTGAAAAAACTATTAATGAAAAGGTTACTGAGAATATAGAATCCCTAAGGACAGAAATGAGAGCGAATCTGACAGAAATTAAAAATTCTATGAGCCAAATGCAGGCAAAACTAGAGGTTCTGACGGCCAGGGTCGCAGAAGCAGAGGAACGGGTTAGTGAATTGGAGGATGAGTTAATAGAGGAAAAAATGAAAATAGAAGATGGTCTTAAAAAAATCCACGCCCACGAATGTAGGTTACGGGAGATTACTGACTCAATGAAACGATCCAATGTTAGAATCATCGGCATCCCCGAGGGGGTGGAGAAAAACAGAGGTCTAGAAGAGATATTTGAACAAATTGTAGCTGAAAACTTCCCTAATCTAGCGAGGGAAACAAACATTCGTGTCCAAGAGGCAGAGAGGACCCCTCCCAAGCTCAACCACGACAAACCTACGCCACGTCACGTCATAGTGCAATTCGCAAATATTAGATGCAAGGATACAGTATTGAAAGCGGCCAGGGCAAAGAAATTTCTCACGTACCAAGGCAAAAGCATCAGAATTACGTCAGACCTGTCTACACAGACCTGGAATGAGAGAAAGGGTTGGGGGAACATATTTAAAGCTCTTTCAGAGAAAAACATGCAGCCAAGGATCCTTTATCCAGCAAGGCTGTCATTCAGAATTGATGGAGAAATAAAGACATTTCAGAATCGCCAGTCACTAACCAATTTTGTAACCACGAAACCAATCCTACAGGAGATATTACGGGGGGTTCTATAAAAGTAAAAAGGCCCCAAGAGTGATACAGAACAGAAAGTCACAGCCAATACAAACAAAGACTTTACTGGCAACATGGCATTATTAAAATCATATCTCTCAGTAATCAGTCTTAATGTAAATGGTTTGAACCATCCCATAAGCCGCCACAGGGTTGCAGATTGGATAAAAAGAAATGACCCATCCATTTGCTGTCTACAAGAGACTCATTTCAAACCGAAAGATGCATTCAGACTGAGAGTAAGGGGATGGAGTACCATCTTTCACGCAAATGGACCTCAAAAGAAAGCTGGGGTAGCAATTCTAATAGCAGATAAATTGGATTTTAAACTATAGACTATAGTTAGAGATGCAGAAGGGCACTATATTATTCTTAAGGGAAGTATTCAACAAGTGGATATGACAATTATAAATATATATGCCCCCAACAGGGGAGCAGCAAGATACACAAGCCAACTCTTAACCAGAATAAAGAGACATATAAATAAAAATACATTAATAGTGGGGGACCTCAACACTCCACTATCAGAAATAGACAGAACACCCTGGCAAAAACTAAGCAAAGAATCAAAGGCTTTGAATGCCATACTCGACGAGTTGGACCTCACAGATATATATAGAACACTACACCCCAGAACCAAAGAATACTCATTCTATTCTAATGCCCATGGAACATTCTCAAGAATAGACCATGTTCTGGGACACAAAACAGGTCTCAACCGATACCAAAAGATTGAAATTATCCCCTGCATATTCTCAGACCACAACGCTCTGAAATTGGAACTCAACCACAAGGAAAAATTTGGAAGAAACTCAAACACTTGGAGACTAAGAACCATCCTGCTCAGGAATGACTCGATAAACCAGGAAATCAAAAATCAAATTAAACAATCTATGGAGACCAATGAGAATGAAAATACAACAGTCCAAAACCTATGGGATACTGCAAAGGCAGTCCTAAGGGGGAAATACATAGCCATCCAAGCCTCACTCAAAAGAATAGAAAAATCTAAAATGCAGTTTTTATATTCTCACCTCAAGAAGCTGGAACAGCAACAGAGGGACAGGCCTAATCCACACACGAGGAAGCAGTTGACCAAAATTAGAGCTGAAATCAATCAAGCAGAAACCAGAAGTACAGTAGAGCAGATCAACAGGACTAGAAGCTGGTTCTTGGAGAGAATCAATAAAATTGACAGACCACTGGCAAGACTTATCCAAAAGAAAAGAGAAAGGACCCAGATTATTAAAATTATGAATGAAAAAGGAGAGGTCACGACGAGCACCATTGAAATTGGAAGGATTATTAGAAATTTTTATCAACAGCTATGTGCCAATAAACTAAGCAATCTGGAAGAGATGGAATCCTTCCTGGAAACCTATAAACTACCAAGATTGAAACCGGAAGAAATTGATTCCTTAAACAGGCCAATTAATTATGAAGAAATTGAGTCAGTGATAAACAACCTTCCAAATAACAAAACTCCAGGCCCGGACGGTTTTCCTGGGGAATTCTACCAAACATTCAAAGAAGAAATAATACCTATTCTCCTAAAGCTATTTCAAAAAATAGAAACAGAAGGAAAGCTACCAAACTCATTCTATGAGGCCAATATTACCTTGATCCCCAAACCAGGCAAAGACCCCCTCAAAAAGTAGAATTACAGACCGATTTCCCTAATGAATATGGACGCCAAAATCCTCAACAAGATACTTGCTAATAGAATCCAACAGTACATTAAAAGGATTATCCATCACGATCAAGTGGGATTCACACCTGTGATGCAAGCGTGGTTCAATATTCGCAAATCAATCAGCGTGATACATCATATCAACAAGAAAAGACTCAGGAACCATATGATCCTCTCAATCGATGCCGAAAAAGCATTTGACAAAATACAGCATCCTTTCCTGATTAAAACCCTTCAGAGTGTAGGAATAGAAGGTACATTTCTCAATCTCATAAAAGCCATCTATGAAAAGCCTACTGCAAATATTATCCTCAATGGGAAAAAGCTGGAAGCCTTTCCCTTAAGATCAGGAACTCGACAAGGATGCCCAATCTCACCACTATTATTCAACATAGTACTAGAAGTCCTTGCAACAGCAATCAGACGACAAAAAGGGATCAAAGGTATTCAAATCGGCAAAGAAGAAGTCAAAATGTCTCTCTTTGCAGATGACATGATACTCTATATGGAAAACCCAAAAGAAGCCACTCCCAAACTATTAGAAGTTATAGAGCAATTCAGTAACGTGGCAGGATACAAAATAAATGCTTAGAAATCAGTTGCATTTTTATACACGAATAACGAGACCGAAGAAAGAGAAATTAGGGAATCCATCCCATTTACAATAGCACCAAAAACCATACGTTACCTTGGAATTAACTTAACCAGAGACGTAAAGGACCTATATTCTAGAAACTATAAATCACTCTTGAAAGACATTGAGGAAGACATAAAAAGATGGAAAGATATTCCATGCTCATGGATCGGAAGAATTAACATAGTTAAAATGTCCATACTACCCAGAGCAATCTACACTTTCAATGCTATCCCGATCAAAATACCGAGGACATTTTTCAAAGAACTGGAACAAACAGTCCTTAAATTTGTATGGAACCAGAAAAGGCCCCGAATCTCCAAGGAACTGTTGAAAAGGAAAAACAAAGCTGGGGGCATCACAATGCCGGATTTCGAGCTGTACTACAAAGCTGTGATCACAAAGACAGCATGGTACTGGCACAAAAACAGACACATAGACCAATGGAACAGAATAGAGAGCCCAGAAATGGACCCTCGGCTCTTTGGGCAACTAATATTTGATAAAGCAGGAAAAAACATCTGGTGGGAAAAAGACAGTCTCTTCAATAAATGGTTCTGGGAAAATTGGACAGCTACATGCAAGAGAATGAAACTTGACCACTATCTCACACCATACACAAAAATAAACTCCAAATGGATGAAAGACCTCGATGTGACAGGAATCCATCAAAATTCTAGAGGAGAACATAGGCAACAACCTCTACGACATCGGCCAAAGCAACCTTTTTCATGACACATCCCCAAAGGCAAGAGAAACAAAAGATAAAATGAATTTATGGGACTTCATCAAGATTAAAAGTTTCTGCACAGCCAATGAAACAGTCAGAAAAACTAAGAGGCAGCCCACGGAATGGGAGAATATATTTGCAAATGACACTACAGATAAAGGACTGGTATCCAAGATCTACAAAGAACTTCTCAAACTCAATACACGAGAAACAAATAAACAAATCAAAAAATGGGCAGAAGATATGAACAGACACTTTTCCAATGAAGACATACAAATGGCTAACAGACACATGAAAAAATGTTCAAAATCATTAGCCATCAAGGAAATTCAAATCAAAACCACACTGAGATACCACCTTAAGCCAGTTAGAATGGCAAAAATAGACAAGGCAAGAAACAACAATTGTTGGAGAGGATGTGGAGAAAGGGGATCCCTCCTACATTGTTGGTGGGAATGCAAGTTGGTACAGCCACTCTGGAAAACAGTGTGGAGGTCCCTTAAAAAGTTAAAAATTGAGCTACCCTATGATCCAGCCATTGCACTACTGGGTATTTACCCCAAAGATACAGACATAGTGAAGAGAAGGGCCATATGCACCCCAATGTTCATAGCAGCACTGTCCACAATAGCTAAATTGTGGAAGGAGCCGAGATGCCCTTCAACAGATGACTGGATTAAGAAGTTGTGGTCCATATATACAATGGAATATTACTCACCTATCAGAAAGAACGAGTTCTCAACATTTGCTACAACATGGACGGCACTGGAGGAGATAATGCTAAGTGAAATAAGTCAAGCAGAGAAAGACAACTATCATATGATTTCTCTCATCTATGGAACATAAGAACTAAGATGATCGGTAGGGGAAGAAAGAGATAAAGAAAGGGGGGTAATCAGAAGGGGGAATGAAACATGAGAGACTATGGACTATGAGAAACAAACTGAGGACTTCAGAGGGGAGGGGGGTGGGGGAATGGGATAGACCGGTGATGGGTAGTAAGGAGGGCACGTATTGCATGGTGCACTGGGTGTTATACACAGCTAATGAATCATTGAGCCTTACATCGGAAACCGGGGATGTACTCTATGGTGACTAACATAATATAATAAAAAATCATTAAAAAAAAAAAGAATTTAGTGATTCATCAGTTGCATATAACACCCAGTACTCATTACCTCAAGTGCCCTCCTTAATGCCCATCACCCAATTACCCCATTCCCCCATTCACCTCCCCTCTAGCAACCCTCACTTTGTTCGCTATAGTTAAGAGTCTCTCATTGTTTGTCTCCCTCTCAGTTTTTATCTTCTTTTTCTTCCCTTCCCCTGTTCATCTGTTTTGTTTCTTAAAGTCCACATATGAGTGAAGTCATGTGGTATTTGTCTTTCTCTGACTGACTTATTTCACTTAGCATAATATACTCTATTCCATCCATGTCATTGCAAATGGCAAGATTTCATTATTTTTGATAGCTGAGTAATATTCCAATATAACACATCTTCTTTATCCATTCATCAGTCAATGGACATCTTGGCTCTTTCCGTATTTTGGCTATTGTGGACATTGTTGCTATAAACATTGGGGTGCATGTGCCCCTTTGAATCACTATTTTTGTTTCCTATGTATAAATATCTAATAGTATAATTACTGGATCATAAGGTAGTTTTATTTTTAACTTTTTGAGGAACTTCCATACTGTTTTTCAGAGTGGCTACACCAGTTTGCATTCCCACCGACAATGTAAGAGGGTTCCCCTTTCTCCACATCTTCACCAACATCTGTTGTTTCCTGTGTTGTTAATTTTAGCCATTCTGACCAGTGTGAGGTGGTATCTCATTGTGGTTTTGATTTGTATTTCCCTGATGTCTAGTGATGTGGAGCATTTTTTCACATGTCTGCTGGCCATTTGTATTCTTTGGAGAAATGTCTGTTCATGTCTTCTGCCCATTTCTTGACTAGATTATTTGTTTTTTGGGTGTTGAATTTGATAAGTTCTTTACAGGTTTTGGATACTAGCCCTTTATCTGATATGTCATTTGCAAATATCTTCTCCCATTCCATAGGTTGTTTTTTTAGTTTTGTTGATTATTTCCTTTTCTGTGCAGAAGATTTTTATCCTGAAGTCCCAGTAATTCATTTTTGCTTTTGTTTCCCTTGCCTCTGGAGACATGTCTAGTAAGAAGTTGCTGTAGCCGAGGTCAAAGAGGTTGCTGCCTGTGTTCTCCTCTAGGATTTTGATGGATTCCTATCTCACATTTAGGTCTTTCATCCATTTTGAACTTATTTTTCTGTATGGTGTAAGAAAGTGGTCCAATTTCATTCTTCTGCATGTTGCTGTCCAGTTTTCCCAGCACCATTTGTGAAGAGACTTTCTTTGTTCCATTGGATGTTCTTTCCTGCTTTGTTGAAGATTAGTTGACCATAGAGTTGAGGGTCCATTTCCGTTTTCTCTATTCTATTCCACTGATCTGTGTGTCTGTTTTTGTGCCAGCACAGTACTGTCCTGATGATTATAGCTTTGTAATAGTTTGAAGTCTGGAATTGTGGTCCCTCCAGCTTTGGTTTTCTTTTTCAACATTCGTTTGGTTATTCAGGGTCTTTTCTGGTTCCATGCAAATTTTAGAATTGTTCGTTCCAGCTCTGTGAAATATGCTGGTGTTATTTTGATAGGAATTGCATTGACTGTGTAGATTGCTTTGGGTAGTATAGACATTTTAACAATATTTGTTCTTCCAATCCATGAGTACATGCCCACTTCTAAAGGAGCCTGGGGGGCAATGTAACCTCATCCACAGCAGCTGAGAGGAAGGGGTAATTCCCCAAAGAAGAATGGAAGTGTTAATACAAAAACAGGGTGGAATAGATGTGAAAGTGAGAGATGGTATTCTCTTATTGTGCAGATCATCCAGCCCCATTCTCTCATCTGACTTCTTTGGAAACCAGGTTCAGTGATCTGTCCAAAGGCACAATAATAAACAGAAGAGCCAAGATTTTCCAATTTCTGCTCAGTCTTTTCTACTGTGTTACCTCCACCTTTTTGAAAACCAGGAATGAATCAAACGTGAAGCTTCTATAACACTTGATTATCATTGAAATGCCTTCTTAAACACACTGCATTTCATGATATTAAACTTAAAGGAACTGTAATTGCACATCTATCATCTTTGACGCTCCTACATTAACTGCCCAGAGTAAGAAAACCACATTCCTTCTGTGATAGTAATCCTTGCTACTCCTTTCCTCTTTGGGGAAACAAGTCAAAGCTTGACAAAGTATAGCTGCTGATCTCCTTGGAAGACATTCGAGCCCTAACCAGGTGATCCCATGAGTGAGGTGGATGGCCTATGGACAGAGGGGCTCACACCAGCCTCTGATCTTCATTTGCGGCATATGTTATCCCAATAACTTGATTAATAGTCTAGACGAGGTCCTCCCTTTGGGCGGGCTTGTTGCCCTCCCAGTTTTCCCAGGCACAGCGATATCCCTGTGGACAGGTACAGGCATGCCTCATAAATCTGGAGGCTCGCCCAAAAAGTATGTCTGCTGTTTGTGAAGGGGCAATGTAGCAATTACCTGTGAGTAATGCAGTGGCAGATCTTCTGTGAGAAATTAGAGCTGAAAAAGAGGGCTTTCCTCTCCTTGAAGGAAAGGTATTGGGTGAACTAACCCTTGCCTTGGGAACTCTTTCTTCTCCTTTCCCCAAATTCAATCCCTTTTCCCCCAGACATCCATCCTCTCTTAGGCACCCCACTCTGGCACTCCACGAGCCATGGGAATAAGAAAGAACTGGCTAGAAGCAAACCATCTGCTTGCTCATAGCAATTGAGTTTTTTTTTTGATGGTTCTGGTTCCAGGGGAGAGAGCCGAAGATTCAATTCTGGAGTCTGCCTCCTTCGAAGAGCAGCAGCCTGGCTTCTCATGGATACAGTAGCAGGTAGGAAAAGAATGGTTGTTCTTACCTTTTGTTTTTCATGAAATAGAATTTTAGGGCCAAGTTAAATGTTAAATGTCAGTATATTAGACATAGTAGAATCACCAAAGGATTTAAATAATATGATTTCCATCTGTAAACCACCCTCAACTAATGAGAGGATTGGTTCTGCTGTTGGAGAACCTGTCTCAGGATTTCTTTTGGGGGCAGGGGGTGCCTTGGGTTGTTCCATATGATAACCGTCGCCGTCAGTGCCAGAAAGAAACTCATATCTTGATGCGTTTGACATCATCTGTATTCTCTGGATTTTCACTTGTAATGTGCATGTTTATATGTGTATGTATCCTGTGTTCCAGACACACAGTCACCTTTGTTAAGAACATTCACAAAAACACAGATGATGATCTGACCAGAAGATAGCCCCCCCCCTTTGATGCATTGTTTTATTCTAAGTTTTCGAAGAGCTCATCAATTGACTTCTTTGAAAGACAGCGCCATGAGCTGTTTAGAAGGGAGTTTTTAGGAGTCTGAGAAATATTGAATAGGTGTCAGTTACATTAGTACAGTTCCTTATTCACCCTCTTGATCACAGAGGAAGACTTTTATGTATTTTGGGGTCATGGACTTCTTTATAAGGAATATAACTTAGTAAAACTAGACAAAAAGCCATAAAGCGAATATGATGAGCCGTTGCAGAGTTTGTCGTAACCAGTTCCCAAGTGTGGTAAAAGTAAAATATGATGCCTGTGTGATAGAAAGAGCTAATAAAGGGAATATGGAAAAGAACAAAATGGAGTTTTATGAGAACTTTAAGGTCTACGTTTTAAAAGCAAACTGAAGTTGTGTGTCAGCAACCAGAGAATCAATTCTCAGAGAAAATATTTGTGAATTGTGTGATTACCTCACTTTAAAAGATGACCAAATGTTGAGGTTGTTTCTTGTTTGCTGGCTGGGGGGGTGGGTAGGGAGGGAGGGAGGAGATGCTTTTCTCATGTACTGGGTTACAGACTGGTTTATTTTAAAATGCATCTCAGTAGCCACTTATTCTGCAATCAGCACTTTCTGTGTTCTGGGCATTGTACTAGGCTCTGGACTATATGTGTCACGCTCAATTTCTTCTTCAGTAACTTTTGCCTACCTCTTATTAGCATCACCAACAAATAGACAACCACAGACTTTTAGTACAATGACTTTAACTAGACTCCTCGGGTAACTTGGTTACCTGAGCTGCTTGTGTATCGATCTGCTAGAAAAATATATATTGTCTTCCAGTTGGAAATGATACCCTGTTGAAAATAAATAGTACCTCCCAAGCTTCCTTAAAACCCAGCTCTCTGAGGCCAAGGAATAGTAGAGCACTACTATTAGATTAGTGTCCTATTTGTGATTTCTGAGTTTTCTGGGTAAGGGAGGCACTGATCCTTGGCTGGAAGCTTGGCCTCGAGCCAGGGGCAGTGCCTTGTCTGCCAGGCTCTCTCCCCGAAACCCTGTGGGCTTGAGGAGGGGGGTGGAGGTGGGAACCCTTCCCCCTTGGGTGTCTCTCAGGGGACCTATTTCATTTTAGATCAGCTGCGAACAGCCCCTGCGCCCTCAGCAAATGTGATTGAACCTCCTTGCATGCTAGCCCTGGCCCCTGTCCTGCTGTTGAGGCTGGCTCCTCAGCTGATTTGAGGCCGACCCAGAGGCGATGTGGATAGACATAAATGTTGCCTCATTGCCAGCACATGCTCTTCCTTTTCACTTCTTCCCTATAGCTGCATCTTCTCCTCATTGCTATAAATAGCACCAATGCCCCACTCTGGAAAACGTCTAAGTTTGTCACTGGTGGTCCCCCTTAGCTCTGCATAGCTCCCAGTTCTGGTGAGAAATGTTGCCATGCATGAAATAACAAAGTGGAGGATAAAATCTACAACAACACAATAATAATAATAATAATAATAATAATAATAATAATAATAATAATAATAATAATGCCTAACGTCTGTGAGAACTGGCTGTGTGCTAAAGGCTTTATATACATGATCTCATTTAATCTTTACAACCACCTATGAGGTAGGGACTATTGGTATTCCCATGATACAAAGAAACTGAGGCTTAACCATTTACCTGCTGCTGGCAGTTCAGAGCTATATGCCTGACTCCAAAGCATTTAACCACAGCCTGTGATGAGTGTGACAATGGAATTTAGTTGAATGCTGGCCAAGAGAAGATAGTGCAGACCAGTGAGCAGGGTTCTTAGGCAGATGCCCTTTCTGGCCCTCTTAGCTTTCCGGCTCTTCTGTGATGCCTCTGGAAAGGTCTTTTGGAGACCACCAGGGAGACCAAAGGGATTGCTCTGCTGCCTGTGGCTTCTCTTTCACAAGTGGCTTGTCATACCTCCCTTTGAGGTCTGGCAACCAGCATTTATCTTGGTCTTTGTTTACAAACAGGAGCCATGCATCCTGTTCTTCCCTTGCTATTCAGGGCTGACTTTAATTTTAAAGGAGTATGATTCTGCTTCCACTCTGCTGGTGTTTTTGGACACAGACTTTAGCCTTAAGAGGCATCAGGGAATGTTCACAACTAGCTCTTTTCCTTTCTTTGATTTCAGCTAATATATTCCCCAGAGCCTACCTAGAACCAAAAGAAGTTCTCCTTTAGGGATGATCTGTTTTGTCAATTACCACTCCTGGTACCTGTTTGAAACCACTCTGGGGAAGAGTTTGGAAAGTCTCCAGGCTGTTTACTCATGGGTTCCCCAGTTCATAAGTCATGTCATAGGCTCATTTCTGAGGGGTACTCTCACATTTTGAATTCCTTCCTATTTTCAACCTATAGGCAAATTCTTCTATAATATGGGTCTTTTCTGAAGAGACTAGGGAAGGGCTCAGATCAGCCGCTGCACCAAGCCCATTGGATGACCCTTTGGTTAACTCAATCAGCACATCAAAACCCCATTCCCTTAGACTTCTTACAAACTATTTTTATTGTGTGACTTGGCAATGAGTTAGTGAAGTATCACCTTCTTTAAAATTTGGCCTTAACTTGCTTATTTCTGGTTTCAAACGGTTTCCCTTATTGTGCATTTATTGGAAGAGAATGAAAGAGGTGGAGGTTTGAGGCAGCAGAAACGAAGGGGACTAATATGAATTGAATACCTACTGTGTGCTGGGTACTCTACTAGCCTTGCTACATATGATACAATATTTAATCCTGACGGAACCCAGTAAGGTAGAAAAAGGCCCATTTACAGTTGAAGAAACTTAAGTTTCAAAGAAGTTAAGCTACTAGGTGGAAGTCTAACACAAAGGTGGGACAGAATTCAAAGCCCGGGTCGCTTCCCTTTATTCCATACTGCCACCACTGTGTCACCTCGGTTATGAACCCTTTCCCAGTGGACAGAGTGTACTCAGACCTTCATGATCCTGGGATTGAGGTACATGATACCTATTTGGTGGATGAAGAAACCAAGACTCAAAGGATACTGCTTGAGTTAATGGAGATCCGCTCCTATTAAGCCTTGATCATTTCCTACTCATCTTAGACAGCTGACTTCCTGGAGCAATGGTGTTCACATGAAAAATGTTAACCCCCAAGATCCTAATTAACAGTAATCTATTTGTATCACTTTTGATTTTCCAAACCTTGATCTTAACAATATGCATTTGCTTCCATATGCCCTACTCTGTTTCTCACGTAATTTTATTTTGGAAACATAAGTCAGTATTAATGAGATTAAATAGTTACCACACTGATAACAGTTTTCTGTCCTGTTACTCAGTCCAATTCCTTGTTATTGAGCATTTGAGATGGTCCAAAGAATACAACTTCATTTCCTCCGTTTGGTTTTCCTTTTGGAGGGTATGGTTTCCAAAGAGGAAATCGCTAAGTCCGATAGTAAAACAAATTTTATAGCTCCCACAAAAAATTTCCAGACTGTTTTTCTCAGAAACCTCACATTGTAACCAGCAACCAACAAACATGGGGACTTGTTTCCCTCCCATTCCAGGCTGCCCTGCTCTTTATTGAGCTGAATTTATTTATAATTCTCTTCTCCAAACGTTTTGGGAGTACTGACCTTCAGGTGTCTTTCTTCTCATCATGGAGTCTTCTACCTGAGGACTGACACTGAGCCAGCTAACCACACAGTTGCCTCCAGTCAGAGTAGTGAAGACCTGAAATGCCATGTGCCATGGCCTAACAGAGCTAGAGAGGGGAATAACAGATGTGGAATGAGTTGAGAAGTAAAGAGAAATAATAAAGAACCCATGATAAACAAGTAGGTCAGAGAAATAATAGAGGATATGGGAAAATTAGCCTCTCGGGGATTCTTAAAGACTAGCATGTGAAATACACTTATTCATTTTTTGGTGTATGTTGTAGCCAGCCTCCAAGATGACCCCTAATGATCCCTGTCCCTGATAATTAGCATCCTGTGTTGTCCCTTCCCACATCCTATTAGAGTTTATCTGTGTGCCCAACAGAATACAGGACAAGTGATGGTATGTTGTTTCTGGTACTAGGTTATAAAAGATGTCATGGCTTTCATTTTAGTCACTTTCTCCCTTTCCTGGATCATTCACTCTGAGGGAAGCCAGCTACCATGTCATGAGCAGCACTCTGGAGAGAGCCATGTAATTAAGAACATGGCAGTAACAGCATTCCAACTGCAGTGAAATCCTAAGTCAGACCTCTGTCAGGAAACCTGAACCATCTGCTCAACTCTTTGTTCCCTGTTAGACCATAAATAAACATCAGTTATCTATTGCTGCAGGACAAACCACCCCCCAAATAAGAGTGATACTCTCGTGTTTGGGACTGCAAATAGGAATGGATGGAACAGCTGGGACGGCTAGGACTCTCCATATGGCCTTTCATTGTGGGCTTTATCACAATATGGTATTCTCCCAGTACCAGTTGGACAAGGATGGAAGCTGTAAAGCTTCGTGAGGTCTGGGCTCGGAAGTTGCACAATATCACTTTTGCCACATTCTATTGGACAAAGCAAGTGAAAAGGCCAGCCCAGATTCAAAGGGTGGGAGGAATAAGTACTGCCTCTTCATGAGAGGACCTGTAGTGTGTGGCCATATTTAATCCATCAAGTCTACCTTCTGGCCATAATTATTTAAATTTCTCCCATATGCAAAATACACTCCTCTCTCCTAAGATCCCTGAAGTCTCATTTAGTGACCACATCAGGCTTGAAGTCCATGATCTTGTGATCTGCATCTGTCCCAAACAGAGATAGGGTTTCTTATTTGTAGCTTCTCTTCAACCAGAGATCAAGTTTGCCTTCCATCCTAGCAAATCTTGGGCTTTGTTTATGTCCTCTAAATTCTGTTTATAAACTAAATCATATACCCAGCAACAGTGTTGAGACAGGGACATGGTAACTACAGTAGCTATCCCCCTTCAAAAATAGAGTAATAGGAAGAAATAGCAATAATTGGTCCAGAGCAATTCTGAAATCTACCTAGGTTCATGGATATCAGGTTCTCCTACTCGAGCTGGCACAGTTCCTTGATTAGGGTCTGGTTCTGCTCTTGACTCAACCCGTCTGGGTTCTTGATTCCATCTTCTAAGATGTCTTTTCTTTTGGAGAATAAATAGCTTGTGTTTATAGCTAAGTAGCTTTCTCACCCTACATTCTGACTGTAGAAAGTTGGTAGTCTAGAGATCTCTTATCATTTTAAACTATTACTCCAATCTGATAGAACTTATTTAAAAACTTTAGGGGTTTTCTACATATCTCATTATTGTTCATTCCATTAGGCAAAATCCATATTCACAGTTCTTTTTGGGACTGGCCTCTCTCTACAATAGTGCTGTCTCATAAAAATCCAATACAAACGACAAATGTGAACCACATATGTATTTTTTTTAATTCTAAGAGGCACTATTTAATAGTAAAAAAAGAAGGTGAAAGTAATTTTAGTAATATATTTTGTTTAACTCACTATAGTCAAAATATAATCATTACAACATCAATTATCTTATTAATAAGATATTTTACATTTTTTAATGCTAGCTTTTTGAAATCCAGTATATATTTTATGCTTATTAGAACATCTTAGTTTAGATTAGCCACATTTCAAATGCCCAGTACCTACACGTGCCTGTATTGGGCAGCCCAGCTTGATTACTCAGAGCTATTCTGGGATTAGGCTTCCGTAAATCTTAGAAGCCCTTTGTCTAGTTGAGAAGGCTTACTCAGCCTTCCTAAAGTCCTTTCAAGGTCTTAATTGAGGGTCTTACACTTCTATCCTTGATTAGTCTTTACCCAGAGACTATCTCTTCAAGAATTCTTTGCCAGCCGGACAGATTGGAAATGAGGAACAGTTTTACTTTTCAGCCCAGCAAATGCTAAACCCTCCTTCTTTCTTCTTACTTCTGCTTTCAAATTGAGTGGTTCCTGCTTTAACTCATTTCTCTCTCCTCTTGTACCTTACTGTGCAAGGGTAACATATCCATTGGTGCTTTTAGCATTCTGCCCAGAAACCTCTTTAGCCAGACCAACATATTTATTACATTTATTTCTTCACCTTACAAATTACTACAGATGACAGCTTTGCTGATGGCTTCAGCAATACGGGTTGCCCTTTTCCCAGCTTCCAAAAACAATTTCCTCACTGCCCTTCCAGCCTCTCCCCCACCATCTGGTCCCAAAGGCAATGCCACATGTTAGAAGTTTTTGTTTGGCAGCACCGTACTCACCAGTTTCTGTTTTAGTTATTGTAGAGTAACAACCCTAAAATGTAGTGACTTAAAACAACAGCTTATTGTTTCTCATGCTTCTGTGAGTTGACAGCTAGTGTAATGGCTGGTATTACCTGGGCTCATTCATGCAGTTACCTTCAGCTTGAAGATCTTGAAGACTGGGGGACGGCCTCAGCTGGGGCAGCTCTTTTCATCCTTAAGGGGAGGCTAGGCTTTCTCACATGGTGGCAATAACATTCTAGAGGTACAAGCTTTAACGTGCCAGCACTTATGAAGCCTGTACTAATGTCACATTTGCTGATTGTGCTGGCCGAAGTAAGCACACAGCCAAGGCCAGAGTCAACGTGGGAGGAAATGACACGAGCACACGGGTCTTGGGAGGCATGATTAGTTGAGGAATCACTAGCGTAAAGCATCCCATGCTCTCTCTTCCAGATACCTTATGGATTACGTGAGGTGATTTATACATAAAGCACTTAAAGTCCATAGACAGATACTGGAACTCAGTTCTAAAGTTTCTCTTACTTTATGTTTGGAGAGATCCATCCACGCCTGCTCTATTCATGGTCTAACCAGGAACAAAGAGTTGAGTGGATGGGACAGGTTATATGTCGGACATTGTGCAAAAAGCTTCAACTGTGTTATCTCATTTCATCCTCGAAGCAGTCCATTTTACAGATGAGGAAATGAGTCACAGAGAAACCAAGGCGATCCAGCAAATTAGAGGTGGAGCCAGGGCCTGAGTCCAGGCTGCCTAGCTCTGGGGCCCATGTTCATAATCATTGTCCCATGGCTGTCTATGCTCAGGGAAGGCAGAAGAGACGGGGAAAAGAAGGCCTGGCGTGCAGAAGAAAGCAGGGCAGCATGCCAGAGTCTATGTATATTCTTTTCAGGTGTTAGTCCTTTGGGTTTTCTGCACAAACGGTTCTTCTAGAACCCTTTCCTCTGGTGACCAGCTTTCTCAATCAGGGCAGATGTGTAGGGAGGTATTCTTCTCTACTGATCTCCCTTGATTCTCATATCTGAGCTAAGCTTGTTAAATTGCAAATATTCTGATGTGTTGTGAAATAATGGCCTGAACACTGGAAAGAGAGCATGCTGTGTCTCAGAAGACCTCGGCAGGGCTCCTGTCATGCTGGTGGTGAACACACAGGTCCCGACAGAATATAGTCCCTCTGGTTCTGCTGCTGCCACATCAAGATTTATGATGTACGAAGGGGCCAAGTTTGTAGGGTAAGAAAAAGAAGCAGCTCACACTTACAGTCATCTTTTTAAAAATCCTCCCAAATGTTGCTGGAGTTGTCCTTTATAAAGGGTTTTGGGCAAATACACATTTTGGGAAATGGCTGGGGAAATGTTAAAGATACAAACCAAGGTAGAAGTAGCATCATGTAGTGTGTGTGTCAGGAGAACAGTCTTTGAATGAAGCAAGATCCATGCTACTTGACTGGTTTTAGATTAGTTTTTGTTTACGTGAACACAGAAAGGCCTGGGTGATGAATGTGTCTTCAGGTATCAGAAGAAAAAACATGGAGGCCGTAGAAGATGCTGCGTCTACACGGACGGGTGTGAGTCACACGCACTGTAAACACCCTGAGTTGGAAGCCCATCCAGGGAGCAGTGAAGTGAGCTGTTTCTAGGTTCATTTCTACTGAAAGTGTCAACAGTTTCAGAAATGTTGGCCTAAATTAGGAGACCATTTTGATCTTTGATGTTGCAGGGATTTTTGCCATTTATACTTATAAGAAATGTGCCAGCTTCTCAGGGTGGCTGGTCATTCAGGGTGCTGGTGCTTCAGGGAACACCTCTTTTCCTCCTTCATACTACACGTCATTTCCTCAGCCCCGAAACTCTAACAATTTGGGCTGAGAGTCGTTCTATTGCTGAATAAGAGACTGGGAACGGAAATTCAGAATGTCTCGTTGCCCTATTCCCTTCTGCCTTGCTTCTTCATTTGGGGTGTTTACATCATTTTAAATAAACAGCCTTTTGGGCATTTCTAGCAGGAAATATTCTAGAGCATTAGCTGTGATTTATCTCGTGTAATTTCAGCACTTGATAGGAGCCATTTATTCCCATGTTCTGCGTTACTGGTTCCCTGACTGAGGGGACAGAATTCAGTTATATTCTCTGTGCTGCCTTTCTCTACCTCAGATTCCTGGTGTATTTAAGAAACTTTGAATTTTTTGACTTGTAGCTAATTATATCCATCTTCAGAAAGGGGAAAGTCATGCCCCCTGCAACAGTGATACTTACTATGGAGCAAATATTGCTTTAACGAAAGTATCTCCTTTCTAGTCAAGTCCTTATTATTGAAGTACTGGAGGTTTAGTTTGTTCATTCGTTGGTTGTGGTAAGGGAGGTGCCTCTGTTGTACACGCCTTCCCGACATGCCTCGAGCTGGAATGTGGGGTAGCTTTTGAAGCAGCTGGCAGGGTGGGATAGCTCCTGATCCCGCACGTCCGGCCAAAGCTCTGTTGCCAGATAGCAATAGTCACTGCTGATTTGACATCCCAGGAAAAGAGGGTTTGAAGGGAGCCAGAGAGAAACGTAGACAGGAGTAAAAGAAAAGCACAATTGCTGGTCAGGTCACAGTGAGGTTGTCCTGCTCTGGAGATGAGCTGGGTTGTCAGCTGCTGAAAAGTGGGAGCCGAGAGCTGACCCATTTCTACCCCAGCATGACTTTCAAAAGCCCTTTTCGTCTTTCTAGGTAAAGATTTATTAAGATGCTGACGAGAACAGGGCAGGCTGAAATTACCCAGATTTGTTTTATTATGTTTTTATTTAAATGTAGACAGCAGTTGTCTGTCCTTTTAATTGAGCTGTTCAAACCATAGCTGGGAAGCCAGGCAGCCAGTGGCAGGGCACCACACCCCTTGTTCTTCTTCAGGTCCTGGGGCTTAAGCCTGACTCCCGGGAGCAGGTCTCAGGTTGCAGGGCTCTGTCTTAAGGCAAACTCCAGTTATGAATCATTCCTCCGGCAGCTGACAGGGTTTCTGCATTTTGGATCTCTAGCAAGGAAGCAGAGCCCCCGACCCAGGGGCAGGGGTGGATGGTGCTTCATTGGTATGACTTGAGAGAGCTCAGAAAAGCTTTTTTTTCTCCCAAATATCTCCTACCCATTTGCCACATGACTAGGAATCATGCCCCTTTTTTAAAAAGCTTATCATTGGCACCGTAAGATAGGTAGCTTAATTTTCAAAATTTTATATGAACTGGCTACCTTAGATCCATTCTTTTTCATAACAAAGTGGGCACCTCTGAGTGAAGGGAATGGGGCTCACGGGTCAAGGACAAAGATAAGGCATGGAATACGGGGGTGCCAGGCCTGGATCTGGGTAGGGGAAGGGCTTCTGACAATCAATGTATGGATTCTGAGTGCTAATGGTTCCCCAAGTCTACAACCACAGCCACAGCCCAAATCCACATTGACAGTTTGCCTTGGATCGACCTGTCGGAAGTCTAGTGGGCACCCTAACTGTAGCATGTTCAAAATTGAATCCATCTCACTCTGAGAAACAAACTGAGGGCTTCAGAGGGGGGGGGGGTAGGGGAATAGGATAGGCTGGTGATGGGTGGTAGGGAGGGCACGTATTGCATGGTGCACTGGGTGTTATACGCAACTAATGAATCACCGAACTTACATCAAAAACCAGGGATGTAATGTATGGTGACTAACATAATATAATAAAAAATATTTAAAAAAATTGAATCCATCTCTTCTTTTACACCCAAACACATACCTTCTGTGCTCCAGGTTTTCTTGAACGTCTCCCCTACTTCCCCACCCCATCACCAGTCCTGAAAATTCTATCCCCTGCATTTCTCTGCTCCATGTTCCCACTGCCCCTGGCTTCTTTCCAGCTCTCAGCTTCTTCACACAGACAGTTGCAACAGGCATTTAATTGGTCTTTTGACCTCTCTCTCTCTCTTTTTTTAAAAAATTTCCTCCTTTATACCACTGCCAGAATTAACTGGCTATATATAAATCTTATCACTATTCGCCCCTAAAAATCCCTCCTTTAAGTATCTGCTGTTGCCACAGAATAAAATCTGAACTCCACAGTGTGCACAGAGCCCGTCTCAGTCTGGCGTCCTGCGCAACCCCCTGTCCTCATCTCACTGGAACACAGGCCTTTGATTTCGCTGATGCTCCATCTTCTGCATTAAATAACCTTTCCCCCATTGCATCAAAACTCCTCTGTGGAGCTCTCTCTTGCTCCCCTGGGCCGCCCCCTCCTCCCCCAGAGCACCCTAGATCATGCCATTTCTGGAGAGGGGATGTTGGGTACAGTGCCTACAGATAAGTGCTCTATTAATGTTTATTGTTGAATGAGAGAGATGCTGGTGGGGAAAGAGCTGCAAGAGATGGCGGAAGTTGCCAGAGGGAGAAGAGAAAGCCCTGAACACCAAATTAATCCAGCAAATGAGATATCATTTACAACCATCAGACTGGGAAAGGTGAACAAGACTCTTCATGCCCAGCCTTGAGGGTGGAGGAGGAAAATGGACAGCTCCACTGGCTGCTGGACGGAGGGAATATTGGTGGAGACTTCCTGTAGGAACACTTTGACAGGGTGCTTCAAATCTTTTAAAGATGATGGAATTTGACCCAGCAGCTTCATTTTGAAGAATCCATCTTAAAGGAATGCTCTGACAAGGATTCAGTGATGTTTATGTGAAGATCCTTATTTCTACCAGCAATAACATAATGGCATCTGAAATGTCTACTGATTACATAAACTGCAGCACATTTTTATCCTGGATTAGTAAACAGCCATTAAAAAAGTTAACATGGATCTATACTTACTAACACGGAAGGCTAGTATGTGTGATGTACTGTGGAGTGAATAAAGGTTGGTTCTAAAAATATACGTATACTGTAATCTTGCATCAAAATACTAGCATAGAAAAATCATGAGGAATATGCACTAGCATTTCAACTGTGCCTATTCCGAGTTGGTGGTATTCTCTACCTTTTTCTATATTTTCTGAATTTTGGGGAATCTCATCAGGAATTGGTTGTATGGTGAAGTGCACGCACACACTCCCAGTAAGGTTATTCCGTTAGTAGGCAGAACAGAGAGAGCAGGACCTGGTGGGCCAGCCAGCTTACCCTCACTACCAGGTCCTGCTCCATAGTAGCCTCAGGGCATCCTGGCTGGTGGACCCTTAAGGCAACAGAAACGCAAATATGGCCCCACGTTTTCTGTTAATATCCAATTTAGCCAAGAATCCTTTTTTTTTTAAAGATTTTATTTATTTATTTATTCGACAGAGATAGAGACAGCCAGCAAGAGAGGGAACACAAGCAGGGGGAGTGGGAGAGGAAGAAGCAGGCTCCTAGCGGAGGAGCCTGATGTGGGGCTCGATCCCATAACGCCAGGATCACGCCCTGAGCTGAAGGCAGGCGCTTAACCGCTGTGCCACCCAGGCGCCCCTAGCCAAGAATCCTTTTGAGGATACTTGGAAAACACTGGGGGCTAAATCAGTTAGTGACCCTGAATGATTCATGGTCATAAACCTTTCTAAAATTCTACTACCGGGGAAAGTCATTTTTAAAAGTCTCCCCATCAGAAATCAGGTCTGGCTGTGCTAAAACCTGCAGTATTGTAATCAGGAAAGGACGCTGTATTTTGTCAAATGCTTTTTCTGCATCAATTAAGAGGATCATATGGTTCTTGACTCTTTTCTCGTTGATATGATTTATCACACTGATCGATTTGCGAATGTTGAACCACTCTTGCATCCCAGGGATGAATCCCACTTGGTCATGATGGATAATCCTTTTAATGTACTGTTGGATCCTATTAGCTAGGATCTTGTTGAGGATTTTGGCGTCCATATTCATTAGGGAAATCGGTCTGTAATTCTCCTTTTTGAGGGGTCTTGGCCTGGTTTGGGGATCAAGGTAATACTGGCCTCATAGAATGAGTTTGGTAGTTTTCCTTCTGTTTCTATTATTTGAAATAGCTTCAGGAGAATAGGTATTATTTCTTCTTTGAATGTTTGGTAGAATTCCCCGGGGAATCCGTCAGGTCCTGGACTCTTGTTTTTGGGGAGGTTTTTGATTACTGCTTCAATCTCTTCATAATTAATTCGTCTGTTTAAATAATCAGAGTGTAGGGATAGAGGGTGCATTCCTCAATTTCATAAAAACCATCTATGAAAAGCCTGCAGCGAATATCATTCTCAATGGGAAAAGCTGGAAGCATTTCCCTTAAGAACGGGAACACGACAAGGATGCCCACTCTCGCCACTATTACTCAACATAGTACTAGAAGTCCTTGCAACAGCAATCAGACGACAAAAAGGGATCAAAGGTATTCAAATTGGCAAAGAAGAAGTCAAACTGTCTCTCTTCGCAGATGACATGATACTCTATATGGAAAACCCAAAAGAATCCACGCCCAAACTATTAGAAGTTATAGAGCAATTCAGTAATATGGTGGGATACAAAATCAATGCTCAGAAATCAGTTGCATTTCTTTTTTTTTTTTTTAAAGATTTTTTATTTATTTATGTGACAGAGAGACAGCCAGGGAGAGAGGGAACACAGCAGGAGAGTGAGAGAGGAAGAAGCAGGCTCCCAGCGGAGGAGCCCGATGTGGGACTCGATCCTGGAACGCCGGGATCACGCCCTGAGCCGAAGGCAGACGCTTTAACGACTGCGCTACCCAGGCGCCCCATCAGTTGCATTTCTATACACGAATAATGAGACTGAAGAAAGAGAAATTAGGGAATCCATCCCATTTACAATAGCACCAAAAACCATACGTTACCTTGGAATTAACTTAACCAGAGATGTAAAAGGATCTATATTCTAGAAACTACAAATCACTCTTGAAAGACATTGAAGAAGACACAAAAAGATGGAAAAATATTCCATGCTCATGGATTGGCAGAATAAACATAGTTAAAATATCCATGCTACCCAGAGCAATCTATACTTTCACTGCCATCCCGATCAAAATACCAATGACATTTTTCAAAGAATTGAAACAAACAGCCCTTAAATTTGTGTGGAACCAGAAAAGGCCCCGAATCGCCAAGGTATTGTTGAAGAGGAAAAACAAAGCTGGGGGCATCACGTTGCCGAATTACAAAGCTGTGATCACAAAGACAGCATGGTACTGGCACAAAAACAGACACATAGACCAATGGAACAGAACAGAGAACCCAGAAATGGACCCTCAGCTCTTTGGGCAACTAATCTTTGACAAAGCAGGAAAAAACATCCAGTGGAAAAAATACAGTCTCTTCAATAAATGGTGCTGGGAAAATTGGACAGCTACATGCAAAAGAGTGAAATTTGACTACTCTCTCACACCATACACAAAGATAAACTCCAAATGGATGAAAGACCTCAATGTGAGACAGGAATGCATCAAAATCCTAGAGGAGAACATAGGCTGCAACCTCTATGACATCGGGCAAAGCAAAATTTTCATGACACATCTCCAAAGGCAAGAGAAACAAAAGAAAAAATGAGCTTCTGTGACTTCATCAAGATAAAAAGCTTCTGCACAGCCAAGGAAATAGTCAAAAAAACTGAGGCAGCCCATGGAATGGGAGAATATATTTGCAAATGATACTACAGATAAAAGACTAGCATCCAAGATCTACAAAGAACTTCTCAAACTCAATACTCATGAAACAAATAATCAAATCAAAAAATGGGCAGAAGATATGAACAGACACTTTTCCAATGAAGACATACAAATGGCTAACAGACACATGAAAAAATGTTCAAAATCATTATCCATCAGAGAAATTCAAATCAAAACCACACTGAGATAGCACCTTACGCCAGTTAGAATGGCAAAAATTGACAAGGCAGGAAACAACAAATGTTGGAGAGGATGTGGAGAAAGGGGATCCCTCTTACATTGTTGGTGGGAATGCAAGTTGGTACAGCTGCTTTGGAAAACAGTGTGGAGGTCCCTTAAAAAGTTAAAAATTGAGCTACCCTACAATCCAGCCATTGCACTACTGGGTATTTACCCCAAAGATACAGACGTAGTGAAGAGAAGGGCCATATGCACCCCAATGTTCATAGCAGCATTGTCCATAATAGCTAAATCGTGGAAGGAGCTGAGATGCCCTTCAACAGATGACTGGATTAAGAAGATGTGGTCCATATATACAATGGAACATTACTCATCCATCAAAAAGAACGATTTCACAACATTTGCAGCAACATGGACGGGACTGGAGGAGATAATGCTAAGCGAAGTGAGTCAAGTAGAGAAAGACAATTATCATATGGTTTAACTCATTTATGGAACATAAGAAGTAGAAAGATCGGTAGGAGAAGAAAGGGAAGAAGGAAGGGGGGGTAATCAGAAGGGCGAATGAACCATGAGAGACTATGGACACTGGGAAACAAACTGAGGGCTTCAGAGGGTATGGGGGGTGGGGGAATGGGATAGGCCAGTGATGGGTATTAAGGAGGGCAGGTATTGCATGGTGCACTGGGTGTTATACGCAACTAATGAATCATCGAACTTTATATCAAAAACCAGGGATGTACTGTATGGTGAGTAACATAATAAATAAAAAATTATAAAAAAATAAAATAAGACCTGCAGTAGCTGTAGAAGCTGATGACCCTCCTCTCCTTTCCCCACCAACACGTATTAGACAATAGAACTCCCACTAATTTCCAATCCAAGTAGAAATACTCCGGAGTACAGAGTACGTGTGTTTGTGGACACCACCCCCCGGGGGAGCTTAAAATTGTGGGCTGGGCATTGTTGTGGTGACCGTGCTCCATGCAGGATCTGGGGAGTGTGGCAGCGACATTTGCACGGGATCATTCCCCAGACCCACACCTCTGCTTGGGCAGACCCCTGCGCCTGACAGGAAGTTAGCGTTCGGAGACGGAGAACAGGGTTTGACTCTGCCCTCCAAGCTGCTCTGAGCACCTGGAACAGGCCTGAGCCCTGGGCCCGCAGATGGGAGCCACCACATCCTTCACTACATTGTGATTCGTCAGCCTCCATCTTGGACCCTGCAGCCAGCTTCTCCCCGCTGTAGCCCCTCAGCCCTTCCTGTTGCTGTTTCAGTGCCAGCAGGCCTGGGCAGGGAGGGGACGGGCGAGCATGGCGCCTGCTCTGTGCTCTTGGGCGCGTCTCCTGCTGGGTGACCTAGGCTGGCCCTCCCCAGTGTTGCCTCCTCAGTGCTCCCTCCCTGTGGCTGCCCCAGCTCATCAATCTGGAGGCCCCAGCGGCGGCCCTGGCAGCAGTTTAGCGAGAGTCTGTCCCCAGAGCAAATTGTCTGGGAGCTCTGCCAGCTTGTGAAGAAAATCTGCTTTGTGAACAGGGGAAGAAGCCTCTTTTATACTTTCTGCTAATCACGTTATCATAAGAGAGCTCTTCGTGCTTCCTTCCTTTCCCACAAGCCCCTGCTTGTCCAGGAGCCTTGAGGAGACCAGAGGGAAAAAGTGAACAGGTGGTAAGCGATGGTCCAAACTATGAAGGAAACAGTAAAATACATGTTCTAAGAAATGGTTCCATTTCTCAAAAGGCTAAAGTATTTTAATAAACACACTTTCTCAGAACAGAATTAAAAAAATGTTTAGCCTTGACTGGAAAGTTTATTGCCGCCGATTATAAGCACTCTCCCCTCTTCACAAAACAAATAGTAGCATGAGTTATGTCTTAAAAAGCAAACTGTAATTAATGTCTCTTGCCTACAAGGTTGATTCCTCTGTGATGTTTCTAAGCTGGTTTTATTTTCCCTGCCTCGACTTGTCCTTTCACTTTTGGCCTTTCTCTCTCCTCCCATCCTCTTTCTTCTATCCTGGGCCTTTTCCTTTCTTTCCTTCCCCTCGTTCCCTTTCTGGAAAAGTGAGTAGAAGCCAAAAGCTCATGTATAACAATAAAGGAATGAGATTTTGATGTTAAATGGTATTTAAAAAGTCAAGAATAGATGAAGGACATCCTTCAAGTAATGAGTTCAGGAAGTTATGCGCTTTACATCACTGTCCACCATTCTTCACAATGTTTATACAAATCCTCACTTGGAATTGCCTTTGGGGTTGATTTATAAGGTGTGCGCACGCACACACACACTCAATCAATCTGTGTACTTTAATTTTGTCCCCTCTTGATTATGTTCCTTTTTCATTAGATTTGGCTCTAAATGACAAATTCTAAATGAAAAAAAAAATCACCCCAGAAGGACCAAGATTTGCCATCAATAACAACACATGTATGTGTGTATATTTTAAATATGCCATGAGGACGTTCCCAACAGAGACAGTCTGGAATTATTTTGAGGAAACACAGCAGCAACGTTCAAGTCAGACATAGCACCCAAAATGGCCGTTTGGGAAGATAGTGTTCCCTTTGGGTGTATCAGCTCAGAAAAGTTGGATGGTGTTTATTTTTAATCAGCCTTGGGGCTAGGTAGAGAGGCTCCTGTGAGGGGCACGATGTGCACTAACGTTTATTGAGTGCGTTCTCTGCGATGTGCCAGGCTGTGTGCTGAACACTTCACGTGCAATATCTCATTTAATTCTCCCGACAGCCCTGTGAGGCAGCTCAGGCCTTCGGAGCGGGTAACTGGCCAGGGTCACACAGCTGGGGAGTAGCAGACTAGGATTTGGACCCATTTTTCTGACTTCAGAGCTCGTTGACTGTCACCAGCCTGAGGCAGGAAACCTGTTTCCTTTGTGCTCCTAACACATTTAGAGCATCTGAGAGGACACTGCATGGAACCATATCCGAAGCTGCTCAGCACTAAATGAGTGAGTGTTCATGCCTGTCTTTGTGTAGCTCCTTATCCTTCACTCTCAGTTTTCCCATTATATATATGTATTTTTTTTTCAGGAACTTGTTTCTCTATTTTTCTCCTAAAATATTAATAATTTCTAAAAGATTAGAATTGCTCTAGCCAGTGGCTTCCTTTGTAGATGTTTCTCACTTGCCTCATAAACACGATCTCTGTAGAAAGATTTGTCATTGGCCTACCACTAGCAACATGCATTGTTTGCTTTGTAAACCTTAGAAGAAATCTTAGTACATAAACATACTATGTCATGTCTCTACCAGTTCCACCAAATATGCCTGCAGTTGGTCTTATCCAGAAGTTGGAAATCTTTCTTTCCTTTGGGAATTATACCTCCATGGCTAACACCTGAAGGATCCATCTTTGCTGCCCTCTTTAATTTTCCCATTTTCCCATAGGCCTTTGCAGGGACAGTATTATCTCTGACCTTTCTGTGTGCATGCCCTGCTCCACACCTTCCTCCTTGCCTCTCTGCTTGGGATCCTCTGGAAGGCATAACTGGATCTTCTCTTTCTTTTGGCCTCCTCCACAAACAACAGTCCAAAGTGAGTCTGGAGAGCTGGTTGGAAAAGACTGTTAATTTAGCTGCTTTACTCACTTGCCACTCTGTCCCAAGTCCCTCCAAGAAGACCCACTACTTTTTAATCTACCTCCAGGTAGCTGTTTCCAGGTCAACATATAAATGAGAAACTGATGTTCCTCAAACAGAATAGAAGCAGAGACAGATTTTAGAATCACTGACAATATTTGGTCTCTAACTACGGGTTGTTTTTTTTTTTTTTTTTAACTTATAAATTTTGGTGGTGGTTTTAGTACCAGCTTTCCAAAAAAAAAAAAAAAAGGATTGTGACTGACTCAACTAAGATAGTATCATACAGGCCAGTGGCCATGAACTAATATGAAGAGGACAGTAATTCTGATAATATGAGTAACAGCTTTGATCATGAAAATTCTTTGTGCTTGGCTGATATATCAGGATAACACATTTTAAATTATGAGAGTATGCCATTATTAATAGGAAAGATGAATACCTTTTGTAGGTCACAGAACACATCATCTCATAAGCCATCAATGCTTATGATGGAGTGATAGAATAATGTAAGAGATTAGGGAACTCCATTATATAACCATTGCATAGGTGGAAAAATAGAAACAGTAAGAAGTTAAGTTTCTTGGGTGGGAAAAGATTGGTTAAAAGCTAGGATTAATATAATAGTTCTTCTAATTAAATAATTCAACATACATATTTTATTCTTCTCTTCTAGTAGTAGTACTTCATAGTGTATATATGCATAGGAATCATGTGATCCTTTCAATCACTTTAGTCCTTTTTAATATAGTTCTAGAAATGAAGAACACTGAGATTTGGATTTTGCCTCTATGATAAGCTCAGACACTGAAGTATAGCCATGCTATCCTTCAAGTGCCTCGTCTTTAAGGGGTTGGTATGGAGCTGGGGGTGGTGGAAAGATAATAATTAGGCATACTAAGGTGTTGTTGCAATTTAATTAATATTTATAAAGCACTTGGAGATTTTCAGATGAAAGGTGCTCATCCAAAGAACAATTATCTTATGATCTCTCCCATGTTCCTGCTCCAGGTTTTCTGGCCAAAGTGAAAGGCGTTAACCTGGAGTCTGGGAAGCTCTGCTACCAGAATTATGATGAAGAGTGTAGACATTAAGCTCATCACCCCTTGTGCAGAGTGATGGTTTATTTTGGGTTGCTGAAATGCTGCTGCAAATCACTGTGTCCCCAGGAGACAATGTCATATCATCCATCAAGCCTGCCACTGGGGAATTTTCTGTCTCAGCAACTCCTTGTCCTTAAAGCAGGCTCACACAAGGAAGTCCCAACCTCCTCCTGATAGTTGGTGTAATATTTCATTTTTTTCAAGATGGGTAAAAAGAACTAAAGTCTTCAGGATGCAGCACAAATGGATGAATTCCAATAGCCATGGGGGTAGAGAAATTGGGAGAAAGAACAGCCTGTATGTCCCCTCTTTGGTCCCTCATTTCTGGAACCCACCTCCTTCTGGTCATGAGGCCAGAATGAAAGAAAAGCAAAGATTGGGGTTCATTGGTGAAGTGACCATAGCTGGCATTGAGAGGGCTCCTCTCTTGGCTGCCACAGTGTCTCCTGAGATTGGCCACAGCATTTTTGACCACTGAGCACCTTGAGGGCCTCCTTCCTCCCGAACACTGGCCATTGATGTGTATTGGAAAAGTGACCATTCGTGGGCACATGGGGAGGCTCTCTACCTGTACTCTCAAAATTAGGAGTGTCCAGTTCAGTTCACCTCTGACAAATGCAGTGGGTGCCGGTGCAAAGGGAATCTCAGCTAGACTTTTTCAAAGTGTCCCTACAGGACCATCTGTATCAGCATCACCTGAAGAATATCCTGATTCTGGGGGCCTGGGACTCTGCATTTTAACAAGCTCCCCACGTTTCTCTGAACTAGCACAATACCCTGACCCACTCCTTGTTGAGACCAGTCTTGGCTAAAGGTTTGGTTCCAGTAACCAGAACAGGCTGAATATTCTGATTGCCTGGAAAGAGAGGCACCATCCCCGTCAGCTGGCATATTAGGTGGCTGCTACCTCTTTTGAGAAAATGTCATGTAAATTACTCATCAGAGAATACTGAGGAACTGATTCCTTTCTTCTCAGCCCAGGTCCACAATTCTGTCACATGCTAAACACCTACTGCAAATACCCTATGCCAGGTCTTTCTCTGTAACGGCTGCTTTGGCTTTACAATGTAAAATCTGGCTGGCGAAGGCTGGGGCCAAAGTTATTACATTCCAAGAAAACTGGTACTCATTTAATCAATGTTCTCAGCTACTTTCTGAATCTGTATTTTTAAACTAAGGAGCACCTATCTATCATTAGGAGTTTTTCTAATGACCCAGAGTCAGGTCTGGGTATCAGTCAGTTAAACAATAGCTTAGTCTTTGACCTGGGCTCAGGCGTATCTGAAGTTCTATGTGATTATCACCCTTTTGTGCATCCCCTGACTTCCTCATTTATTCACATCTGGGCCCTGGCATTTCCCCAGCTGACACATCTCTCTCCTCTGTAATCTTGTTTGGAAGCAAGCAATTTAAGCATTCTCAGCCCCCATATGGAGGGAGGTTAGGGTGATGGAGCAGGAACCAACTGTGGGATACCAGGGAAGTGACACAAACTCTCCGAGACTCAGTGGCTTTATTTGTGTGCATAGAAGAATAATCTTTACCTTGCCAGGATTAAATTAGATACTGTATGTGAAGTATCCTGCCTCATACCTGGCCCACGAAAGGTGCTCAGTATGTGAAATAATGTCATGCTTGTCATCTCCGGGCTCTGAGACTCCCTCCTCCACGTGTTTCTGCCTGCTCACCTAACCCTGGGGGCAGCCAGTATCTAAGCACGGTATAGCGGGGCAGAGAGAGGGGGATCATTCTCAAAGCACTTCTTCACCCTGGCACATTCTTCAGAAGTCACCCCCCTCTCAACAGTTTTTAAGATAAACTGTTAATAAAAGCAGTTATTAACACTATGATGACAAGAAGAGAAAGGAAGCAATATGAAATGCAGAATATGTGAGGAGGGTAGTTGTGGGTACTGCTTCTTTTTTTCTAACCTGTTTTCTCTCCCAACAATCAATACCAGTTTACATGTGTACTTTGAGTCCCTGACCCTCTGATTCAACCATGGTGGTGTCCCTACCACCATCCTAGAACCTTCTTAGGCCTCTTTTTCTCTTTTTCTTAGATCGTGTTACAAGATGGAAATAGAGCCCTACCTCACACTCACCCTCATTCAGTCCCTACATTCAGTTCTGATAATGAAGCTCTCACCTTGGTCCCAAATTCCAAGGTACACCCCACCCCTGTTCTCATAATCCAGATCTTAGCTCTGCCTTTGTCTCATTTCTGAGTGTTGGTTCTGGGACATACCTTAGTCTCCTAACACCACTCAGACCTGCCTATCTCTGACTAGGCCCTTTGCCCAGTAGCAGGGCCTCTGTTCTCCATCTTTTTAAAAATTTTTAATTTTTAGAGAGAGCATGTGTGTGCGGGTGTGTGCATGCACATGTGTATGCTTGAGGGAGGGGGAAGGTAGGGGGAGACAGAGGAAGAGGTAGAGAAGCAGACTACCTGCCCAGCTGATGCTGGACTGGATCTCACAACCTTGAGATCTAGACCTAAGCTGAAATCAAGAGTCAGATGCTAAACCACTGAGCCACTCAGGTGCCTCTCTCCATCTTTTGATGTACCACTGCCTCACTGCCTAAATTTGAACATATCTGCTGCCCAAATTCCCTATGCCTGGGCCCCACCTACCTGTTGAGCCCGCACTTCCAGAATAACTGGTGCCCCTATATGTTGGAACCCTGTATGGAGGTATTCATGCTTCCTGGACATGGGGGTCTTGGTCTGCAGAATCTCCACTCTCACTTGGGCCTACTTCCCATCACCTGTCTTGACCTTAATAGCAAGTTTGCTCCCCCATACCGCATGTCCTCAGTGTTCAGTTCTAGTCAGGACACCAACTGCTTGAAATAGGCAGCCAATGACGCAGAGAGATCGTTGTCAGGCGATAGAGTAGCTGAGTTGCTACTGATGTTTCCAAGGAGACCCATCCCCTGGCTACCCGAGTAGCTGTGTTAAAGAAAACCATCAGGGAGGCTGAATTTTACCATTAAATAGCATAAAATCTCTTTACTGAGAGGCTAGGCAGCGAAGTTTGAGGAAAAGCCAGTTGCTAATACAAATTGAATGTGAGTAGCTTTAGACTGGCAGAGTTTTAAGCATCAGGAGGCTGAGATGCTGCAAAGTGGTGACTGTTACAATGCAAAGGGCTCATGAGTGGCACTTTCTAACCCTCTGGGAGGTCGCTGTTCTAACCACCACTCTTAAACATCAGGGCGGGTTGGCTGCTATGCATCTTAACTTCATCCCCTAGCCCTGAGCCAGGCTGTACTGGGGAGAGGGGAAAGTGCTCACATCTGGAAGAACATGGAAGTTTCTCCTCCTGCTAAAGGTTTGACCACTGGTCAACCTCGTGCCATGGATTCCCTCCTATAAGGACTAAACTCAGCTATTATGCATCCCAAGATACCCTCATGAAAAAGCAAAACGTGTTCCACTTGAGTTGAATAATAGATTCTCCATTTGCAGGGACTGGATTTTAGGTTAACTCTTTGCCATCGAGGCAATTAGACACAGGGCCCATTTACACTGGGGACCCATAGGAGGAAAGAGTGTAGGCATACACTGATTCAAGTGACCACTCAGTAATACAGCTCAGGAATAGAAGACATCAGAGATGGGAAGGGACCAGGGCAATCAGAAGCCAACACACAAACAAACTGGAGCCTCCAAATGCCTTCAAGAAGAAGCAGAGTGAGGGTGTGTGTGTGTGTGTGTGTGTGTGTATGTGTGTGTGTGTGTGTGTGTCCTTGAGAATGAGGTGAAACACTAACTTTCGTTTGTCTATATTCATAACTCTTTAGATCCTTGTCATCTTGGGTGTGTAAAAAAATGAGAAAGTGCTTGTGCTTCCTTAAATACAGACAAGATGGACGTATTCTTAGTATCAGATAAATATGAAAAGCTGTGGGCTTAGAACTTCATGTGTTTATTTTTTGATGGCACGTAGAATAAAATGTTCCAAATTTAACATTTAAAAGGGAACAAACAAACTAACCCATTATGCAAATGGTATGGGATGGATCCCTGGGCAAAGGAAGATAGATGTATTTATATTGCATTTTAATCTTCTCCACTGGAAACAATTCCTTGTCTGTTTTAACTTGATGCCAATCTGAACTGAGAGATGGTGACTTAAATTTAGAACTTGGTCAAGATGGCCAACAATTGCCTTAACTATAAAGGATCTTATAATTTTGCCTCCAAATTGTAACATCATTTATAATTCCCTTTGTCATTACAGATAGATGTTGCTTTATAAAAGACTGAATGATGAGCTTTGTTGCATACTTTAATTATTATTTTTGTCATGAAAAATGCCTAAAATTTGGAACTGGGAAATAACAGGGACGATTAAGGAAACAATCTGTAACTGATGTACTCCTCCCTCTAAATTACATTTTCCAATGGTTTATTTATAAAAGTTGACCAATCCTGTTTGACTGTTTCCATACATATAAGACCATCTCTCTCCCCTGAGGAGTTTGCTGTCAGTCATTCTAACTGCATTAATGAGTTTTCCAATCTAGACCAGCTGGAATCAAAGCTCTAAAGTACTTTATTCTGAGCAAAGAATATGCCACTTGTCACATAGATATAAAAATTCTTAATGAAGCATTAATAAAGGGAGTGTTTATCCTTCATGTAGCTATTATAGAGGCCAATGAGAATGCAGAAATACAGCTGTTGGAGAAAGAGAGATTAAATTGTATTTTTCTTGGTCATAGTCCCCAACTGGTTGGCAGGGAAGATAGAATCTCAAATTTTATCCAATGACCCAGCCTCAGTCCTTGGATTTTCCTACCTTCGGACCCAATTAAAAAGACTACAATTACACCATTGTCACTGAGGCAGAGGCAAACACACTTTACATTCTGCAAAGCAATGGCCTGAAAATGTAATCCTGTTACAGCAGTAATGTCAACCCACAGCCATGCTTGCCGTTGAAGGTCATTCTCCAAATGCAAGCTGGTTGTCCAGTATGTCCTGATGTGATAGCTCACAGATAGCACTGCCTCACTTTGTTCCTTGGAGGGTTGAACAGAGGTGATGAATAGCTCTGTGGTCCTTCTACCCAAGTTCCTGTCTACACCTATCAGGCACCATTGTCCCTCCAGGCATACCCAGACAATGAAATTTCTGAATAAATGTACCTTGGTTAACGAGCTCCTCTTGGACAAGTAAAAACAAAAACAATTAAGGAAGTTTCCTCTGTATAAAAGAAAAAAAATCCAGCTAACTTCTTACAAAATAGAAAAAAATGTATAGAAAAAACAATTTGAGGGTTCACAGAATCATAATTTCCAAGGGGCTCATTTCTATGAAATTAAGTGAAGTTTTTTATCAAAGCTTTGTTTTAAAAATTGGGTTTTCTTTAATACTGTCCAGGGTATACCATAAAGATACACTATAGTAAGGATAATTTATCTCCTGTCATGACACAAAAAAGGGATATTATTTGAAAATCAAGAGGAAAAGAGAAATGTAGACTTAGATATACCATCTATGTCACCCCATCAAGTAAGGAGGTCGTCCTCCAAGGGACAAAAGAATATTAGAATCCAACTAGTCGTCTTTGCCATGAAGTAGTTGTAAAATCTTGGGCAAGACCCTTTCATTCTCTGAACCTCACTTCCAAATCTATATAACTGGGAAGTGTACTAATATTAATACCCCTTGTGGCTACCTGCCAGGAGTATTATAAGGATCCAATAAGAGCCTATTTTATAAACCATACTAAATATTGTGTGTTATAGTGATAGTGAATTTTCTTATTATTAATCTTATCTCTGATGTAATCTAAGAAGAAACTGACGTCCTTGTGACCCTTCTCATTTCTGAGGTCCCATGTATTTTCTTCCACTTTGGGAAATTTTAACCATTAGGAATCAAAATGACAGAAGCCCACTCTGAGCAGTAACTGACTTCCTAGCTAGGATGTTACTGGGACATCTGGATTGTTTCATTGCTACTGGAGCATGGTTTTCCCTTGAATGGCCATAGCTATTTGGTTATAGCTTTCCCATTACAGAAAACACTCACATTATAGTAAACATAGGAAACTAAGGCAAAGCAGCTTTCTCTGACAAATTCATGCATGCATGTGTGCGTACAATCATTCATACATTAACTACATTAATAAATATCTGTGTGCCAAGCACTGAGCACAGGAGAATGAATAAGATTCCTATCCTCAAGATGGCTCATTATTCTGTAAGAATAAACTAAAAGATTTGATACGTGATGCACTAGATATTTCTTTCTTTTCTGACACGATGCTTGGCCTATGGTATATTTTAACAAATATTTTCTAAAAGAAGTGAATGAAACACAGGACACTATTTTGTTAGAAGAAAGGACAAACTCATGGGGTTCCAATTTTGAGAGCCAAGGAGAGGTTTGAGTTTTCTAAGTCAATATACCAGAGATTTCTACTCCTGAAATCTAGAACAGATGCAACTTTTAAATTACTTTTCCAACGCAACAAGGAGGTCATTGTGACCCTTGCACTGCGATGAAATAGTGTTTGTGCTCCCTGCTGACTCATTCTGTGAAATGAGGAAGACTTACTGCGGAGAAGTATTGGGAAGAAAGGATAGGAATGAACATGGTCACTGAGGTGGAAACTCCCGGGAGCACAGAATTTGGGGACATATACCATTGGTGAATCTTACGCTTGATAATTCCTGGGACTCTTTGCCACAGATTCATTATCAATCACTGTGGAAAAGGCAACATGATTTCCCTTGGTACTACATTTTAAGAGATATTCACTGTACTCATTAGCAAAGCTTACGTGGAAACAGATGTGCCTAGCATATTCTAAGGAATGGTATTGTCAAAAACTTCTGCTCCTTGAAAATGAAAAGGCAAAGCACAAAATGGGAAAAAATATTCACAGGGGTGCCTGGGTGGCACAGCGGTTAAGCGTCTGCCTTCGGCTCAGGGAGTGATCCCGGCGTTCTGGGATCGAGCCCCACATCAGGCTCTTCCGCTATGAGCCTGCTTCTTCCTCTCCCACTCCCCCTGCTTGTGTTCCCTCTCTCGCTGGCTGTCTCTATCTCTGTCAAATGAATAAATAAAATCTTAAAAAAATATATTCACAATACATATGTCTGTCAAAGGATTTGTCTTCAGATGTATGAAGTTTTATCACTAAATAATAAAAAGACAACCTAATTTAAAAATGGGCAAGAGATTTGATGCAATATGTCATCAGAGAAATATAGGAATGGCCACTAAACACATTTAAAACATGTTAACCTCATCGGTCATTGGGGAAATACAAATTATATGCCACAATGAAATGCTACCATACACCCGCTGGAATGGCTGAAATTGGATAAGATGTGGAGGAAGCGGTCTCGTACATGGCTGATGGGAATGTAAAATGGAGCAACCACTTTGGAAAAGGGGCAGTTTCTTCTAAAGGTAATCAAATGTACCCTATGACCCAACAACCCCACTTTAAGGCATTTTACTCAATATAAATGAAAATATACGTCTGCACAAATATTTATATATGAATGTTTACAGCAGCTTGATTCTTAATAGCCAAAAACTAGAAACAACCCAAATGTCCACCAAGATAAATGAATACACAAAGTGTGCTATATCCCTAAATGGAATTAAATCCAGCGTTTAAAAGGAATGGACTATCATTTATGCAACAAGATGGATAAATCTCAAAAATATTAGGTTGCTCAAAAATATATCGACACAAAAAAGGCACACTTTATGATGCTGAAAGAGATTAATCTATAATAACAGAAAAGAGCTCAATGGTTGTCTGGTGCTGGGAGTGAGGAGGATATTATTACAAAGATAGATGAGGGAACTTTTTGAGGTGATGCAAATGTTCTCTATCCTGACTGTGGAGGTAGTTCCACAGACATGTACTTTTGATGAAACAGTATACTAATACTAGGTGGATTTTACTGCATGTAAGCTAGGGTACTATAAGGTCGATTTTAAAAACCGACATCATGAAAGGACATACGTGTATGTACTAAAGTAGAGCTACGAGAGCACAGTGTTTGTGTGCAATTCATAGTAACGGGAGTACCTTTACTATAATAGAATGTAAGAGCTAAAATAAAATCGGAGTGCATAATTTGAAGGAAGTGTTACTTGAATGTTCTTTTAATAATCATACCGATATGTCTCCGAGATGAAACACAATGCATTTGAATCTTCAGGGAACATTTACGTATTTATGTGTTTTATCTTCCAATAGAGAGTATATAGCCTTAAAAACAAGGACTGCTGTAGTTTTTATTTAAATTTAGAGGAGAATTTGGAAGAGAAACACTGATTTGTTGATAGAGGTGGGCAGGTTAAGAAACTTAAATTCAAACACCCCAGCCAAGAAGGAGGTCTTAAGCTCAGCCAAAAGGAGAAGAAGGAGGAGGAGGAGGTAAAAAAGAGCCTCACAGGGGCCAAGTGTTTTGAAATTATAAATTTTCACTAAAGAGATGCCGTGATATGATGGATTAATCTCCCAGGGATGCCAAGTTCAATGAATTGCTCTGTGTACTTTTAGACACAAAGCCCAGGCTTGGCCCCATCTATTCCTTTTCTTTCCCCTGGAATATATCTTGGGTCTAAATCTCACATCTCTTCTATAGAAAACGCTGAAACTCCTTTACTCAGGGACAAGCTAGTCCAATCTAGAGACCCATGACTTACCCACCTTCCTACCTGGGCTCCTGGCATTGTAACTGGCACACAGGAAGCTGAATATATATTGTGAAATGAAAAGATCAGTTCTAAAGTTCTTCTCTATTTTCCTTTAAGTCACCAAGACAAGTTTGTGAAGAGCAGAAGTGATATTTATTTAACATAAATGCTTATCTCTGGACAAGTCATATTTTTGGTCCCATCTGGTTTAAGCCCATTTATGTATATAGACTTTTCTCTGAGCGGTGCAGAGAACGCTCTTAACATGCAGTTAAAATTGTGGTGTGTAGAGTGAATGCTTTTAACTGTAGTAGTCATTTTCAATGTACTAGGATTAAAGGTCATTTAAATGACTCATCTGTGGAAATATGAAGTGAAAAGATGACATTCTTAATTTAGCTTTTCCTTAGATTTGTTCTTCAGCAGAATTTTAAAAGTGGTTTAAACACACCTCAGACTGATTTTTCCAAGACCACTCATCAAATCAAAAATGGGTTCATATATAAAACATTTTATTTCTAAATGACAGAAAATAATCTTGTCTTAACCTCAAAATTTTAGGTTATGAATGACATGCAAAGAATATCATTTTTAGTTACAAATTTTACATGTGGCTATTTTTACGTGAAGACATAAATCCAGAGAGCAGGGACAGGGTAAAAGAACAAAATGGTGAGCCATTTAAACTTAGCCTCTGCCGACGGGCTTTACATGTTTCAAGTAGCTTCGTCGTTTAGGTTTCTGGCCATCACATTGCTGTTATAAAATCCTGTGGCACTATGTTTTGGGAGTAGTAGCACCATAATGAGAATGCCTGTTTTCCCTTCTACGTTTTTAGAAAGTGCTCTAGGAAATGGAGCATGAATTTAAAATCCAGCCACATGTATCCACACCTCAGCATCATTCTAAAATCATAGGTTTGACAAATTTGCACAAGTGTGCCCCTTTAGGGGATTTGGAAAGAGAATGCTGCCCTTCCCCCTGGATTGAAAATACTTTCTATGCCAGAAATTTCTCCAACAGCTAGGGAAAATTAGATCTGGCCTGAAGGACTCAGACTGAAAAGAAATCCTGCTGTGGGCAAAGTTAAAATATAGTAGAAATTGAAAACGCAACACGTAATATAAAATTTTACATACAATATTTCAGCAGCATGTGTACCCAGAGTGGAACAGTATGGGAAGATTAGCACGGCACCTGTGCAAAGATGACATGCAAATTCTTGTATGCTTCTCATTTTACAAAAATGTAAGTTGTAGATGTGATCTGTGTAGGATAAAAATTATACAGAAATGCAACACAATGTAAACAGTCATTATCTCGGGAAATTAGGAGTATGCTTTTGAAACCTCTCTGTATTTAAAAAAAATTTCTGTAATAGGGGTATAAAAATTCATAATCAGAAAAAATAAAATAAGCATTTAAACACAAAATGATATGTTCATTCAAGCTATGTATTTATTTTAAAAGATTTATTTATTTATTTCAGAGAGAGAGAGAGAGAGCATGAATGGGGAGGGGGCAGAGGGAGAGAGAGAATCCCAAGCAGACTCCATGCTGAGTGGGGAGCCCTTCGTGGGGCTCAACCTCACCACCCTGAGATCACGATCTGAGCCAAAACCAAGAGTTGGACGCTTAATCGACTGCATCACCTGGCGCCCCGACTACCTAAATCTAAAAGCAGAGTTGACAAAAAATGAATTTAAATTTTTTTTTTTACCAGGCACCTGGGTGGCTCAGTTGTTAAGCATCTGCCATCAGCTCAGGGCGTGATCCCAGGGTCCTGGGATCGAGCCCTGCATTGGGCTCCCTGCTCTGCTGGGAGCCTGCTTCTTCCTCTCCCTCTGCCCCTCCTCTGACTGTGCTAGCTCTTGCTCACTCTCTCTCTCAAATAAATAAATAGAATCTTAAAAAAAATAAAAACAAAATTTTTTTTTTACCTTAAATATCTTAGGGAAATGACTTTCTAGCTATTTTTCTTTCATTTTAATTCCAGTATAGTTAACACACACTATTATATTAGCTTCAGGTGTACAATATAATGATACAACAGGTGAAAAGATGCTCAACATCACTCATCATCAGGGAAAGGCAAATCAAAACCACAACGAGATATCACCTCACACCTCAGAATGGCCAAAATCAACAACACAACAACAAATGTTGATGAGGACGTGGAGGAAGAGGAACCCTCCTTGTGCACCATTGGTGGGAATGCTAGCTGGTGCAGCCACTGTGGAAAACAGCATGGAGGCTCCTCTCAGGCTTGTTTTAATTTTTAATTTTTTTCCTTTTTCTTTATTTTGTTTTTTAATGTTCTATTTATTTATTTAAATTCAGTTAATTAACATATAGTGTATTATTTGTTTCAGAGATAGATTTCAGTGATTCATCAGTTGTATATAATACCCAGTGCTCATTACATCATGTGCTCACCTCAGGCTTGTTTTTAAAGAGCCTTCTCTTTTCACACAATGTTACGCTTCTTGCTGCTTCATTTTAACCCTAGAATATATCACCCTGGTGTATCTCCCTTCCTTCTGCCCCCTCCTTTTGTGCTCCTTGCATCACAATCACTGACCTCATTACTTTCAGCTCATCTTACACTTCTTCTGGAGTATGGCATGCATTCACACACCCTCCCAGGCACTTGCTATAAAATAGAGAAGATTTATTATTTTTGTTCTTTTTTAAAAAAGATCTTATCCACTTATTTGAGAGAGGGGGGGCGGGGAGAGCATGAAAGCGGGGGAGGGGCAGAGGGACAAGTAGACTGCTGAGCCAGTAGCCTGACACTGAGTTTGGTCCCAGCACCCTGGGATCATGACCTGAACCAAAGGCAGACGCTTATCTGACTGAGCCACCCAGGCGCCCTTAGTTTTGTTCTTTTAAGAGATCACATGCATCACTTGAGAGGTTCTCTGACAGGCACAGATTCTGCCTTCAGGAAGTTGAGTCTTTTGAAGATGGTTGAGTAGACACAGAAGTGCAAGTGGATGTCGTAAGCGCCGTGAGAGGGGTGAGCTCAGAGTCCTACGGAGGACACAGGAGGGGTCAAGAAGAAAGCTAAGGAGGAGACATCTTTTCTGAGACCTGCAGGACAAGAGGAGTGAGCTGTGTGTTTTGCACAGGTATGAGTAGTAAGCCATAAGTTGGTCTTCCCCAGCCCTGTGCCTGTTCTTAATAGGGACTGTAGACTGAAAATCTTCTATAGACTGAAATCGATAAATAGCTGTCTATAAACCAGACAAAGAGACACACTAGGGAATAAGTACTTTGCATTCAAGCAGTGATTTTCTTCAAAAGGTAGAATAGTCACTGTGCCTTCTTGTCCTCCTCACTCTTATGCCTAAGTGCACAGAACTTCCAACTGCCACCATTCTTTATTTGAAGACTTCCTCTAGTATCTGGAGCCTACTTTGTCCCACATGACATAGGCAAGGAATATCAGGGAATGAATGTCTTCCAGAAGCAGTGCTCCATCCATAGCCAATAGGAACTGGGACACAAATACCCCAACTCCCTTGCTCCTTGCAGGGATGTGTCTGAGATGTGTGTTTCCCCAGAAATAAGCTCAGTCACCCACAGTGATAACTGCCTTTCCTTCCCTGTCACCTTATGGTCTTCTTCTGCAAATAAGCCTCTCTATAAACCTCAAATCTTTGCCCCAGCAACTGTGTCTGAGGGAACCCAAATTACAATTCGTGAGCAAAGCACATTTGCAAACAAACAAAGTGTCACTTCTTATATTGTCCCTACATGCCCTTCACTCTTCATCTGGACACTCTCCTGTACCCATGGCTCTCTCACAGCACTCAGCTCTGACACGCTGCTCTGCCTCTCCCTTTGAATTGTAAGGGTTGTGAGAACAGGATTATGTCTCTCATCTCTGTATTTCCAGGATCTCCATAAAGACTTGCTGAGTGGATTTCCTGTGAGCTTTGTAATTCTTGGCCAGGGAAAATGTCTCGGCTCAGGATATTTTACAAAATGCCTGGCAGGAGGGACAAGGTGAATGAATCTAGAGAATGTTCTGGAAGAGAAGCAACCCTGAAAACTTTCCCCCAGTATAACTTAACCCCTGCCCAAGGGTAAAGCACATGCATTACTGTGCTTCACCTTCCCTGTGTCTAAAGTAAGGATTAAGTAACACTTGCCATGACTGAGTGTCGGAGAAGCGCTTTGAGGCTTCAGTGAGGCTCTATATGACTAAAGTAGTAGCCACTGTTCCATCATTTAAATAATCTCATGGGCAAAGACCATGCATTAATCATCACAGAGGAGTATTTTTATATTCACTGAACATCTTTCATCTGAGAACATCACTGTGGTTTATAAACATTAACTCAGTGTATTTCTCATGACAACATGCAGACTGGTCCTTTACATGAATTGATAAACCAGGGCCTGAAATAGCTAAACAGCTTGTTCCAAACATCCAGAGTCAGGGCAAGAAACAGGTCATTCCCAGGAGAGTTAGTAATCAAGAGATAGCCTTATGTAAATATTTGGGTAAATGAGGCAAGGAGATCAGATAGGCAGACCCTTAAGGAAAGTAGCTCTCTCTCCTTTCTCTGCAGCCTACAGAAGATGGGGTATCTAGAAAAATCTCCGTGGAATAACAGGTTTCATGAATTATGAAAACCCTACAAAATATTTAGCAATTGTTTTGTGCTGAGCAACTACTCTCCGTGCATTCCAAAGATGCCCGTTCAAATGTCCCTATGTATTTTATGCTCCTGACCATAAAGAAAACGGTACCTTCCATCCAGATAAAGAGGGAGGGCCGCTGTACCTTTAGAGAAGACAGATGGGTGAGGCATACATTAAAGCGGCTTCCATTACAGGAAAATATGATCCCCCTATCTCAGCATCTGTTCTGCAAACGGAGCAAGCACCTTTCATCAAGACCTGGGGGCAGGCCCTCTTGCTTATGCCCTGGTATTGGCAGGTGAATTCCCGCTTTGGCCAGTGGAGCACCAGCCAAGAGGTGTGAGTGCCTTTGTGGCTTCCAGACACCAGTGCTGTCTCTCCCCAGCTGGACCCCAGAAAGCACCCAAGTCACATCACTGGTACCATGATGCGGTACACAAAGCACCAGGAGCATGAGAAACTGGCAGGTTCTCAGCTCCGTCTACTATGTGGCTTTGGGAAAATCACTTTATCTTTCTGTTTCTCAAGCCCTCAGCTAAGATGAAGAGTTTTAGCCAGATCGGTAACTTTCCCTCTGTACTACAAAACCCCTGCATTTCAGGAGATTTCTCAGAAGCCACTAAAAAGGGCCCACAGGGCACAGCACCAAGGTCCCCAACCTAGCTACAACCAGCTGCCTCACTTTTTTTTTTTCTCTTTTATATATTGAGGGTCCATGTAAGATTGCATTTGGGAAAAAAGGGAAAAAAGAAGGCTGCTTCTTGCTCCAAAAAAATAAAACTTGGAAATCACTGGTCCTGATATCTGCTTTTCCTAACTTTGAAAACATAAAAGAAATCACTAGATCATTCTGATATACTATGAGTCTTTTCTAGTAGCACAGAATGGAATTGAATCACATCAGTGCCGAGAGACCTTGCAGCAAAGCCCAAGTATGAGTAGTAAGCCTGTCAGTGGAGCAGCAACCAGGAAGCTTTGTGGAGTCAACGCCCTCGCTGCCACTGATGCCCACTTGCCAGGAAGGGCTCAGCAAACTTTCCTGGCAAAGGGCTCTCCCACTCCACATGCGCCTGTACCTCCTCTCATATTCTTACCATAACAAGCGGGAATCATTCTTTCTGAGACACACAGAAGTAATCGTGTGTCTCGTGGGACACGCTGGTGGAACAGCCCACAGATGCCAGAACATGGTGTTTGGTATTTCTTTTCATGCCTTTCCTCTAACTGGGAAAGAAAACTAACACTTCAGAGTGTCTGAAAGCACATTAATTTTGGTACCAAATTCCTTGGGCTTAAATCCTAGATTCTATACTTCTTATTAGTTTTTTGGCCTTGGATAAGTCACTTAATTTCTCTCTGTTATTTTACGCATCTCTAAAGAAAAGAGTAACAATGAAAACAACAACAACAATAATAACACCTACCTCCCTTTCAGGATTATGACAATGAAAGTTAATATGCGTTGCTGCACGTAAAATACCTTTCATTTAAAAAGCACTACAGGGGCACCTGGGTGGCATGGTCGCTTGAGTGTCTGACTCTTGATTTCAGCTCAGGTCATGATCTCAGGGTCCTGGGGTTGAGCCCTGCTTGGAGTCCTGCATCAGTCCCTGTGCTCAGCGGGAAGCCTGCTTGAGATGCTTTCTCTCCCTCTCCCCCTGCCCCTCCCCTTGCGTGTTCTTTGTCTTTCAAACAAATAAATCTTTTTTTAAAAAAAAGCACTACAGAAGTGTAAAATACAAATGTACACACATGCATACACACACATACATGCATGTCATTATATGTATAATAATATAGAAAATATAGAAAATATATTTTGTATATAAATATAACTTAGATATTTTTAATATATAAATTCTATAAAATATATTTATATAAATTTATATATATTTATTTATTTACACACACATGCACAAAGAGCTGAGGTATCAGATCAGGCATTTTACCAATGTTGTTACTGTGTATGTATCTGTGTATTTATTATGTACTCATTAGCAATCACTCCACTCTTATGGGTGAGGAAAAAGAACTGAGCTTTTTCTGCAAGCAAGCAGTAGGTGTCTAAATGAAGGTTTGGTCTAGTCGCAGTGTCTCGGCACAGATCACTCTACATGGAGAGATGCCCATCTGAGGCATCTCATTGGGCAAAGGCACCTGGCAGCCATATCTTGTAATGAAGAAGCCACACAGCCAATTTTACTCTTTCCTCCAGTTAAAGTGCACATTTCCTGTGACTGGAACAAATGCCAGACCACAGGATCTAGGAGAGATTTAACTGCTTATTCCCAGCTTTGCGACAAGCTGCCTTGGGTGGGCCACATGGTTACAGGCAGCCATGGCTGCAGTGAGGTGCTGGGTGCTGGGGTCCCCGTCCACCAGCTCAGGAGAGCCAACTGTTATATTTTCAGCAATTTTGTGAGGCAGTTGTTAAGCACAGCCACTTGGAAACATTAAGTTATGTAAACTTACAATTGCATAAATTATATTCCAAACGAGGGTAATGAATACTCAGCTCGTCAGGTTCTGAATGTTTCACTATGTTCTGCCCGCTCCCGGGGTGACGTGCATCTACCTTATGGGGCGGCGGGCTCGTTATACAGCCGTGTGCTGCTGTGTAACCCTCCCCAACCCCGTCCTGAGTGGTGTCGCACTGGAAGCTTCATGTTGCTGTGGCGGGAATGTTTACACTACAGAAATCAGAAAATGCTATGAATCAGGGATGGGCTTATTGTTTTGTTGATTATGTAGGCTTAGTTATGGGACAATGTTAATAATGAAGGTCAAACTCAAAGTGTGTTACATCTTCCTCAAGATATTTCTTGATCTTTCTCATTCTATAGTGTAGAAGCCTGGCAGATCCCACCTTAACAAAGAGATCAAGGTTAACACCACCGGTAATAAGATGTGTAAACATAATGTACCCCTGATGCTCTTAGTCTGGCTCGAGCTACTTTTCTAGGCATAGGAGCCACCCTTTGCCTTTCTACCCTCTTTGCCAGGGCTAGTCTGCTAGACTCACAGTTGCCTGGACCCACTTTTTCCCTTCTTGCCTTTTATGACTGGCCATCCCTCTACTGCTGTCTGGAGTGACTTCTCTCTTCCTCTCTGCTCCCATGATTCTTGCCCCTTTACCAAGCACGTTGTTAATTTTTTTCATTCCTACGCGAAGTTCTCCATGAAGACACCTACAGTCTTCATTCCTGCAGTTCCTGTATTGTTTTCTACATTGTTACTTCCTACAGTACCATTCAGGGATGGCATGATGTATGGGACTGCTGGAGTGTGTTGTGTGTGTGTGTGTGTGTGTGTGCGCGCTATCCTCCAACATGACTTCATGCCCCTAACAGCAGAGACTACCTCTAACTACGTCCTATGCTTCTATAAATCATTACAGAACCTTAGTGTGTATTCAGTAAATCCTTGTTGATTGCTTTTAAAAACAACTGGACACCATAACTGAAGTTCTAGATTTTATGACTTTCTTCAACCTTAACCTTTAATCTTTAAGCAAATGTCTCTTAGGAAGTTTTTCCTTCTGAATCTTCCAGATAGAAATATCAATATCATTATAGTCCATGTTTTCATAGACTCTATCATCCATTGGTTTTAGTACTAAAAACCACAATTAACCTTCTAATGGTGACAGCAGTAAGAAGACACAGCTCAGCCCTAGGTTATCCCCAGGCCCACTCAACCTCGTTTTGTCAATCTGTCAACCCAGCGCCTGGCACGCTGCCTGGCACGCTGCCTGGCTCTTATTAGGCTCTCAGTAAATGTTGTAAATGTTATTAAGCCCTTTGGGGGCTGAAACACTGCTATTAAGTCACTCTGAAGAATGTTCCCCTGGAACATTTGGAAACTGTTATCTTTTATGAACAATAACTGTGTCTACCTCTTCTGTGTCTGCCGGATGCTTGGATTACACGCGTGTGCACTCTCGGCTTTACCTCAGTACAACCCGATGGCAAAGAGAGTACACCTCCGAGGAATCACAACGTCAAGTGAGCAAAGCCAAGCCCTGTTTAGGTTTTTGTTGTGCTTCAAAAAGATCCTGAAGTTCTTTCTGGGAAAGGGCAGGTTGATGGTAGGGAGCTGCTCCACTCCAGGGCCTTTGGCAAGTATTCAGCAGTATTTATAGGATTTATTTCTTAGGGTGGTTTGATTTACAGAAAAGTTGCCTTAAAAAAAAGAAAAAAGACTAGATAAAAACAGGTTCCATGTTACATTTGCATGAGTTGCCCTGAATGGCATAAATGATTTTTTCCTGAGGCCAGGAGCTCAGAGTCTGAGTAAGACAGTGGTATTTCATGGGAGCCTGACACATGGTGACCAGGGCGGCTCTTCTGTTTTCACGCTGCCGGACCTACTGCTGGGTCTCACCGAATGCTGGTGACCTTCGGCCCGTTCACCAAATGAGACACTTGGAAATAATCGTCTCCAGATATTTCTGTCCAGTTTGTCATACCTACTAATTCCCTCTTTTAAAAAAAGGAACATCCTCTTGAACTCTGTCAATAAATGTCATGCTCTCCAAATGACATTTCCAGGTCCTTGGTCCCGGGTTCGCTGCTCTTTCCCAGGACGCCATCCCTCTCCTCTACCCTGCGTTCACACAGCGCCTCTGGGTGCTGCCTGAAGTCGTGCCTCGTGAGCCCTCGTGTCCACGCACTGGCACGATGCCCGTGTTCCCAGCTTTCCTTGCAGGCGACTTTCCTCAGGGCCCATCCCTATATCTCTGTCAGTTGAGGTGAGACCAACAGGAGGAAAGCGTGAGGAGAAGCAGCAGCGTTGGTATTCCCGGGTGGGTCGGGAGAAAACCCAGTTTGCAGATGTGCATCGCCTGGTGTTGGACTTGGGTGAGGCAGTCGTGCCAGTTCCTTGCACAACCAGGGAGGCGCGTCAGTGGAGGGTGGGAGCACACCGGGAGCACACCCCGTTCCTGTCTGCCTGCAGGGACTTGTTGGCACAGTTCAGATGGCTGGAGAGCAGTTCATGCCAAAGGCTACTAGCTGGTTACTTTTTCTTGAACCACATGCTTAACCCCACCTCCTCTACATACACCACCGTTACCCCTTCCATGTCACCACTAAACAGAGGAAGGGTTCTGTCACTGGACCCCCATCCATATGTGATCTGGACATCAGTGCTCACTACGCAGCCCCCACAGTGCCGGGTGCTTGGAGAGTGAGTACCTAGAGCCCGGCTTTTTCCCGGGGGAACAATCTGAGTTGCTTTCTTCTTAAAACCTTTCTACCTTTCCTATTTTGAATACCCACCAGATCTATGTAAATATCACGGTCTCTCCTCTGCCCAGAGAGCAGTCACTTTATTTAGCTTTTCCTTCTATCGCCTCCTACTGACAGGCGTTGTCAGTGTCACAATCCTTCCCTTAAAACTGGGGATTAAAATTCTCAGCCTTCCAGAACGGGTGAATACTTGCTTTGTCATGAGAAAAGTCAATATCGGCCACCACAGGAAGCGGGGCAGGGAGCAGCTGGACCAAGGGGAGCTCTGCAGCTTAGGAGCAAGGTCATTGGTGTGACCCCAAAGGTTACGCTTTCTTGTGAGCTTGACAGAAAACTGACGCGCGAGGAACAAGAACCCGGGTAAAACGAGAAGCACGTGCCAGGTGGTCCCCAGCGGAAAGCGTGGGCCCTGGGAACATTCAGCTGCAACACTTGCTGGCCCAGGGGGCTCTTGAGAGGAAGGAAGGGCAGAGTGGTGGTCTGTTCATCCTCAGGCACTGGAAACCCAGCGGTCCCCCACCATACATGCCCTGTGCGTTTAGATATTCTGGACGGTTTTCTTTTCCAACACTCGGGGAGCTGAAAAAGGACATTTGAACCCGTTCCGTTATCTCCTGGCTGAGGCAGGGAAGCCCAGCATCCCCCGCGGCTGCCAGGGCCCAAAAAGGTCTGGTATCTGCCTACCTTTCTAATGCCACTTAAAAAAAAGAGAGACATAATTTACCTAAAATTCATCCCTTTAAGTACACAGTACTGTGGTTTTTAGTATATTCACAGATATATGCAACCATGAGTCAATTGTAGCACAATTTCATCCTCCATCACAAACCCACCACTCCAGGTCCAAGCAACCACTAAGCCACTTTCTGTCTCTCTGAATTTGCCTATTGTGGACATTTCATAGACATGGAATTACATAATATGTGATCATGTGATGGCGACTGTCTTTTGTGTCTGGCTTCTTTCATGTAGCGCCATGTCTCCACGGGTCGTTGATCTAGAGCTGTCAGTGTTCCGTTCCTTTCACGGCCAAACTACGTTCCCTTGTGCGGCCACACCACACGTCGTTTATCCATTCATCAGATGATGGACATGGTGGCTATTTTCCATTTTTGTCTATTATCAATAACGTTGCTGTGAATATTCGTGTACATGTCTTTCTGTGGACATGTTTTCTTCTCCCTTTCTTTCTCCCTTTTTTCATTTCTTCCTTCCTTCCTTCCTTCCTCCCTCCCTCCCTTCCTCCCTCCCTTCTCTCTGGAGAGCAGTTGTTAGGGTATATAGTAACAACATGTTTTACTTTTCGAGGAAGTACCAACCTGTTTTCCGAAGGGACTGACCCATTTAAAAATTTCACCAGCAAGATAGGAGGGTTCTAATTTCTGTACATCTTTGTCAACACTTATTATTATCTGTCTTTTACGTTTTTAGCCATCCTGGAAGATGGGCAGTGGTATCTTGTAGTTTTGACTTGCTTTCCTTTGTGAGTAATGAAGTTGAGCATTTTACCATAATGTATCTATTGCCCATTTGTGTATTATCTTTGAAGAAATGTTCTTTCAAATCTTTGCCCATATTTTTAAAAAGTTTTGGAAAATATTTTAGTTTCTCATTTTGATCATTCAGAAACCAGCCTAGCAGTATTAGGGAGAATAATTTTCATGGTAGACTTAGATACAGAATGGAGTTTCTTATTTATTTGGGTGAGTTGTTTTGTTTTGTTTTGTTTTGTTTTTTAATAGACTTTATAGGGGCACCTGTATGATTCAGTCAGTTAAGCATTTGCCTTTGGCTCAGATCATGAGCCCCACAAAGGGCTCCCTGCTCAGAGGGAAGTCTGCTTCTCCCTTTTCCCCCACCCCCTGCTCATGCTTGTTCTCTCACTTGCTCACTCTCTCTCAAGTAAATGAATTTTTAAAAAAATCTTTAAAAAATTGACTTTATTTTTAAAAGCAGTTTTAAGTTCACAGAGAGTTCCTCTGTACTTCTTGCCCACACCTATGCATAGCCTCCCTTACTAACACCATCCCATACCAGAATGGTACGTTGTTACAGTTGTTGAACCTACATTGAAACATTATTATCACCTGAGGACCAGGACTGTAGTTTACATAAGGGTTCACTGCTAGTGTTGTACATTCTGTTGATTTAGATAAATGTATAATGACATGTATCTATCATGTTATCATACAGAACAGTTTCACTGCCCTAAAAATTCGCCATGCTCCACTTATTAATCCCTCCTTCCCCCCAACCCCTGGCAATGACTGGTCTTTTTCCTGGCTTTATAGTTTTTGCCTTTTCCAAAATGTCGTAGTATGTAGACTTTTCAGATAGGTTTCTTTCACTTAGTTACATATATTTAGCCGTTCTCCATGTCCTTCCATGGCTTGATAGCTCATTTCAGGCTGAATGATATTCCATTGTCTGGATGTGCCTAAATTTGTTAATCCATTCATTTACTGAAAGACATCTTGGTTGCTTCTAAGTTTGGATGATTATAAATAAAGCTGCTATAAACATTCATGTACAGGTTTTTGTATAGATATGTTTTCAACTCATTTGGGTAAATACCAAGGAGTGTGATTGCTAGATCATATGGTAAGAGTGTGCTTAGCTTTGTAAGAAAGTGCCAACTTGTCTTCCACAGTGGCTGCAGCGTTTTACATTCCCACCAGCAGGGAATGAGAATTTCTGTTGCTGTGTGTCCTGGCAGCATTTCCTGTTGTCAGTGTTTTGGATTTTGGCCATTCTAATAGGTGTGTAGTAGTAGCTCGTTGTTTTTATTTGCAGTTCCCTAATCCCTTGGGATGTTGAGCATCTTCTCCTATGCTTTCATCTGTAAATCTTCTTTGGTGATGTGTCTGTTCAGGTCGTTTGCCCAGTTTTTAATTGAGCTATTCATTTTTTTTTATTGTTGAATTTTAAGAGTTCTTTGTATATTTTAGATGAGAGTCCTTATTAGGTCTAACTTTTGCAAATATTTTCTCCTAATCTGTGGCTTATTTGATCATTTTCTTGACAGTGTCCTTCACAGAACAGAATTTTTTAATTTTAATGACGTTCAACTAATCAGTTATTTCTTCCATGGATCATACCTTTGATGTTGTGTCTAAAAAGTCATTGCCATCTCCAAGATTGTCTCAAATGTTATCTATCAGTAGTTTAATACTTCTGCATTTTAAATTTAGGTGTATGATCCATTTTTAGCTAATTTTTGTGAAAGGTGTAAAGTCTGTCTAGATTCCTTCCTACTTTCCTTTCCTTTCTTCTTTCTTTCTTTCTTTCTTTCTTTCTTTCTTTCTTTCTTTCTTTCTTTCTTTCTTTCTGCCTCTCCCTCTCTCTTTTCTTTTCTTCCTTCCTTTCTTTCTTTCTTTCTTTCTTTCTTTCTTTCTTTCTTTCTTTCTTGTCTAGACTGTGCTGATTTTAAAATGGGGTTCTTTTTTATTGTTGTGTCATAAAGTACTTTTTATATTCTAGATATAAGTCCCTCATCTGAGATATAATTTGAGAATATTTTCTCCCATTCTGTGAGTGGTCTTTACACTTTCTTGATGGTGTACTTTGAAGCACAGAAGTTCTTAATTTTCTTGAAGTCCAACCTATTTTTTCTTTTATCACTTGTGAATTTGGTGTCATGGTCGACAGTGTTGCCTAATCCAAGATCAAAAAACTTACTTCCATGTTTTCTTCTAATAGTTTTACAGTTTTAGCTCTTTTATTCAGGTTGATGATATATTTTGAGATAATTTTTATGTACGGCATGAGGTAGGGGTCCAACTTCATTTTTTTTGCATGTGGATAACCACATGTTCTGGCACAACTTAATGAAGTCTCTTCTTTCCCATTAATTTCTTAGTTTTCTTATCAAAAATCAACTAACTAGAAAAGTAAGAGGATTTGTTTCTGGACTCTCAGTTCTTCTCAATTGATCTAAATCTGCCTTTGTATTTGTACCACAGTGTCTTGATTTCTGTAGCCTGTAGTAAGTTTTTAAATTAGGAAGAAGGTGTGTTTCAACTATTTTTATTGTTTTGGCTATTCTGAGTTCCTTGAATTTTCATATGAATCTTAGATCAGCTAGTCAATTTCTGCAAAGAAATTATCTGGGGCATTAATAGGGATTGGGTTGAATCTGTAAATCAGTTTGGTGAGTATTGCCACGATTAAATCTTCTAATATATGAAAATAGGATGCCTTTCCATTTACTTAAGTCTTCTTTAAATTTTTTCAACAGTGTTGTGTAGTTTTCAATGAGCAAGTGTTACATATTTTAAACCAAATTTATTCCTAAATGTTTTATTCTTTTTGATGATATTGTAAACGAAATTGTTTTCTTAATTTTATTTTCAGATTGTTGATTGCTATTGTGTAGAAATACAACTGATTTATATATATTCATCTTGTATTCTGAAACCTGGCTGAATTCTCTTACTACTTCTAAAAGGATTTTTGTTTGTTTATGTTTTTCTGGGTTTTTTGGTGGCTTTAGCTCCACTTTGCATTACTCTCTCCCTCTTTCTCTGAATTCTACCCTTTCTGATCTTCTTTTGGTTTCTGCAATACGTCAGGCTCCTTCTTGTCACAGGGCCTTAGCTGTTCCCTCTGCTTAGATCTCACCATTCTCCTGCATTTTCTACCTGGTTTAACTCATCTTTCAGCTCTGTTGATTTGAACTGCTCCCCTCACCTCAGTCCACATCTGATCTTTTCTGCAGGTCATCACAAATGCTGTGTTTTTCCTCAATACACAGCTCAGCTTATGCTCTCATTTGTGTTTCACCTTGACTGATGTCCTTCTTCCCCAACAGACTATTAGCCCCTGTCCCATCTTTCTCACTATTACAATTCTCATCACTATGCCTGGCACATAGTGGATGCTTAACAACTACTTGTTGAATGAAAGAATGAATAAATGGTTAGCACTGGAGAAATATGGCGATCATTAAGAACTTTGGGCGGGGTGAGGGGTGGAAGAACAAATTGAAGGTGGGGCACATACCATCTGTATAACCAATCTGGCCTCCTTCTGGGGAATTAAGTTCTGGAATGGAATGTGGTTGTCTTAGGAGTGCAGAAGCATTGAGTGTAGCCAGTAACATTGGATTTTTCCCCCATTAAATCTCCTTACTTGGTGGTAAGAAACACAGAAAAGAAGACTCAGCCGTCTGAGTCATTTGTAGATGAATAACCACAGTCTGACTTCTTACTTGCGTCTTACCTTTCCTGAGGTACAGCTGACTTGTGGGGAAGGTGGGGGAGGAGGCAGTGGAGTGAAAGGGGAGGAGGGGGGAATTGAAAAGATTCATCTATTTTTCTTGCCAAATCAATTCACTCTAACAAAAATGGGGAAATCCCCAACCAGCTGTCCCAGTGACTAGCAAGAAAAATATTTCCTTGGAACACTGCAACAGAAAACACACTTCGCACGCTGGCCCTCCTGAAGATCTGGAGCCTTTCAGTTCTCGTCCCCAGTGCTTCACTGAGATCAGTGACAATAGTTAGAACAGGGTTTTTGTTTTTTGTTTTGTTTTGTTTTGTTTTGTTTCTTAATTTGAATTCTCTTAGAAGTCTGGGTTTAACTCTGGTGCTTCAGTTGGAAATCCCAAGGTTAGGGGTGATAAGAGAACAGAGGGAAGACCAGAGAGGGGAGTCTAGAAAGTGAAGCAGAGATGAGGTGGGCCTGCAGCTTTGTTGGCTTGTAATGTACTTCCTGTCCTGTTCTTGGAATCCATGTTCCAGTTGTCAGGCCAGAGAGAAGGAAAATGTTTGCGTGGAGTGAGAGAAATTTGGGAAGTAGAGATTTTTTTCATTTTGAGCTGTATTTTAGAGGATTCTGACACATCTGAAATGAGGTTTTGCTCCAGGGGGTTTGAGATCTGTTAGATATAGCAAAACATTACTGTGTGAAGCTATGCGACAATCATGGTAGGGAACACTCTGGTTTGTCTTTCTGTCTCTGTCATCTAGCACAATGCCTGGCTCAGAGTAGAGGTTCAGTGAAAATTCGATAGAACAGCTTAAGTAAGATGATGCAAGCCAAACTAATTTTGCAAATTAGATATTACAGTCCAGGGAACTAAGCTCATTTTCCATGTTTTGTTATTTCATACTGACATTGTTCCTTTTTGTCTCCTAGACTATAGGGTGCAAGTATTTTGAGTATTTGGTTTTTAGTTGTTTAAGATAGGTAATTCATTATAAATTCTATAAGTAAATGAACCAAATCATTGTTTTGCTGCCAATAAAATAAAATTTAAAGGAGAATGATTCCAAAGTAAAATTATATCTTGCTAGCTATGATTTTTAAATGTCTCATCAAAGGAAATTTTAAAATACTAAGCATTTACATTGAAACAAGAATGAAAGAGGAAATTTATGAAATCACAACACTTGAAGATGTTTATTTCTTAGACAGATACGTGAAGGTAGACACTGTGCAAAAGCTACCATTTCCCATTTCAGAATACCTCTCTAGTTAACGAAGAAAATCCCAATTTGGAATCCTTCCTTCTGAACTCTTAGAATCTCCATCAGTACCACAGATCTGAGATACCTTGGACCGAGGTGTCTAGGGGATCATGGACAAGTTTCCAGTGGCTGCCTACCAAAATTCCCTGGGACAAAATGGTGGCAGACCTCCAAATCAGGATGACTTAACTTGACTTTAGTAACTTGCAAACTGTTATATCTCTATATGGATCAAGATTATTGAACTTGGATTTTCTTTCTTAGGTTCCCTCTACTCTCAAAGCTTTGTCTATCATTTATATGCTGTTTTGATTCTAAATTTTCATTGAGCATTGACTGATGTACTCTTCTGGATTTGGGGAAAAGAACAATACTCACTGTTGTTGTTTTTTTTTAATTCTAGGACAAAGTTCCTATTGTCATGGAGCTTATACCCTCACAGAGCTTGAGATCTAGAGATTGAGTTTGATTTTTTTTTTACTTTAACTATTACTAGTTGTATGATTCTGAGCAAGTCACCCAACCACTCACTCTAAGACTAATTTTCTTCATAGTAGAATGGAATAAAAATAGTACACATGTCCTAAAGTTGTTCTGGGGATTAAATCAGGATGGAGGTGGGAGGCGGAAGGCAGAGAGAAGTTGAGAAAGAAAACACCCACCAGATTTTCAAGGATCTTGACTGTGTATGGATTTGAACAGAATTCAAAGGAGATCCTTTGGTAGGATGTAGAAACATGTGCATCCTTCAAGGGCATAGGAAAGATGAGCCTTGATCAATTAACAGGACAGTGACTCCAGATGTCGTGGGGAAAAGTTTTGAGCAGGGAGACAGTACACATGGTTATGTAACCAGGCCCTGGAGAAGTATCATTCAAAGTTGTTAACAGTTTTTCATCTTAGGAAGTAGGAACTTTAGAAGGGTAATGTGTAATGCCTCTGAGACATTTTCCTTGCTAAATTATATGGTAGGAGGCTTTTTTTGCAGAAATAATTTAAATATCTGTAGAACAGAATATCGATGTTCCTCGAAGTATTTTTCCCAAAACCACCGGCATCAAATTACCGGGGTACTTGTTAAAACTATGTACCAGGCCCTCCATGATAGAATTTCTGGAAGTTGGACTTGGAAAACATAATTTTTTATTTTGGTATTATACACATAACATTAAATTTACCAGTTTAACCATTTTAAAGTATAAATTCAGTAACATTTAGTACATTCATAATGCTGTGCATCACTGCTATCTAGTTCCAAAACATTTTCATCACCTCAAAAGGCAAGCCCAAATCCATTAAGGAGACACTCCACGTTCTTCCCTCTCCTCCAGCTCCTGACAGTCGCTAATCTACTTTCTGTTTCTATGGATTTGCTTCTTCTGGGCATAGCCTATAAATGGAATCATGTGTGTGACCTTCTGTATCCGGCTTTTTCACTCAGCTATGTTGTAGCATGAACTTCATTCCTTTTTATGGCTGAATAATGTTCTCCACTGTATGACATACCATGTTTTTTTTTTAATCCAGTCATTAGTTGATAGACATTTGGATTTTTCCTCCTTTGGTTATTGCCAATGGTGTCTCTGTAAACATTTGTGTGCAAGTTTTGGTTTGAACACTTGTTTACAATTCTTTTGGATATATACCTCAAAATAGAATTACTGGGTCACATGGTGATTCTATGTTAACTTATTAAGGAACTGCCCAACTGCTGTGCACACTGGTCGTACCATTTTACTTTCCCGCTAGCAACATATGCACATTCTAATTTTCCACATCCTCACCGATACTTGTTACCCCCCTGGTCTTCTATTGTAGCCATCTTAGAGGATGTGTAGTTGTATTGCATTGTGATTTTGGTTTGCAATTCTCTAATCACTAATGACGTTGGACATCTTTTCATGCACTTGCTGGCCATTTGTATATTTTCTTTGGAGAAAGGTATATTCTGGTCCTGTGCTCATTTTTTTTTTCATTCTTTTTTTTTTATTGTGGTAAAATATATATAACATGAAATTCACTATTTTGAAGTGTACAGTTCAGTGGCATTAAGTACTTTCACATTGTTGTACAATTGTCACTATCATCCATATCCAGAACTTATCATTCCAAACTGAAACTCTGTCCCCATTAAACAACAACTCCCCACACCCCATAGCCCCTGTAACCATGGTTCTACTTCTGTGTCTATGAATTTCACTCTTCTAGTTTGGCTGTTCTAGCTCCCTCCTACAAGTAGAATCATACAATATTTGTTCTTTTGTGTCCAGCTTATTGCACTTAACATAATGTCCTAAGGGTTCATCCATGTTATAGCCTATACCAGAATTTAATTTCCTTTTAATGGCTGAATAATATTCCATTGTATGTATATACCACATTTTCTAATTAAGCTGTCTGCCTTTTCATTGTTGAATTGTAGAAGTTCTTTTTATTTTCTATAGTATACTAAACGCTTGTCAAAAATATAATGTGCAGGGGTGCCTGGGGGGCTCAATCGCTTAAGTGCTTGACTCTTGGTTTTGGCTCAGGTCATGATCTCAGGGTCGTAAGATCGAGCCAAGCATCTGGCTCCGTGCTGAGTGGGGAGTCTGCTTGAGATTCTCTCCTTCTCCCTCCCTCTCTACCCCTACCCCCACTTGTGCGTGTGCGCTCTCTCTCTAAAATGAATTAAATAAATAAAATCTAAAAAAAAAAAAAGAAATACGACTTGTGTAGTTTCTCCCATTCTGTGAGTTGTCTTTTCACTCCCTTGGTAGTGTCCTTTAATGAATAAAAGTTTTTAATTTTGATGAAGTCCAGTTTATCTATTTCTTTCTTTTGTTGCCCATGGGAAAGCACCGGAGTTGATTATGATTTTTTTTAGATTATTATTAGACACTAATACATGACAACCTTGTACTGACAGTATTACCAGAATACTACTTGTTGAGGAAAGTATATTCCTAGTAGTTATATTTTCTTTAGGTGTATATATCTAAAAATAGCTAAGAAATTATCTGCATTTTCTTCATCTTTGCCTTTTTTCAATTAAAAGATACTTAAGTATCTTGCGTAAGTACCGTTTCACCTTAAATCTTGACTATAAATAATTTTCATGCGTTATTTAGAAAGGTTAGAGCAAAAAACAAGTGCCAACTGTCTAGTCATCATTACAACTACCTGTTCGGGTTGCATTGTTCTAAACATTTACTTTGATATAATCTGTATCTCACATTCATCCCGCTCACCAGGAATTTACTGAGCATCTACCATATGCTGGACAATGTGCCACGCATTAAAAACAGAAAGATTAAAAGATGTGTTCTCTGTCCTTGTGGAGCTCACATTCTTGTGGGAGATAAAAGCACAGGAGCTGATAGAGATCAATTCCATACAAGAGGTCCCTATAAGAGAATAAGACCGAAGTGCTGTGGGGTTACGGAAGGAAGACTCAATGACCATGTCCTTTAGGTGATGGGGTCTCCAAAGAGGTCTTTTGAGCAAGAGAATTCCATGAACTAATTTAAGTTTTAGAAATACAATTCTAAGTGAAATAAGTCAAGCAGAGAAAGACAACTATCATATGGTTTCTCTCATCTATGGAACATAAGAACTAGGATGATCAGTAGGGGAAGAAAGGGATAAAGAAAGGGGGGATAATCAGAAGGGGGAATGAAGCATGAGAGACTATGGACTCTGAGAAACAAACTGAGGGCCTCAGAGGAGAGGGGGGTGAGGGAATGGGATAGACCGGTGATGGGTAGTAAGGAGGGCACGTATTGCATGGTGCACTGGGTGTTAGACGCAACTAATGAATCATCGAACTTTGCATCAGAAACCAGGGATGTACTGTATGGTGACTAACATAATATAATAAAAAAAAATTTAAAAAAAGAAATATAATTTGGGCAGCAATGTGAGAGAGGACTGGACCAGAATGGACACAAACCAGTCAGTAAGGTCAATAATAATGGGTATTTTGGCAATTAATTTTCCCCATAGCCTTTCATGCAGACCTACAAATGTTCTATAATGTTTCAAATATTGAGATGAGGTGAGATTTCTTAGATTTTTATTATGGAAAGCTTCAAACATATAAAAATTCTTTGACTAGCAAACAGACTCCATATGTACCTATCAGCACAGATTCAGCTATTACCAGCACATGGCCAGATCTCATTTTATCTATGCCCTCTGCCCCCTTCTCCCTTCCAGATACTTTGAAGCAAATCTCAGACACCATATTATTTCATCCATAAATATTTTATTATATAACTTCAACAGATAAGAACTATTTTTAAAGTCTAATCTCAATAGGATTATCCTACCTAAATAAAGTGAACAATAACTTCTTGATGGTAGGAGATTTTTTTTTAAGTCAAGAATTTACGTAAATATTCACATAAAGAATTCTATCTTATTCCCTGTAGAGATTTTTTTTCCTTAATGTTTTGGTAGGAGATGGAGAGGTGATCAAGTTTCCTAAAAACTAAAATGATGCTGCTTGAGATACAAAATATATAGTTCCTGGCACCGCATCCATGATTAACTTTTCTATTAGATGTGTATAGCTAGGGAAGTTTCTACTTTGTTATAAATTTATAGCTTGAAATTAATGTGTTAGCTGTATTCATGGGGCTGTTGAGAAGTTTTACCTTTGACATTTTTTTATTCAATAGCAATTCCTCACATTTGTATAGAGCCTTGAATTTTCCCAAGTGCCTTCATGCCTGTTACCCGTGAACTCTGATAGCTCTGCTGTGCAAAGTTGTCTATTATTTAGTGTTTACAGTTGTTTTCAATTTTCCTTTGTTGCAGCTCTCAGGCTTAGGTTGAAATAATAAAAAATATATGCAAAATCCTTTACTTGTGAGCCAAGAAAGACTTTGTAGGCAAGCCTGCATGGGTAACGAAAGGAAATTACTGTGAATGACATCTTATCAGTTATAATTTACTTAATTTTCCACAGTTTGGGAATATTTGGTATTTATGCGCACACACACACTATGATTCTAAATCCATGGTTATAAGTCAGTATTTTTCATGCGCTCAAAACCCACACACAAATTTCCTGGGAACTTCTGGAAAGGTTTGTTTCTTGATTAAGAAACGTGGCAACACTTGAATTAGGACAGGGTTTAGAGCTGAAACATGTTGATAGGTCACCCTTAATTGGTGCTCCATTCTTTTTAAATCATTTCTTCATTTTTTATTAGCACTCCCAGACAGACCAGACATAGATTATCTTCAAAACATAGCAGAAGAACTTGGTAACTATTAATCAAAGAGGTTGATACGAGTGTCATATTTAATATAAATGCTTGCTCTTTACCCAAAACACATAGAAAATGCAAGTACTCTTTAAATATTCTCACTAATTTATCTGAATGCAAAAGCTATTTGAAATACCTTTACTTGTGTATTTCGAGGTATTTCGAATAGCCTTTGCATTCCCTTATGCTTTTCACAAATAAATGGTGAAAACCTGCTCCATGGTTAGGGAGGAGTACAGAGATTGAGAGTGTGAGCTCTGGAGGAGGACGAATCTGGGTTTACAAACCGCTGGATCTGAGTCAGCGGCATTGTCTCTCCATGATTCAGGTTCCTCCAGGGATGTGCTGGAGTCCATTAGACTGGCTCCTGAGGGCTGATTGTTAAATGTGCAAGAATTTTTCCAGCCAGTGTTTAAACCATTGGCGGCTTAATGTCAGCCATGATGGGAGTATTTATATCCCAGAAATTGGTGAGCTCTGTAAGTTAGGGTTCCCTCCCCATTCCTCAGAGCCGGTTTATCAGCACAGCATTGCCTACCAGACAAGCTTAAGGATAGAGTGAGTTTGTTTCTGTCAAGCACGTCGCGCGGTCTTCCCCATACGGAAAGCATCCAGTAAGTGCGAGCCAGCAGTAGAAGCAGCAGCAGCAGCAGTACTGCGCCACTAAAATCTGAGGCAACCCACTCGCCATTGCTTACTTTTCAAACTGATAAATAATCTATGATGTATCTGTGCAGCACACCAGGGAATGTGCTCAGACATAGAAAACAAAGCAGTGAAAACCTAACCAACTCATCATAGTGATTATTCGCATCTTCATCCCGACAAAACATTTGGTGAGAGAAAGAAAAGGAAAAAAGTTGTGAAAAAATGAAAGGAGGGTATTATATTTAAATTAAATATTTAAATAAATATTTTTAAAAAATGGTCACTCTACATTTGTCTCACTGGAATTTCATTAGAAACGGCAAATGACAAAACGATGAACAATTTTAAATACTCGGCAGGAAAATCTGACAATTTTGGATTTCTGTAACAAATGGTAGAATTCCTGACCCAAATTCTCTTAAGCCAAAAGGTGAATTATGGGCTCCAAAAGAACAAAATCCAGGGACAGGTCTGCTTCTGAACACGGTTTGCTGTGGGGCCCTGACTAGGTCACGAGTGCTCATTTCTTTTCTGCCTTCTGTGTTTGCCCCTTTCCCAGCCTCCGTGTGGCAGCCCCAGCAGTCCAGACTCCACCTTTAAAGTGGAAAGTTCTTTCCAAAATCATCTGCAGCAGGAAAAAGAAAACCACTTTTCTTGTGATTCTTGCACAACTCCTGAAGTCCACTCTGAGTGAACTGTCACATCGCCTGAGTCTAGTTTGAGAGCCCTGTAACAGATGGTATCTCATGGGGAGGAGATAATTGACCCTTCAAAAAACTGGGGTGCTAGTACACTGAGATGAGGTGAGTGTTAGGCAACCATCAAACAATTGTCTACAATAAATCATCTTCACTGTCATTGAATAAATATGACAACAACTCACGGGCACCTGTCGCCTTCTCAGGCTGGGTTTCAGCTCTGAGCACTTCTGAGGCCATTAACGACCTTCATCAAAAGGAGACACGAATAGAGATGGTATCTTCACAGGGAACTGATTTTGAGAAACCCAGGTAAAAGAGTGTTCAAAAGGAAATGCTGGCCAAAAAAAAAAAAATTTATACCACCACCTTAAAGGCAGATTTCAGATGGACAGTTCAGATGATAGGGGAGTATTCCTGACATTTTCTTGGTGCCTTCCCTGTGGACCAAGAACCAGAGCCCAGGGGACAATGACCTTAGAGGTTTCAGAAGCATTATCACGGTGAACATTGAGAGATGCAAAAACTTTGGAGCATTCTGTGATGGAAACAAACCTGTTGGCATGTAGAAATTCCAGTGTGTTTGGCTATCAATTTGTTTTGGAATTTCATTCCAGGAAAGTAAGTTGTGCATCTGATGTTATGGAGAAGTTTAAATATTTATGCCAGGAGAAAAAAAGAAAGGCACAAACCCCTCCATCCCCAGAGTACCCAGCACTGACAGGTTACATAATTCTATCTAAGGTAACGTATGACACGCTGCCCATCGTGGTCTCTGCTGGGAAGCTCATGCTTCTGTTTCTCTTGGCTGCAAGTTTGTTCAGCCTGCGCCTGATGCCATCCCGATTCTTAGCCTTCTCTTGAAGCCACAGGCTGTAATGCATGACTCACAGAGGTTAAAATGCAGCCTTTTCTGGTTTATATAATATGCACATTCTGTAATAGTCTTGGAGTGGCATTCCATGATTCATATCCTAGTCCGGTGTGCCCTAACCAAGCACATCTTCTGGTGATGTATATTGAGAGCCCTACAGTGCATATTCGTATAGAGTGATTTAAGTGAACCATTTTTCTATTCCCTGGGAGCTTACTTTCTTATAGCGTCCTACCCAAATGTGATTTATTTTTAATTATTGTGTGCTTGCCTTTGTCATCATCGTTAAATATAGCATACCAAATAATTCTATGATGGTGCCAAGGAAGTGCCAAATATTGCAAGAAGAGTATTTTACTATAAAGAGTCACATCTGTAAGCATGTTGGAGTGTGGACATATTTCCCAAAGATTTTGAGACTGGAGATATGTTGGCTCTTTGTGGCCCTGAAAAAATATCTTGGGTCTTTTGTAATTGAACTAGAAACTGCATACCAATCCAGAGCTTGTAAATAGTATCATACAGCGTTCATCCTGAAATACAGAAATGTTAATGAGGTGTTGCCATGAAATCATCTTTTACTAAAAAATGAAATGTGTACCCAACATCAGACAGTGGAGGTCACTACCAATTTCTTTCCTTCTATGAAAGAATGACACCCAAAGATTTCTGGATCTTAGAAAGAAAGGAACTCTCATTATTTGCAAAAGCATCAATAAGGCTGTGTCTGTGTGCCTCCAAAGGGCAAGTACCACTTAAAATCAGAAAAGTTAAAAAGAGACATTGTCAGAAAATAAATGAGAATGTTCATGATTGCCCAGCTCTGGAATTAATGTAAACATATCTGGCATCTGTCCCCATTTTTTTCCTGGGACCTTTTAAATGCAAGGTTACTAATTCATTCTTAATCACCCGCAAGCTGCTAGGTGCCCCGTGGCTTATAGCCATCTGAATTAATTGCAGGTGTGTCCGCGGATCTGCAACATAGCTTGGTAGGCTTAGGGTAATTAGCTCTGGATCCCCTCGCCTTATTCTGAAGTGGTTCTAATTCTCAGTGGATTTCTGAAGCCACAGCTTGCCATTGAGAGAATGGAAGACACTCTTTGGAAATAGCAAAACAACTGGACCAAACTCTTAATTTTTGGAAGAGGACATGTTGGGGAAGATAAGGGAGATCTCAGTTAAAGCCTGAAGCACTACTGTAAAGATGTTTCCCTGAAGCAGAAAAGAAGTGGATTTGGTACTGGTCTATTTATCCTCAAATTTATGTCAAAGAATGACTCTGGCGTTCCAAAGTCCAGAGTTCAAGGTCATCTTAATATACAATCAAACTTCACCTATCAAAATGTAGTCCGAGAACCCGCAACATTACCCGGGAGCTAATTAGATTTGTGGAATCTGGCCACCGCAGACCTAAATCAGAATATGCATTTTAACATGGCCCCCGAGTGATTTGTATTCATATTAACATTTGAGAACCAGACGTAATGCATACCTGTGATACTTAATCCACCTACAGAGCTTATCATTCTGTCTAGGAGGCATTCATATTCCCGATATGATTGCTAAGCAGACCCAGAAAGAAGTAGATGCAGTGTTGTTCCTTGGCAGAGCATGCTCTGAAGGCAGGGTTGCTGCCTCCCAGGTCTTTGGATTCCCATCACATAGCTCAGTGTATGACATATTGGAGGTGGACAGATGGATGGATGGGTGGATGGATGGATGGATGGGTTTGTAGAAGGATGGGTGGATGGATAGATGAATGGATGGTTGGATGGATGGATGGATGGATGGATGGATGGAAAGAGGATGGTACCCTTCCCTCCAAAAAACTTGAAAGAAAAAGCGAATATAGGGGCTCCTGGGTAGCTCAGTCGTTAAGCGTCTGCCTTCGGCTCAGGGCGTGATCCTGGCGTTCTGGGATCGAGCCCCACATCAGGCTTCTCCACTGGGAGCCTGCTTCTTCCTCTCCCACTCCCCCTGCTTGTGTTCCCTCTCTCGCTGGCTGTCTCTCTGTCAAATAAATAAATAAAATCTTTTTAAAAAAGTGAATGTAAAGAACTTCAGTCAAAGCAGAATTTGGTTTTTGTTATTGCTTAATCAAGAAAGGCTTGCTTACTGACATGGTCACGATATAGTATAACATGCCAGGCCAGTGAAGGCTTATTTAGGAATTGATTGGACGGTTCGAGGCCTCCATCAGCCTATGGAGTGAGTTTTGGGGTGTGGAAGGGTGTTTTCCAGCAAAGAGGACCATGTTCCCTTCCCTGAGCCCATCTGACACTGCATCTGGGTCCTTTTTTCGCTGTGTTCCTTTTTTCTAGATGTGCCCTATTTCCACAGCTAGAATGTAAACTTTTAGAGACAGGAACCATGCCTTAAACATCAACTCCCCTGCAGCCAGAACATGTCCGCTGGCCTGACCACCCCCATAATGGTGCTCACGCCATGCCTGCTAATAATGAGAGCTAGATGATAACACAGAGGTATTCATTTAGAAAGGGACAACCTGTGCCCTCCCTTTCTCATCTTAAATTTACCTGTTCACTGATACCATTTATTGTAAAAGAAAGAATGATGTCCTCCTATTATTGGTTCATCTTGTCATCCAATAAACAGTTGGAAATCAGAGCCAGCCAGTATTGTATGATAGTGGGCGGCTCCTGCTTCTCTGACACACGATGAGAACGGCCTTCGTGCCTGTGTGTCGACGCTGCCCTCTGGAAAGTGTTCTGCGAGGCTGTGCCAGTACCTGCCTCATCAAAGGGCAGCTTCGGAGACACTCCATGACTCCCAGCGTGAGTGGGTTCCTGAAACGAAGCTTCAGGATGTGGAGATAGAAGCAGGGTGGTCGAGTGAGCGTTAGGGGCACTGGACAGGAAATCAGAAAAGCTAGATTTAAATTTCAACTCTCCTACTCACTACTTCTGTGACCTTGGGCAGTTTTCAACATGAATGTGACTGTACAGTGCCTGGCAGCCAGGCAGTATTCACCAAAATCCGAGTTTCCTTTCCCTCTCTGAGCCTCAGTTTCCTCCTTGTGATGCATAGTAAAATTGCATTCTTTAGCACTTGGCACATTGACCATGCATAATGAGTGCTTTGAATTCCCTCCCAGGTTGCTGGTCCCTGGAGCCGCTCATGGTATTTGGCACAGCCCATTCCTCTGTGCTAGATCTCCTTGGATTCCAGTGTTCTATTGGAATAACTTCCATTTGTCCTTTGCTGAAATGGTCTGAAATCATGGTTTATCTACAAAGTATACTTTCTTCCAACACCTGCAATCTTTTCTGCCCATCCCTGACCCCTAGGACATCCCTGGCTTATCCCAGCATCCGTATCAGGATCCCTACCCTGCCTAATCGAAGTGAAAACCTTGCCCCATTTGCCGCAGGTAATTGATCTATAAACAAATATCAGACCCAGAAGGTTGTATTCTTAGGATACTTCTCTAAACTTCAGTACTTTTGGCCTTCTTGAAGCAAAGATAATCTTTATAAATAATCTTTAAAAATGACTTGAAGTCATATATAGGTTCATTGTAAAAGAAAAAAATTTGTTTAAATACAGATAATCAATATGCTTCAAAATCTTTATATAAATGAACATACAATATACAAATAAATCTATTTTATATAAATAAATTCACAAATAAATTCATATAATAGAAAGTATATTAACATATGTCATGTAAATATGTGCTAATACATTTTGAATATATGTGTAAATATTTGCTTCATTTGTCACTCACTAACTTTATAGAAACTATCAGAAACCACACATGCTCACACACAATCCTAATATACTTATGAATTTAGGACCCACTTTTTTTCATTTGATTATCCCTCATGCTATTGAATATAAGTCATAGTTTAAACAGATTAGTGCCTGGAATACTGCTTAGCCCACAGCAGGGCACAGTGTGTGTGCATATACATATATATGTATGCATACATTAAATACATACATAATGAATGAGTGAACATACAATAATGTATTTTCTATGTAAATTTTTAAATTTCTATGTTGGATTTCCTTTAATGGGGGTAAATTTATTGATAAGCTTTCATGCAAAATGTACAAAAGAAAAAGCCTCATTCTTTATTAAGGTGACCACCAGTAAAGGTGGGTCTTTCCTACGTGGACTCCTCTCTGACATAACTTACCACCCCAGAACTGCACACACATTCAGAATTGGTGTGGAGTTTGGGTAGATTCAGCTCTGTAAATCTAGACACCATTTTGCCTTTGAAATTTGGGAGCTTTAAGTAGTGGAATGTTTTTAGGGATTGGGCAGACAGTTACAGGTAACAAGTGCCACTTGGATCCCCTGACAACAGGGGCCAGGTACGGATTTTACAGGAGAGGTAGACTGAACAGGATGCTGATAGACACCTACTGTAGACAGTCTGCAAACTGGGGTGCCCACCCCTTTCCAAAGGGCAGTCACTATCGAGCCCCATTCACATGCCAATATCAGGCCCAATGGTGCCAGCCCTTCTGATTTTTCAAAAGAAGCCAGACATGTGAATATTTATGCAAATTCCTAATTCTAAAGTAATGACAACTCATTTAATTTACATTCATTTTTTAAACCACTTTATAGAGGGATGGTTGACATAGAAAAAGCTGCACACACTTAACGTGTGAAACAGCGAGTTTGGAGATAAGTATGTGCCTGTAGAACCATCACTGCATAACATAAGCACAGCAGGATCTCCAAAAGTTTTCTGTTGCCCTCTTTGTTATTACTATTATTGTTTTTTATTGTTTTATCTTATTTTATTTTCATCATGATTAAGTGCACTCTTTAATCCCCATCACCTATTTCATCCATGCCCTGCCCCCACCTCCCCTGTGGTAACCATCAGTTTGTTCTCTGTAGTTAAGAGTGTTTCTTGGTTTGTCTCTCTCTTTTTTTCCTTTGTTCATTTGCTTTGTTTCTTAAATCCCACATATGAGGGACATCATACGGTATTTGTCTTTCTCTAATTTATTTCGCTTAACATAATACTCTGTAGCTCTATCCCTGTTGTTGCAAAAGGCAAGCTTTCTTTCCTTTTTGTGGCTGAATAATATTCCATTGTGTATATATACTCCATCTTTATCCATTCATCTATTGATGAACACTTGGGCTGCTTCTGTAGTTTGAATATTATAAGCAATGCCGCAATAAACAGAGGGGTTCATGTAGCCCTTTGAATTCGTGTTTTTGTATTTTGGGGTAAATATCCAGAAATGCAATTACTGGATCATAGGGTCATTCTATTTTTAATTTTTTGAAGAACCTCCATAGTGTTTTGCATTCCTACCAACAGTGCATGAGGCATCCCTTCTCCACATCCCTGTCAACACTTATTGTTTCTTGTGTTGTTGATTTTAGCCATTCTGACAAGTGTGAAGTGGCATCTCATTGTAGTTTTGATCTGCATTTCCCTGATGTTGAGTGCTGCTGAGCATCTTTTCGTGTGTCTATTGGCCCTCTGTATGTCTTCTGCCCATTTTTAGTTGGATTATTTGTTTATTTTGTTACCAATTTTGTAAGATTTACTTATTTATTTGAGAGGGGTGCAGAGGGAGAGGGAGAGAAAATCTCAAGCAGACATCCCTCCTTCCCCCCCAACCCACTGAGCATGGAGTCCAACATGGAACTCCATCCCATGGCTCTGAGATCATGACTTGAGCCGAAATCAAGAGCCGGATGCTTAACTGACTGAGCCACCCAGGTACCCCATTGTTATTAATTTTTATTTGTATTATTAGTGTGTGATAAAAACACTAACATATACGAGCCAAACAGTTCCCACCTGAGAATTTTAAGCCTCTGGCTTAGGCTGAGGAGCTTAGATTGCCTAAGAACCTACAGATACTTGAATGCCAAGTGTGACTGCTTTAAAGGACTGGCTCTACCTGCCATCATCAAGGAATACAACATGTCATTCTTATAAACCAGACCTAGATTCTCAGTGGCTCCTGCAGGAAATCCTAAGTGGATGGAAGGGGTCCAGAGATGTCAGTTTTGCTGGGCAATTACCATAGGTAATGTCAGTCCAAGTAGAGGAGACTGCCAACATTTTTGACCTGGCTCAGTGAATTGGCAAGTCAATCAGAGAGAGAGAGAGGTCCTAATACATTGCGAATAAGCTCTTCTCATTTCTAAAAATATTCCTGGGACTAAATCATAAAAACCCTCAGATTTACTTGCTCTTGGAGGTCTACTGAAGTTACAAGTCTATATAGCATTTTAAAAGGGAAGCAGATGTCAAAAACAGACAAATCCCAGCCAAGTGATGGGAAATGTCATTTCAGGATAATAGCCTTAATAGCATTTGCACAATAGACATTAAAATATATTCTTTCCTATAAATGCCCTTAACTCTGCAAGATGGAGACATGGCTTTAATCAGACAGGTTCTCATATCAGGTTACATCGAGATACAAGCAGGGGATTGTGTGCTGCCTGATCAACATGGGAAAGAAATTGGAGCATTTTCTTTTATGGTTAAAATGTTTTATGAAGGTAATGAATAGTTAGTCATCTTTATTACTCAGCATCCACAAGTATTGGAGTTGATTGAAAAATGGAGGTTGATACAGTCACTACCCTGAAATTTTTTCATGTAATTTCAAAGGACAAAGGGCAATAAATCCACCATTATAAGAAGAGACACACAAGACGAATGCACCCCAAGTAGTATTAGTCAACAGAGTGGCCACTTGTGAGCCATGGAGTACACCTGATTCTGCTCTCCGTCCTGAACTGGCAAGTACTCTCTGAGACTGTTGGGATTCAAGTCAGATCAGGTGGCCACTTTATGCACCATAGTCCATGGCCCATTGGTGGGGCCAGGTCCGTACTAAACTGAGCCAGGAGGACTGAGGAAACCGCGGGAACTGACCTTCAGATATCCAAGAGTTATTCCATAGAAAATACGCCCCGAGTGAGGACTCCCGTGGGTCCTCCAGAACCACATCAAATACATGCTGGAATGCGGCAGGTGTTCTCCAAACCAAGCACTACTTAGCATCAGTAGTGTATTTCTTCTGACCTAGCCCGTTCCTAAACCAACTCCTCAAAGGGTTCGGGAACCTAGGGAGTCCCAGATGATTTGGTCTCATACCTGGAGAGGCTGAGCTGATTTTTAGTTTGTTACCGGACACTTTCTTTTTGAAATGATGGGTCTGGTGATTGGCTTACCTTTTTCTTCATTTTGTGACGTCCATCCATCTGTCCATTCACTTCCTATACTTTCAGTGAATGCCTACAATGTGCCAGGCACTGCGCTAGGTGACAGGGATAGGAGAAGTAATCCAGACACACACGATTCTTGTTCTTACAGAGCTTGCAGCCTGGTGGGGGAGACTTATATTAAACACTCTTACAAATGATGAATAATTATAATCACGATAAATGCTATGCATTGGATACTCCTTCCGTTCCTCTTTTTCTTTCTTTCTTTTTTTTTTTAAGATTTTTTTTTATTTATTTAACAGAGAGAGAGACAGCCAGTGAGAGAGGGAACACAAACAGGGGGAGTGGGAGAGGAAGAAGCAGGCTCCCAGCGGAGCAGGGAGCCCAATGCGGGGCTCGATCCCAGGACACTGGGATCACGCACTGAGCCAAAGGCAGACGTTTAATGACTGAGCCACCCAGGTGCCCCTGTTCCTCTTTTTCACATCCTCTCAGCCCTACCTCTTATCCAACCACTACTGTGGCAACAAGTTCCAGACAGCCTTTGGCTAGCCTCATAGAGGTATAATTTGACAGTGTCTGTCCTTAGCCCATAGCTACTTCTTCTTCTTGCCCTGGGGCTTTTCTGATGCTAAAGTGTGAGAACCTGCTCAGAGCTCACAATTATCCAGCCTGGAGGGCTAACACTAATGAGGCCACCTTTAATCAATGGGAGACTAAAGATAATAAAATAATGGCCTCTTCTTTTTATCCCATGGATAGGCAGTTTTGAGATGTTTTTCATAAGGCTCTTCAAAAGATTCCAGCAGGTTCAAGCATCAGTTGCCTACAGCAGTGGCCAAATCAATTGTATATCCTTTTATCGGCTTTTCTCCTTCCCTATTTCATTCCCCTAGTCCCCACTCTTGTTTCCTGAGATGAATCCCCAAATAAATTACCTTCATGTAAGCCTTTTTCAAGCTCTGCTTTCAATGACCTCAGGTTAAGACACTCTATGAAGAAGTATAATGATTCTGAAAATATGTGTGGGCGTGTATGTTTGTGTGTGTGTCTGTGTGTGTGCGGGTGTACATACACACAAGGAAATCCAACATAATCTGGATTGTAAGGGAATGTAATAATGCTTTAGCAGTTCTACCATACATTTTGGGTGAGTTACCCAGTAGTCATCTTCCTGTTCTCTGCTGATAGAATCCAGATTTTATTTAGGTATCTATCCCTCAGGAAAGCTCAAGGATATACTCTATTTGGGCTAAACCAATTATGATAATCCCACATAATTTACCAATGATTGATCTAGAGGTGAACACATGACCCAATTTGGGCCTTCAAGACATAAGAAAATGTCTGTTAGGGGCTTCTAGGAAGTTTTTCTTCATACTACAAAGGCAAGAAGTAGATTCTCTATGTATGTAGATATGACACCTAGACCTATGTCAAGCATCTTGTCATGAGGGTACCTAGCCTAAGAACAAGGACTAAGATAATATGGCAGAAAATTCAGAAGATCTTGGTTGACATGGTTGGATCACTGAACTAGCTAACAATTTTGGTATTGTTTTAGCTGTCTTGAGCTGAGTTTTCTGTTAGTAAGGAAAGGTCACTTTCCCTAAGGAGTGGATACCTGATGCTATAGCCTAATACCTGACTAATGGTAGAAGAGTGGGTCAGATTTTCATTGGGGATACCTACTAACTAGTTTTAAGAGACACAGATATCTCTGAAGGATATCATTTTCCTGGTGACTCTTTCTAATGCTGCTTTAACCCTGAAGGAGTTGCTGATAAGGAATACCTAAGAGAAGAAATGGAGGGAGGTTTACGAGGAAGAGGAGCAGGCTGTGAATCTAGACAGTGGGAAGAGGGAAGTGGGACTATGAGGACCTCTAGGAAGATGAGGGCAAGCTTCCACCCAAACATCAAGATAGCGCCTAAAACCCCATTAACAGCAAGTACACCTAGGGCTCAGATTTTGGTTTCTAAGACCATTCTTCAATAAAAGGAACGAGGAATCCTTAAAGAAATGGACGATTGTAGGACAGGACAAAAATATACCAGATGGACCTGAAGCATCTTGTAAAGCCAGTAAAGAAGTGCTAACTAAAACAAAACAAAACAAAAGCAAAAACTTACAATCATTAGGGTATGTGAAAGGAATAAAGGAGTCAATTGAAAAGAGCTTCCAAGGACCAAAGCTGGAACCATTTGAGCAACAAAATGAAATAGTGTTTGGACTGTAACGCAAAAGATAAAATTAATATCCATGAGTCCACACTGATATAAATAAATGATTAAATAAATAAATAGGGACAAGAAACAAATTCCCCATGCTAAAACATTCCACATAATTTATGTAGAAACTCTGGCCCCAAGATGGTGGAGCATAACTCCCCATTCCTTAAGTGGGGGCTATGTAGAGTAAATTCTTTCCAAAGAGTACAGTATGGAAAGAAGAAAAAGTGTAACTTTATAGTGGAGAAACCTTACACTACCTCAACCAAGTGAGTGAGATCAGCACCAATAGTGATACCATGTTGTTACTACGTATCCCTGATATGATGTGATGAAAGTGGTACCACATATGTGGTGTTTTTCACAAAAATCCACAACCACAGTCTAATCATGAGGAAAATGTCAGACAAACCCAATAAAGAGGCATTCTACAGAATGACTCTCAAGGTCATTAAAAATAAGGGTAGTCTGAGAAACCGCCCCAACCAAGAAGAGCCCAAGGAAATAAGTGTAATGTGGCATCCAGAATGGAATCCTGGAGCAGAAAAAGAACATTAGGTAAAAACAAACAGACAGACAGACAAATAAAAAAAAACCTAAAGAAATCTGAACAAAGTATGGACTTTAGTTAATAATAATGTATCAATATTGTAATTGTGCTAAATATACCACACTGATGTAGGGGTTAATAATAGGAGAAACTGGGCATGGGGTGTATAGGAACTATCTGTACTGTTTTCCCACTTTAGCTGTAAATCTAAAACTAGTCTAAAATATTTATTTCAAATATCACCAGGCCTGCACTAGGAAACAGTAACACTAGTGGTCCACATTACGTGGACCATCTCTCCAAAGCATTTTTTCTCAAGTAGCTTTCTTGGTTAAAAGGGCAATGATGTGAAAGCTTAGGCATCATTTTACCTATGGGCCATCTGCTGGCTGTCATCTGGCAAAAGAATATTCCCTTGACTTTCTAGCTGAACATGTGATCTTCAGATACATGTTGGAGAGCATTTCATCTCCAAAGAAGAGTTCTACTGACTAGGTCTATCTAACTAATGTGATACATTTAACAGCTTCAAGTAACAGCAATTAGTGCACATCATAAATATATAACTCATAGCAAATTTAATCCAGGTTTTATGTTCTGTTATTCACTCAACAAATAAATAATGATTGTCTACTATGTGCCAGGCAGTATTTATACATATAAGCACATATAAATACTTATATTTAGATCTATATAAATATAAATATTTGTTTTATCATTATATAATTATATTATTATATTATTTATTCATTATAGAATAAATACATAAATATAAGCATATTAACATAAATATAAAGGTCTATTTTATATAAATATTTATCATATATATATATGATAAAACCAAAGGCATGTGATATATATATCACGTCTTTGATTTTATCAACTGGGCCATGTAGAAATTGCCTTTGGAACTGATTCATTCCAAGCCCTCATAATTTCTAGGTTTACTTAGATACTTATGTGGTCTGCTCCTGGTTAAAAAGGCAACTGATAAATAGTAGTGACATATTAAAGAAAAGATAAAACTGTTGAAATCACTGTTAATGGCATGTTGGGTTCAGTTTACAACCTATGTAAGTTCCAGAGTTCTCTGGATGACTCGTTTGAAGGTTGGGACAGGAGATATGCGAAGGCACTCTGTAATCACTGCCTGCCTCCAATGGAGTCATTCATTTGTACCTCAGCTACTCATAAGCTCCTTCAAAGCCGGGACTAAATATTTTTTACCGTCGTGTCTCCCACATAACTAGCAAAGGGCCCTCCTTAGAGTCGGTGTTCCATACGTTTGGTGAATGAATGAAAGTTTAAGTCTGTTTCTCCTGTGACTTAGCAGGAGGCCTGACAGGACATCACAGCAGAGTCAGAATACACCGTCTTGATTACCACTTCCTTCTACCCATCAACATCAACAGTAAAATTTAGAAAGCTTTTGTTTGCTCAACCTAACAAATTGGTATATTAATGCGCTATACATTTTGTCTTTTCATGCACTTTATTTTTCATATCAGTCACCAAATAGTTAGAAGGTATTTCTTTTTCTTCAAAGTGTCAAAACATTTCATAGCACCAGTTTACTTTGCAGAATTGGACATTATGAATAGGTGAGAGCCTCAATGATCAGAGTCAAACCTTCAGCGCTGAAATTTGCTCTGTGGTGATATTTGCTTAATTGCTTCATCAGATGGAGGCTCAGTCAAGCTTGTCTTCCCAGAAACTCTTATTTTGATCCTATTTATGCATTTAGACCAGGTCCTTGGTGGGCAAGGAAATGGGGAGGAATATCATACAAAACTTCTATTTCGAAGATTTAGTCTGTAATTACGTCCAAATTTCCCAATCCATAGTCCATCCTAGTTGTATGAGGATTGAAGTGCATCTTCTGTGTGACCTAGCAATGCCTTATCTACTCCTGGAGAGTGTGGCCGCCACCTGGCTCCACCCCGAGCTGCCCTGTTTCCTTCTCTGTACTGTACTCGCATGATTTCAGTGGTAATTTCTACACAAGTGGCTCCCAAATCCAGATCAAGATCTCTCACTTTTCTTCTCAACTGAGATGCTTTCATTTCTAGACTCTTGCATTTTGCTTTTCAAGGGACCATGTTATTTTCTCTTGGCACTTTGCATGGTACCTTGCATCGTGCTCTAAGGAGGGTAACAAGTGAGCAAATGAATAACTGAATATATAATATGGACTATATATAATGTAATAAAGCCGACTCTCTCAAGAGCTAAAACTGTAGCCATTTTAAATAGGAACTCTTCAAAAATGTCATAACTCCATGCCTTTTTCAACAAAGTATACTGAACGTAATTTAGCCATTTTATTTTATTTTTTTACTTAGAGATCACCATTATGAATATCGGTTGCTGGGGCACCTGAGTGGCTCAGTCAGTTAAACGTCTGCCTTCAGCTCAGGTCATGATCTCGGGTCCTGGGATTGAGCCCCATGCCAGGCTCCTTGCTCAGAGGGAGTCTGCTTCTCCCTCTGCCCCTCCCTTGGCTCATGCTCTCTCTTAAATACATAAATCTTTTTAAAAAATGAATATTGGTTGCTATAACACACAGTAACACAGTAGCTCCTAGGTGTTGTTAATCATTTGAGGAAAATTTACCCCTCCTCTAAATGAGTTCTTTTGTCTGCTTTTCATATTCTTTACTGTCAGGATGTTTTCACTGTCAGCTATCATTTTTTGCTGCCACCTAAGTTTGTGCCTCTAGCATCTGTCCCCCACCCCTTGACCCCCTTCTACACCTCTCCTTGCCAAATTTTATGATTTTAACTGCTATGAGCTAAGAAATCAAAGAGCCAAGTTTTTAGACATTTCTAAAACAAAAATAAATAAGCTCAAAGCAAAGCCCTGAGGAGTTATTTTATGAGAACCGTGTGTGGATTTAAGTCACTTTTGTCCACTCTGAAGCATTTTTTTGTCCCATTTCTTAGCTTGACTGTGTTTGAGATAAATGAAGTTGCTAGGTAAGAGAAAGTTGCCTGTAAACACGGCATGGCATGTCGTCCTTCACTTAGTTTGGAATCTACTCTCTGATCCTAGAGAATGTGCCAACTCTCACTCAGGAAAGAAAGAAGATCTGTAAGTTCACTAGGAAAATATCATTCCCCCCCTTCTGTGTAAAGGTCATGATTTCTGCCCTCCTCTGCAAGACTTCAACAGTCATCTTTCCCCAGCATCTCTCAGTGTAGTCCTTGGACTAACTGCGTCAGAAACACTCATCTGCATGTTATTGTGTGGACTCCCCAGCCCTAGTCCTGACCAATCCACTCAGAATCATTTGTGGGGTCTAAGTACTTGCCTTTCTTTTCCTCCCTCCCTCCCTCCCTTCCTTCCTCCCTCCCTTCCTTTTTTTTTTTTTTTTTTAAGAAAACCAGCTCCCCTGGTGATTGACTCTCAGGCACACTGGAGTTTCTATCACCTTGCTGGACTCCCCTCTGGCATCCTTCACAGTTCTCCTCCACCAGCTTCCCTCAGACCTCTGTGCTTTCTTTGCCCATTTCAGACATTCTCCTTATCCACTTTATCTCGAATTTTCTGCTCTCCAGATCCTCCAATTTCAGTATCCTCAAGTACCTTCCTTTCAGTGTTTTCTATCTCCTTCATTAATCTTTCTCTAATAAAAAAGAAATAAGGTATCCACTTTCCTTCTGCACATTTAATTACTGCCATCTGCTCAACCACCTCCCTGAGCCTACATGTGTAAATGGGCTACACAAAGTTGATGAAACACCTTTTCTGGGAGTTTTTTTCTTTATTTTATTTTCTTTATTTTTTAGAGAGAGAGAGTGGGGGGAGAGGGGCAGAGAGAAGGGGAGAGAGAAAATCGTAAGCAGGCTCCATGTCCAGCGTGGAGCCCGACATGGGGCTCGATCTCACGACCCTGAAATCATGACCCTGAGATCATGACCTGAGCTGAAATCAAGTGTCAGAAGCTTAACTGACTAAGCCACCCAGGCGCCCCTCTGGAAGTTTTAAAGATGTGAGTTTGTGTTTATAGATAGAAAGAACTAGATGACTTATACAGCCATTTTCAGGCTTCTAGAGTCTTTACATGGTAAATAGTAATTTATTATTTTTCTGTTCTCTCCCCTTTATGATACTTGTCAGTCTTTTGTCTTTATATTTTGAAGCTCTTCTGTTAGGCTTATGTTTTAGAGCCCTCTTGTATCTCCAATTACAGTAGTAGTCAGTAGGAGGCTACAATGTGTTTATTGACATGGAATAGGTACGTGTTGATCTATATTTTGCATCATTGTTTTCTATACCACAATCTAGGTATGAGAAAGCAGAAATTCACCTATTCAATGAAATGGACATAACCCAACATAAAACTAAGTCTAATTCTGTACTTATTTAAATATTCTCTGATAAACTCTTAAAAGCTTTCCTATCAGTGTCCTATATATTTATATAGCAAATGGAATGGTACTAGTCATGAATGTAGTAATATTCATGTAGGCTGACAAAAGCGTGTCAAGAGAAGCATGGGGAGAGTTTTCAACTCTGATGGGTTTTGTGTAATGGCCAAGTGGACAGGTGATCCCTATTGAATCCAACCCCTTTGCATTGATCTCTTTTTTTAGGCATCCAGAGTCCCAGGATAAGGTCCTTTGCATATCCTGCCCTGACTTGTTTTCCCATGAATTTCTCTAAACTCCAAAATTAGTCCTGGTCCCTCCTGGATAAACGTTTCCAACCTATCATCTTGGTATTAGGGAAAAAGTAATCTGATGTTTAAACTTTAAAAACAGAGTTTATTGAATGAAATTAATCTTGAATTGTTGACATCGATGAAGACCGCATTCTTTTTTTTATAATAAGAATATTTTTTTATTATGTTAGTCATCATACAGTACACCCCTGGTTTTTGACGTAAAGTTCAATGATTCATTAGTTGCGTATAACACCCAGTGCACCATGCAATATGTGCCCTCCTTACTACCCATCACCAGCCTATCCCATTCCCCCACTCCCCTCCCCTCTGAAGCCCTCAGTTTGTCTTAAGTTCCTTTCCCCACCATCAGAAGACTATGCGTTAGCAACTTGCCATTCCAATTGGAAGTGTCACAGTTTAGGATTAAAACTGAGCTAAATTCTGAGTACAGAATATTTGCCCTTTGAATCTAGATAATTCTTTTCAAATGAAGTTCTTCTGCAAGAGCTGCCTTCCAGGGGTGACTCGGGTAGATTCAGATGAATCTAGCTAGCCATGTGTGACTACAGAGGAAAGAAGTTAGTGGGACTGTGATTCTTTTATATAAAAGACATTATTTTCCCAGACTATCAATATGGTCTTCCTCTAGTGGCTTCTAACCCTAACCCTATTACAGAAAAGTCATGTTTAATCATTAAGTGCTAGAATATAAAATTGAGTGAAAGCAAACAATTCAACTTTAAAGTCCCTTCAGCAGTGGAAGGGACCTCCTTTGTACTAGAGCCTGAGGTGGTCCAGCGTTAGGAATATGTTGTACTGCGGAGGTACTGCATGGTGACTAATATAACAAAATAAAAATTATTAAAAAAAAAAAGGAATGTGTTGTAAATCACCAGTGCTTAGAGAGTAGAGGAAAACAAGTATCTTTTGTAGAAACAGAGTCTGAAGCTGTGAATCATGCATTTAAGTAACAGAGCTGTAGGCAAACAGCAGTAGACTTGTAAGGAAAGATTATGTTGTATTTGACAATAGGCTTGGATGGTTTTTTAAGGACTTCAACCTAACATTGACCTGATGAGTTTCAGAAAAATAGTCTTGAGCTAAAGAGCACTCACTTCCTGGGAGGGGAGGTTTCCATCTTAATGGATATGCCAACTTTATTCAGTGAAAATGAAGGTCAAAGGCTTCTGAATGATGCCTATGATCCTTTCAGGCTACTTTAATTGGCTTTTCAGTATCATGATTCATTCAAAAGAAAAAGGAAGAAATCATCATAGATTCATTTGTAACTTATTCCAATTGGGAAAAAATTAATAATATATTAGTTCATCTATCCTAGGAAATCTGATCTTGTAGAAAGATCCGGTGTTAAATCATTTTATAAAACTGTATTTCCAGCATTACCAATTCACTTTGTTTTCTTAGTCTGTAGAATTTGGCCCAAATCAAAGATTCTCACTGTGGGTTGTTTTATCAGCTTCCCAGGGCCCAAGTCTAGCACAAATTACTCCTTCAATTTCAAGACGAGTTGAAAAATGAGTCTGGGAAGCATAGATCATTGCAAAGTACATATCCATCAGTCACCTCCACATCTCTATCCTGCCCCATCCCCAGGTCCACCAGTTCCCTGATCTAAAAATGAATATCTTGCTTTCTTGATCAGAATGTAAATATTAACAGAATGTAATCTAGGCAAAGTAATTGCCTAGATCTGGGGACTAATGGAAGTAGGTCAGGAGATTAGAACTAGATCTAACCCAGGTAGACAAATATATCTCTGTCCAGGAGTCATATGTGATGCCATTCATCAGATAGCGGAAGAGGACAGGAGCATGGTTCAGGCCACATGGCACCCTGGAATCTTCAAGTTGACCCAGGTATATGCACCCTGGAGTCATAATTTCATGAAAATCCTGGTGCCAAAATAGTTCAGAGTAACTAGGAGCACAAGTCAGTTATGCATGGTGATTGTGTAAGACCCCTGAAGTGTTAGCCTAGATAAAGCTTCTTCGTTTTACTTCTTATAAAAGAACATCCAAGTCATCCTCTCCCTTTCCTCCCTCCCTTCCTCCCTCCCCCCACCCCTACTCCAACCCAAGTGCAATTTCTGTGCAAGGGCTAAATCATAATGGGCTGGGAAAACATCACCAAGAAGATTTGAATCAGCAAAGGCTTTCCTCCAGCATAAGATTTTATAACCTGAATTGAATTAAACATGGTAGATTAATTAAATACAATTTGCATTATAGGAATTATGTATTGTTCTAGTTACTATTGCTGCACGACAAACTACCCCAAAATTTAGTGGCATAAAACCATCATTTATGACACCATTGGATTCTCTGGGTCAGGAATTCAGACAGGACACAGTAAGGACAGACTATCTCTTCACATAATGTCTAGGTGCTCAGTGAGGGAGAGCCAACAGCTGGGAGTGACTTGATGACCGGGGGCTGAAATGATTGATTCTGAGGCTTCTTTCAGACATGTCTAGTGGTTCATGTTGATTCTAGGCTCAGAGCTCATAGTGCTGCTAGCTAAAGTGCCAACAAGTAGCTCCCCCCACTCTGCCCCAGCAGGACAGTCTCAGAATAGTCAGACTTCATATAAGGTAGCTAGGTCCTCCAGGAGTGAGTATCCCAAGAAAACCAAGAGGAAGCTGCGTGGCCTTTGCTGACCTAGCCTTATAGAGTGTCATTTCCATAGTAATAGATTATTGCTTATAGCCCACACTCAAGGGGAGGAGTAAAAAAATCCCACCTCTCCATGTGTCAAAAAAAATTTTATATATGCTTTAAATATGTTTCAAAGTCACATCATTCATATAAATTATAACTATCAAGAACTAGAACCATAGTAGGGAAAAAAACTATAGTGTTTGTTATAATAACTTTGATTAAACGTGTATCTCAGTAATTATAGGTAATAAGAAAGATGAAGATAAAGTATATGAGAAGGTCTGTGACAATGGTGATGGCTATTGGAAATGCTTGATATAACTGAGTTTGGAAAGTCCAAGTTTCTTCACCAATATTAAGGCTTTTTAACTGCACATTTAGAGATATTTAAAAACAACTCTATTTTCAGAAATCCCACAAGATAAGCAACTTAGAATTATAAGTCATAAACTTTCTAGGTTCTAACTACCTTTACCTCTTGGAAACCGTTGTTCTATCACCAATGTTTAAACTTTTTATCATGAAAAAAAATTCTTCTTGGAAATGCAGCTATGTACTGATTGCATTTATTAGAGCTCTGTTGAGTACAGCAGTTACTCCATGTCCCTTCCTACCCCACAGAAGGGCCCCGGTTTCTCTAAGGCCTCCTGTGGTCATATTCAAGTTGTACACTCCATTTTATTGAGTCTCTCTCTGCTCTGTACTCGTATTTGTCATGACTTTGAAGCATTTAATTTCCTAAGGCTGGGACGCCTGGGTGGCTCGGTCAGTTAAGTGTCTGCCTTAGGCTCAGGTCATGACCCCAGGGTCCTGGGATCGAGCCCCGCATCGGGCTCCCTGCTCAGTGGGGAGCCAGCTTCTCCCTCTGCCTCTCCCCCTGCTTATGTGCATGCGCTCTCTCTCTCTGATAAATAAATAAAATCTTTAAAACTGAATAAATAAATTCCTAAGCCTGGAAAGTCTAGTCATGGGAGCAAAAGAAAATGTATTCCTGTTCGTGTCTTTGATCTGTGAGGCGCTCACTATAGGATTTGGTTTGTCTCAGATCCTCACTTTCCTCTCTGTAATAATGCATCTGGGAAGAAAATGGTAAAACCTTGTTTTAGATAAAAATCTTTCTTATGGCTTTTAAATAAGATGAAAAAGCACTTGCCCCTTTGAGAGGAGAGGAGGTAAAATGGAGCAACCTGTGGAGACCCAGGGAGACTCAGAGGACTCCATTTTGAGCGTAGAGCTCTGTGGTTCCAGAGAGGCCCAACCAAGGACAACTTTGTCAGATTATGGACTGCAGTAGCTCAGAAGAATAGGTGGTTTAAAGGTTATAATTAACAACCTTCCTCTGAAGAGTTAGAACAACAGCCTGAGAAAGAGGGGTCAAGGGCCCTTTTTGAAAGGCCTCAGGGCAACAGCCTTCTTCCAAGCATAAGGGAAAGCATATAAGCCGCTCCCCTACTCGTCACGGAGTGACTTCATTACATGTAGAAGTTTGTGTTTGCTAAAATCAGGTACCGTGTCACTTACAGAAACAAGTTTATCAGCATGTGTGATGCTCTCTAAATTAAAAATACCGGAAAAAATATGTGTGTATGCCCCCTGTGTATGCATTTGTAGAGAATAAAAAACACAGGGAAATTATTTTTCATAGGAGGAATCATTGTAGGCCTGTTCTTGGCACTTAACTTCCACTCCTGTACTACCAGCTTGGATTTGTTTCTGTTTGTAAATCAGTAAGTCATGAGTGAAAACTTCCATGGAAAAGCTTTTAGAATTGGAAAGTAATTATTCATTCAAAACCCAGACCTCTGTTTGGCTCCTTGGATGGCACTGCTGTGGGGCCTCCTCCCTTTGTTCTGCTCTAGATGCACAGAGAGGAGGCGGAGCCAAGGAAGAGGAAAGTTCTTGACACTAATGCCTAGCAGGACAAGTCTGGCAACTTTCAGAACAAAGGAAACGAAACGGTCAAATTATATATTTTTCCCAAACTGATATGACTTCTTCACTGGAAGTTGTTACACTTGGTATAAACTTGCCAGTTACCACTGTAACCCATTGAGGGGTGGCTGTAGTTGAGCCCTAGTAGATTTCAAGATGCCAGATTAGCCTGCTGGTTCAAGGATGGGTGGTAGGCTTCCTGCCCAAAGGTGTTTTGGGGTTTAGTTTTAAATATTTTGAAAGAAACAGCCCTTCTTGTTTTCAGTCTTCAGAAATAGAGTTTTAGGAGGTGGTGATGATAGTGGTGATTGTCCTTCGTTACAATGAATCACCAAGAACCAGAGAATGCCATGCTAGGAAGAGACTCTGAGGACCAAGCACAACATCCTCTTTTAACAATGAAGGAGGGGAAAAAGAGAGAGAGAGAGGGAGGGAGGCTGAGGGAGCACTGCAACTCTGGAAGTAACAAGGCTTTGGGTGGAAGTCATGAGCAAGGCATATTTTATTATTATGTCTAATGTGACTAAGTTTCCTGTGTCACATTCTCTTTTATGATAGACTTTTTTTTTTTAACAAACAAAATCTTAGCTTACGTTTAGATGATAGCCAGGGGGAAAAAAATCTGTTTTCAATTGACCCAAGTCATTGCTAAGGAATTAGTTCCAGAGTTTGGGTCACCAATATCAATGAGCAGCTATATGTGATCCTCAAATGATGGAAGCATTGTTGAGTTCTAATTGGTCGAGTTTATTGGTAGTCTAGTTGGTTAGAAAACCACCCATTCCCAAGTTATAACAGCTGTTGCTATGAAGCAGTCATATGGGACTTTATATTTTACCTAGGTTCTGAGTTTTAATTTGTTCTAAGTAATTATTTGGATTCTACAGATAAAATGCTCCCAAACACATTCTTTTAAACCATAGCTGAAAATATGTGACATTTTTATGTCAGAGTTATTTATAAACTTCATTTACATGATCACAAGAGAACTTTTTTAATGTATGATGATGAGTTGCCTAAATTTATGTGTCAGGGTAGGTGAATGTTCATTTTCCTTTAGCCTAGTTTTCTTCAAACTAAGGGTCGAAGGGTTGACAAATCCATTTAGTGTGTTTTGACCAATTATTTTAAAAAGAAACAGAATGGGATGGCATGGAATAAAGTAGAATCAAATAGAAATACCAGAATACAGGGCACCTGGGTGGCTCAGTTGGTTGAGCATCTGACTCTTGATCTCAGCTGAGGTTTTAATCTCAGGGTAGTGAGTTCAAGCCCTGCACTGGGTGTGGAACTTGCTTAAAAAACAAACAAAAAACCAGAATGCATGAAGTAAAAATGAATACTGTTTCATGCAACTTTAATTTCAGTCTTGTGTGTATATAAAGGTGTCATTCTAGATCAAAATGTAAAATGTATGTCTTTCTGAGGGTCACAATACAAAAGGTTAAAATCTCTATGTTAGCCACTGGTTCTTGGTTTGGATAGTTTCTAATATTGTCTAATTGACTTTATCATCAAGTCTCTTATGTGAGATTTGAGTAACTTGCCCAAGATCAATACAAGGTGGTACTGAGACTGATGGCTCATCTATCCCTCCCTCAACCAAATTTCCTCAACTTTCAAGCTGGACAGGAAATACTCTTATTCTAAAATGTGCTACAAAAATATCAAAAATACATCTGTAATAATGCTACTTTATATTTCTGCAACCTCTTTTAATGTTATTTCTTGAAGATTATTTATTTATTTATTTATTTATTTATTTATTTATTTATTTATTTATGTGTGAGAGAGAGAGCACGAGTGGAGGGAGGGGCAGAGGGAGAGAGAGAGAGAGAAAGCAGGGAAAGGGGGAGGGACAGAGGAAGAGAGAGAGAGAGAGAATACCAAGCCGATTCCCCGCTGAGCACAGAGCCCAGCTCGGGGCTCCATCCCAGGACCCTGAGATCATGACTTAAGCCCAAGTCAGATGCTTAACTGACTGAGCCACCCAGGTGCCTTCTGTAACCTCTTTTATTAATGGTGTTAGGCTTATAGATATTAATGCACATGATACCTTTTTATTAAAATTGTCCGTTTTCTGATGGGAAAGCTGGTAAAACCATAAAATAAAGGTTTTTTTAGGACTCGTATTCCAGGACAAGTTTTCAACTATATCTTTCAAGACACATGTCTTTCCAACATATCGTAGGTTTCTCTGTCACTAAGTTCTTATTTATATTCAAACTATTTTCTCTTTAATCCTATCTCATTTCCACATTTTCTGTCCTCTGTGGAGAAATTCATAGAGAAGATGGTTTAAGCAGTAAAGCTTGAAGAATACACCCAGGAGTCCAGCACTTTCTTTCTCAAACTTTAAACCAGCAGCTGTTGAATCTTCTGGGAAGAAGTGCATAAAGACTCCCGCGACTGCCCCATTCCCAGTCTCACTTTCCTCTAATCTCCATGCCCCACACCGCCTTTCAACCAAGGCGTGGAGCAGCTCACCCTCTGCTTGGGTCTCTCAGTGAAGAAGTGTGCCAGAGAGGAAAGGGCTGTGCACAGGCCATTACAACTCGCCAACTTGCCTAAACCTGAAAGAGGAGAAGGGAAATAAGAGGAGAAGAAGAGGAGTACACCAAAATAAGTTCCAGATGGGTCCAAAGGCTTAAATGTAAAAAATGCAACCATAAATGTACTGGAAGAAAATATGAACAGAGTTGCTTTTTTTTTTTTTTTAATTCTTGAAGGGTAAAAATAATGACATCTCACCCCCCCAGAAAAACTCCATATAATAAAAAGAAGGCATAAAAGAAAAAGTCAGTAAATTCAACTACTCAAAAATAAAATTTTCTATTTAAGTGAAATACACATATACAATATTAAAAGCCAAAGGAGATGAAATGTTTACTTACATTATATAGTAAAAGAACTAATAACTATAATAAGTAGAGAACTCCTATGAATCAAAAGGAAAGAAACAAAGAATACAATGTAAAAATGAACAAATAAATAGAAATTAAAGGTCTTTTGAAATGTTCTATTTCACTTATCATAAGAAAATGCAAATTAAGATGGGATAGAAATTTTCAGTTATCAGATGGGCAAAGATTTAAAAATCAGTAACGCTATTTAGATTAGTAGATAAGGAAAGGGATACTCATACATTTGTAGCAGATGTGCAAATTGGTACAACCTCTTTGGAGGGTAATTAACCATATCTATCAGTATTTTAATATACACACAATGTGACTCATAGATCCCATTCCTACGACTTTATCAGACAGACAGATGTACTCACACGTAATGAAAAAACATATGTCCAAGACTGCTGGAGAGTTGTTTGTTGGAGGGAAAAAAAACACACGACCTTAATTCCCATCAAAAAAGGAGTGGCTAGATAAATTATATGTATTCACTTGGACTAGATTACAAATATAGTTGTTGGACAGCTCTATGTGTATGAACATGGAACAGTTGCTGAGGTCTGTTAAATGAGGAGAGCAAGCCAGAAACTCTTTGTAGAGTATGCAGCCATTTGTGGAAACAGAAAGGGAGGAGGGGCCCTTATTCATATGTGCTGTGTGTGCTTAGGGCATCTGGAAGAATATACAACCAGATAACATTCATTGCCTCTAACCAAGAGCAAGGTAGGCTTAAGTAGGCGAGATTCAGCCTGTTCTCCATATCCTTTTGTAACTTTTGAATGTCATACAGTATAAATGGATTACCTAATGCAAAGGTATTTTATTTTAGTTAAGAGAAAAGAAAGGAGAAAACAAAAAGAAGAGAAAATGGCTGAGGGAAGGGCTATGAGGGGGAAGGATATAGACAAATACGTAAGTTTTACTTCTAATTCGGAAATTCAAAATTCACTTGTAAATTGGAATTTAGCCAATAAATATGTAAAGATTTTCATTTCAGTGTTGTGTTAGTTGCCTGGGCATATTCCAAACACTCCAGGTTCATGAAGTCCTTCTAACTTTAGTATAAAATGACTCAGGTCATGTTCCCACTGTAGAGGGAAGCTCAGTGTGCCCCACCACCAAGGATTCTCAGGGAAGTAAGGTGTCTGCTGTGCACTTCTTATTCTGTTTCCTGAATAGCATGATATCCTTTATTACACTTAAGTAGTTTAGCCTACAACTTTGTGTCTTTTTGCCCTTTGCCAGCTCAAATGTGTAACACAGCCTGTTCCTTACTGTGACTTCCCTCCCAAAGTCTCTCAAAAAAGCAGTTGGTCACAGGAGAAAGTTATGTCTCAGCATCAGCATGGCCCAATAGATGGCCAATATTAGATACTGGATTAGATTAGGACCTCATAGATTGCCCTGGTTTTAAAAAGTCCTTGGGAATTTCTTAGAAACCTATTTTCCTCTAACATGCAGATTCCTGCGTGGTCTCAGACCCTCAGAAACCCAGATCCTCCCCAGTACCCCTTCTCCCCTCCTGTCCCCAGAACATCAGAATGGCTGCTTTTTTTTGAATCATGGAGGACAACCCATTTTTGCCTTCTCCTTCTTGTGGAATTCTTCCAGAAGCTTTAAAAAAACTTTTCCACCGATTGCATTAGGAATAGGGAAAAAAAATAGGTACAGAGGATTGGTTAAATAAATATGCCAATACAATGGAGAATAATAATGTATTCGCTACAAATTATCTGAAATTCCATATTTACTGGAGTAGAAAAAATTTTATAACATTAAGTGAAGTAAAAAGTTTACAAAATAATACGTATGTGTACAGGGGCACCTGAGTGACTTAGTTGGTTAAGCATCTGACTCTTGGTTTCGGCTCAGGTCATTATCTCAGGGTCACAGGATCAAGCCCCATGTTGAGCTCCTCACTGGGTGTAGAATCTGCTTAAGATTCTCTCTCTCCGGGGCGCCTGGGTGGCACAGCGGTTAAGCATCTGCCTTCGGCTCAGGGCGTGATCCCGGCGTTCTGGGATCGAGCCCCACATCAGGCTCCTCTGCTAGGAGCCTGCTTCTTCCTCTCCCACTCCCCCTGCTTGTGTTCCCTCTCTCGCTGGCTGTCTCTCTCTATGTCAAATCAACAAATAAAATCTTTAAAAAAAAAAAAAAGATTCTCTCTCTCCCTCTCCCTCTGCCCCTCCTCTCTCTCTCTTTCTGTCTCCCTCTCTAAAAAAAAAAAAGTGTGTACAGTACATGTATGTGATATAAATATTATAGAGTATGTATGTGATATATATGTATAATATGTGCATATACATATGTTCATGCATATATATGTATATGAATATTTATGACATTATCCCATTTTTAAACTCTATATTATCCCATTTTTAAACTCTACATGTTTATATTTGCTGGAAGTATATACATGAAAATGTTAACTGTATAACTCTTGGGGTGGTAGAAATTTGGAGGATTTATTTATATTTTGAAGATATTACAATGATTCTATAATAAGCATCTGTTGCTTTTTTTTAAGTGTAAAAGAAAAGACCCATGAGGCCAGGGGGATGGCGCTGCCAACAGCTCCCCGGGGTCTTCTAGGGGCTGACTTCTGCTCTAAATAATAGGCTGATACAGTTATAATCAACTACCCCTGCCCCTGAACTCATTCCATAAAGAGACCCTCTCCTCTTATGCTCCCTTTCCCCAACACTATTTTATAGTAGAATCTCCCTCCTTGGTAAGACAAAGTGAAATTTGAAAAGAAAAAAAAAAAGAAAAAGCACAGAATTTCCTTTCCTTTCCTTTTTTTAAAAATAGTAAGCAACTCAGATATTTCATGTAATGTTTTCCACAACTTTTCCATCTTAAGAGGTATTGCAAATTGGCCCCTCTTCGCTTCCAGTGGCCTCGAAGAGGGAGGATCGAATCTCATCCTCCAAGTCAGTAGAGGAGACTGAACTAAAAAGGGAATAAAGACTTCTTAGGGGAACATGAGCACCGGTGACAAAGTATTTAACAACCAGAAATCCCAGGAATCTGCCATTGGACTGCAGGGCAAAACACCGGTGTAGTCTTACTAGTGGCTCCAAACTGAGGATGAGCCCTGCACCTGGCCTGACACTGACCAGACCGGACAGAGATAGCTACATGCAAAGGATTACAGCCCAATTCCTAAGTCAGAACGGATTGTCTCCCTTTACTCTAGGCACCTTCTTCTGAGAACTTGGCATGTTTCATCTTTAGAGACCTCAGAGATAATTTAATATGACTCCCTCATCTGAGGAGCCCAAACCAGGAGAGATGAATGGACTTGGACAAGTTCACAGAGCTAGTTAATAGAAGGGCCAAGACAAAGCCCATGGGGCTGGGCTAAACAAATAAACACGTTTGGGATGGCCAAGTGAGCAAATGAATGACAGTTCCAGTACAAGTGTGAAGCTCATTCTAAATCTTATACATTCTGCTTGTGTTGTCTGACCATGGGATGCTCTGTACATTTCCTCAGAGCATACAGTAAGGAACGGATTGTGCACAGTAAATAGGCACATAGATGTGCCCCACTTCAGGACACACAGGGCTGCTTTACAGGTAAATCTGACTGTATTTCAAGTATATAAGAACAACTCTGCCTAAATAAAATTCTTTGTAAAATAGGTAAATTTTCTGAAAGATAGAATAATCGACCTCAAGTCATCTGCTATCTCACTCCAAATTTTCACACATTAAATGTACTTTGCATGGATCTTGCTACATTAAGTGAACTGAAGGAGTTAATGGAACATCCGTCCCTTGTATGTAAACACAGTCTGGTAACTTCTACTAGAGAACGTGCATTTTGAGTCATGATCAACAATGTACTTACAGAATTGGAAGTTCAACACTTCATGTGTGTTATCCATGGTATTTTCCTCTGTAGATTAAGAACAGTATTTCATCACGTGTCTTTCCATGTGTCAGTTGCTTTACCTTGCAAAAACGAAGCTGAGAGGACAGGATCCCTTATTTTGACTGAATTTGTTGAAGTGGAGCATTGGTCAGACCTCCCCTGTGCAGGAGGCCCTGGCAATGTGCAGCGGGGCTCATAAGCTCAAGTGCCCACAGAGGCCATGTAGGTGATATACATGAGCAAAGCAGGTAGGTGAGAGAAGTAATAGGGTTTGGTTAGGGCCGTGGAGACCGGATAGTTAGTGCCCCATCGAATGGGGGTGGGTTTTACTCAGCTCTAATTCATTGTTACCATGCAGAAATATATGCCAGGGTTTGACAGACTGTCCAATGTTCTTTTTTTTTTTTAAGATTTTATTTATTTATTTGACAGAGAGAGAGACAGCGAGCGAGAGAGGGACACAAGCAGGGGGAGTGGGAGAGGAAGAAGCAGGCTCCCAGCAGAGTAGGAAGCCCGATGCGGGGCTCAATCCCAGAACCCTGAGATCACGCCCTGAGCCAAAGACAGATGCTTAATGACTGAGCCACCCAGGCACCCCTGTTCAATGTTCCTTAAGAGAAACTAGAAATCTGTACACTTTAATGTAAAATCATTTAACTTGCGAATGTTGGCAACTAATTCAAATTTGCTTTAAAACATTGCAAGTGATGGTGAAATAAAAAGTTCTTTGGTTTGCTGGTGACCAGTTTGAGGTTTCTAGACCCCTGCAAAGATATTTAGTGAGTGGTATTAAATTGGATAAACTAGTGCTTTCATTTCCTGAATAAAACGTGGAGAAAGACCACCCATCTTTTTATACAAATCATATGCATCCTTTAATCTACTTGAATCACTTCTTTCCTAAGGCTGTCCCCAACTCTCTGACATCATACAGCTGTATGGTGTGTACTTCATAGTTCATGCTAAATAAACTCTGTCCTTTCTCTCATTGTTTCTAATTATTCCACATGTGCAGGTCTTCCATTCTGACTTCATGATAAACAATTCCAGGGCAAACATCATATCTAATATTTCATTTATGTCAACTTCAAAGTTCAATAAATATTTATAGTTTTTTTTCAATAAAGGAAAAAAAAAAGAAGAGCGTTTGCTGACACATGACTACTTAGTTATACTAGAAATGAGTTTAATGTCTTGAAGTTCCTGAATTTCTAGACTAGGCACCTAACAAACCCAAGTCTGTGGGCACTGTGCCCTGCTGAGCTGAGAGGCACTGGCTTGCCATGATCTGTTAAGAAGAAGCCATTGGTAAAATAGCTATGAGTTTATCATGTCTTTTCTAGAATAAAAATGTTGGATGTACATAGTCCAGTGGAAGCGATGTCGTCCTTTATAAGTCTTGACTTTGAAAATTTTTCTGAGCCAGCTTTTGTCTGCAGGAAACCCTCCATTGATTTCGGCGGTAAGAGAATGGTAGGCTCACCTAGAGAAGGTCAAATTCACATTTCACATTCACCAGTCAGATCTTCTTGGGCTATCTTAGAGTGGTTTGAAGCAGCTGAAGCATGAGCTGTAATCAGCCTTAATCCAGAAGTGAGACTTGAGAAAGGAGAAGTGGAGCCAGCCTTGAAGCTCCAGAAATGACTGACCACTGTCTTTGTCCCTATGTGGAAGTGAGGATGAGTGGCCTAGAAATGGCTCTCACCACAAGCAAGTTTTGCAGTGTGCTGGACAAAGTTATCTCTCCACTGCCAAGAGCAGGCTTCAGAGTCAGAACAGCGGGCATGTGTGCCAGGCCAGACACGAGTGCCTCTGGGAGTGGGCATAGTGTTTGCTTTGAATTGGCCAGCTCCACTGGAAAGTCAAGAAGTGTGAAAACAATACCCCTGTGGATCCCTAAGTCCACTGAGCTTGATGCAATAGGGAATCCAAAGGCTAAGGTGAAGTGACCAGTTCTGGTGTAAATTGACTGCTTGAACAAAGAAAAGCATTGTATTTTCTTCCTTACTTGGAAATACTGATAAAATACTTGCAAGTGCTTTTACTGAAAAAGCTCTCTCTCCATGCTTCTTATTTTCACAAACACCATGCATATGTGCCTCTCAGGTACCTCTTTACAGTTCTCATAAGTTCCTGCATATTATTTAGTAATCGAAAAAAATAAATTGTCAAATAAACAGACCACATCATTACATTAGGAAGTAGATTTTGGAATGCAAAAAAAAAAAAAAATAATGGTTTGGTTCCTGAAAATAATGCCTTACCTTAGGCAAACAATACTTGGGTCAAAATAAACATTACTGCTGTTTAGAATATTTGGTTGTATCTCTGATATGATTATCACCTTCTGTTCAATAGAATTTATTCTAAATCATGAAATTTCCTTTTTTATTTGTCACTGTGTTAATCCAATTGCATCTTCTTCATTTGCAAATTTGTATAAAAAGCAATGTAGAAAATACAATGAATATATCCTTGGGATAGTGGTGTGTACTCCATCTAAAAGTTAGTATTGATTATAATGATAGAGTATTTTCTGTTTCCTCTCTTGATTGCCTCATCTTTCTCTCCACAGCCTTTACATCCAGTTTTTTCTCACGAAGTCTCTTCTGGTTGGAAACTTACCAAATTTCATCAGGTATGAAGTACTAAATGTGAACCTGAAAAGTTTGTTTCAAAAGAACCCAAGTTTAGAAAATCCAAAGATGTGTCTGCTCTGGACAGATATCTGGAATGCAAACTGGGAAAGGTCCCACAGGATCTCCAGTTATTTCAGTGGTTCTGAGAGTGTGGTCCCCAGACCAACAGCATCAATGCCACCTGGGAACTTGGCTAGCAATGCAAACCCTCAGGCCCTTTCTTGTGCTTTAAACTTTCCAGGTGATTCTGATGCACACACAAGTCTGAGCATCACTGCTTTAGAGAGACTTTGTGGACCACAGAAACAAAATATCTCCTCTGGATTGATGGAATTTGATGGATTCGATGTCTCTTCTTCCTTTCTTTTCTCCATTGATTTTTCCTCCTTCCTGTAGGTTCATCCATTACTCATTTAGCAAGCTCAAGTTTGCTTCACAAAATCATACTGCATTAAAAACCTGTAATTACTATCTTTATGACAGTTTAAATGCTATCTAATATGGGACTCCATCAAAACTAGGTATGTAGTAGAAGTTGTCAACTAATTAACTGATCTAAATCCCTTTTTAGTCTTTGGAAGGAATGCTTCTGTAGTCACATAAGACACACCTATAAAAGGGTGCCCAACTTCTAAAGATGGTTGCCTTTTAGACCTAATATCAGTAGGACATTCTGTTTACAAGTTAATATTTTCATGTGGGCTGGAAGTGCTGAATTGTCACCTCTGAAGTTATTCGCATAGGCTTGTGTTGCCCAAAAGGAGCTCATGTTCTCTTGTAGTGTTTAGAATATGTTTGAGGTCTGTACAGTATTTATTATCTCAAATTCCAGAAGCTAGTCTTGATAGCTTCCCAGCACCATTTCACCTCCAACCTTAATATGATTTGGTATAGCCCTATGAATACATATGAATTGTCTGCTAAACCTGTTAATTATGCTGTCATTCTGAAATGATTACTAAATGCTGCCCCCAAAATGCCTTTGCTTAAGATACCCCTCCTTTACAAAGATATGCATGATTTCTTCTCTATAGCATGCCTATTTCATGAGCAATTAGGTGTTAGAGTCTCTAACACTGTTTCATTATTTGTAAAATGGAGACAATAAAAGAATCTGCTTGTTAGTATTATTGTAAGAAATAATGAAGATAATCCAGATGTACTTAGAACAGTGCCTATCTCAATAAATAATATCTATAATCAAAACTAATTTTATTACTAGAATTGTAAATTCAAGAATGTCACATTAGACCTCATCCCATTAAAAACAAACACATAGGGAAGAGATCAAGTGTCTCTCTTTTGCATGATTCCAACCCTATTACTTTATATTATCCATGGAGATTTGCTGTTATTGTCAGCTCTCTGCTCTCTTAGTTCCTTGGCCATGGCTGAAACTTCAGCATGGAGCCAGGTAGAATTGAGAACTTTATCCAATAAGAAAGTATAGAAATCCCTCCCCCAGACTCACCTGTAGGGCTAGGAGAGCACCAAATAGTGTCTGCAGTTAGTTCCTCTAATACCCATCAGCCCTTAGAGCAAAATCCAGAAGGCCAGCTAGATGACCCGAGTGCAGGCATCGGAAGATCAGAGGACCAAAAGAGTACCCTGAAACATGATCTATCTCCCTAACGTTAGCTCTGTTCAACTTAGAAAGCACAGCATATGATCATTTTTTAAAGATTTCAGGAGAAAGAAATTTCCTTAATGTTTCATATAGATACAGATATAACTAGAAAAAAGCTATAAATGATGATGAAATCTCATTTTGGCACAAGTTTAAATATTTCTTAGAGAGAATCTGCTGTGAAGTTCAAGTTCCATCTATGACAAGTGACTGCAGAAATGACTTTGGCGAGAGAAGGGATGCAGAGATAGGAAAGGAGATTCTTAGAAGAGAGGTATGTAAAATATTAGGATTAAATAAATGTCCAATAAACAAGGCATTTCTGACTTTGAATTAATGACGTAGAAAAATGAGAAACATCTGGAATCTGTACTTATTTTGCTGGTCAGAAACACAGTTTTGAGGTCCTTTTTTAAATTGTTTACTTTGTAAAGACTTATTAAAAACAAATGTCTAAGGTGGTTGAGAAGAGAATGCAGTTGAATTCAGAACCCCAAGGCCTTAAAGGAGCTCTTTAATTTCAAAGAGTTTTTACTCTCCATCAACTAAGCTGAATGCTGTCTCTTCAAAGGAGTCCTTTTGTTCCATTTCAATACACAGTTGAAGAATCAAAGGCTTACAGACCTATTTGAAATTTAATAGTAAATTTTTGGAAAGAGATAGAGGAATCATTTTTTTTTCATATTTTCAAGTTATTTTATGTGATTTTTCCATAGCCAGCTCTCCTCCACAAAAAAATCATTATCATCATTGTCATCATCATCATCATCATCTAACAGAAGTGGATCTACCTAGACTTTGGCCCTTACTTTTATTATGGACACAGCTGGGAATTACAAATGAGGTCATTTCCCTTTTTTATTTCTGAGAAAGATTAGTCCTATGGATAGGGTTCTAGCCAAGACAGCCTAGGGAGTACACAGCAGGTTTATGGGTTTCTTAAATCCTATTGTGTTCTCCATTGGTGCTTCCACACCATAACTAGGCTCATAACTGGTCACACTCTAGAAGGAGAGCAGGTGGTACAGACCAGTGAGGTGACCCAGGGTGTTGGAATTCTGAGGGGACTACCCCTCAGAATTATTTCATGCCAGTGCCCTGCTATGCCTTCGGCATAGACCCCTCTGCCTGTATGAGACAAGGGAGAAGGAGAGAGGGAGGTGATGGTGAAAAGGAAATGTCTTGGGGTGAAATAGGTATTCTCTCTTCCTTCATCAATTTCCTACTCTTCTTAAGTACTTTATAAGAAAGTAAATATTGTGAGGAGCCAGATCTCAGGGAATCCATGGAATGGAATTATATATCAGGCATAAACTATATTAATGAAATTCTGGTGGCATACTAAATTCCCAGGATGCTACTGCTGAACCAGTCTCACACTGATCATTTGTATTCAAGTCATGGCAATGAAGAGAGTCCCCATGTCTTGTATTTTTTTTATACCCACATTATTAAATTCAGGAGTGTGGGCCCCTTTACCTTACAGGAGGCAAGGTGGAGGGCAGATGACCACTTGCCAAGACTGTCATTTTCAAAAAGAACCAAAGAATCTCCATTTGTAGTTCAGACCACAGGCCTGGTTGTCTTTCTCACTAAGTAGACTGACTCTAAAATAACAAGTAGGCATGGTTTACAGGGGGAGAAGGAGAGAGGGAGATAAGGTTGCTTTCTATGAGGCATTCCCAGAATCCCACAATAGTTAGCTATTGTTAAATTCGTCATCCTCTTCAACCTATTTTTTATTTTCTAATTGGACCATTTCTTTGGATAATCGTTTCCAGAGAATTAGTAGCCACTGTGTGACTTCATGCTTTCCTTTATTTATGCAAAAGTTACCTTTGATTAATTTTTGAGGATGGTCCTTGATCTGTTCTCCCTGCCCTACACTTTATGGTTTTGTAAACATCAGTCCTCTCTGCCTTCAGCCTTCATCTTTTCAGACTGAAAGGTGCAATAATTCTTCCTCATGCTTGGCCCTTCTAGTTCCCTTTTCTGGACATGCCCTGGAGTTTATTGGCCTAAAGAATTCCAAGCATAGAACAGTGTATGTGCAAAAACAGAAATATAAATATTCACAGAACCTTTAAAACTACCCTAAAAAAGTGTGTATTTTTTAGATCTATATGGATTTTTGTATTACTAGATTAAAATGTAAAGCTATTGCTTTTATGCAGTTTGGATTTTTTTCATCACACTATGAAGCCTATAAAAATAACTCTTTTGAAGTCTAGAGAGATGATACCCACCAGTCGCTCAAAATGGCTACCAGGAACACTTCAGTTAATTTTAGTTTATTGCTGAGAATGGCTTAAATTTAATTTTAAGATCCAGAGATAATCTAAAGTAAAAATTTGGAGGAAAAGAATTAAGGTCAATTATCTATTGACATGAAATGATATTGTAAAAGACAGACTATGAATATGAAGACAGCTTTGTCTGCACTCCTTGTGCCTCAGGGGGCCCACCTGGCTCTGACTTCCTCCCACAGATGCCACCTGGCTGAGGGGAGGGAATTTGCCTTCCATGACCTCCCTATCCTGGCTATACTTTATGGACTTGCTGGGTGCCCATCAAACTATTTCCATGTTCATGAGATTTTACAGAACTTTAAGTCTTCTGGTCACAAAATGTTTTCTTTGTGAAACCCTAAGACATTTGCTTTCCCTCTTCATCACAATGGCAGGAATACAGAATTTTCACATGATTTTTTAATGGGATTCAGCTGCTCAAACAACATTGTCTTCAGCTGTACTTTGGAATTGCTATGTCTCTGCCTCATTTTTCATTTGCAGATGGCTGGAACTTTTCTCTTCTCTTCTCTTCTCTTCTCTTCTCTTCGCTTCGCTTCGCTTCGCTTCGCTTCGCTTCTTCTCGTTTCTGTCTCTGTCTCAACCAGCAAGAGCTCATGGACATGAGCTGTATCTTTGTGAACATGTACCTATCAGTAGATATTCCCAAAATGTCACCCTATTTCAGCCGGTTTCTGGTATGGTCACACATTCTTTAAGAAAGGAGATGTATGTTGGAGACCCCTGTCAGTACCAGGCAGTTGGCAGAAAACAAGCATGACCATGAGACAAAGAAGGTCCAGCTTGAGCCCTGTGGTCAGCGGTGGGGGGAGGGGCAGCCAGCATCTGAGAGATAAAGGGAAGTCAAAATAATTCGAAGATCAGGGCAAGTGTGGCACTCAAGACCTAGGAGGACTGTCTGTAGGAAGAGTCTCTGACACCAGGGCCCACAGGGACGAAGCATGAGGAAGCACAAGGCAAGCTTATGTGCCAGCATCAAAGGAGGCATTCTGATCATTTCCTGCTTGTGAATTTCTCCACATTCCTATAGGGTTGACAGTTAGCCCAGTATGGATGGGAACAGGGAACTGAGATGGGGGGCACAGGCACAAAGAATCTGATGTATCTTTTAGCAGTGACCTAGAGAATGAAGAGTTCTTTAAAAGCACACAATGAACATTAAATATAATGTAGTTGGCCAAGGCCATTCACACTGACTGAAAATTCCTCTGCCTTCTAGCCTTACGCAAGCCTATCTCATCTCTTCTTTTGAAGCAGAATGTTTTTAAAAATTTTTTATCCTATAAAATTCAACATATGACCTCCTTCTTTGACAGAGCTCTTTTTTGTGTTCTCCGTAAGTAAGCGTCACCCCACACAGCCTTCCACGCCTAAACTCTCGAACCTCATCTTTTCTTTTGCCCTCAGCATATTGTCTCTTGGCCCAGTTCTCAGTGTTTCCATTTCCCATCATCTGTAAAGTCTTCCCTGTCTTCAGAGCCTTAAGAGTACAGATCAGTGCACACCGGGGCAACAACCTCCCAATATCGAATGAGTTACTCTGACCATCTTGTTGGGCATGTTGTGTACATATTGTGTGGGAAACAGGTCCTTGTCCTGATTCCATCTCTCACTGGCCATGAACATTAGACAAGTCTCTTCCTTTCCCTGAGCCAGTCCTGCCTACTCCAGTGAATTGTTGTAAGAATCAGGTGAAATAATGGGAGGGAGAGGATTATAAATTTTAAAGCACTACAGAAGGTATTGTTATAATAAAATGTGGATCCTTGGCTTACAGTGGGGTGGGGCTCCTTTAGTCATTCTTCCGGCTTATTTGTGTCACCTCTGGTGAAATATTAATAATTGTTGCTAAGTGGTGTAAGTTTCAGCACATCCCTTATTTCTTCTGTGGCTTTCTCAGGGCAGTCCCATCTACCATGAACTGATACTTCTTTGAAGGGATGGGGTAGAAAGACATGTAACTATAAGGGACTGGGGGCCTCTGGTTAATGAGACATCTTAGATAGGAGTCATTTTAGCTACTCTAACCCAGGAAACGACAACAACAATAACAGTGTTATAAAACGATACAACCAATAACTTAGCACTGTTTTTCTTATCATTTGAAATTTCCATTCAACAATGTTCAATCTCTCGTAGTTACCACTATCATGAACACTAAGTTTTACTGAGGTCCTACTAGTTAATTAAATTTCAGCACATATTTTTGCCTATCAAATATGTGCCAAGCCCTACGCTAAGTATACAACAGTGAGTAATTTATATATTCTTCCCTAAGAAACTCATATACACATAAACACACACATAAATACATAAATAATATTCAGTGTGAACATTGCTGTAGGAGAGAAATATTCAAAGTTCTATGGGAATATAGAAGCTGGAGTAACTCAGCCAACTCTGTATGGGAAGTTGGAGAGGAGGTCCACATGAGCTGGGCCTTCAAGGATGAATAGAACTTGGTCAGAGAATGCATTCAGTGCAGTTGTTCAGTACATGGGCTATGGGGCCAGTCCAGCAGGTTCAAATCCTGACTCTGCGATGTCCCAACTGCCAAACTGAGCTAGTTACTTCTCTTTTGATGCCTCAGTTGTCTTATTTCTATTTCTATTGTATAATACTAATAGAGCCTACCTCAAGGGTTCTCATGAGCAGAAATGAGTTAAGGCATGTATAGTACTTGGAACAGGTCCTGTCGTGTGATCATTCAATAAGCAGTAGTCATTATTGTTATTATTATTCTTCACCAATTCAACTAGCAGGAAAGAGATTCTTGGAACTCTTAGAGACCTGGTTTCTGAATTTAAGAAACTTCTATGGTCATGATTATCATTATTAAAAGCAATAAAACTAAAATGTATGTGCCAGGCACCCAACTCCTTATATATGTAGCTTGACTTAATTCTTGTAACAGTCCTGAAGGTCAAAAACTTTACACAGAAATATCAATAATGCTACAAAGGATATGAATTAAGTAAAAAACAAGCGGCACATCGGGTAGATGAAAGAAGATTACAAAAGGAGGGATATTTATAAACTAAAGTAAGGAGGCAAAGGTCAAAGGTAGGCTTTACAAAGTAAATGGAAGGCTTAAGCCAAATGAGGTTGCAGGCATGGGCTTTTGTTTGTTTTCATTTTCATTTTTAGTATTTTTAGTATTCATTTTTTAATAATGTTTTTTATTATATTATGTTAGTCACCATACAGTACATCCCCAGTTTTTGATGTAGTATTCCATGATTCATTACTTGTGTATAACACCCAGTGCACCATGCAATATGTGCCCTCCTTACTACCCATCACCAGCCTAGCCCAATTCCCCACCCCCCTCCCCTCTGAAGCCCTCAGTTTGTTTCCTAGAGTCCATAGTCTCTCATGCTTCATTCCCCCTTCTGTTTACCCCCCCTTCATTCTTCCCTTTCTTCTCCTATGATCTTCCTACTTCTTATGTTCCATAAATCAGTGAAACCATATGATAGTTGTCTTTCTCTGCTTGACTTATTTCGCTTAGCATTATCTTCTCCAGTCCCATCCATGTTGCAGCAAATGTTGAGAAATCGTTCTTTTTGATTCATTTTTGTTTCTTGGCATGTTCATTGCCAGGTGTGCCTGCTCCAATCTACTCCAGTTCCCAACACTGATCTCATACCCGGGCCAGAAAACGTTTCAGTATTCAAGTTGGTGACACATGGACAAGGATTTAGAACCTAAGATTGGCATCTGCTCACATGTGTTGAATGACATTTTCATGCCAGGCACTGTGCTAGATACTTTCAGACACTTGATCCATATAACACCCTGAATAAATGTATTATTGTCACCAATTTACAGATAAGGTAACCGAGTCTGAGAGAGGCTAAGCCTTTAAAGGACAAGGGTCAGAGGCACCAAAGCAGGGAAGTCCATAGAGGGTTTGAGAATCATTTGACTGGAAGAGGGGATCCATGCAGGGGGGTCATATGAGTGCAGGTGGAAGAGGTTAGATGATCTTGAAGGCCAGGCTGAGGAATTGGAACATGGCGACAGGAAGCTAATAAACAATAGGCTTCCTTTTCTTCTTTACAGCTTTATGAAACTCACCCACAGCAAACATGTGGGCTGCCGCAAGGTTTGCTCTAAAGTAGGAGAGGTGTTGGGAAAGGCTGAAGAGGTTCACTCATCTTTGGAGAATGCTCCAGTGTAAGCAGGACAGCCCTTCAACTCTCTCAACAACATAAGGGAGGAAGGGCTATCCAATAAATATTCTCAGCTGAGTTTTCTTCATTTGTATTATGTCATTTTTAAGAAAATGGCCACTCAGTCTCCACCTGCACCCCCCATTCCAGTCTTCGAGATCTAATATTTTAGTCTTACACAGCGGAGTGCTCTCAAAATCAAAAGCAAGTTCTTTAACGTTTGATTCTAAGAAGTTCTTCATGGTATTTCTCCCATTTACTTTTTCACCCTCATCTTGCTCCACTCCCATGATGCACCCCAGCCATACCATTGTTCCCAGAAAGCACCAGATTTTCTCCAAGACATTTCATCAGACGTACACTACCCCCACCCTCCATAATGCTTTGCACTTACTTCTAGTATACAACTTCTGACTGAGAATGTGCCTTTGGTCTACATTAGACTATAAGCTCCATGAAGGTAGGGAGTCCCTTGTTCTCTACTGATTGCCTGCATCTGACATATCCCAACACATAGTCAGCACTCCACAACAATTTGCCAAACGAATGAGTAAAGAATTAAATGAAAGAATAAGTGTTCTGATCCCCTGGTTCTTATTGCTGGACCTTGGTTTTCACCTTGCCAGTGAGTTTTCCCCTGTCTGTCTGTCTGACCCTAGATGCCCCCAACACCAACTTGCCCATTGATTTCCATGTCCCTTTCCAGATCTTACAGATTTCCCACCCTACTTACAGTCTGACAAATGCACACACTCACCACCACCAAAAACAACAAAACTTGCTTTCTCTCTCTTTTCTGGTGCCCATCCTTTGCCAAAAACCATCATTCTGTTGCTGTTAGCCATGAAATGTTTTGGGTCTCACGGTTCTCATTTTCTTCTCAAATCCAACAATTATGTTGAATGGATTCATCTGGAAAAAAGAGCATGGGGAAGGCTGCCTACACAACGTATTGATTCTATAGCATTGTTGTTAGCAGTTCTTGGAGTAGACGGGTAGTGTGTGTGTATGTTTGTGAGAGATCAACCCACAGCTTGGGATGATCTGACTAAGTCTAATGGAATAAACAGCCTGAGAAAAACATTGATATCTGTCTGCTCATTGGAAAGGGGAAGGCGTCCTGGTTCTAGGGGCTCAGGAGGAGTTCTGCCCAGCAGGCCAAACCTGGTAGTCCAGTACTGATGATAATAATAATGTTAGCAGCCTAAATGCTAATACTTATGAGAACTCCCTATGTTCCAATTACTGTGCTAAGCACTTTACATAGATTATTTCAGTTATTTCTTACATCAACCCTATATAGTAGGAGCTCTTATTGCTCCTGTTTTACAACTAAGGAAACTGAGGCCCAGAGAAACTAAGTAGTTTGCACAAGATCTCACACTAAGTGGTGGAGCCAGGATTAGAACCCAAGCATTCCAACATCAGAACTCCATCCAGTATGGAATGACTCCAAGCAGTTGCCCTTTGATCACTGAGAGTTAGAATGTGGAAGCAACACACATACAAAAACATATATTTGTTTTCACAATATAGCTCTCACAACTGGAGAAAATGGAAGAATCATTTGGTCAACAGGTAAAGAGGTTAGTTAAAAGTATCTTCCAACATACTGTATTTCTCAGCATGTTTATAAATGTGTAAGCATATTCCATTATACGTAGAGGGAGATCAAGGGAGCACTGGGCTGCTACACATGGTACTGCATGTGAAGGGTGCTGCCTGGAATTGTGCAGTGCGCAGACTGCTCAGCCTCACATGGTGGCTCCAGAAGGCATGCTTCTTTATACCTGTAAATTAACATAGTGGCCAAATGGAGATATATTAATGGGGCTTGACCTAGTGTGGCCTTCAAAAACTAAACAAAAGAAAATGTGGAACAATAACCTGCCCATCACGGTAGAATAGAAAGATGTCTTTCCCAGTGTGGCTGCAGAGAGACTGTGCAGTTTCCTCTGCCACTACCCCTTCCCATTCAACGATACCAATGTCACTTTCCACTCTTCCCTGCACACACATCCTCCCATGCTTCCCAGACTGTATCAGTGTTTCTCCCTCCTCCTCAGCCTCTCCCCGTCTTTCTTTACCTATTATCTCCTTCTGCAAGATGTAGACATCCATCCATCCATTTGTTCAACAAACATCTGTGGGCACCTGCCGTATCCCAGGCCTTGAAGTAGATGCAGAGTGACAAAGAGGAGTAAGCACTCCTCAGCGTCAAGTCGCTCGCAGTCTAGAGTGGATTAAACAAAGAGAGTCCTCTCCAGGAAGTTTGAGAACCATTCTTTTTTTTCCCCCAGCTAGAGGAATTCTCATGTTTTGGAGACATTTACAGTGTATTTCCATATGGGCTAAGTAACAATTTAAAACACTTAGAGAAGAACAAATACACTGTAGGTAAACAGACAATATTTTGAAAGCTCTAAATCAATACATATATGTCTGTATTTCTTCTTCATTTCTTCATTTTGTGACGAGGCAATAAAATGTTAAGTTAAAGTTCAGTCGATTTTTCTCCAGGCACTTGCAAATTCTTGACATCACCTCCTACTGTGTTTTTGAGATTCCGAGAGTCTACCCAGTGCTTGCGAAAAGTTCAGTTGAGCCAAAGAAACATGTACGTCATTCTAGCCTGGAAGTGACTTTTCTTTTTTCTTTTTTTTTTTCAATGAATGTGTGAGGCTTGAGCCAAACAGCTGTATGTAGCATGAAAATAATTTTATCCCCAAAGACAGAAAGTAGCAGATTATCTTTTGGGAACCCTAGCAGGTGAAAGACTTTTTAGAAAGTTCTCTGCTATGAATATGAAGCCTCAGCTGGCCACGTACATTCCATTTGAGACACGAAGGCTCATCTTAGTAGACGATAAGCTCCCTCACAGCAGGAACTGTGTCATACGTGCTTGTCTAGCCCAAGCACCCAGCATAGGGCTCAGGAAGTGTGTGCGAACATGTTATCCTACTGATCAAAGTAGAGGTCTTTGTCATTCTCGGATGGCCTGTCATACTCCCTAATGTTCCGGAGAAAGGGGCATTGGAGTGAATGTTTGGGATCTGGAGGATGGGGGTGGGCAGAAGAATTATTTTGGGTTTTTTTGAGACATGTCAAAAATCAGTAAAGACCATGATGAAATCTATAACGTTGCCCATCAGGGCAGCTGCGATAGAGACCCGTTGACCTTCCCACTTGATGAGTAGAGCCATTAGACGATCTGATCTCCCCGTGATTAGCAAAGAAAATAATTGCACTCCCATCTCTAGTGTGCTTATTACTCTGAGGTTTTGCTATATTTTCACCCAGGCATTGTAACCAGCCCTTTTTATGGCTCTAGACCTCACGTGTCCTCCAAAGGCTGTACAAAAGCATTAAGACGCGACAAGCCTTCCCACCCCCACCCCCCCACTGCGGCAGCAGCACACCTTGGTCTGGATCACCTGTGAGATCGATTCACAAACAGGAAGTGTCCTAAGAAGCATGCTTGGTCTGAAAACCACAATCTGTATGACACTCAGCTTCAGTGCAATGTGGAATTGGATGTCACAACCGTCTTCCTGGCCAACTTGGCATTGGCATTGACATTGGATTTGACTTGGTGATGAGAAATGTGACAAAACTATGAGAAATTTTCCTTGCAGAGTGCTTCTTAAGGAAGCTTGGTGGCTTTACAGGAAATTTGTATCGCTTAGCATTCATGAAATGCCCCATTGTTGAGAAGCTTCAAGGCCAAATGAACACATTTCATCTGGACATATTTAGAACTCACAATAAAAAGAAAAGTAAAAAAGATGAGTGAGTTGGTGAAATAAGGACATTCTTATCATTTTATTCCACAACTATTTTTCACTTTCTCTCCTATCCTGTAACAACTTCTCAACATAGTGGCCCTCATATACATTTTCGGAGGATTTTCATATTCTTATGTATTGAATTATGTAGGATCAGTAAATCCATTACAAATTCTCATTCCCAACTCTTACAGTTTGGCTACAAAGATTCAAAAAGAAACCAAGACATTAAGGAGAAGCCAGTGGCTGCAGCAGCAGGGTCTTGCTTCTGTTTGTCTCCATCATGAATGTCTTTGTTTGCCAAACCAAAATGGTTTCAGGTTGTAGTGTAGGTCCACCGCCTGCTTTCAGGTGTTTGTTTGGAGGAAGACGTGTGGTGCCTGTGCTTCGAGTTCCCTCCCCACCCAGAGAGCCGATCCTCCGGGTTTTACCCTGTCATCCATCCTCGGTGCGGGTGAACGGTGCTGCATCAAGTCTGTGCTAATGCTCTTTTCATGACCTAGTGACAGGCGGCCCTTATTGATCCGAAACAGACTCCTCAATCTGAAATTTAGGCATTTAGTAGTAAAAGGAAACCATTTTTTTAAAAAGAAATATGTTGTTGGAGCACCTGGTTGGTTCAGTCAGTTGAGAATGACTCTCGATGTCCACTCAGGTCATGATCTCAGGGTCGTGGGACCCAGCCCTGCATCGAGCTCAGCACTGGGTGTCAGCCTGCTTGGAATTCTCTCTCTCCCTCTGCCCCCAGCCCACCTCTCTCCCCATCTCTTAAAAAAAAAAAAAAGAAAAATGTTATTAAAAGCAAGAGCTATAGTTTCTTAATTCCTGCGTGTGTGTTGTTGTGGTTTTCCTATCTTTTGGTTCTTCCCAATGAATAAATGTGATTCTTCTTCCTGAACAACTGAAGAAATATAATGTCTATTCCGACAGTCATAGTTAGATGTCTCCTATGAACCAACTCTTCCTAAAGTTGAAAAAGCCCATCGCTATAGAACCAATATTAGATTGATTTTTGTTCTAATTTTATCTTTCCCAATCTAGTATCCTCCTGCAGAACAAGTTACAGTGTGATATGCACCCTTAGAAACTAAGTAAACTGTTATGTGGTACATGAAAGATGTCAGGTGTATTGGGGCTTGTTGCTCCAGAATTATATAAAATTGGTCTTTATACCTGCTTCTCCCTCCTGTTGAGGCTGGATGGTAATTCATTGATTTTTTTTCTCATTTACTTAATTCATACATTCATTCAAAGCATTTATTAAGAACCAATTGTTTGCCAAGACATGAAAAAAAGAGAAAATAGTGAAGATCCTTGCTATTTGCTTGGGAAGACAATATTTACGTGCATGAAACAATTTAGTGCTAAGAGTTATTTAAGGTGTGTGAAATTTAGTTGTAATAATAATCATAGATATTACATAGCATTTACTATGTGCTAGAAACTTTTCATGTGTTTTACATATATTAATCCTCACAACAGTCTTACCAAGTAGCCCCTTTTATGATCCCATTTCACACACGGTGAAACAAAAGCACAGAGAGATTAACTAGGAGCTGGTAAAGAGCAGAGTCGGGATTTGAATCCAGGCGGTCTGGCTCTAGAGTCCAGGCCCTTTGGCCACGGCCTACCATTGTATATATATTTAGTGTAGAATTTAAATGTTGCAGCCTGAGGTCCCTCGACGAAGCTGTCAGTGGAAGATATGGTTCTTGAGTAGAACCTTAGTGATGGTGTAAAGTGTAGACTGTGAAGAGGGAGGACATGGACTTTCTTTTTTTTTTTTAAGATTTATTTATTTATTTATTTTGGAGGAAGAGCATGCGGGGGGCGGGGGCAGAGGGAGAGGGAAAGAGAGAATCCCAAGCACACTCCCCGCTCAGCACGGAGCCTGATGTGGGACTCAATCCCAGGACCCTGAGACCATGACCTGAGTCAAAACTAAGAGCTGGACCCTCAACTGACTGAGCCACCCAGGCACTACAGGACTTGGACTTTCTGAGAAGCAAGGACAGCAGGAAGAAAAGCTGGGACTTGGAAATGAATGCGGTATGATAGGAGGAATGACTTAGCTTGCAAAATGGTGTGAAAAAACTTTTATATAGGTCTTGGAGCACCAGGCTTAAAAGTTCAAACAGAAGTCTATAGGCAAGTGTAAAAGCAAAGACCTGACTCGTTCACGCACTGATATAATTACAGCACTGAACGGGACCTCGGAAAGCATCAATTCCAACTCCTCCTTTGGTAATTGGGGAATCCAAAGATCCTACAGTTCCATAAGAGGGTTGAAATGACTCCCAGTGTCACTTACCTAGGGGCAGAGCTGTCCTGATTCATCATTTAATGCCATTTCCGATGTTTCAGGCCACTCTGGAAGGTTCACCTGGCAGAGGCATGTGGGTCAGCTTAGAAGGGAGAGACAGGGGCGCCTGGGTGGCTCAGCGGTTAAGCGTCTGCCTTCGGCTCAGGGCATGATCCCGGCGTTGTGGGATCGAGCCCCACATCAGGCTCCTACACTAGGAGCCTGCTTCTTCCTCTCCCACTCCCCCTGCTTGTGTTCCCTCTCTTGCTGGCTCTCTCTATCTCTGTCGAATAAATAAATAAAATCTTTTAAAAAAAAAGAAGGGAGAGACAGAGGCAGGGTGACCTGTGAGGCATTATTGCAAAATCCAGGTGAAGCACAAGAGGCCTGGGCTCAGTGGAGATGGTAAACTTTCCAAAAAAGGATTGAGAGAATTTGGATGGAAGAAAGGAAAGAGCCAGGGTGGCTGGAAGTTGGCATGCTTTGACAGAAATGAGGACAGTGGCCCAAGGTGCCCTCGGGCAGAGATCATCAGCCTGGGTCTAGTCCATGTGGCACCTGCTGTAACATGGTGATTGGATCCCGTCAGGCGGTTGGCCCCTCATCAGTGTGGGAGGGAGTTCTTGTCGAGACTGAGATGAGATGCTTTGATATGTGTTGTCTGCTCCATCCCGGCCTTCTCTTTGGTGGCTTCTGTGCTGCCCTGCCTCCTGTGTGTTCACTCCCCTCGGAGGCTGAACAGCATAGTGGTAAAGAGAAGGCGAAGGGCCTCAGTTTGAATCCTGCTCTGCAGTTCTGTACTTGTGTGACTTGGGCAAATTGCTTAACTTCTTTGTGACTCAGTTTCCTCATCCATAAAATGATGCTGCCATCAGTACTTAACCTTCTAGCACCAATGTGAGTATTAAATGAATTGATCCATGTAAAGCACTTAGGATAGTACTTACATGCAGCAAACAATAAACGGTAGCTAGGACTGTTGCTACTCCATTATTCCACTCTGCTCCATTATGGTTCCAGAGTGTTCTTCCTCTGTGACAGCCTGGGGCAATGGACCCTGCCCTTCCCACCAGGCACCCGACTCCCTGCCGCTGCTGCTGTAACCTTAGCAGGTTTCGTTCACCGCAGGAAGCCCCCTCTGCTTCTCCAGCAAAGGCCATCATGGTCCCTGGGGCTCCTCATCACATCTGAGTTCCTGCCCAGTAAAGCACCTTTCACCCTCACGCATCTACACACACAACTCAACTTTGTTCCCAGTGGGGAAAGAGATCCCTTTGTCCATTTTCATGCAGCTTCACAACATAAAATTGTGATTAGGCCATCTGGCTTTCACCCAAGAACTCTCAGATTAAGCAGATCACCCTGTCCTGGAGTTCATCTAGTTAAAGGTTCAAAAGTAAGCTGTCTACTTCTGATGCAGGACTGAGAGGGATTAAAAGCAAAGACCTGCGAGGCAGCAGGACCTAGATGCAAATGCAGGCTTCGCATTTCCTAGCTAAGCGACTTTGGAATCAAATAACACCTCGGAGTCCTGATATCCTCACTTATAAAATAGGAATATTAACACCTATCTTGCTTGTTATAAGGGTTAAAGGTTTTAAGCCTTTGCAAAGCATCTTACCTGGCACATAGTAAGTGCTCAGTAAACTCTGACTCTTACTATTACTTTTGTCGGTCTGTCAGCTGCTATGAGCACATCATCCTCCAAGCTCTAACAGGTATTTCTGTGTCATTAAGGAGACGACTACAAACCAACCCCCAGTTAGGAGTATTCCTAATGTTTAAAAATACTGGAAAGATCTTGTTTTGGCTTTTTTTGGCTTCAGTAACTCAACCAAGTTGTTGCTGGTGATGACAGGTGATGTATAACATTAGAAGCCATCAGAGCAAAGTAGCAGCCAAACCATAGTCTCATTGTTTTTATTTCATTTGAAATGTTGGCTCTGTAGGCTGAAGGTGCCAATGGCAGGGCCACTAGCCAAGAATTTCCATTATCTCTGTTGGCCAGAGGAACTCAGTGCCATGGGCCACTGAGCTATTGCAGAAAGAGCCGTTTGAAGAGATTCTTCACTACTATAAGGTCCCCAGTCAATATGGTGATGGTACTGTCGGCCTTTTTCCATATTCTTTATAAAAATGTCATAGGCCGTGGAGCAGCTTTAGGCTTTTTTGATAGCTCTCTGAGGTACCCAGATGAGCTAGACGTGACAGTTCACAGCTGGCTTCCTCTGACACAGAATTTTACACGTATAGCGAGGTAACTCCTCTAGCAACACGGAAGAGGGGCAGAGACACCCCCAGATCTCTAAGGGGTTCTGTGCAAATGACAGCAGATTCATGACCGTGCCTGTCTGTGAAGGTAACCTTGAGGGTCCTTCTGTCCAATCTTAACTGCAGTGGTATTCTTACTCCTTCTCTGGGTATTCATTAGAAAATGTCAAGCCTTAGCTTTGCAAGATGGAAATTAACTCCCCTGGTCCTCAGTAGTCAAGGGCTCTTTGGGTTAGAATTCTAGCAGACTATTTGCCACACGTATTATCCTTCTTTTGTGTTACGTTCTCCGGCATCCCCACTGCCTGTATTATTACTCTGCTATGTCATATGTTCTCTTCTAATTTGATTTGAGACATTTTAAAAGATAGATTTCCATGAGATACTAACCAAACTAAACACAGGGAGAAGTTTAAAATAGATGTTCTGCAGGTCTCTGCTTGATTATTGAACAAAGATTATAAATAGGGGGGGCAGAAAAGCTGCCCTCTGATGAAATAATCTCCCAGAATCTGCAGAGGTAGGACCCAAACAGGGGTTCTAGTTTTTCCATTCCCTTTCAATCAAATGTTCGTGGAGAGCCTTCTATCTCTTAATGCTGCTACTGCCCTAGCCTGCCCTCCCCACTCTGACATACCTCTGTCTGTGCCTGTCACGGCTCTCACTTGAAGAGTTCTGACTAATCTCAGCTTTGAGGAATTAAATGGAAGGATATAGAGACGCTCACAGACTCTGTGAAAAGGTCAGAGAATCAGACTTAGAACCCACACAGGGAACAAAGGGAGCTCACAGCCTGTATTCTCCTCTCACGTTCACAGCCTGGCTCAGGCACCGCCATCTCTGGGGACCACATGCCGTGGCTGGTACTCTTGCCCCTGCACGGTGGTTGCCAGCACCACCAAAATAAGCCCTAAACTGTCCAGACTTCTCTATGTCACTCATTCCAATATTCGAACTACCGTCGAAACACCCAGTTAGCCTCCTCCCAAACACACAGTGGCGACATCCCCAGAATACGGGTTGGGGATTCAGGTGATGGGCAGCCAAAATATAATAAATACTCACTTTCTCTTCCAACCTCCTCTACTTGCTCCCTTTCTCCCTTAAATCTGGTATAGAGCTGCTAGGTTTTCTTCCAAAAATATCTTTTGATCCTTACAGTATTATTATTCCCATTTCACAGGTGGGAAAACCAAGTGTCTTAGTCTGGGAAGCTATCATAAAATGGCGTACACCGAGTGGTTTAAACAACAAGCATTTATTTCTCACAGTTCTGGAGGCTGGGAAGTCCAAGATCAAAGTGCCAGAAGATTTGGTATCTAGTGAGGGCCCACTTCCTGGTTTGCAGTTGACCGTGTTCTTGCTGTATCCTCACAGGACAGAAAGAATTCTGGTCTCTTTTTCTTCTTCTAAGGGCATTAATCCCATCATGGGTGTTCTACTCAATGACCGCATCTAAACCTAATTACCTCCCAAAAGCCACACCTCCAATACTGTGACATTGGGGATTAGTGCTTCACTGGTTGGGGAGGGGGGTTGTTTTGGATTTTAGGGAGATACAAACATTCAGTTCATAGTACCAAGTCTCTGAGAGGTTAAGTGACTATGGAAGGTCATAGAAAATATTTATTACTTCAAGATTTTTTGCTTCATGAATGGGTTTTTAAACACTATTACCCATTTTGCTTTATTTTTTATTGTTGGTTTTTAAATTTTTGTTTTTGTTTTTGCCAATGGAACATTTTACATTTTTCTAATGAAATCTTACAAGAAATCTCAATATCTAAGGCAGAGCTGCACGGCTTGAAGAGTAAGAGAGAACAGAACGGCATCTGCCTGGCCTCACACTCCTCATTTCAAACACACAAAACACCACTGAGGTTTACAAACTACTGTTGTTTCCTCAGAAAGAGAGCTTGGCCGTTCCTGGTGCATTTCCTGTCAGTATCTCTCCAGCCCCAGGCTCAGGGACTGGAAATAGCTCTGAGTTTAAACAGAGAATTAACTATTCATACCCAAATTTATCCATGGCCATGGTCCAACATTTCTGTTCCATAGAACTCTCGTTCATCAGGATATTAATAAATGATAAATGAGAAAAATAAAAAAGGTTTTTGTTCATGTGAATTTATCTCAGCTAGCTAGATGGAAAGCAAACTTGTAAAAATTAAAAATATTTCTTACCTCTGAGGAAGAACTCTCAAAGAATACTGTGACTCTCCAAAGAAGAGGTTGAGTGTCTTGAATTTTCCAAACATTTGACCAGAGTCCTATTTTTCAAATTGCATTTCTCAGGGCCAGTCTCTTGGAGTTTTTGGTTTCATCTTTAAATGCCTACTAACCATTTGGCTATCTTGGAAGCAGGATGAGTTGGTTCTTACCCAGCCCTTTTTGTTTGTTTGTTTGTTTAACACAAGAATTCTTGTAAAGCTTGAATATCCCAGAATAACTGCTAAATTCACCCAGGTGAGGTAGACCCCTATGAGTCCCTTATGTCTGAAGGATCTGCTTTATGCGGTATTTCTCTGGAAGGCAAGGGTGTAGACATGTGGCTCAGAAGCACGAAAAACCCTTGGCCTGGATACTCTCAAGACAGTAACAACAATAATTACAACTCTCTAATTAAAAGAAGTCTATAAAGTTCGATTATGAAAGGCAGTGAGGTGAAGGGAAATTTGCTTTCAGATTCACTCTTTTTAAATCCCGGTGATTATATGTTTACCCCTCAGGGGAAACGAAGGTGTCTCCAAAGGTCTGCTCCCAATGAAGGAGGGAACCTAAATTCTGGAGAAGAAATGATTTCACTGGGTGGAAGGCATCTAGCTGCCCAGGGCTATTTATTCCAGGTAACAACCATGACTTCCCATTGCACTCTGTCCAAGTCAAATGGGTAGCCTGATTTATGCCCGTCTCACAGTCTCCTGTTGCCTTTTGCCTCAAATGAAATCTGCTTGCTCCGCCTGGAATCTACTGCCTTCCTCGATTGTGTCTTTATCTCACTGATTCACTTCTCACCTTGGATAAATCAGTTACCCAGTGTGAGCCTTGGGGTTTTAACAGGGGTTAGTAAAATTGGAGCAGTCCTAACTGTTCTGTCAATTCTGAGCATTGTGGCAAGGATTACTTGTGTTGAGCAGGACCAAGAGTAGTCCACACTTGCAGCTTGTGTTAATTAGAAAAAGGCACCCCTCTGGAAGTATGCAGCCATCTGGTCAGACGTGGCTACTGGCACAGGCTAGATAGCAGCCCCTGGCACCCCATAGTCTGGTACAACCCGCACAGCGGCACACCTGGTATCAGTCGATGCAGAAGAAGTGTGTAGACTGCAAAGTGCTGTCATCAGGCGGTGTTGTAGAGCCAGCCGTCGGGAGCAAGACCACGGAGGATCAAGGCTCTTTGCTGGCTCTGCCATGACAGCTGTGTGACCTGGGCAAACCCAGTGACCTCTCTGAGCTCCCATGTCCTCATGTGTCAGATGAGGATGACAGCAACTAGGATTTGAAGCTTAGGTGAGATAATGCCTGAGAAGTACCCAGAGTACAGTAAGTACTCAATCAATGTTAGCCGGAACTATCATCATTTGTAAGGCATAAAAAGTGGACTTTCAGACATTATTGTCATTTTTAGTGTAACATAGATCCTATGTTCTAGCCAAATTAATCTTTTTCTTCTTGATAGAACAGCAAACAGTTGTCAGCCTCTATGCCTTTCCCTATGCTGCCTCTCACTAGGAAGCAAGTCACCCTTTGCCAATCGAAAGTTCTCATTTTACCCCCTTGGTGCTTTCCAAATCACCTACATTATTCTATAATATTTTTGGAGACTGGTTATTGGAACCAGTTAATATCTTATGTAACGCTAAGTCGAAAAAAAAGTCATGGTACAAAATTATATATTCATGACCTCAATTTTATCTTAAAAATAATTTTAAAAAATATGCACACAGGTAGTCCACTCTTTGCACAAGCTTGATATACGTGAATTTCAGTTACCATGTGTTAGTTAAGTAACAGAGGTATCTCAACCACGCCGTTTAAATTTCAGTTACCCCAGTATATTAACTGAGTAATTGCCTGAAGTAACACTTCACTGCTAGCAATTCAGTGCACAAATCACCATGTAAGTGACAGAGGCATACAGGATCAGTGACCAATCACGTCGCTTCTTTCCAAGTCTGCCCATCATTGGTCTCTATGCACCTGTCACTCTGCTCACATACAGACGGCAGAGTGTGTGACTGTGTTGCCTCGTCTTCCAGTGATAAACCCACACAGCATTTTAAAGAAATGGTTCATTGAAAGAGGGAACTGGTCAAAAATGATGGAAGTGCAGCAAGGAAATGAAAAGTGGAAGGGGGATTTTAATCAGTGGGAGTGGATTTATAGAAGAAATTGCTGCCCGTGGGTGTCGACACTGCCACAGTTGGTGAGACCCCTCCTATGGAGCCAGAGGAGCTTGGGGAAGGCAAAACTGACATAAATGAGGAAAGTGGTTGGGAAGAAAGGGGTGGAAATGTCCTAGAGGAAGTGGTGCTGGCAAAAAAAAATCCCACTTTACATTAAAGGAACTCTCCAAGTTATTTCACATGATTGAAAGTGCAGAGGATAAAATACCGGAAGCTGATCTAAACTGAGAAAAAGAGTATGACGATTTGCCAAGGCACAGAAGTGATTGCTCTGTATCGTAACTTACACAATGCAAAATAGACAAGCGCTACTCAGACTACTTCTGGTACTTTTTTTACAAAATAAAATAAAACACTTTCTTTTTCAATGTTTCTAATATTTTAAGTTACAGAGTACTGAATACGAATTTCACTATTCTCTATTTCCCTTCACATTTATTACCAACAATAAGAGAGTTTTTCATGTTTTGAAAAAAAATTTTAAAGGTCACAGTACAATTGGATTTTCCCCATTGATTATTAAAATGACTTTGCATGGTTTCAGTCATGCAAAGTGACAACTGCCTGTCCTATATCTACAGAGAAACAAATGACTAGATGAAAATACACCAAAAAGCATGGGCATTAGAATTATAACTGATTTTAACTCTCTCCTCTGCAATTTTCAATATTTTCAAATTGTTCTATAATTAGCACGTTACTTTTATAATCAGAGAAGAAATTGTTATTTACAATAAAAATTGGCTTAAAACTCACCTCCTTTGGGAGTATGGTTGGCCCTCTCTGTCCTGGGCTCAAGACCCCTCAACCAAGATATAATTAAGATGTCTTGTTGCTGATATATAGTTCTGTAAAGGCATTTGGATTATTGTCTGTGATTTCTTAGTTATATATAGACATTATATATAAAATGTTACCTTTCCTATCCCATGGAGCCCTGAATAGTGTTCTGTATATAAATAGGTGCTCAATAAATATTTCTAACCTCTCAAAACCCTGCCAGCAGTTGTGCTGGGGAAAATTACCCCACAAGCATCAAGGAACACATCAGATGATATTTGAACACATTTTAAGAAACTTCATAAAAAATTATGTGTTTCACTCATTTAATTATTTTGTGTGTGTGCATATAACCTTTTATTTATTTTTTATAATTTTATTATATTATGTTAGTCACCATACAGTACATCCCTAGTTTCTGATGTAATGTTCCATGATTCATTAGTTGCATATAACACCCAGTGCTCCATGCAATACGTGCCCTCCTTAATACCCATCACTGGCCTATCGCTCATTTAATTAAAAATTAAGTTTTTCCTCTTCAAACAGCACAATAGTTGAGAATCTACAGGTCTCTACATCATGATGGTTACATTTTGGGTTTCCATGGTAACTGTAATGCAGCCTCAGAATTTTGACACATTTCTTTGGATTATAGCAAATGGGGTTAAATTTTTTACTTATGTATATGTATAAAAGCAAAGTCGTGAGTTTATGGAAACCACAATTTCTATTTCTTAAACATTATTCATTAAAAATAAACACAATTTCTCACAAGTAATTTTTCAAATGGATGTCCTTTGTTCAAAAAATATGAAACGCAATGAAAGACAAGATCTGTGCGTTGCTGCTGGCAGCAGCTGACTTCTTTACAGATTCTCTCGCAGGTCAGCTCAGGCGCAGGGGCAGGAGCTCGGAGATTCTGGCCCAGGTGCCAGGGGTAAAATGCCATTTTTCTCACCAAGCTTGGTATACAGTGTGCTCTGTGGTTTTAACCTAGACCACCTTCTTATTTTTCTGGCCTCCTGAAGAATTGCTTCTCATTGCCTCGCCCTCAGCCTAGTGGGACATAACCGAGGCCTGGGTCACCACGCCTCCTCCTCCAGAAAGAGGTGACCTGGAGAACAGAGCAGGCAGAGGGCCTCTACCATGCTGCCAACAGCACTCGATTTCCCCACCTGACAAAGAGGAGGGTTTTGTCGTGTAGCCTCTAGCCCAGCCAGAGAAAGACTCTGTCTTCCTTCCAAGACTTTATAACTCACCTTTTTCTGCAGCATGTGAACAAGCAAAAGCAGACGAATAAACTATAATTTCAAAACATACCTAGAGCCTTTTGCTCCCCCCCAACCCAGCCTTTTAAATAACCATTCCCCTCCTTAAAGGCTTATGATATTATACTGGTCACAATAGAGAAATGAATGCTGTTTGCAGAGTTATGTCAGTACCAGCTGACATAATTTCTGTGCCCCTCGATGGTTTTTCTTTAGGTCCCTCCCCTCAGGGAGACCATGGTCAGGACACAAATGGGCCACCAGACTGGACTGCCGCTATCCAACGGCAAATCCAGTGGATTCTCTTTGCTGCGCTGGAGCTTGTGTGGCCGCATCCCCAAAGGGAATAAGCCATTTCAACCCTGACTCCCACTTCTGGATACCAGAACACTTTTTTGATATTTTAAGTACAAAATTGAAGATGGCAATTTGAAATATGTTTGATATACATATACGAAGCCCACCTCTCCCTTGCTGCAAAATTTCCATTCCTCCTTCCCAAGAATAGAATCCCCATTCTTTCTGAACCCAAGATAGGGCCAAATGGCTTGGTGTACATAGGTGTACTTTTGGGGACAGCAAAGCAGGGTGTGTGAAATGGAAACACCAGAATGAAATTATTGATGGAACCTAGATGAACTCCAGGCATTTCTTATACTGTGTCCAGAGACTTGCTAAGAACAGGAAGTAAGTCCATGTTTCAATCATCTTCCAAAGCAGAAATGCCATTACACTCTACACTCGGAAATGGGAAACAGGGCGGGAAGGGTCTCTGCTATTTACAGGTAGCAGGACTTTGGTTATTTCGCTGTTAAGCAAAAGCAGGATTGACTGCTTTGCATTTTCATTCCTTCCTTTGGAGAAGGTGTTGTCAGGGAAACTGCTCAAGCTTGTGCAGAAGAGAAGGAGCTGAATGATAGATTGTTGGGCTAGTTCTGGATAATCCGGCCTCAGCAGAGGAGGGAGGGAACCCTGAACTCTGTTGGAAACTGAAAGAGGGGGTTTGGGGTATTCTTGAATCCTCTGTATCCTCCATACCCCCCCCCCCAGATACCCAGAGTTCACATGGACCAGTGGACCAGGGTTTTTGGAATAGGCAGCCTAGATAGACGCTTATAAAATAGGATTGGAGAGTGTCTGAAAGACCTCTCTTCCAAAGCTACCTCGATCCTCTTACTCTGAAATTCTGCCTTTTCAGGTTTGAGTTTTAAGCTCAGGCATTATTGCCAGAGATTCTTTTGAACTCACATTTGTTCCCTGGAAATATATGTTATTAGCTCTGATTTCTCATAACAGAGACTGGGGGACAGGATGCTCTGCAATAATGGAACATGAGACTGGTCAAGTTTGATTATATGAAAAAGGATGAGAACAAAACTTCCAGGGTGAACAGAACTATGGGAGTATCTTAAACAGTGTGAAGAGCCACCCCTGCACTACAGTGTCAGGAAGAAAAGGAATATTTAGGGGGGAGAACACAGGTGAACCCTGAGAGCGTCAAATCCAGCTGTCACATCACGGAAGGCAAGAGGAAGGCCCTCTGTCTTGTGGAAAAGGCAGTGAATCAGGGTGTGCTGAAAATAATATTGCAGATCAAGTACTTGCTGTGGAATAGAAAACACCAACTTTTCCATTTGGTTTGGACTATGGTTCATTAACATTTTCAGTAAAGAGCTTGCTTTCCTTCAAGTCTCAGGCAAATAAGGGTCTTCAACATTCTGATTTTCTCTTAATACTAAAATATTGCCAATAATTAATTCATGGTATCAGAATGTGAATGGAACATGAGTTCCACAATCTTGAATTTATAATTCCTCCTTTTTAGAGTTTGCAGAGGTTTATATGTACTTTGGTTTGGACTTGTGAAAATGTTTTACTTCTGCCAGTGTGGAAATCATGGCTACCCGCTGTTTTCTGGAGCCGTGAGATACAAGTCTTGCCGCTTGCAGAACTAATGTTCTTACAGATGTTCCTCTCTTCCCTTTTGATTAAAAAGCGGCAATAGCGAGAGAAAAGGCCTGGGATTGAGAGTTGCCATTATTTTTATGTCTTCTTTTGTCACAGTAATTCTCTGCCCAGGCTTCACATCAGACTGAACTATGCGGCTTTTTAAACTGTGGAATTTTCAGGGGGAGAGCCCAGCGTGTGTGTGTGGGGGGGGGTGCGCGCACACACACACACACACACACACACACACACACACACACACACACGATTAAATTCTGCAGGGAATCTGATGCATAGCCAGCATCAGGAACTCTCCCTTCATTGATTTCAGTGAATATCTGCAAACAGTTTAAGTCTGGGCTTGGGAGGTAATTTAAACCTGTCTTTCAAACTAATACTTACCACCTAAGATCCTGCCAAACAATAGATGAAAATATTTTGCGTGTACTCCTCTGTCTGCCTCATTGTTTCTCCTGTCGCTTGCATGGAAATTAGGACGTAGACTCCTGCATAAATTACCATGCGGCTGAAGGTGCCAAGTGTCCTCGCTAATGACTTTTTAAATACACCGCGTTACACAAGAGCGGGATTGTGTTGCCGCGTGCGGGTGGTGGCCTGGACTGTGGCTGAGCCCCAAGGCTCACGGGGAAGCAGGGACGCCTCTGTGGCCTGTGGACACGGCTTGCTGTGGGGGCACGTTGGTGGAGGAGAGAGGCATCCTGAGCAGAGCCCCGCTGCCCTGGTTCAAAAGTTCACGGGCCAGAAAGGGCGGTGGGGGAGCAGAGGCCGACCAGCCGCGCCCTTTTCCACACGGGAGAAGGGAGAAGGATGCCGAGTCGCGGTGTGGCTCCCTGTCCGCGGGCAAGGCCGCGCCCGGCCTGTGTACTCGCGGTCCTCGCATTTCTTGCTCTGATGGGGCGGACTTAGGCACTGCACAAAAAAAAATGCATGGCATTTGATGGACATGTCACTATTCCTTTTAGAAATATGCATTTACCATATCCAATGAATCTAATTGCAATTTGTAACAGAGGGCCTTCATTCGTGAGGTAACATAACGTCTCTGCACATATTCATTCAGGCATTTTTCTAGCACATGATAAATACGGCAACGGCTGTCGTGACTCTGTGCCGAGGCGTGAGCTAGCTGATGAGGGAGCGCAGAGGTAAACCAGACATGCATCGTACCATGGAGGGCCTGCCTTACGCTTTTAAGGGTACACGGGGCACGTAAATCATTAGGATACGGGGTAGAACACGGCACCTGCTGCAGAGGACAATTAAAGTTCTCTGCGTTTTCAGGATGGGGAGACTGACTCCAGCTGCGGGCAATTAGGAGAGGCTCTCCGGAGGCCGTAGCATGTGCCCCGGGCCATGAGGGATAGGGAGGATTTGGACAATACCGAGGTTTGGAGGGGATGGCTTTCCAGGCAAAGGGAATGGGGTGAGCAGGGCACCAGACAGAAGACCTAGTGTGTATACAGCAAGTCTGGTGAGAACGTGGAATGAGCAAAGTGAAAGGGCACCTCGGACACCTTCTAGAGGGCCATCTTGGGTCGGTTACTAAACCTCTCTGAGCCCGCATTTCCTCATCTGTAAAAATGGGAATAATAATAGTACCTACTTCACAAGGCTGTGTGAGAAACAAATGAGTTAGTATATGCATAATGCTTAGCACATTCTGCGGTACATAGTAAGTGCTCTTTAAGTATTAGATCTGAGTTATTATGAATGAAAAGGGTGAAGAGTTTCCAAGACCAGATGAGCTCTAAGATCCTTCCAATTCTAGGGACCCAGCATGCAAACTCACAGTGAGTTTTGAGTGGTCTCTGAGGGAGGAGGCCAGCTTCCCACTAAACCTGGGGAGAATTTTGGAAAACAGTGAGAAGGAGGCAGGGGCTTGGAAACAAAGAAGGCTCTGAAAACAGAGGGCCGCTGCCCCTAACTTTTACTGTTAATATTAATATGGAGTTTGAAGAAAAGGGGAAAAAGCCCTTTTATATCATTTCCTTCTCTCCCAGTGGAAAATTCCCTATTTTGAATTTCCTTCAGCTCCTCTTTTGTGCCTACTTTGCCCAATAAAGGATTTTTTTTAAAAAAAAAAGGGAGTGAGACAAAAACAGCTTTGCCGTAGAGAGGAGAAAAAACAAAACAAAACAACCAAACCCAAACAAAAAGAGAAATTAAAGTTATAATCTGTAGTCACAGACACAAAGTGGCGCCAGGAGCTGAACCTTTATTCGTCGCCTTCATGCTGACCACAGAAGCATGTGGGGTGTGAGAACTAATGAAACAGGCTGTCAGGCTGGGGGGCGTAGGGCAGTCTCACCGGCTTGTTGTCACATCTCATTGCATTTCTTTTTTTTTTTTTTAATTATATTATGTTAGTTCCCCATACAGTACATCCCTGGTTTCTGATGTAATGTTCCATGATTCATTACTTGCATATAACACCCAGTGCTCCATGCAATACGTGCCCTCCTTGCATTTCTAAGGCAGGCAAAGTTCCCTCAGTCAGTCTTGGTCTTTTTTCTTCAAGGTTGGTAGTCAGGTTCTGAATGAGAAGTGACCGCCCAGGCAAAATTCCCTCTGTTAAATGCGGAAACAAGCTTGGCCTTGAAACCCTCCTATGTCTCTGCGCCTGGCTCCCTTTGGAGTCTAGTCCCCTCTTGGAGTGACGACCAGGTCCTCAGGCTTTGGAGAGGCAGGCAGGAGTCATAGTGGTGTCCGTGTCAGCTCCCTCTGGCCAGCCCAATCTCCAACCATCACACAGATTCCCAACTGTTCTCATCTGGGAAAAAAAAAAAAAGTCAGAAGACTGGAAATCACAAATCTGAAAGCCCCTGTGCTTTATAAATTCAAGGTGACATTGATACCATTCTAATTTATAAAAATTACAGCACTCTCAATTTTTCTCCAGAAAAGGTATAAACAAGAAGACAGTTTGGTTGTATTTTATCCCTTTTCTTAGCTCAGGCTCTCCTTTGAATTGCCAAAGGGAATGAGTTACTTGAACACAGACACAGAATTATTATAGTGGATTGCAAAAGAAGATATGCCGAAGCTCAGGGGCTTAATTTTTTGCTTCATTCAGTAACATATTTCAGAAGAGCACCAGTAATTGGGACATAATTTATTTATCAACAGGGATCCAGACTACTCCCTTACAGTTGACTTCTGAAATCCATTTGACTTTTGCGGAATGCTATATGCAAGGTGAGAGAGGCTAGAAACAGATGGAGAATTACAATTACCGAAGGGAGAAGAGTTCGCCTTGGGTATCTAACCACGCTGGCAACTGGCCACCAAACTCTGGGTGTTTCTTCGCAGTCCCTGACACATCCATTTGTGAAGGAGGTTAATAATAGCATCATACCTACACCCACACAGTTACAGCTAAATAACAATTTCCTTGATAAGCCTTTATTTTTTTGCAATTTAGAATTTAAGACCGCAATTTTATCTACACCATCGAAACCCAGAATTTATTTTTGGCTTTCTCAAAGAAAGTTGCACCCATTTAACTTTGCCTGACAATATAAGAGAAAAATGTTTTTAAAAATACAGATTTTAATTAGCTAGGCAATTTGCTTCTCTCTGAACCATCAAAACCTGGCCATTGCCAAAGGCAAGGAGCCAGATGAAGAGCCGCGGTCAGATACAGAAGGCAATGTCAGGGGCTTGCAGCCGGGCCCTGGGTTAGTAATGTGCATATTATTTTAATGACCTATTAGCAGTTGTCACTGAAATGAAAATTGTGTGATAAACGAAGGATATTTGGACAGCAAGTTTTAGGACCTAGAAGGAAGGTGTATTTTTCACCATTAACTTTCGGAAGCAGTGTGAGGGCCAGATGTTGACCTTCGAGCTGCCTCTCCTCTTAGCCCCGGGGCTTCCCCTGGCATTTCCTGGGGAGACCCCTCTTCTGGTCTCCTCTGTGCGAGGTAGAGCTGAGTTCCAGCTTTTGGACCTCTGACCCCGGTTAGGTGGATAGCAAGCCAACATGACTGCAAGGGGGAACGCGCTGGCTTCTAGCCCCTAGGTCTAAGCTTGTATTTGTTTTGGGAGGCCACCTTTTTGTTCCACTTTTCTGTGATGTCTTTGAGGAGGCTTTCACTGCCCTGGAGTTTCAGACGTGTCTCAGGAAAGACGATTCTTGTGACTTCACTCTGGGTAACCTACCTTCCCCCACCTCCTTAGTAAGAGGAGACTTCTGCAGAAAATGTTCTCGCGTCAATACATGTTGCTCTATTTCCCTTTGCTTGTCCAGTGGTTGCTTAGAGCTGGTGGTGAAACTCCCAGTCTGAGTCACTGAAAGACTCATGAAGGCATTTTGTCTGGCGATTTACAAATATCTAGAGATTTAGTGGAAGACTCAAGAACTGCCTCTAAGCTTGGGTTCCTGCTTAATAAAAACAAAATTTTCTTTAATTGCCTCTACATGCAAAAACCATAAAGGACTCTGGGTAACAGCCTTGAGCCACTGAAGATGTACAGCCATTATCCATCTGCAAAAGGCAAAAAGTAAGGATCTGTGTCCACCAATATACAAGGAAATGCCTCCAAATGCCTAGGCTTGGTGTCACTGGACAACTATAGTCTCCATCATAGCTTAGCAATTTGATTTATCTATCAGTTTGACAGTTAATAGCCTCTGATTTGAATTTTTAATTTTCTTTGTGATGCCTCCCCCATTCGATTGTAAGCACCCAGTAGACTAGTCATCAGAACCTCCTTGGCAGGCCTCGTAACACCATAATCAACTTTCTCTCTCTTTTTTTTTTTTCCAAAATCAACTTTCTGAATGAAGAACCAAATATCCTACTACTCAAAACGTCTTCCTCAGCTTCCAGTTCGCTACATCTGTACATTTTCTTTTAAATGGGAATTCCCGGGAGGAGGATTGATCCCTGACAATCACTCCTTAATGGGAATTACTTTGGTCAGATAATCAGATACTCCCAGAAAGGAATTGACTGAGGAAAATGGAAGTAACTTTTGAACAGCCAACCCATAAAGGAAGGACTTTGGGGCAACCAGATATGTGTGGGCGTGCGTGTGTGTGTGTGTGTGTGTGTGTGTGTGTGCGCACACACACGTGTGCACGTGTGTGAATATCCAGGAGAAGGCAGGGTTGGAAAGCAAATCCTCACTGATTCCATCAAGTGGTCTGTGGATCTGATGTCTTGCTCTAAGTATGAATGGGTGATTTGGAGCAAGAGTGGGTGAAATAGAGCACTGCCGCATTTTTTGTGTCGTTCACAGGTGAAGGGTAGTTTTTACATGTTTAAATGTTTGTTTGTTTGTTTGCTTGTTTTAAAAAGGAAGAATACTATTTTATGACTCATGGAAATTATGCAAAATCTAGATTTCAGTTTCTATAAATAGTTTGGTCAGCACATAGCCATGCTGTTTTATTTATGTATCATGTGTGGCTTCTTTTGTGCTCTAATGACCCAGTTGACTAATTGCAACAGAGACCATAGGGCATGCAAAGCTAAAATATTTACCACCTGCCCTGGGAAGCAAAGTCTCTCAACCCTTGACTTCGATCAAATTTTCTTATTCTGTGTTTTTGTTGTTGTTGTTGTTTTTGAGCTTTAATACTTTTAGGTGAAAACCCTTTCACCATTCAGAAAATGACTGAGCACCATTTCTTCCCTTTCAGGCCTAACGGTTTGTTATTGGTTAAAGTGTGGCACAGCTAGCTACACAACCAAATGCTATAGACTGCTTTATTGGCATTGAACTGTGTCCAGTATTAATTCTTTGTGCAGCATAAACCCAGAAGAAATGTTCCAATCAAAAATACCTTCAAAGACCCATTCCATAATTTAGATATGCTGTATCGGAGTGGTGGAGTTACAAATGATTTTTTTCCTTATTTTTAATTCTCTGTCTTTCCAAAATGGTTTTTAGTGAATAAATGTTCCTTTTATGAAAAGGAAAATATATAATAAAAAAAAACTCTTTGTCCTTGATAGATCAAAAAATAGAACAAAATTATAATTCATTAGGTATTTTTTATTCTGCCCTAAGGAAAAAAGGAGGAATTTTCCTGGAGATAGTGGAACAGGGGCCTTGTCGCACGGCTCACTGGGGTTCGGAAACCAGCCTGCCAGTCCCTGGTTCTGTAATCTCTCTCTCACCCTGTTTTCCAAGTTCTCCAGTAAGGAAAGAAAACATCCTCTCAGGACTTTTTCAAACATTAAATAAAATAATGCATTGAAAACAACCAGCAACCCATGTGCTGATAGGCACATAAGCAATAAAAAAAAACCTGTCAGTTTCCAGCCTATTTTATGAAGAAGATTTGCCATAAAGACGTCCTACGTTCTGCAGCAATTTCTCTTGTGCAAAGAGGTCCGTGAGTGAAATGTGAGGAGTGAGGAGCAGGGGAAGGTGGGTGAGTGGACAGGAGGGTAGCGGGGGACGAGAATGCCACCCATCCTGAGGACAGGCGAAGAGGAGTGGTTCAGAAGAGGCTCAGGTTTTGTTGTTGGTCAGCAAGCTTCCATTGCTCCCCAGAGTAGTTGGGGACAGCTAGATGGCTGGTGGGAGGGGGCGGGGTGTGGGCAGATGTGTATCTATGTGATGGTGTGGGCCTTGGAGGAAAATTCTTCCAGCAGTTCACGGTTTAGCTCAGCCGTTCAGAGTGAGAGGGGCCGGGCCTCCCAAGATGCTAAGCATGGCTCCAGAGTGAGCGTGTCCTATGGGTTTCGAGAGATGGTTTTGGGGAGAGGCACTGGGCACTGGGTGCTTCTGTAGCATTCCAAGGAGTGCTTGCACACTCAGGGTTAGCAAGAAGGAAGATTATTACTAAAATACTGTTCAATTAGCCATGTTTTGACAAAATGATTGGGCCAGGAGTAAAAACAGTCACTCAAAAATCTAATGCTAAGTTAGGGGACCAGATGCTCAATGCTTAAGAGAATGGGAAGAGGCGAAGAGAGGATTCTATGGCCCATTGTATTTCTTTCACTGAACACCAAGGAGCAACTCTTGGGTAGGATAATGCAGAGTGGGAATTCTACAGAGGGTCTTATTCTCCTCATGCTCCTTGTTCTTGTTTCCATGGAATATACTGCTCTGAACGTTCATTTCCACCTTTACTCTTTCCCAGGCTCTTTCCATCTCTATACATGCCAACCTTCTGGGCTATTGCTCACTATTAACACTGGCATGTGAATACGGTTTAGTCCTTGAAATTGGATCTTTGAAGTGCCAGTGGCCTATATGAACTGCCATCTCAAGATACATGAGGGGCAAAACAAAACAAAACCAGCCGAAAACACAACCATCTCTTCATAAAGCTTGCTACATCTCCATCCCTGCCCTGCCTTACCTTGCCACCATCTAATGCATTATACAGTCATTACCTTTTCTATGCCGTTTACTTCTCTTCAGGTTTCTTTACATGTATTTGCATTATGCTATTTATTCCAGTTTTAGGGTAGGTTTGCACAAGCAGGTCTTTGCAGCATCCAACAGGAGAAATAAATCACTCCCTCTTAATGTGTTTTTGCCTGAAGTATTTAGAGTCTGTATAATTACATTGCTCGTGTCTTACCCCAAAAGATATATGTTCTATTTAAATATATATTTTCTCTCTGAATCTCTTGAGAATGCAGAGAGAGACTATATATCCTATCATAAAAGGCACTCTGGTGAGACACCATACCCTCGTGTGCAGGAAGCGTACTCAGTAGACCGAGACTGTACAAGATTTACTCTCTCTTTAGGATCTGGAAGAAGCCTCTTTCTATGGTGAGGCCCCCTCTATAGTTAGAGGTACCATGTGGACCTTGCGAGGATTAGTACTATGATGTGGGTTATGTTATGCATTTTGAGACATATTGAAAAGGAGGGCACCTAGAATCACCAAATAGTTTATTCATCTATAAGGGGAATTAAAGTGGGTATGTTGCAAGGAGCTAGAACTTCTGAGTCCCAGAACTTGTGTCCTTCCCACTGCTGAAGCTGGCTATTCTGAGCTACTCTAGAGTGCCTGTTAATTACCCAGTTTCCACACCGCTGTTTCCAGACGGTCGGAGAAACCTGTGTCTTCAGTGAAAATTAGTGATAGAGCCAGAAGTGAGGTGGGTCAGCCTCCAGAGGCTAGGGAAAGCATGTTCCCTCTGGGGTAGGGTAAGGACCATCCTCTACCACTGCCTTGCATCAGTGAAGTGGCTGGAAGTCCTCTGTGGAGAGTCAAGAGTGTGATATTAGATCTTTAAGCACCTCAAAACACCCCCTTGGGCTTCTGGTTTGGGGAAGAAGGATCATCCCCTTCCACAGACATATTCATACTCACATACACACAGACGCTCATGCACTCAGTAAAACATATAAACATTCACAGGTGCTTATGCCCACATATGCATACCCTTACAAAACCCATACGTACACACGGGCAGTCACACAACCAAACACACACATATACACACATGCACATACCAGCTGGCACTGTGCGGGTCCTTTCCAAAGAACTATTTCTAGCCCCTAGCCCTTTCCCATGACCTCTGTGGCGGGAAATGATACACTGGCCTGGAGTTAATATCTAGGTGACTTCTGGCTCTCCTGGACTCAGTCCATAATTATTCCTACCCCTATAGCTTTAAGATTGAATCTCTGAGACCAGTGCTGCAACGTGGGAAGGCTGAAGTTCGGAGGGGGTGCAGAAGAAGGGCATGACTCCCTTTCTTAATCTATGAAACAGTCAGAGCAAAGGAGCTCTTCTTCTCTTCCGGCTTAGAACAAACTATGAAACTATTAATGTTTAGTAGGCACCTTGTGGTGGAACGTGTATTATGCATCCACTTGAAAATCGAGGGCGCACCTGGGCATTCATCCACCATGACAGTCGAAGAAGGAACTGGCACTGATCCTGAAGCACTAATTTTAATCTCGACTGACCACAGGGTTCATCTCTCACTTTCTTGTTTTCCTTATAAATCTTACTATCTTTATTTATTTTATTATTTTTCATTACCCATTAATCCACGATTATTGTAGAATTGTGGAACATTTCAAAAAGACAAGTCAAGCTAAGGTCTCTCTCACGTACGGCCCCCACCACCGTCAGCGGGTAGTGAATGGTCTTCCAGACTGCAGACTGTCTGGACTGAATCTTTTCCTGTCATAAATGGCCTCTATTCTCTTACAACTCTCCATTTTCCCCCACTTAATCATATGTCTTAAAGGGCTTTTTATTCAGTGATTTTTTAATATGCAACAAGCCCGTGAACTTCAAGGGGGTGCCCTTTCCCCATTTCTGCCAAGTGCCACGCTGTGCTTGCGGTTCTGTCCCAGACTCCTGATTCTGGGCCCCTGCCTTTTCCCATCTTTCAGTGACAGCACTCACTTTGCAGCATCCCTGGGCTCCCGCCTGTCTGCTGTGGCCTCGTGAAGGAAGCAGAGTCGTCTTACTGTAATTATTTGAGGTTCTGGGCAGTTTTCTGTGCATCAAATCCAGTAACACGAAACAGAAGAAAACCATTATGCCCCAAACCCAGCTATTTACTCTCTCCCACACAGCGTTTTCTGGGAAAGGGAGACTGTAGTAATCTGGGAAAGGGATCGGCCGCGATCCTCAGTTGGGTCCTAGAGCTGTGAGATGCAGCGAGCACGCTGGGCCCCCAGCAGGGCTGTCCCAGGCGAACGGGAACTCTTACCAGGAAGGCTAGCCCAGCGGTTCAGCGACACAGACGTGATCAGACTTCCCCCTCGAATCCCGGCTCCACCGCCAGCCCTAGAAGCTTGGGTCAGATACTTGCTATCTGTACACCTTATCCTTTTCATCTAGAACATGGATGTAGTAAAAATTACGGCTGTTTTGTGAGGGTTTTGTGAAGCTTAGGGGGGAGAGTTCATGAAAAGTCCTTAGCACAGCCCTTGGCACACAGTAATTCCTCACGAAATGTTAAGTGCTGAGCGAGCTTTCCCTCCCCTTCCGAGTCTTAGAATTTTTCTTGGTGGTTCCACCCGCTTCTGTCTGTGTCTGCCCAGATAGTCACCCTTTCTCTGTTCAGGCAAGCTTACAAGAGCTGGTCCCCTGCCAGCCAGGCCTGGCCTGGCCCTTCCCTGGGGGTTGCTCCCCAGGATTCGCCCTCACTCACCTTTTCCACAAACCTCAGAGCTGGCTACTCCAGAGTTCCCTCTCAGCCCCATGTCCAGTGAAGCTCACCTCCGCTCATTTATGCATTTGTTGTTCATTCTTTGAGGACATGCGTATGTTAGCATCTCCTAGGTGCCAAGCACTGTGATAGTTGGTAGAGGTAGAGACAGTCCCAGTTCTGAGAGAAGCCCAGTGTTTTGGGGGCTAGAGAGCGGGAAATTGGCTGCACGGTGCGTGGTGACAAATACGTGCTCTGGGGAGAAGGCTTGTCCAGGACGCCCCAAGGAGGGCCGTGCACACCAGCCTTGCAGCCGATACTCTACTTTCTGGGAGATTTCTCCAACTCTCTCTCTTCCAAACCACCCATTGATTGTTTGATGTCTTTTTATGTTTTCAATGACCAAGTCTTCTTTTTGTTCTGATTACTCTTTTTTCCTAGGGGTTCTTAAAAAGAATATAGGAGTCAGCCAGACATGGACGTTTGGACAAGGATAGAGTCCAACAACTGGGACAGGAACCTGGTTCTGAATGTCCCAGCCTCTCAGGGTCAGGTTCTCTGTAAGATCCAAGGAGACAGTTGGCCAGGCTGATAAAGCAGTCGTTCATTCCTTTCTTCTTTGCATCAAAATGAGCAGTGATCTGCTGTTGCAGATTATGGTTTGGGGGGGTGAGAGGCATGGTCTGTACTTTCAAGATTTCACTAACCTGTGGAAGGAACCAGCACACGAACAATGACAACACCAAGGGGGAAGCTCTGCATATGTCGGTGTATGGATTGCTCAGGAAACCATTGAGGAAGAAACTGGGAAGGAGGCAGGAGAAGGGGGCACAGCAGAAGAGATGATTTTATTCCTGAGTCTTAAAGGATAAGAGGTAATTCCCAGGCAGGGAAGGGGCCAAGGAAGTTGCAAAGGGGGAATGGTGTTCCTGGCAGAGAGAAAGGCATGTATTAAATCCAAGAGGTATTAAAGGGCTTATGGCCTGTTTGAGACCAGTGAGAAATTCTGTGACTGGAGCTTCATTTGCTGAGCTGGGGAGGCTGGGAAGAGGGCACGGGCAGGAGATGGGACACCACAGAGGTCAGTCTGGGCTGGGCAGGACCTTGTCTATCATGTTAAGAATTAGGGCTCTAGGCTGGAGGTTCTTAAACACTTTTCCATTGACCCTTTGGAAAATATGATGAAAATTATGAACCTTCTCATCCCCCAAGGTGCACAGACACACAGTTTCAGGATTGAACGGATCTGAAGCCCATTGCTGTTCCTGGAGTTCGGCGGTGGGGAAGCCCCAGAAAGTTTTAAGCAGAAATGTCACGTTGAGATGGAGGGTTGAGTTCCAGCTCTTCCACAGCTGCTTGTGGCTGTGGTGACAGCTCTGTGCCGGCTGCCCCTCCCCACAGCCCACCTTGGAATTCAGTGGCAAGGAGGTGACAGTTCTGGGCGAGCTCTGACATGTCCTCACATTGGCAGTTGTGCCTCCTGTGACTTACACACAGGCTTAGTCAGTCCCAGGGCAGCTCCCTAACCTACAGACCTGGGGCTGAGGGATGTCAATGCCCCAAATGTCCCAGCCCCCCTTTTTCCGGGTTACTGTCCCTCCAACCACTTTCTGTGTTCCAAGAAATTTTAAAATCTCTCATAAGCCAATACCCCCATCCCATGCTCTTTTTATAGCTTTAAAAAAGAAATCTTTCATGTGTAGTGGCTATCAAGAGGAAAAAGAAGTAAATGTCCTCAGTTGGCAGTTACCAGCAAGACATCATCTATCTGTTTGATTTTTTTTTTTTTTTTGGTATTACTTAAGCAGGAAGTTTTCAATATAAAATTAAAATAAAGTCTAAAATTTTAGACAAATTTTAAGTTGGGGTTGAGTATTGAAAGAAATTAGAACCAGAATGGTTAAAATCCCTAAAACTGGGATTAAAGATTGAAAAATTTAAAAATCACTTTTTTTAAAAGATTTTTTTATTTATTTATGTGACAGAGAGACAGCCAGTGAGAGAGGGAACACAAGCAGGGGGAGTGGGAGCAGAAGAAGCAGGCTCCCAGCGGAGGAGCCCGATGTGGGGCTAGATCCCAGAACACCGGGATCACGCCCTGAGCCGAAGGCAGACGCCCAACGACTGAGCCACCCAGGCGCCCCTAAAAATCACTTTTAATTGACCAAATTAATGTGCCCAGTGTTCCATTATAACATTCTCTAGAAAAGTCAAGATATTCAGAATATGTGCTATAATCCTAGTTTATGTAAAAAGGGGAAATAATGCTGAGTCTTAGTTTTGAAAAGGTGTGTGCTCCTCTTGGTCCCAGGGTTAAAAATAGTTAAACCCTCTGCAGGACTAGGAGACCAAACTCTTCCAAGTTAACTCAGGTGTTTGTTTTTTAAGTGGTCAATTCACTGAATAGAAAATTAGGAAAAACAGTTCATGGCTATGACCTTGACTTTCCCACCGACCTATGGTTGTGGCTTTGGGTAGATAGTGTCAGAGTCCCAAAATCCACTGGCTTGCTTAAATACAGGCATATAGGAGACGTTGGATTTGGGGCTTGAAGGTGGGAGAATGTGCCAAGACAAATACAATTATTGAGAAGAAATCAAGTAGTCTTTTATTGCTTCTTGGCACGGTGATACAGGAAACCCACATTTTGTGGTCTCTGAGCAGGGTCTCCAGAGAAAATCATGGCCAGGAATCTCTTGGGAGAGGTGGAAAGGGAGGAGGACTCTGTCAAGGCGCAGAAAGGAAAACACAAATGGGAAATAAAGAAATTTTTTAATTTAAATTTTCCTGAAAGTATCATGAGGTCTTGTTTTGTTTCCATTGTTGTTGCTCTATTTTCTTCTGGTTGGTCTTGTTTTACCAGAATTTCCCACAGAAATTTATAGAATGCCTTATAAAAAGAACTCCCGGATTGAAGAGACAGGGCTACTGAACTCTCTTGTCAATTTGTGGCGGGGTCTCAGTTCTTCCTTCTACGGCTTTTGAGTACATTGAAACCATCAGGGCAATGTTTACAGAGACCGATGCTTGCCCACCTCCCCTCCCCCACTTCAGATTCTGATTTAATCTCAAGTGTGACCTGGACATCAGGATTCTGAAGATCTTCCCGAGAGATTCTAAAGTGCAGCCAAGATTGACAACCACTGTTTGTAGTCACTACTTCTCCGGTATTCATGTGCACACAAGTCACCTGGGGATGTCGTTAAAATACAGATTTGAACTCAGTAGGTCCGGAATGGGGCTCCAGTCTGCACTGATAACAAGCTCCCAGGTGATGCAGGTACTGCTGGTCTGAAGACCACACGTTGAGAAACAACAGACTAGAGATCTCTCAGGTCCTTTTGTGCTGTTAATGCTATCATTCTATGACATTGCTGGACTTCATGCCTTTAAATATCATTTCATTAGGACTCAAACAACTGAGAGTAATAATGAAGGAATGTTTAATATCATGATGGAAAACAGAAAAAAAGTGACATAAAATTTCATACAATCAAAAATACATCAAACAAATAAAAATGCATAGAAAAACTGGGAGGAATTATAACAAATGTTAATAGTGATCTTCGTGATGATATTTTTTCTTCTATTTATTTTTTTATAGTTTTTGAATATTCCATAATGAACACCGGTTACTTTCTTTCTTTTTTTTTTTTTTAAAGATTTTATTTATTTATTCGACAGAGATAGAGACAGCCAGCGAGAGAGGGAACACAAGCAAGGGGAGTGGGAGAGGAAGAAGCAGGCTCATAGCGGAAGAGCCTGATGTGGGGCTCGATCCCATAACGCCGGGATCATGCCCTGAGCCGAAGGCAGACGCTTAACCGCTGTGCCACCCAGGCGCCCCCCACCAGTTACTTTCATAAAGAACAAAATAGTTTCAAAAGAAATTCCTAAACATCAGGAATGCTCTGAAATACTAGAGTGCATTAAACATTTTCATATATCTAATTCTATGTTTATATCTGCCCTTATTTTATATTTTTTCCAAATTTATTAAAATACAATTGACATGTAACATTGTGTAAGCTGAAGGTAGCCAACATGATGATTTGATACACATCTATATATTGAAAAAGGTTACCACAATAAAGGTAGTTTATCCATCATCTCTTATAATGACCTATTTATTTATTTATTGTGATGACACCATTTAAGATCTACTCTTTAAAACTTTCAATTATATAGTACAGTATTGTTAACAGTAGTCCCCATGTTGTACATTAAATCCCCAGAAATTATTCATTTTATAACTATCAATTTGTTTATAATTTTTTAAAAGATTTTATTTATTTATTTGACAGAGACAGCCAGCGAGAGAGGGAACACAAGCAGGGAGAGTGGGAGAGGGAGAAGCAGGCTTCCCACTGAGCAGGGAGCCCAATGCGGGGCTTAATCCCAGGACCCTGGCATCATGACCTGAGCCGAAGGCAGACACTTAACGACTGAGCCACCCAGGCGCCCCGAGACCAACATCTCCCCATTTTCCCCACCACCCAGCTACTGGCAATTACCATTCTTCTCTCTGCTTCTATTTGTTCAGCTTTTTTAATTCCACATATAAATGCGATCATATAGTATTTGTCCTTTTCTGTCTGACTTATTTCATGTAGTATGGTGCCCTCAGGGTCCATCTGTATTGTTGCAAATGGCAGGATTTCCTTCCTTTTTTATGGCTGAATGATATTCCATTGTATATATCACATTTTCTTTATTCACTTACCCATCAATGAAAACTTAGGTTGTTTCTACAATCTTTTATATTAATAATAAGTACAGATGGTATCAATCTCATTAACAGATAAGAAAACTCTGGAAGAGACAGCTCTTGAGACCTAAAACTAGACTCACTGTCATAATGTCGTTCTTCTCACTAAAACTTTCTCTCTGTATAAAATATCACCTTTGTTTGGCCAACAGACACATAAAAAGATGCTCAGCATCACTAATCATTGGGGAAATGCAGACCAAAACCACAACACGATGTCACTTCACACCTGTCAGAATGGCCAGTATCAAAAACACAAGAAGTGTTGGTGAAGATGTGAAGAAAAGGAACCCTCATGCATTCTTTACCGGAATGTAAATTGGTACAGCCACTATGGAAAACAGTATGGAGGCTCCTCAAAAAATTAGAAATACTATATGACCCAATAATTCTACTCCTGAGTATTTAGCCAAAAAAAACCAAAACAAATCCAAAAAGATGTCTGCTTCTTTGTTTACTGCAGCATTATTTATAATAACCAAGATATGGATAAAAACAATATATAGATACACAGAGATATACACACATATAGATATATGTATATATGTGTGTATATATATGTATGTGTATGTGTGTGTGTGTATGTGTATACACACACAATGGAATATTAGTCATTAAAAAGAATGAAATTGGGGTGCCTGCATGGCTCAATCAGTTAAGCATCTGCCTTCGGCTCAGGTCATGATCCCAGGGTCCTGGGATTGAGCCCCTTTGTGCTCCCTATTCCACAGGAAGCCTGCTTCTCCTTCTCCCTCTGCTGCTCCCCCTGCTTGTGTTCTCTCCCCCACCCCCATCAAATCAATCAATAAATAAAATCTTTTTTAAAAAGTAAAAAAATAAAAAATGAAAAGAATGAAATCTTGCCATTCGCAAAAATATGGATGGACCTGGAGGATATAATGCTAAGTGAAATAAGTCAGACAATAAAAGACAAACACCATATGATTTCACCTGTATGTGGATTATAAAAAACAAAACAAATGAACAAATAAAGAAAAAACAGAATCAGACCTATAACTACAGTAAACAGAGGGGAGGGGAATAGGGGGTAGGCAAAATAAATGAAGAGGTTTAAGAGGTACAAACTTCCAGTTATATGATAAATAAGTCCCATGAATGAAAATCACAGCATAGGGAATATAGTCAATGATACTGTGGTAACTTTGTGTGATGACAGATGGTGACTATACTTACCATGGTGAGCATTGAGTAGTGTATAGAATTATCAAATCACTATGTTGAATACTTGAAACAATATAACATTGAATGTCAACTATACTTTAATAAATAAAAGTATAATCTTTGTGTCTGTTGAAGAACTCAGGCAGTGTCCCAGTGAGACAAGGGCAGGATGACTAGGCCAAGTATAAGGAGACCTGAATTCTTGTCTCATCTTGCCCGTAACTAGCAGCGTGACCTTTGGCACATTGTTTAATGCACTGAGGTCTCATTTTTCTGTTCCGTAAAATGGGTATTAATAGAAATGCCTACTTCAGAGGTCATCATGAAGATGAAATGAGGTAGCGGGAACTCAGTAGACAATGACTCATGTAATCTCTGAAGGTCTTTGATTTGCTCATCAAAGAATGCGAGGGTAGATTAGAAGATCTCTAAGGACCCTTCAAACTCTACCTTGTGAGGTTAGAGAACGTACTTTTGGAAAATCCATAGAAACAAGATTACTTGGCGTTTGTCTAGATGTCAAATACATCCTTCCCGTTCTTAGCACTGTACTAGGCAGTGAGGACAAAATGAGTGCCTCAGAGGAGCACAGTCAAATAATCCAATACACGAGATGTGCCATAATGGATATCTATCTATCTACCTGTCTGTCTATCTATCGAGAGAATGCTCAAGAGCCCCAATGGAGATGTAGTAGAGATGTTCATAATGTGGGTCTTGAAAGAGAAGAGGAGGAAAAGTGTTTAGGCAGAGGAAACACATGGACCAAGGGTTGGGAGCATGAAAGAAGATTACGTTTGGTGTGGCTGAAGCAAATGTGGGGTGGGGGATAAATCACAGATGAATCCGGGATTCAGACAGTTTATAGAGGTCCTTTTTGATGACAATGAGGACTTTATGATATGATCTTTGAACCGAAGAGTAATATAATCAGGTCTGTCCCTTTAAAGTGAACTCTAACAACAGTGGTGAGGAAGAAGATCTGGAGGAAGGGAGGCGAGGTGGAGGTTATGACAATAATCCAGGCAGTGGTGACAAAGAAACACGAAAGGTTGTATTAGAAACACTGATAGGCCTTAATGACTGTTTGTATGCGCTGGCATGGGCAGGGAATGAGAGGAGGAATTCAAAGGTGTCTGTGACCCAGATAAAAAGTGCAGGAGGAACAGGACTGGTGTGAGAAGCACTAATACATTCGGTGTTTCGGTGGGGTGTCCAGGAAGACGGCACAGATGTGTGGGTATGTGCGCTGCCAAGACTAGAGGCAGAGAGATTCCAGACTCTCTGTCCTAGTGGTGAAGTGATGGGTGGGTCAGTGTTTGTCTCTGAAAACACCAGCAGTGTTAGAAGTTTCTAAAGCAGGATGTCCCTAAATGTGGGCCAAGGAAAGCCTTGTCTGCATCAGAGCCCCTGGGGGCAGACTCTATCCCAGGCCCACTGAGACAGAGTCTGCAGAATGAATGACAAGCATGAGGATTTATAGCTCAGCAAGTCCCCCTTTGTGCGAAGGAAGAGGGCCCTTTGATAAACTCGTGAAAGCAATAGATTCAGGACCATCCCATAGAAATGTAATGTCAGCTACATATGTAGTTTTCGTTTTTTCTAGTAACCACATTTTAAAAAGTGAAAAAAAAAACAGGTGACACTAATTTTAATAGTGTATTTTACTTCACCCAGTGCACACAAAATATTATAACTTCCACATTAGTCACTATAACAATTGTTGAGATATTTCACATTCTTCATCTTCAAAATCCAGTGGGAATTTCACCCTTACAACGTACTTCATCCGAGGTCGCACTGTATCAAGTGGTTAATAGCCACGTATGGCTACTGCACTGGACTGGGTAGCTGTAGATGTGTCCTACTACTGCACCCTGAGAAATACACACACACACAATTGTCCTAGAATTCCTGGGATTCCCACAGCTCCTGAAGTGTATGTATGCTTGGTTGAGAACTCTGAATTTTAGGGATTTTGCATTTCTTGAGATTAATTCTGGAAACCCATGGCTTCAATATCGTGAGTTTTAATTTTACATATTCTAGTCACACAGACTATAAAGTAATATACACTTCAGAGTGATAAGAATTCATTCTTGCAAATAAAAGAAAGGATTAAACAAAACTTTTTGGTTTCTAATGCTACAGTGGACTGTCTGCTCTCAAAGATGGATTTTTACATTTTCATGGGACACTTCTGGTTGCAGAGTTAGTGTGTTAACCCTGTGGATATTGTTTCTAGGCCAAAATAGAGTCACATGAATGTTTTCTAGGATGGATAATTTTAAATGTGATTTGTGATTCTGTGCATTTTTTAAATTGGTTTTGGTGGTTTCTTTTCCCCCTCGTCATGGTTAAATACAAATTTCAAAGAGTGGCTTGAAGCACTACTTCCTTCCCAAACCCTACGCATCCTCTCTTTAAAGCAGCACCCTCGTCAGGGCTAGTTCTTTCTAAATCTCAGGCAGAATTATTTTTAGAGGCACCATCATGTTAAATTTGAAAGAATGACCCTTCCTGTAAGTGGCCTGTCGGGATGATTTGGTTGTGGTCTCACATAATTATAGACCTGTGCCAACCGTCTAGGGACCATCAGCATATTTCCAAGGCCTCTAAATCAAGGGTCTTTGGTTAATTGCTCACAGGTGTTTTCTTGTGCTTATGAATACGTGCAGTCTATGAATTTTACAAAACTTGGCAGAAAGAACGGTCGTAAGGCTGAGGAGTTTCTTAGATTTACTCAGCTAATTAATCAGGCAGGGTAGGGATTTGGCTCCTCGGTTGAGGGAGTTCTGCATTTGGAGGATGACTGAGGAGTAACCTATACTTTTGAAGCAGAGTTTAAGCAGAAAACAAAAGGAAACAGAGGAAAACTTTAGTAAGCTGCTGCCACTGAAAGCTCAGTGTAGTGGCCCAGCCTATTCCGGCTGCTTTGCAGAGATAGGTCAGCTCTGCCCCTGCAAAGAAATGGTGCTAGATTCTAAAAATAAAGCAGACCGTGTTGGGTTACAAATTTTAATTTCTAAAACTGTACATATAGTACAAGCCACACTGTTCATTCATGCTGACCACTAATGATCATTACTGTTGACTCAATGGCCTTGAAAAGTATGGAATGCTGATCAGAGGAATCCTATATTAGATTTACTTAGAAGTTTATCCTAAACAGGTAAATATGACATTATTGGCTTAACATAAAATCAAAAGAATGTCCAGATAATTGCCCTAGGTCATTTCTATGACAGTTATTCATGGGAATAAAAGTAACGGGGCTGGGTTACATGAAATGTACTTACAGCCAGTTAGACCACATCATTCTGCCCAAGAACTTAGGTGGAAAATGGTTCTGCAGTTCAGTTCGACAAGCACAGGTGAATGCCTACAAAATGCCTGTAAAAAGCCAGGTGCTGATGTTAACAAAGATGAAAATCACGTTGTTCCTGCCCTCAAGGAGCTGCAGTTTTGAGAGAAGAGAGAAAAATCGAAAATGTCCATTGAACGTACTAAATGCTTGTAGAAAAGTTTTGATTCAGCCATTGAATCTGGCAACCTTTCATGGAGAGAGGAAAGCAACTGAGCCCAACTATGAGCAGTTAGTTAAGAGTCGGTCCAGCTGAGAAAGCTTGGTTTTCAGGGAGAATAGTACCAGAATATGAAGAACTGGGTGGGGAGTGGATGGGTGTGAGGCTGGAGACAGAAGGATGAAAAGATGCAGGGCTCTTATCAAGGACGGCGGAAACTTTAATTTGCTTATACTCTGAAGGGAAAGATCCAGTAGAGAGGGAGAGATTAGAGACACAAGCAGGTCTTGGAAGATCATAGAAGACGTGTACGAAGGACGTAATTTGCCTCAACCTCTGAGACTGGAGGGAAGGACAACAGGGTGCATGCAGAAAAGATTGTGATGGATTTGTGCTCTACCACCTCACGGTTTCTGATGAAGTAGGAGGTGATGTTATCTGCTTAAAAGCAGAGGGCCTAACCCTTGTCTGTACACTAGAATCACCTGTGGAGCTTCCAAAACTGCCAATCCTTGGGTCCACTGCCAGAGAATCTGATATCATTGGCCTGGGATGCAGCCGAGGCCCTGGGAGTTTTCAAAGGTCCTGGGGGGGCCTTAACGGGTTGCCAAGGTTGAGAACTCCTGGCTCAGACTGGAGTAAGGGGGTTGAGGAAAGTAGTGACTAGGTTGGGAACGGCTGCTGAGGGGAATGGAAAAGGGAGCTGAGGTCAAGCAAAATCACTGGGAGGCAATCTTAAAGACCGGGGGAGTCTTCCGAGCATAGATTGATGAGAGCCCCAATCTGCAAAGGCTGATTTATTTTTCTCCCGGCTGCAGTGTTATTCCAGCAGGGGAGGCTGACGGGGGACTGGTCCTGAGGTGGGGTTTACACAGGCTCAAGGTGTAAGAGAGGGGTCAGGTCATCTCCGTGCAGTCCAGACTGGGCTTGGAAGAAAGCGAGACAGGGAGCGGCCCAGCCCGCTTCTACCTTAACCCTCCATTTCTACTAGTGGAAGCTCTTCCCAACAGGAGTCGGGACGAAAAACCAAACAAGTAAACAAGGCACTGGGAGAAGCAAGAGGACCAGTCGCTTCACTATTTATATCGCGAATTGCTGAATAACCTAGAGGTGGCTGAACATGCTTCCTGTAAATATGGATGGCGTTACATGGCAGGAACACATTTCATGCCCATCCCTTTTTGAAAATCACCTTTCATGCCCATGAAATCAAAAGGCAGGACATGGTTTATGAGGTATATGTCTTTCCCATTTGTCATAGAAGGCTTCTCCTAAATCACAGAGGTGCTGTGGGCCTGCCCCCTTATCTTCCACAGGGACGGGCAGCATTTTTCTTGCTAAGGCAGTGGCCTGTTATTGAACCGTTTTGCATGTACACAGTGAGTCATTGTTCTGGCAGAATTCCCTGCTTTCCACACACATTTTTACCTACCTTTGGAATGTGGGAACACTGACCTTGTATATGATAGCCTGGCAGAAAAGTGGCTCTGTCAGAGGTTTTCCCACTGAACAGCCCCAGGGAAGCAGGGAACAGAAGGGAAAGGAAGAAGGAGGGTAGGGAGGGCAGTGGCAGGGGATACAGAGAGAAGAAAGAGGATGATGACCAAGAGGAACAGAAATCATTCTACCTGCAGTATTCCTCAGTATGGGAAACCTGACTGGGTAAGGCTCAGTATGTTAGAACTGTATTTCAGTAAGATGACCAACATGAATCTGTACCTATTATATAAAACAAACAAAAAACCCAACAAACATTTAATATTATGTGTGTATATGCTTGAGACCTTAGACAAGTTAGCTAACTTCCAACTCCTTAGAAGAAGAAGAAGAAGAAGAAGAAGAAGAAGAAGAAGAAGAAGAAGACGACGACGACGACGAAGAAGAAGAAGAAGAAGAAGAAGAAGAAGAGGGAGGGGGAGGGGAGGGGAGGGGGAGGGGAGGGGGAGGGGGAGGGGGAGGAGGAGGTTACTTACCTCACAGGGTTGTTACAGGGATTAAATGAATTAATACAATTGGAACATTCCTGGGATGTCATGAGAGCAGTAAATGTTAATCATTGTTATTGTTTTTCTATATTAGGCAACTCTGAACTCAAGAACCTTAAACCACTTTTCCTAACTGATTTTTTTTCTTTAAACCTGCTTTACTGTCTGTGAAAGGGAGATAGAATCATCTGGCCAGTAGGTCAATAGGTTAAATTTATGAATTTAAGGGTGTATTATACTCATGCACTTTAAACTGAAAAAAAACCCATGCAATGTACAAATGTATTACCATGATGATCCATTTGTTCACAAGTATTTATTGAATACATATTAATGTATTAAATGCCTCTCTGAACTAGGACGTACATGGTATCTGCCCTCATAGAGTTTATAGTCTTCAGGAGAAGTTAGACATTATATATAGCACAATAAAAATATATCATTATGATACAATATAAATACACAAATCCACAATCAATTGTGGTGAGAGTATTGAAAGAGAAAAGCCAGTTATTATGTTTAAGAATAACAGTGGGAACTACATGAGTTTGGATGCCAAACTTTTCTGAGGATTGACATTTAGTTAAGACCTATCTGAGGATGAAAAGACGCTGGTGAGTGTCTGGGACAGGAGTGAGAGGATAATGGGGAGAAGGGGGAAATGTGGTATGTGTTTCACATACCAAAAGAAGACCAAATGTAGCAAGAGTTCACGGAGCCAAGAGATCTAGACCTGTGTTAAGGAATTTGGAACAGCTTGCCCATATTCACTCATTTCAAGGGTGGTTCTGGTTGCCGTGAGCAGAACTGGAGAGAGGCAAGTGTGGAGGAAGAGAGACCAGGTGGGAGGCTATGGGCTGAGTGGTCCAGCAAAGAACTGATGATGGCTTGGGCACATTGGAGTAGATGATGACAAGCAAAATAGGCAGAGTTGAAATATAATGTGGGAGTGACATTGACAGGACTTGGAAATGGATTGAATGTGAAGGTAGGTGGTGTAGCCGCCGACAGAAATGAGGAAGTCTGTAGGAGGAACAGGTTTGGTGGGGAAGATGATTGCTTGTGATTTGTTTTCAAAATCATTTAATTGAAAGGCAAATTGTTTAATCCATTGCAATTGGTAAATAATTATCATGATATAATTATAAATGTATATTTTATGAAGAGCTGACAAGGTTTCATCTGATGTAGATATATGTAAAGGAGTCCAGAGGCTCCTTGGACTCCCTATGTTTAAAGAGATTCAAACGATTGATTCTGAGGCAAAAAATATAATCAGTCCTCTGGTGGTTTAGTACCAGCTTGACTATTATTTTTGACATCATTTAAATTTAACCATAGAGAGTACAGTGCTGCACACAGAACAGAAGTTTCCCATGACAGAAGTTCTGTGCTGAGGGGCACCCGGGTGGCTCAGTCTGTTAAGCGGCTGCCTTGGGCTCAGGTCATGATCTCAGGGTCCTGGGCTCGAGCCCCGCATCACGGGTTGCATCAGTCAGGCTCCCTGCTCAGCAAGGAGTCTGCTTCTCCCTCTCCCTCTGCCCCTCTTCCTGCTTCTGCTCTCTGTCTCGCACTCTCTCTCTCTCTCTCAAATAAATGAATAAAATCTTGAAAAAAAAAAGTTCTGTACTGAAACTTCTTGGTCTTGATTCTGTAAAATGAAGAGTCTTATTGTATTTTATATTAAAATGTGAATATTTCTAGGATCTATACAAAAGCTGAGCAATAGGAAGGAATGCTCATTTTTAATAAATGCACAGGAGGCCAGGGCCCAACAGGTGACCAACTGATAACAGTCCCTCTTCCATAAGCTTTTATTGTGGGTGACTTTTTATTAAATGGCACTGTTGGGCTTTGAGGTATGAAGAAGAAAGAGGAGGAGGAGAAAAAAAGAAGAATGAAGAGGACAGGAAGGACAAACAAGAGGTGAAGTTGGAAGGATAGAGGAAAGGAAGGAGAGAAGGGAGAGAGGGAAGGAGGGAATGAAACAGGGAAAAGAGGAAGAAAAGAAAAAAAAAGAAGAGAAAATCCTGACTTTCACTTCTAGTAAATCTGAAGCCGATACACAAAGAAAAAATGCCATTTGGAAGAGTTGTCATAAATACAACCAGAAAGATTTCTTCTCAAATACCCCATAAAACAAATCTCCTAACATCACCACCTCCCCTAACTATTCTTAAAGGGCCAGAGACAAATGGGGAATCAGAATATTCCAGACTCAGAGCGTTAAGGTTTATAGCTAATGGACAGTTTATGACTGGAGCCCAGGATGCAGATCAGTCCAGATGTTTGGGGAGCTTTGTACTTTCCAACAGCTGGTCCACTGTACCTACCAAAATTACGTCAACTACTTTGTATACTTTCTGGAATATCTAAAACATCTCATCAGCTGGATTCCATGTGTTTTCTTCAGGGATACAACATGACTCCATGGATAAAAGTTAGAAGGTGAAAAGAAAGATGAACTTGAGGAAAACAGACCAGGCAGGCCTTTGCTTATGACAACTGCATTCAAGTGGTCTCAGAAGACAAGCAGAAATTTCCACTGTAGTCCTAGTGTCACCGTATCCTTTTCACTTTCTGAGATGACCAGTAAATAGCTGTGTGACAAGGCAAGTTCAGTCACCTTTCTGAGCCCCAGGTCCTTCGTTGTGAGATGGAGTGACTAAACTAAAAGGTCTCCGTAAGATTTCTTCCAGGTCTGTCGTTGGACTTTGACTCGCCTCCCTGGGAACGCTGTGTTCAAACCCCATGGGAATTGGCGTGACTTGCTCTGTGGAGGTCATCCAAACCTGATTTGCACTCAGCTTGTTCTGTGATTTCTACTTTTAAGTTGGCCTGGGAACGTCTCCTCTAAAATTTACAACTGGATGAAATAAATCCATCAAGGGCAGCTAATTAGCACGAATATAGTTGCCAGCAGTAACTTACGAAGGAAGTTCTGTAAGGATAAAGGGAAATAATTCTTCCCAGACACAAGAAAAGTTCCACAGATTTGGCACATGTTTGGAAGCTGGTTGCCAAGATGTAGGGCAGAAAGGTGATTACTAGGTCTTTTTCTCTGAGAAAGATATGATTCCGAAGTGGAAATGGATAAAAGAGCCCCTGTGTCCTTCTATTTAGGATGAAGTTAGACTCTACCAGTCAGACATTTGAATAAGCCATCAAGGCAGGGCTTCTGGAACAGCTGAGAGCCATCATCTCTTTGCTCCTCGGGATGTCACCCACCCACCCGCCCAGGAATTCTTGCCCCAAACCTACCAGCCTTTCTCTGGCTGGATTTCTCCGGCTTGCTGAGCAGTGGCTGTCCAGCCCCAGTGGGATCTGGCAAGACAGGGTAATGCAGACACCAAGAGCCTCAGTATTTCCAAGGGCTCCCACTGAACATGAGTGACCGCAGCTCCTAAGGGCCAAGGTTCCCAAGCCATGTTGCAGACATACTGTTGGCTGCGAGTTGGCACCAGCCTTAGTGAGCTGGGCAGTGCACCCACACTGCTCCTCAAGTTCTGACTTTTCCAGAGACAGCCCCCAAGTAGGAAGTAGTAAATTTGGGGAGAAGCAGCATCCGGGCCAGCTGACTTTCCAGAGTTTGCTGATAGAATCAACTTTGTTTGCTGCAGTGGGCCTTTCACATCACCACATTCCAGGGCTGAAGTGTAATTACTTTAAACACAGAGTGGCATTTACCCAAGCCACTGTTTATGTGCCTAAATCAGCACTCAGAGGAAACTGCCTTTTAAATCAACTTTTTGATGTTCCCTCGACATTGCATGTGACTTTGGCAGGGAAAATAAGCCTGGTTATTTGCGCTTGACGTATGACTCAAAGGCTCTGAAGTGGTGTGTTGGATCCAGTAGCCTGCCCACAATGAAGCTGTCTTGTTGTGCTCGCTGGTCCAGCCATGCAAAGCAGCTCCACGGTGGGGGTGGAGTCTTCTGCCTGCTCTTCCTGCTTGTCTTTCTCTAATAGTGATGAACTGACACAGCATGACCCACCAGGATGAAGCTCTTGCATGGAAAACACTTCCTTAGTCCACCAGCACATTCAGTCCCAGTGTATCACCCAAGGGACAGGCACCCAGGTGATTTTTTGACCCAAGCCTTCCTGCCGCTCCACCCTGCAGGTTGTTTGAGAAGATGGGTGGGTCTTCAGGAAAGCAGAACGGAGAGGACTAACTCTACTGGACCAGATGGTATTACTTACAGATTCTTGGGTCTCTACACCAAAGAAACCTTACACACCAATGACTAATTTTTTTAAGTTTTAATTTATATTAAACAATGACTTTTAAGAAGATAAAAAAAAAAAAAAACCACCCACACAACAGGAGCTTTCCTGGCAACCCACTCTAAGTAGGTCAGCGTGATTACCCCCACTTCAAGATTAGGAAACAGAGATTCGCCCAGGTCTGGCTGGGGCAGAAAGGCAATAAAGATGCAAAAGTTCGAATGGAGAGCTTCCTGCCTGGGCCCAGCTTGGGTGGTTACAGAGGTGACCGACAAAAATAGGGCGAGTATGTAATTTATGGTGCAAACCAGGACTGGTTTCGTTTTTGTTTTTTTCCAGAATGAAAAGGGAATTATTAAAATTTAAATGAGAATAACAGGCGTAACCTGGGACTTTCTGGTAAACCAGCATGGGTAGCCAAGTCATCCTCCTGCAGCCTTCATCAGGGACCCCATATCTGGGCGAAGCATGAAGCCAGTGAGGCATAAGCTTTGGGTCCCTCACTTCCTCGGGTCCCTGCGTACGCTGGGAGCGGCCAGGACGTGTGGACTGTTCAGGTGTGCAGCACACTAGAGTGCGATCAGGAAGCATCTCTATGTAAAGCCTCACTGACAATTCCCCTGAGGATATTTTAGGAAACGTTCCAAATCTCCAGGCCTTCAGTTATCTGTTGTGATTTCTTTCCTTAATAATTGTTCGTTTTTGTCCTTAATTTTACACACATAATTTATTATTATTATTTTTAAAGAGCATCCCTCTCCTCACCCTCTAACTCCTACACAATTTGTATGAGCCTCTAATTCCACACTTTGTGACAAGGACACCTGCTCAGGTGGGGCCGTCTGGTGAGAGAAGTAGAGATCAGCGTCATCCCAGTAAGGTTTAAATCAGGCTATTTCTTACCCTCGTCGTATTTATATCAATGGGATTAGGACAAAATGATCACTAAAGGCAGCTCTAGAGAAGAAATCAATCCTTCAGCTGGAGCTGAGGGTCATAGACAAAAGAAAGGTGTAGCCATGGTCCTCATTTCGAGTCCTTGGTTATAGGAAGAAATGTAGGGGAGAATGTTTCATTGCATGTTTGTGAGCTTCAGGTCCTGTTATAGAACTCACTGGAAAGGTTATTTCCTGTTCTTGAGCTTTACTCTGAGTCAGTCCCTAACCCAGCTCGGCTGCTGCCCAACCCCCAACACATACATACTCAGCTCAGGTTCTAGGGTATTTGCTCCTATTCTCAGTACCCTAAAGATTCATCCAGGCCAAGCTTTGGGAGTCCTTCGATCTAATTCTTTGTTGGCACTGACTCATTTTCTGGCTTCGTCATTTATCATTAGATCTTCAGTTCCCTTAGATGTACATGAAAATGAATTAATACCTCAAGAAATAGGAAATCAAATTTTGCTCCTCAAAAAGATAGATCAGATTTTAAAATCAGCTGACCTCTACACACACGTTAAAATACCTTTGCTTTATGGAATGTGAGAAAGAGATAGCTGATTGTGAAAACAGAATAACACAAAAATGATCTTGGTGGAATTCCTGATTGTAATTCAAGAAATGAAATGAGATGCTCTTGTTTTATCACCAACTGGACACATTGTAGAATCTCTGCCTCAGAGTTATGCATTTTGAACCAGTCTGCCATCATGTTTCCTGACTACCAATCAAGGAAATGGCTTAAGATCTTGAGGGGTGCCTGGGTGGCTCAGCGGGTTGAGCGTCTGACTCTTGGTTTCAGCTCAGGTCATGATCTCAGGGTCATGAGATCGAGCCCCATGTTGGGGTCCATGCTCAGTGCAGAGTCTGCTTGAGATTCTTTCCCTCACCTCCTTCCCTGGCTCATGTTTTCTCTCTCTCTCTCTCTCAGTAAAATTAAAATAAATAATAAAATAAAATAAAATAAAATAAAATAAAATAAAATAAAATAAAATAAAAGTAAAAATGGGCTCCTGAATTCCACAGGTCCAAACAATCAAATTCATTATAGTGTGAAAACCAGAGCCCAGCTGATGATTTTGAAAGCTGAATTCTGCCAGTCAGCCCTCTTCCAGCTCTGTCACCTTTCATATTTTTGTGAAGGTCATGCACATTTTCTCATGCATCTGGACATGCTTTTCTCCTATTAGAAAGCTGCTTTACCTCTTCTCCACCTGGATGGTACTCCTCATTGTCCTTCAGAGTTTCCCCAGCTATCACCGTTTCCTGGAAGACTTCACCATTGCTGTCCTCCTCCCATCACCATTAACACCTAGTTCATGATCATATCACATTTCTCTACACTGTCTCATCAAGTTTTATTGACTGGTCTATGAGCAGTCTCAGTGTAGGGACTGCATTTACTGTAACTGTAGCAGACCTCCAATAAATGTTGAATAAATGAACAAATGTATGAAAGCAGGATGGCATTGTAAAGCACTTGTAAGGTAAGGGCTGTGGTTCAGTGTTTCTGGAAATAGATTCAAAGAATTTCCTATGAACCTTATTCTGGTGTTTTCCCAACATAGAAACTGTAGCCCTTACTGGGAACACCATATGGTCAATACTATTCACCAGTTGGGATAAAAGAAAATTTCAAGGGTCTGGGAGACCCTGAGTGATATATAAAAGGGTAAATTGGAATCTCCAATTTCTGGACCTTCCCCCTTGGTCCCTTTCATTCCTGGCTTTTAATCTTGCTGCCTTTGTAAAAGCAAGATGAATCTGTAGGATGAGTGTATATGGGTGTGTCATCCCATTCTGGAATATATATGTCTATCCCTTTGCTCTGTCTTTCATAAAATGGCCTCTGCTAGGCTCTGCTTAGCCAGGGACTTGGGCATTGTCTGGATCTGCTTCAGTCCAGCTTCAGAAGCCCAGAGGGATGTTCTTCACTTGCCCTTCTAAACTGCATTGCTGAGACAGCCAAACATCAGCACCAAATCTTTTAAGCTCAGCAAGTTAGTAAAATGAATTTTTTAAATCCAAATTAGTGCTGAGGGAGCTTGGTAACATTTGTCTGGAAGGCTAACTTTCCTTCATAAAACTCACCAAAATAATTGCTCACCCCAGTCTTGCACAATTAAAACTGTGTAATTAAACACATTGGAAAACTGTCATGTTGTCCAGGTAGCAAGAAAATTATGACAGTAAAAAATTACACTGTATCTAGCAACTATGCTTGGAAACTATGAAGAGGGTTAATACCATCTCTCCTGTTAACCTAAAAAATCCCAACAATGTTCTAATTTTAAAACATCATTTGCCACCCAGCCTGTCTCCAGCATAGTATGCTCTGGAAGGGGATGAAACAGGGTAGTTTGGGGGCACTTTCACTACCTAAATCAGTAATTTGAACACTTGGGAGTCTTACTTCCAACAATCTGTGTATTTAGAATGGGATGAACGTGTGCGTGTGGTTGGGGAGAGGATTGTATATTTTCCCCTTTTAACAAAAACTTATTCAGAAGAGCTTCAAAAATTTCTGCTGTTGTATTTTCAGAGACTAAATGACTGAAAAGGAAAACAAAACCCAGATATTCTGATTTCTAACCCTGTATTTGTCCCATGACCCTTCTGGGATTCTCCTTACTCTTTCTCTCTCTCTCTTTCTTTCTTTTATTCCTTCAATGTGGGCAAAAAGTAGACATATTTTTACTCAAGACAGGAAGCAGCACCTGGATAACTACTCCCTGGACCCTGACTGGAACGGAGTTTCCTTAGTGCCCCAGCTGCCGTAGGAAAGTCACCGTCACATTCATGTCTTTTTGCTTCTTAGCAGAAACCCCATCACACTGACCCCTCACAGGGGGGTGTCCTCACCGTTCTTCAATGCATCTTGCCCATTCCTAGTTCCAGTCTTCGTGGAATGCTCTTCTGTCTCTTCTCTGCTATCCAAACATGCCCTCTGTCAGGCCCTTGAGGAGGCTACCCCCCATTCTCCTCAGCTCCTAACTGTGCCCTTCTCTAAGTTCCCTTAGCACACGCTGTCTGCATCACTCTTTTTATAACTTAATTCCATCATTTTCTCTTTACTGAATTATGAGCTCCAGAAGAGCAAGGTCCGTGTCTTATTTTGGGGAGGTTGTCATATCCTAGGTTTATTTAGGCATCCAGTAGGCCACTGATAATGTGTGTTTAAGTAGCCAAAGAAGTAATCCAATCCTTGGTGGTACTCCCAGATTTGGTGAAGAGTAAGATAGTGTGATGGAAAGAACATGACTTTTGAGTCAGAGTTTTCTAATCTCCCTTGTCCTCAGGTGTTTGGTTCCCCCCCTCCCCCGCAAATAGGAATAAGAACACCTAACTTGCCTGGTTATCAGGGTTAGAAATAATAAATGTGAAATGCCAAGGACATTGCCTTCTCTCTAGTAGGTTCTCAGTAAATGGGAGTCATTATTGGTGATGAAACCAAGTCCTAGAAATAATGATTCTATTTTGTATTCCTTTACCAAACAGATTAAAGGGTTTTGAGATTCCTCTTGCTGAGGGAGAATAAAATTATTGAGGGGCCCAGGATTGCCTGTGCAACTTTTTCTTACCACCATCAGAATCAGGACTGGGTTGTTTTGCACAGTTAATAAAGCAGCCCCATCTTCACGAGGAAAGGTTTTAAGGCATATTCCTCTATAAATCATTCGTTCCATTCTCAGGATTTCTCGTCTCTGCTACTCTTGCCCGATGTCAGATTGAGAAGGTAAGCCTGAAACATACCAAAGAGAGATTTTTAAAGGGATTTGATATATAATGATGTACCTTGACTAAAATGACTAGTTTTTAGTTACTTTAAAGATATGCATATATCCACCAGGTGATAATGCTATTGATCCATAACCTCATGTCTGGAACTGATGCTAGAATCTTTGCATTAAATGTAAGCTGAACAAAAGTGCTACTTAATGATCTCTAATGACCTGTAAGCTAAACACAAATGGTCCTTTCATTTTCAGCCATTCCGGTGATTTCCAGAAAATGAAGAGTCGGAATTGTTCTGGCCGTCCGGAACCTATAGCTAGAATTCAGGTAAGTACCATGTAGAAGAAGAGAGTCCTGTTCAAGAGAGTCTTACAGCCTGGAGAACAATTTATAAAGCACTGAAGGGGAGGCCCATGTGGTTCAAGGACAGAAACCTACAGGGAACCAACTAGTTGGCTATTCTTGAATGAGTCATATGCCCTGTCTCCTGTGGCTTCTACATTTTTAAAAATGAGGATGACAGTTCTTGCAAGATACTATCATGAGTTCTATGTAGATGTACAGTGTAGTAATTGAACATTGGCTTTGGAATCAGAAAGACGTGGACTTGAAGCCTGATTATGTGACTTACCAACTGTCAGTTTGAGCAGAAAACCTCTTTATGTATTACTTTGCTCACTTGTAAAATGGGGGTAATTATTGTTTAGTGTGAAGATTAAATAAAGCACCTGGAACATCACAATAAATCAATAATTACCAGCGATTACTTGTAAAATACTTTAAGCTTCTTATAGAAAATAAACCCATGTAATTCAAAATCCAAATTATTCAACTGGCAGATACAAGTTTGGGAGGATATTTTCAGTCTTGAAGTAATTTTTAAATAGGCCTTTACTTTAAATAAGCAGTATATACCAAATTATATGCTGTGTAGGTGATTCACACATTTCTGATTATTCTTTATATGCCTGTAGAAGTTCAACCATCAGTATTAGGAGTATATCACATTTATCTGCATGATAACAGTGCTTCCTCTCGATAATTTTACTCTGAAATACTGGGACTGAATGAAGTGAAAGGGAAATTATTAAATTATCCAGTTCCAAAATAGTCAAGCTTCAGTCTTCTTTGAGATTCTCACCCACATTCACTTTCTTCGGTAATGTAAATTGCCAATTAAGAATCCTAGCTTCTTAAGTGTGTGTTTGTGAATGAGACGTAGCAAGAAGTTTTATAAGTTTTGTAAGTGTAAGAAAAATAATGATTGGAAAATAAGGGTTTTACTTGGTTTGAACTGTTGCATATAGGGGTTAAGACACTTTAAAAGGTCTAGCCAGATAGGACACCCTGGCGCACAAATGACAGAAGGACTAACAGATAGAAAGGGACCACTCAAGGAGGTTGAAATCAAGAAAAAGGAGGAGTGAGAGAGGTGGGGCAAAGAGAAACTGCTGGCCAAGATGAAAAATGGCAGGATGGACATACTGGGTCCAGGGTCTCAAAAGATCAGGTCATGCAGGCATCCTACCATCTTCGTTCCTGATGTGGATAAACAGAAGTAGCTCTGGCCTGCTCATCTTCTCTCTGTGTCCTCTCTTTTGTGGCTGACGTCAGCCACTCCCACTTCTCCCCTTGCTCACTGCCCCATGCCTTACCAGTTGGAAAGTTGGAGCTTTGGAGTTGTTTACAGTCAGAGTCATGGAATAATGGATATTTGAGCTGAAAGACAGATGTGTGGCTATTTCCAGGAATACAGCTTGATTATGATATTCTCCACAATCTCTGACTGCTACTTTTGACGTGGAGACCATCTCATGAATTGTGTAACAATAAGCATTGTTTTTAAGTAACTTTATGGAGGCATAATTGACATATTAGAAAATCTATTTTAGATGTATAATGCAATTACTTTTTAATAAATTTATAGTTATTTAATCATCACCACAATCCAGTTTGAGAACATTTCCAACATCCCCCCCCAAATCTTTTACACCTGTTTTCAGTGAATCCCTCTTTCTACCGTGTACCCCAGGCGACCACCAATATGCTCTGTCTCTATAGATTCGCGTCTTCTAGACATTTACATGGAATCATCCAATGTCTTTTGCATCTGGCTTATTTCACTCAGTATAATGTGTTTGAATTGTATCCTTGTTGCAGTAGGTATCAGTCATTTGTTCCTTTTTATTCCTGAATACTATTCCATTGTCCACGTACCAACTGATAGACATTTGAATTATTTCTGGTCTTTTGCTATTATAAACAATGCCGCTATGAATAGTCACATACACATCTTTGTGTGAATATGTATTTTCATTTCTCTTGGGTAGATTCCCAAGAGCAAAACTGCCGGATGAGATGGTAGGTTTAACTTCTTAAGAAATACATTTTACGCACCTGCCAGCAATATGAGGAGTCCAGGTTCTGCACGTCCTTGTCAACACTTACTATAGTCAGTCTTTTTAATTATACCCATTCAGTAGGATCACAAGCATTCTACATGGGCCAGAGGCTCCTTATAACTTGAAACAGGCCCTTTGATGTCTATACCAGCAGAAAAGGAATGCTTAGTTTCCATTTCTTGTTTTGAACATTTAGAATAAGTTAAAAAAAAAACAAAAACCTGGCCCTTGGTGTGGGCAGGGGTAGAGGATCCACGCGGACTGTATTCTTCCTCCAGCCAACTGGGCACCTGCTTCTTCTATACAGCTCCTCCTGTGCTCCAACAAATGGAAGCAGATCGCTTTAGGATAAACCTTTCGCAGTGTTATATCATTGTTATGTCAAAGAAAAGCCCGCGCATTCAGGAAAGTCATTTGTTCTTGATTTTCCTCCTGAAATGATGGGCTTGGGCGATAAATAATGCAAGCGCAAGAGAAGAAAGGAAAGCAAAGAAGCCAACATCTGCCAACTGCCCACATAACTGGGTATGAGATGGGCCTTGTCATATTTTTCACATCGTGAAATTCTCATAATCCTTAAGATAATTTGGTAATGAAATCTCAGAGAGTGTTAGGTAAATTGCATTAAGACACACACTTTGTAAGCGAAGCTGGGTTTCAAGCCCAGGTCACCTAGATGGAATCCAGTTTTATTTCATTGTGCCAACCGAGAGGAAATAAACAAGGGAGGAAGATTCTGATGAGCAGCAGGGGGAAAGTTAATGCAAATGCTAACCAATGAGAAAATTTAACAATGAGATTTAAGTGGTCAATTATTATACCTGTATGATACAGCTAACAATTATCTTGTGGTACAGGACTTAACTCTTATTTCCATAGTTGGGTGCCATATACATAAACAAAGTTGCAACCTTGGGGACAAAGAATCAAACTCACAGATTCAGGAGGAATGGGAAGAAGTGGTGTTCTTATTTCTTGAGTAGGCATTTTGATTTTCTCCCAGCTGAGAAAAGATTGTTCATTCAAAACTCTTGCCCAGATAGCACAGAGAAAATCCACAGAGACATTTTTACCACCCAGGGTGAGAAACTAAGAAGTTCCAGAATTAAACTGGTACATTTTTTGAGTAATAGGTCTGCTTCCCTCGGGTGAGTGGAATCTCTCCTGATGTCACTGCCACCCACCACTACCTGGCATCCCTGCATGGTGGCGGTCACAGCAGTATAGAGATGGAGGGGAGTGGTTACAAGAAGCTTCAGGGTGCTTGGAGGAACTCTCTCCAAAAAAACCCCACAAGAAACAAAAACAAAAAAAACCACATTTACAGATTCCAGAGTGGAAGCCTCCTTAATTTCCATCATTAGGAATATTTGATTTATGTGTCTCTTACTTCATTTGTTTTTCATAAATGTTTATATGATCATCATGGAAAAAAAAAGTGAGAACTCATCTTTAGAACGTCTAGTTTCAAGGGAAATGGCACGAGTTCCCTAAGTTCTTCTATTCCTTAGGGCACCAAGTTCAAGGTTGTTCACGCATAGCTTAGAAATGTGGTAAAAGGGACAGGGGATGAGGAGATGAGAATGTGAGTAATACATTGTGAAATTACTTCTTCTCTAACGACAGCCAACCCAGTCAGGTAACGGGGGATTATTTGGATTTTTACCAAGTAAGTCTTCAAATGTAGGGCTTTAAGGTAAATCCTAACTCCTGCAGCATTTTGTTACCGGGCTCGTATCGCGCACTTAAGAGCACTTACCTTCCCGTGGGTATAAAAACTCCAGTTTACACCACAGGATCTAAGAGCGGGAGGAAAAACCAGCAAGTGTGATCACAAGGTGCTTTGCTGGAACAAAAGGTCAGTGGTGTACCTAATAAAAGCAGTAATAATAGCAGCATCGATCAATGCACGTCCCAAACTCCGTTCCCCACGATGTTATAGGTGATCTGTGGGGGAAAGAAGCCCAGCTGCATAATCAGAGAAGTCTGGGAAACGCGGAGTGAAATTTGTGCCCCACTAAAGAGCCTCGAATATATTAAATGTACGTTATGAGCCTCCAAGAGGGGGATGCCGTGTGGGGGGATTCCCTGATCTGCTTGAAAAGAAAAACTTTTCCTTGTTGTTGGTAGAGTTGACACACGGTGTGACATTAGTTTCAGGGGTACAACATGGTGCTTCACAAGTTTATTGACTGAAAAGAAAAACTGTTAATCACAGCCACATTCTGTAAAACATTTTGGGGAGGACGGCACAGACGGTCTGCCGTTGCTGGAGTACAGCTCCCCGTCTCCCTGAGGTTCGCACAAGGCAGCTCCTGCCATTTCACCCACATTCTGTCTAATCTCTGCCGTAAAGACCCTGGCTGGGAAAGTAGAGCACAGAAATATGTTGAAAGAGAAATGATATCTATGCCCCTTTCTAAATCTGAATTTTCTTCCAATAGCCTAGAGCGTCAGCCTGACTGAGCACTCCTTCAAGATCGTGTCGTGTGAAAGGGGAATTCTTCCCTAAAACACAAAACTAACTTGTCTAATAACGGAATGCAATTCATGCCACTTGTTTGGACCTGGATTTCAGCAAACCAACATCCTTCCCAAAAAAACTAGATGAAGCAAATACGGCAAACTATTAATAACGTCAATCTAAGTAATGGGATAGGTGGGGATTTTTTTTACAATTTTTTTTGTAGGTTTGAATTTTCTGACGTTGATGAGTTTTTTAAATGCAGAATAATCAGCCCCAAGCTACTAAATCGGACTCTCCGGAGATTGCGCCTGGGAGTCTGTTACTGCTTCCCTCCTCTTCTCTCTCACTCGTTCTTTCTTTTTTTTTTTTTAAGATTTTATTTATTTGACAGAGAGAGACAAGCCAGAGAGGGAACACAAGCAGAGGAGTGGGAGAGGGAGAAGCTGGCTTCCCGCTGAGCAAGGAGCCCAATGCTGGGCCTCCATCCCAGAACCCTGGGATCGTGAGTCCTGGGATCATGACCTGAGCCAAAGGCAGAAGCTTAATGACTGAGCCACCCAGGCGCCCCTCACTCACTATTTCTTAAAATCATACTATCAGGGTTTTTTAGTTGGGAAAGCTGAGATGCTAGCTTCCTCTGGAATGTTACAGTCTTTATACCTTGCCCGGTCATTCACAGCCTGGTGTTTTGCTTAAGAGCTTACAACGCAGTGATGTAGGTGGGTGAGAGAGAGTTCGAATATAGCAGAAAGCCCATTGCCCGGCCATGCAGGTTGAAGCTGCAGATGCTAACAAGGAGCTCAACCAACTCCTTAAACAAGTGAGCTTAAGGTGGCTTGTGCTTACTAGTTCGTTTTGACGTTTACTGTTTGTGAGGCGAACACAGCTTTGAGTTAAACATGAAAAAGCCAATTACTTGCCATATTTACAAGGAAACCATAAAATTATAATAAAATGTAATGTTCCATTTCACAAATAAAACGTTTTAAAGCAAACAATATAAAAGATAACTCTAATCAATTCTAATGTGTGTACCTAAAACTAAATTGCTTAGAGAATGGCATTATGCGTGATTAACGTAAAAAAGTTATATATTATACTCCACATACGAAATGAGAGTCAACTTCAGAAGTCACAATTTGATATATCTTCCTTAAAAATGCAGTGATGAACACGGAAATTCAGGACATGCAGAAGCCACACTATTAATCCATATCATCTGTACTTTTCAAAAATCCATATGGTCATACTTTCGAAATGTTACGGCAGAGGGCTTACCGAAATGCCTGAGCATCATGCCTGTAGTTCACATGGTCTGCATAAAATGGATCACGAGCACCATAAGCCACGTCCCAAGCCATAACAGCCATTAAAAATGGGTTTCTGAGCTGTTTTGGCTTTTCAAAAATACATTGAAATGAACACATAACTACTTTTTGAAAATATTTGTCCCTTCTCATCTAAAATCCTGTGGCATTCCACAAATAATACTCTTAATACGCTTTGGGGAGACATCAACCTAATTGGACAGCAGCAAGAATATATCAGAACCTTTGCTAATAGGAAAGAAAGTGAAAAAAATATTCCTAAAGGGAAAGAACTATGTCATAATTATATTTGTATGACCTGTGCCTCTCACAGTGCCTAAAACATAATAGTCATGCAATACATGTCTGAATAAATGAATGAATGCTTATCATATCTCTGAATTAGCCCTATCCCCTATTCTCAAAACCAATTATTTGTTGAGGTAAAGGCTTTAATCAGAGCTCTTAGCCCATGAAAATTAAATTGTTGAGCCGGGTCCCTTTGTAGGAAATGTAAAACTCATGAAATTCAAGTACTCTTGGGAAATTCAAACCCATTTTCAATTCCCAATGTACATAATAGAGGCAAAAATAAATTTAGATAAATATACTTAAATACATGGATATTAGCTTTTGACATTTCTTAAAACATTAGAAAAGGAAATGGAAAATTCTGTCTCACAAATTTGGAGGCAGCTTAGAGTAACTGAGAGAATGCAGGCAGCAGCCCAGGTTTGAATCCTGGCTCTGCTACTATTTAGCTGTGTGTAACCAGGCAAAGTCAATTAATCTGAGCTTCAGTTTTCTCATTTATAAAATGAAAAAGTGAGATTAAATTATGTTTCCTTCCAGCTCTAAAATTCTATTTTTTTTAAATTATTCTCCAGGGGCTCCTGATTCGTGTCCAGTGTTAAGCTTCAAATCTTTTCCAATATAAGTAGGCAGAGTCCAGCATGGCCCTGTGCATAGACACAGCACCATTCTGAGTTATATGAGCCTAGGTATTGGCAGGAAGACTTTCACATATAGATAAAGACTCTTCGTTGTTCAATTTTTAAGCAAGCATATTTAGAAAACAATTTAAAATACTCTCATTTCTTTTAATATTTGAAGTAAATTTTATCACATGGCAGCCTATCTAGCTGTTAAGACCATATTCTCTGTAGTCAGATTGTGTGGGTTGGAATCCTGGCTTTAGAACTTAGACAAAGATAGGGACGTCTGGGTGGTGAAGCATCTGCCTTTGGCTTAGGTCATGATCTCAGCTCATCAGGCTCCCTGCTCAGCGGGGAGTCTGCTTCTCCCTCTGGCTCATGCTCTCTCTCAAATAAATAAATAAAATCTTAAAAAAAAAAAACTTAGGCAAGGATAGACGTGTTAACTAATCTTACTGTAGTCATCATTTTGCTATTTATGTATGTATCAAAGCATCACACTGCGCACCTTAAGCTTACACAACGTTCTGTGTCAGTTATAGCTCAATAGAGCCGGGGGCGCGGGGGTAATAAATCTCAGGACAAGGGACTTCTCTATCATTCAGTTATCTCATTTTCTTAAAGTGATTACAAAAAGAAAAAAAAATAATGCTACCTACTTCACAGGTTTGTGGGAGGCATAAGTATTAAATGAAAAAAAAAAAACCCGCCTAAGACACAGCACTCAGGAGAGAGTCTGGCATGTAGCAGTCATCACCCAATAAAGCAGCTACCACCGGTCTTTTTCAAATATCCTTTATCTAGGAAAACACTTTTTCCCTACTAAAAAACACAATAAAAGTATTCATTTGCTGGGTACCTGTCTCTTCACTCTGACCTGTTTATGTTCCCATCTGCAGAATAAATGAGGAAGGCAGGTGGGGATCATTATTTGACTGCGCCTGTCCAGTCCTACCCTAGAGTCCTAGGCCTCTCTGCAACTAATCGAATTGCTTTGGTCAATTTATCAAATTTGCCCACAGTTGACCATCTTTCAGTCTGGCCGTGTGCTGTTGGCCCATTCGGGGCAGCCACGTGGATGCTAGCCTGCGGAAGAGGGTTCACGAGGGCCTGAACTGGTTTTGTGAGGCAAATGAGATTTAAAAAACTGCAAAATGCTGTTCAAATACTTTTTTTTAATGTAAAGTCCAATTTGAAGATAAATTTTAGAGGGAAAAGGCTGCAATGTGGGATGTGACCTCTGAAAGGATTCTCATTGTTAGAAGGTATGGTGCTCATTTCCCAAGGGTCATGGAGTAGCTGTTTTTCTGTCCTGATTCTGTACCCTGAGAGAGATGACCTGAGCGGTAGGAGAGCCCCTTCCCCTGGAAGGCAGACCAAGACTGAAGCAACACAGGGAAGAAAAGGCCAGCACTGTTCCGAACTATCTTCTCACATTCATTAAACATTTGAAGTAAACAGTAATCATATCCTACATTTAAAAAATAAATTTTTGTTTTTCTTTAAAATAATTGGAAGGAAAGTTTATTTGTATGAATATGTCTCCTATTTAAGGGAAAGAATACACATTTTACATAACAACCACTAAATGAAAATCCTTTGAAAACTAATTTTACTCTATAATTGATGTGTCCCCATTTAGTATGTAAATGATGTTAAATATATGTGCAATTCCCTAATTTTAGGAACATACTTTTGCAAATTTTTATTTTTATTTTTTGGAAGCCTAACACATAAAAGTGATACCATTGGCTAGAAATAGTTGCTGGGGGGAAAAACTGACATAAAGCAAATGGCATGTTATCAGCACTGCAGAACAGTACAATCAGTAACAACATTTTATCCAACTCGCACACAACTGCAATGCTTGATGTATCTAAAAACAAACCTAGAGGGTATAATGCTAAGTGGAGTAAGTCAGACTGAGAAAGGCAAATACCATATGATTCCACTCATAAGTGGAATCTAAAAAAACCAAAACACGAACAAACAAATGAATAAACAAAAAGCAGAACCAGAACTAAAAACACAGAGAACAAACTGATGGTTGCCAGAGGGGAGGAGGATGGGCTTGGGCAAAATGGCTGAAGGGGAGAGGGATACTGGCTTGCCGTTATGGAATGAATAAGCCACGAAAAAAAAAGGTACAGCCTGAGGAATACAGTCAATGATACTGTAATGGCGACGAAATGGGACAGATGGTAGATACACTTGTGACCATGAGCATAATGTGTAAGCTGTCAAATCACTAAGTTGTGCACCTGAAACTAACAGAACATTGTGTGTTAATCCTACTCAAATAAAAAAGTAAAATCAAATGTAAAGGGAATGGAAAACAAGAAAAATATTTTTTCCCTGCTAATTAGCATAACGAGTCACAAAGCTAAAAGGATTTGTTTTGAAATAGGACTTACAAATAGTGGGAGCAATTTTGATAACGGAGGATAAAGATGAAATTCATAATAAAAGTTGATATGTTTATACCTTCATTAATGTAATCCGTAAGTCCATCTAAAACAGTTTTTATTTTTTTAAAGTTTTTAGTTAAATTCCAGTTAGTTAATATACAGCATAATATTAGTTTCAGATGTATAATAATGGTGAGTCAGCACCTCCATACAACACCGGTGCTCATCACAGCAAGTGCCCTCCTTAATCCCCAACCCATTTTAGGCATCCTCACCCATCTAAAAGTTTTTAAAAATCATCCCAATTTAAATAATCTCTCCCCAAATTCCCCAAGAGATTTTAATGGCTGCTTTTCTTGAAACTCAGGGACATTTTTTTCAAGACTTCTACAAGTTGCGAAGAGTAATAGGGAAATCTCGGATTTAAGAAATAAAGTTTGCCAAGTTCTTTCCATGGGTAATGAGATGAGACAGGACAGCACAGTGCCCCATCTTCAGTGCTAGCGGAACGGTAATTTGGTCCCTACCACCCCATTCAGACTGAGAGCCTCCAGCTGTGGGTGGTTCTGCATTGTTTGAATTCCTCCTGGAGACTCAGGGTTGACAGCCACTGTTCTGGGAGCCACAGCTGACACAGGAGGCCCTTGTCGCATGCTAGATTTTACAACCTGGCTCTAGCAATGATAAAATCGTAGAGACTAAAGGCAGAAATGATTCCAGGGACTGCCAGTCGGTTCCCCATTGGTTCCCTTGAACTGTCCACCTCTTTCCTTTATGCTCTCTCCTTTGTGGCTCAAATGAAGTAACTGGAAACTTGAAGGGACAAAGCTGAGTTGCAGATGAAAGCAGAGGGGTGTGGTAACTTAACTGAGAGCTTAGGTCATTATTCCTTTAGTCTATCAATTTAAAACACAAATTTAAGATGTTGGAATGGCAGGGTGTCATCAAGCACTACCCTATTGACACCGTCTTGCCAAATGACCTCATGTCAATTTTTAGAATTATTTTTAAATAGATCTACCTACTGAAAACAGGGCTGAGAATTTTGTTCCCAGCCCTTTCTGTCCCATATACATATCTTGGTTTGAAGCAGTTTGAGTGGGCGCATATCTTGGGTACTTTTTGAAGACTTCTGATACTATAGCTTGCTGTCTGAAAATCAGACACCCTGATAAAAAAAGTGGACACTGTAGTGTTAGATTTTAAAAATTTTATCAAATCTAGATGTTTCCATTATCTTCGTATGACTTCTTCTATTTTTTTTTTAACTATTAAGAAGCTCCAGTACTAATGGGCTACATAAATTTGGGTAGGTTATCTGTGCCCTGGTTTCCTTACTTGTAAAATAGGAACTGAGATGGTATGTATCTCGTTGGGTGGCTGTAATGATTAGATAATAAACTTAAAACACTTGGCACAGTACCTAAAACACTGTGAATGATCAATAAACAATCACCGGTCATTATTTTAAATGCATTGCATTCCTGGAGAACAGTCTTCTGAAGTTACTTGTCATCAATAGACCAAAACACTATCTATCCATGCAACCTTATATTTATCGATGAGGTGTCACCTTCCAAAGTCCCGAGTAAGTCAGTGCCGTGGGGATGAAACGTACATGTTTATTAGGCAACATCGAAAAGAGCAAAGCTACGAAATGGGAAGAGGTAGAAATCGGGATGCTTACATATCCTGTTCAGTCCATATTCCATTTTCTCAGAGCTGCCCTTCAGCATATTTCTGGAAATGTTAATTAAGATTGTGATTCATTTATACACCGTTAGATTGATGTGGAATTTTCTGGGGACTAGATGCAATTATGTTATTCAGTAAGACTGGTAGGCTCTATTGCTTTATCTTGAGTTGAATGGCTTATTGACCAAATTAAAAATCACAGTTTTAGGTACTCCACTGACATCACAAAGAATCAAAAAAAGGCCACCTTTCCCTAATTTGAATTGGATGCACTGACATCATTGTCATTATTGTGATAAAAGATTACTAATCACATCTTAACACATTTTCCCTCCATCTCCCCCTAATTTTATTCATTGGAAGGGGCTGGTAGAGTTACAATACCTAAAGCATTTTTGGGTGTCAAATTAAACATTTCCAAAGTATCTTTAATCTGGCCCCTTCATTTAAATCTTACTTTAGCATAAGCATTAATAGTGCAACTACACACATGGTCATGAATGGGTGTCAGAATCCTTTGAAGAGTTTGTTGACGTTATATTAATTTGAGATTCCCAGCCTTGCCACCAATTCTTACACGGTTCTGATACATTTACAGGTTTGGAAACAATGGTCTAAAATAAATCAGCTAATAAGTCTAAGTGGCAATATTTGAAAATGTGTTTCATGATATACTTTTTTATAGCTATCCTTGGGTTTTGCTTTCATGAGAATTTGAATATATTTGAATACATATATATATTCTTTATTACAAATGCTAGCGATATGAAGAATAATGGAAGCATAGAGATAGGAAATGGCTTTAAGCAATAGGAATGTGAAGAATATGATTCATGCAGGGGCGCCTGGGTGGCGCAGTCATTAGGCGCCTGCCTTCAGCTCAGGGCATGATCCCAGAGCCCTGGGATCGAGCCCCACATCAGGCTCCTCCACTGGGAGCCTACTTCTTCCTCTCCCACTCCCCCTGCCTGTGTTCCCTCTCGCTGGCTGTCTCTCTGTCACATAAATATTCCTATATATTTGGTAGTAGCTCTTTGTTCAAAGCATAATTGTTTATCATATGCATTTCTACTACTTAAAAATAAAATTTAGCAAATTATTTAATTACAATTATTCATTATAAGAGCTAATAAGGAGTCAGGTCTGGTTAAATTATTAACTTTATTAATATGTCTTTAACACTAATTTTAGTTCAAAAGTTTGTTCTTCGTTGATGTAAGTGAAAAGCATTAGCGTTTCCAGCTTTTTTCTTCTTCCACCTATTGTTTAATTTGGATTGAGATCAATCTTGCTATACCTCTGTTGACAAACAGAATAGTGTTCTACCACATCAGAAATTTTATAGCCAGAGGTAGAAATTATACTTATGTAAAAAAGAAAAAAAATGCTTTGTCAGATACAGGGATTATCCAATTTACTTTTCCCTCTCAAAGTCAGCATGCACTAGAATAGGTGATACAAGAAGACATAAAATGTGTATCAGGGGTCTTGGGGCTAAGACACAGATCCAGGTAGAGTTAGGGAAAGGAGATGGAGAAACTCAGCCCGAATACCTTCCTCTCTAGGTCCCAAATGATTCTTCACCTCTAGTAACTCTTCAACAGACCTTCAGCAGGCTCAGCCAGCATCCCCAAAGGGACACGTTCCTAAAACCCAACTTACAGGGTAGCTAAA